>NC_133575.1:67087536-67712536 GCF_048773025.1 Camelus bactrianus | reverse complement strand
TCCATTTGCATGGAATATCCTTTTCCATCCTTTCACTCTCAATCTATATGTGTCCTTCTCCCTAAAGTGGGTCTCTTGTATGCAGCATGTTGAAGGTTTTTGCTTTATTATCCAGTCTGCCACTCTGTGTCTTTTGACTGGAGCATTTACTCCATTAACATTTACAGTAATTAATGATAGGTGTGTGTTTATTGCCATTTTGAACTTATCTTTGCAGTTGAATTGGTATATCCTCTTTGTTCCTTTCTTCTTCCTTTCGTGGTTTGGTAATTTTCCTTTGTATTATCATGGATTTTATTTAATTTTTGTGACTCCTTTGTAAATTTTTGGCTTGTGGTTCCCCTATTTTTTGTAAATCTATCAACCCATTACTATAACTGTTTTTATTAAACTCATAGTAACATGATCTCAAACCCATCCTACTGTTAAAAAAATTTTAAAAAGTAAGAAAAAAATATTCTATATTTCCCTGCCTCCCTCTCCCACTCTCAGTGATTTGTATATCTTCTTTTATAATTTCATGTTTACTTTATTTGTAATTCATGAGTTATCTCCTTTCCAGTTGTGTGTTTCTCATTCTGTAGCATCCTGCTGCTTTTCTATTTAGAATAGCCCTTTCAATATTTCTTTTAGCATGTGTTTAGTGTTGCTAAACTCCTGCAGCTTTTTTTTGTCTGTGAAACTCTTTATTTCTCCTTCTATCCTCAAGATAGCCTTGCTGGATAAAGGATCCTAGGCTGCATCTTTTTTTCATTCAGGGCTTTGAATATATCTTGCCACTCCCTTCTGGCCTGTAGTGTTTGTGTAGAGAAATCAGCTGAGAGCCTTATGGGGGTTCCCTTGTAACTTACTCTTTGCTTTTCTCTTGCTGCCTTTAGAATCATTTCTTTATCCTTGACTCTGGCCATCTTGATTATGATATGTCTTGGTGTGGTTCTATTTGGGTTCTTCCTGTTTGGGACCCTCTGAGCTTCCTGTACTTGGATATCTGATTCCTTCTTTAAGTTTGGGAAGTTTTCAGTCATGATTTCTTCAAAAACCTTTTCAATCCCCTTTGATCTTTCTTCTCCTTCTGGGACCCCTATTATGCGAAGATTGGGACGCTTTATATTATCCCATAGGTCCCTTATGCTATTTTCATTATTTTTTATTTGCTTCTCTTGTAGTTCTTCTGAATGGGTGCTTTCTATTGCCCTGTCTTCTAGATCACTAATTCGTTCCTCTGCATTATCTAGTCGGCTTTGCACAGCTATTAGATCATTCCTCATCTCTGTCAATGAGTTTACCCATTCTACTTGGCTCTTCTTTATAGCTTCAATTTCATTTTTGACATATTTTATCTCTCTAAACACTATCTCTTTTAATTCCTTCAGCAATTCAATCACTCCTTTTTTGAAATCTTGATCTAGTAGGCTATCGATGTCTATTTCGTTGATCTTTCTTTCAGGGGATTTCTCTTGTTCTTTTAATTGGGAAAGGTTTTTCTGCTTCTTCATCTTGCTCATACCTCTTTGGCACTGTGGTTTATGGAGTATCAGTTGTTTATTTTAGTCCTTAAGGACTTTATCTATCTGATGCCTATTTAGGAATAAAACTTAGGAGAAACAGAAAAAAAAAATAAGAGAGAGAGAGAAAGAATTTTAAAAGAAGAGAGAAAGAGGGTTTGAAAACAGTGTATAATGAATAATAGAAGAGTGAGTTGAAGCAGAGTATTAATCGGGTTGAGACGTCCTTTTAAAACCTTTACAAAAAAAGGGGGGGGGAGATGAATAGATGTATCTGAAACCTGTGTCTAATCAATAGCAGGACATCAAAATCCAAGAGAAATAGAAATGAATTAAGACGTAAAGATTAAGAGAGTAATAGAAAATAGAACAGGTAAAAAAGATTTAAAAAAAAAAGGGGGGGGGTTGTCGGTGTTCTCCTGGAGTCTGTGCTTTTAATGTGAAGTCTTTCTGTCTTCGTCCTGTTTTGGAAGCTCAGCTTGCTGTTTTCAGAGGCCCTCCGTTGGCGCCCTCTTCTGTGCTGCTCCCAGCACCTGTCGGCAAGCAGATCGCGCCTCCTCCTAACACTGGGTCAGGTGCAGCTCTCCTCTGCTGTGGGCGGGCGGGTCGCTGCCCCTCCGGATGCCGCAGTCAGATGTTGCAGACTGGCCAGGTAGGAGGGCGGGTCGTGCCCCCTCCCAGCACCTCGGTCAGGAGCTGTGTTCCTGCCCGAAAGGCGGGGGGCCGCTCTCGCTCTACCTGTGCCGCCGCCGGTAGCTCCGCTGCTCTGTGCGACTGCGCGCTCCACCCTGGTCGGCGCTCCGCTGGAGGGCTCGGGGAGACCGAGGGACAGCCCTGTCCCTTCTCTGAGCCAAAACCCAGCTCCTTGTTTGTCTTTGTGGAGCAAGTTCTCTGAGGGACCAGGATGGAAGGATCCTATCTGCCCCGGGCTGCAGGCCAGTCTCAGTCTGGCCTTTGAGGCTGCTAAGCCCTTCGGTGCGGATGCAGGTTTCGCCCCCGCCCCCGCCTGGTCGCTCAGCGCCGGGGATATTGCGGCTGTGCCTGAGCCCCGCCTCTCTTCCCCCGAAAACTTTCCGCGGGTTTTCAGAGATGGGGGTGTGCACCCTTCCCCCGAGAGCACATCAACCTTGCTGTTTTATGGAGGGCCCAGGTTGTTCTGCCCTGTGCACCCACAGCCACGGCGCGCAGCCCCTTGCGTTCCCCCGGGGCTGCCTCCGTGCAGCCACTTCCGTCCTCCGCCCGGCTTGTGCAGCCTGGCCCTGCCCGCGGCTGCTGGCCCGCGGTCTCAGGCTGGGTGTCGGGGAGATGCTCTGTGCCCGTTTAACTTAGTTCTGTTCGTCAAGGGCTGCTCTGTACAGATCCGGGCCTCGGAGGCTCCCCTGAGTCCCTCTGGCCTCTCAGTTGGAGAGGGGAGACCCAGCGAGCGAGCGCCAGTCCTCCTTTGCCGCTCCCTCCCTGCGGGACCCATCCAGCGCTGCTTTGCCTTTTGTTCTTTCTTTTTTCCTTTTCTCCTACCAGATTTTTGGCGTCTTTATCTTTTGAAGAGGGCGATGTTCTGTCGGAGTTCCGCAGGTGCTCTGGTTGGCTGAGTGGGTCTGTAGATGTGGGTCTTGGTGTATCTGTGGGAGAGGGTGACCTGCGAGCGTCCTTCTACTCCGCCATCTTCTCCGTCTCCAGAAACAAACTTAAAGACCTTAAACCAACTTAAAATTAACATGCCCAAGCTCACACAGCTAGAAAGTAACAGCTAGATTCAAATCCAGGTCCAACTCCAAATTCCAGTACCTAACCACTATACTATGCTGCATCGTGAGCTAATTTTAAAAGACAATGCTGTAGAAGGCTGTATTTGGAGCTTAGCAGTGTCTTTGACAGGTTATGTCATGATATCTATATGGGCAGGATGGAGAAATACGTGCTGACTGGCAGTGCAATCAGGTAGATTGAATCTGATCAGGCAGTTAGTTCAATATAAGTCAATAATGTAATGTGGTTTCCTTAATGCCAGTGAACCCTTAGACTCTTAATAAAAATGTAATACCCCGAACAAGGGAGGTAGATAAATATTTGATGAATGATATAATGAATGTCTGACAAAATAAAATTGAGTCATTCATTCACTGTTAGCAAGATTTATGGAGTACCTATTATGTACCAAGCTCAGTGTGAAAAGAATCCTAGTTTGAACCCCAGCTTCACCACTGACTTGTCTGATAAATTTGAACTAGTTACTTAATATACATCTGTGAAAACTACTATAGAAAACATAGAGGCTTATATTTTAGTACTAGAGGCAAGCTCATAGCCTGCTACCAGAGACAATGATAATGAAAATAGTGAGATCTGGAGCAGAAACATACACTAGTTGCAATTCTAAACACCAGATTTTGAGAAGGCTGCCAAGACTGGATAATGAAAATTGCATTTAACCGTTCTTATGCACTTACTATGCACTAGGCACTATTCCACATGCAATATGTGTATTATCTTATTTACTCCCTCACTACAACCCTCTAAGTTAGGTAATGACATTATCCTCTGATTATATGAGGAAACTGAGGTTCATAGAGTAAGAACTGAGTAAATAGGAATTCTTATTGGTTGTAGAAAGAACATTGAGTAAAACTATCAGGATGTCTAGATTTAAGCCCTAACTTGGCCAATAACTTTGAAGAATTCAGCTGGTACTCCAGCTTTCAGCCTTGTGTTGATCAAAAATGAATAAGTATCGCTCTAAAAATAGCTGAGAACAATACATTGCCCTCCATTCTTCTTCAGCTTTGGTTTCAAATGCACTTGACTAAGAGTAACCCGACTCAGGTTCATGTTCCTAGCTGCAGGAGAGATATTTAAACTCCTTTAAAGAAAAGTATTTTGTGTACTTTGTATACTGGTTATTATTGGCTTGTTTCCAAGGCAACTGCCAGCCAGAGTAATAGGTTGTATTCATTCCCCATTCTGAAACTCAATTTGGCCTTTCCTTCCCCACATCCCACCCTACCACCAGCCCCTTCCTGGAACACAGCTGAGGGCTACTTAATGGATGAGCTCACTAAAGACCAACTTTGATGTTCTTGGTAAAGTTACCACATTGTCTTGGTATTCTCAGGACTGAAGCTATAAATAAGCGAAACATGTAGCTATGGATTTCAAGCTGCTTATAAAATTTCAATTAAGGATTATGGGTGAACACATTAGTTAATGAAGATCACAACAGCATTCATCTGTAATTCTTGTTTATTTCACACAGGTATCCTTCTAAAGATCCAGCAATAATTCAGAAAAGTTACCTTGGATTTTTCTAAGGTGGAAGTGGGTATCATGGTAAGTAGGAAAAACTTTGACTAGCAATAATGATAACTAACATCTATTGATTGCTTATTATGTACAGGAACTATTTGCATCACCTGTTTTCTAGCAATGAGGTGCCACCATTATCCCAATTTTGTGAAAATGTCAACCAAGGCACAGTGAGGTTTATTACTTGGGTAAGGTCACACATGTAAGAAAGGGGAGAGCCAGGATTGGAGATTCATATTCTCACTGTAAACCCATAGTCTTAATCACTACTAAACCCTGTTTCTCAATCTTAGACAATAGTTTCAAGTTTTGAGGAAAGCTAGATTCTAATCATGGTTTTTCTACTCCCTGGCTATGTGACTTTAGTCAAATCATTACAACTCTTTGTGCTTCAATTTCTTTTTTTTTAAATTTTTTAAATTTTTAATTTTTTTACTGAGTTACAGTCATTTTACAATGTTGTGTCAATTTCCAGTGTAGAGCACAATTTTTCAGTTATATAGGAACATACATATATTCATTGTCACATTCTTTTTCGCTGTGAGCTACCACAAGATCTTGTATATATTTCCCTGTGCTATACAGTATAATCTTGTTTATCTATTCTACGTATGCCTGTCAGTATCTACAAATTTCAAACTCCCAGTGCTTCAATTTCTTCATCTCTAAAATGATAAGGTTGGATTAAATGTTCTCAAATGTCCTTTTTGGCTTTAATATTTCATGATTATGTGCACACACATGTACACACAATGATTTTCCTGTTGAGTAGTCCTTCATTTACATAGTAATTATCACAAGCCCAGAGATAAGTACCGGCATTGTTTTCTTAAAATTAAATCCTATATGAATACCTAAATTTCACCCTACCCATTTTCATATGCATAACTCATTAAAAAAAGACAAGTAAACAAGAGGAGATTGTAGCACTGTGTCCTATTTGTATTTGTATTATATTAAGAACCCTTCTGATATAAATCATCATAGTTCAATCATTCCTCCTACTATGGGCCATTCACAATACTACCTCTTTCCTACTCTATTATTTTCAAAGACACAAATATTTTTTCTAACTTGAATAGGGTAGAAATAATTGCATGACCTCCTGTGATAGGTATCCCCCCTACTTTTGGTTTAACGCCTAGTCCCAACTATTTCTAACCCTTCTGCCCTTTTTTCCTCACAAGCAAGTAGGTAAGACTAACAGAACAGAAAAAACTATCAAAGCCCCCTTATGGCCTCTTTCCACATAAGGGAATTCTTAGTGACCAGCCCACCGAGGCTTTGTCTAGATCTGGTCAAGTTAGCAAGTGTGCCCTGATTTTGACTTAGGAAAGGAACAGCTGAGGTTTATGTTTGACAAATGGACTGAACTAGCACCTGTGACACCTTAAAAATAATCTGTGTGTGTGTGTGTGTGTGTGTGTGTGTGTGTGTGTGTGTGTGTGTGATTCAGGTGATTTTAAGCCAGAAAGTCCCCAGGCTAAATCGGTCTTGCAGAGACCCAGTTCAATGGCAACTTTACAACATGAACAAATCATTTACTTCCAAAGAGAAAAAATGGACTGACAGCATTTTCAAGAACAAAGTTTAAAGTGAAAGCAACAACTCTTTTTAAACAAAACATACTCATTAAGAGTGATTTTTCAGTCTATCACTGGCACTTTAAAAGCCAAAGGTGATGTTTTGGTGTTTCCTTCTCCCTTTCATACCCAGCGAACAGAGAAGGAAACCAAGGTAACCTAAAGATTTAACATAGCAGCTTGGTAGAGTAGAGATCACTGGAAATCATTGGAAGATATAAATCATATGTCTAAATAATGTCTAATATTCATAACTCTGCCACTTATTATCTGCATGAACTTAGAAAAGTCCTTTTAACTTTCTTGGAATTAATTCCCATCTACAAAATAGAAGAAGCTTTTTTTTTTATATGTAGGACTAGAAAACCAATACAAGAATAATAGCAAAAAAAAAAAAAAAAAAAGACATACTAAGTCTTAATCCAACAGTTTAAATGTGTGTGAAGATATTTTTGTGAGACAGAACATAAGAAAAGCTGATTTAGCCACGTAGTAAGCATATGTTTTATATATTTTTGGATGTCCAGGCAATTCTGTAGGACTTCCAGTGATGATGGATAGAAAATAGAGAGAAAGAAGATAGATAGGTAGATAGATAGATAGATAGATAGATAGATAGATAGATAGATAGAATGTGCTAAACCCTGTTTTATTCATACAACAATTCTACTAAGTAGGTATTAGCATTCCCATTTTACTAGACCAGTGGACTACGACAAGGTTTAAAGAAATTAGGCAATTTACTCCTAGGTTACATAATTTATCAGTTGTGAAGCCCAGACTAGGAACCAGGTCTAGCTAATCCCAGAGCCCATGGTCTCTGAAACATGCCACAAAGACTTCAAATTCTGAACATATATATAAATATATATACACACACACATGCATATACATGTACATACATGTGTTTAATACTTTTGGAAAGTAAGACAATCTTCTCTGTAAAACTTTTTATAATGTAAATTTTCAAATATATATGAAAATAAAATAATATAGTTAACTCCAATATATCCACCACCCAGTTACAACAATTTTTAACATTTTACCAATCTTGTTTCATATATTCACCCCACCCAAATCTGCCCACATTCAACTTTTTTCCCCAAGAGTGTTCTAAAGTAAATCTAAGACATTATGTCATTTATTCTGTAACACTTCAGTGTGCAGCTTTTACTGATAAAGGCTTTGTGTTTTTTAAATATATAGCTACCATGCTATTATTACGTTTTGTTGCCGATAGATGCAACCGGTGTTCCAGGTTCTTGTCCCATCCCAGAAAGAATTCAGAGACAAGATGTAGTGGTTAAAAAAGCAAAGTAAGAATTTATTAAAGGATGGATAGTACACTCTCAAGGGGAGAGTGGGCAGGCTCAGGTGAGCAGCTTCCCTGAGTTTCTTTGGCAAGTTAGCTACATAGGGTGTAAAAATGAATGGGCGGAATATTCATTGTGGAGGGAAGGGTTTGGGGTCATATTCCCTGATTATCATCCCAACTCCACCTTCCCAAAGGGAGGAGGGATTTTTGTCCTTATTTAGTCTGGATAGGAAGTGTCATGGCGTTGGTGCATGATGGGTACTTCTGATCTGCAAGGCTAATTTTATTGAAATGAGGGCATAATGAGCAAAAGGTTACATTTGGACCCTAGAAATTCCTGCCTATTCTCACCTTTCTTTGTTCTTCTCCAGGCCACTTGTCACCCCAAAAAGTGTGATCCCTTATCAGCCCCAAGATTCTTGCTTTTCTTTCTCTGCCCAAGGATCCCTGATGCTTGCATGATGTGTGGTTTCCTGCATGTGGCCGGTGCCCCTCTTTTCTGCCCAATTCCTGCCATTTGGTCTGTGTCCCCCTTTCTCTGCTCATATCTAGCTATCTGCCTGCACTAACAATTTAACAGAATTAATAACAATTCCTTAATATTATCTAATATCCAATTGAGAGACTCTTGTACAAATGGAAGGACTCAGCAATGGTTAACTGGCTAACTGGCTTTCTTCTGAAATATCTTAGAGTACATGCCTAGACACTATCTTACAAAATACTCAACCTTGAAATGACTTTAAAAGTTTATGCATCTTGATCATTTGACAACAGGACAGTCCAGACCTGAAGCAGAAGCAAATCTGGAGAGGGCTTAGCACTTAATGATTATTTTAAAAGGAGCCAGTATATGCAAGTAGTCGATGCCACTTAGGGCCAGTAGACAGTATCTGACCATAGGATATCAGACCAGAACTTAACACAAGGGAAGAACAAGGCAAAATCTTAGTCTAAAAATCAGAGGATACCAATAGAAGCTCTTAGTTAATGGAAGATGGAGTGTAGGACAAGAGCCATGACATTTCCTACCAAGATAGAAAGTCAGAGCAGAAAGACTGATTTGACGCTAAACTAATGTGTTACTTACTGATTTAGACCTCCACAAATTCTTCCTCATAAGGAAGAGGGTTGATACCAAAGCTTGGGCTAAGCTTGAGTCTGTAGTTTGGGATAATTTTCTTCAGCTCTGGAATTGGTGAGCTGGCAGGAATGGTGGTAGGATTTGAGGGTAGAGTGGAAGAGTGGAGATCATATAGGGAAGGGAGTTGTGTTATACCTAAGGACTGAAATGCTGGCACATGTGCCTCCACTTTCTATTTTTGGGAGAGAATGGGAGAGAACACGTGCATACAATTAGAGGGACCAAACTATGATTTTTAAGGAGCTTGTGAGCTCTTAAAAAGTTGACATTTCTTTAAACCCTATATATTAAAGTGATAGAATAGCAATAATAGGCAGCCCCCCTTTTTAATGGACCTTTGAGAAAAAATGAGATGAACAGAGGTCAAAGAAAGGACATCCTCTTTTCTTATATTCTTGCTTTCTCCAAGTTACTTTACAAGTGATTGTTATCTCCTAGAGCACTTCACTGATTGCTGAGACCTCTCCAGGTTTGCTTCTTCAGATCTGTACTGAAGATAATGAACTGGTATCATATTACCTGATATAGCAAATGATTTTCTAGAGGCCTTCTCAGAAGCCACTAACGACAAGATTATTGCAAAGTTGGAGTTAGTAACTACAAAGAGGTTGGTGGTATATCTAAGAAAAGTGAAAATGAGTGAAAAATAAATGAACAGTGAGTTTAGAATCCCAAGAAAGGTAAACCTGGGAAAATAACTTAGTATGTCTCCAGTCCTGTCCTTCAGTAGAGTTACTGTCTTGGCCAGACATATATCATGGCCACTAGAAAACTGTACTCTAAGGTGCAATAACAACAAGTTTTATTACCTCTAACAAAATGAATATCTCTTAACACCATCTTACGACATCTTTTGCCCTCAATAACTCTGTATCAGTAAGCAACTTTTTGATTCCGATTTGTTTTCCTTCACTACTGGGAAGAAAAAAAAAGACTGTGCCCTGAATAGAGGACATGAGAAGCTGTATAGTGATTGATAAATTCTATATTGGTACCAACTCTGATACAGATACATAAAACATTTGGGATCAAATCAATAACTTCTGCGTTTGGATAAAATACACTGCTTTCCCAGGGCCAGATCTCAGACTTGCAAACTACTCAATTTATGCTGGTAATCTCCAAGAGACTCTTGATCTTCAGGCCAAAAAGTGAAATAATCAGCAGTGTTTGCCTCTGCTTCCTCCATTCTATTCTTTCTATTGCTTTGTACTCCACCGTGGTGCCTTTCTCCATTCAGACACCCACTGACCTTCCTAACAAATACGGCTTTCCATGGCAGGTATCAGTCACTGTGCCTTTTCTTACAGGAGCATCTGCCTTCAAAGTTAAGTTGCTCAATAGTAAATGGAAGGTCTGACACCAAAAGAGATGTTTAAGCAATAGGAGCAGGTGAAAGAGAGGAAGGTCTTGCCAGAATATTTAAAATTGTTCCCCTTAGGCTCTCTTAAAGTTACTTCTGACTTTGGAGAACCATATTTTCTTTGAGTCCTTTCTTGTTTTCCTGAAAGAAAATAGATCCACTTCAATTTGTCTTCTTGCTGTTTATCATCCCAGTTTCAAAGTCTACAGAAATGGGAATATTACATTGATAATTACTACTGTTTTCCCACAAATGATATTACCATCAAAGTTTCATACATACACACTGTATTTATATTTGTATCCCCAGTACACACTGGAGTGCATAATACATGTTTTATGAATGAATACATTTCATGTCCGCATGCCTGCAGAATCTAGAATACAGACCCCATAGCAGCAAATAGCAATCCTAAGGCCAAAGATTTCCACTGCTCAACATTATCCCAATCATATCTAGCAACAAGATGGAAAACCTGACTTTTGAAACCATCTATATTCGTTTTTTTTCTATCAAAACTGTGGTATTTATATCCAGGATGTCTGGAGCTGGCTAATTTTCTGTTTCTATTTACATCACTAATATAAGCATGAAAATAATAATAAACAAACAGCACTCACTGAAGGATAGAATGAGGGGAAGGGTGAAATATCATTCAATTCAAGAACAAAACAACTATACGCTGTAAACTTGTGTGTTTTTTTTAAACTTTTTTTATTGAGTTATAGTCATTTTACAATGTTGTGTCAAATTCCAGTGCAGAGCACAATTTTTCAGTTATACATGAACATATATATATTCATTGACACATTTTTTTGCTGTGAGTTACCACAAGATCTTGTATATATTTCCCTGTGCTATACAGTATAATCTTGTTTATGTATTCTACATATGCCTGTCAGTACCTACAAATTTTGAACTCCTAGTCTATCCCTTCTCACTTCCCTCCCCCTTGGCAACCACAAGTTTGTATTCTATGTCTATGAGTCTGTTTCTGTTTTGTATTTCTTTTCTTTTTTTTTTTTTTTTTTTTTAGATTCCACATGTGAGTGATCTCACATGGTATTTTTCTTTCTCTTTCTGGCTTACTTCACTTAGAATGACATTCTCTAGGGACATCCATGTTGCTGCAAATGGCGTTAGGTTGTCAGCTTTTATGGCTGAATAGTATTCCATCATATAAATATACCACATCTTCTTTATCCATGGAGTAAACTTGTGTTTTAAGGACCCCAAATGTCAAAGATATCCTCGTTACTGGTTTCCAACAGTGTCTAAAATTGTACATTATCTTACAAATTCCTTTCAAACCCCAACTCCTTTGTCTATACTTCAATTTCTACCTTGAGGTAGAGTCTTGGATACATATCTAATCTCTCCTATTAGATGATAGGGTAGAGAATCTATATAATCTAAATTTTTAGTCCCACCCATACACTTAGTATAGTGCATTGCAGAGATTAAGTACATAATTAATATTAAGTATATATGATATGTGGAGTATACATGGGATGAATTTCTGTAGATCTTACAGAAAAAGAAATACTGACCATACCCATAGTTCTTTGATTACATTGATACTGCAAACAATCCAACACCCAAATAAGAAAAGTCAAGTGTTTGTGCATTAAAAGTGTAAGTTATTTTAAAACTTTTAGTCAAAGACATCAATGACCTCACAAAGTTTAAGCTTTAGCTAAATGTAGTTACTTATTGACAAGAGTTCTAGTGAACATGCCAACAGATAGTCTTCCGGACATCAAGAAGTTCAAGAACTTTTTGTCCACTATTGGAGGGACATTACAAACTGTACAGGCCCAAACTGTGCAGAGTGTGCCTTGACGCTGAACTGAGGTATTTGTTCCTCTTCACTTAGAAATGCCACCAGTTGCTTCTCCAGTTCAATTTCTTACTGGTTTTCCTTAGAATAATGGAAACTCTCCTTATGTTTGACTCTTCTTGTTTTATTGGATTTAATATGATCATTGTGTTAGGGATACAGAGTTCTTACAGGCAACCAACCAAGGTACTGCATTTCCTTTGGGGCATAGAGTTTTGAGCAGTAGTATTTCTTGGAATTTTTAATTGACGTTTTCTTTTAGTCTATGAGAGTTTAAGGTTGATGAGGTTGGATATTAGGCTTCTTAATTGAACAACATCTCAACCAGGTAAAATGAAGTTCCTACTTCAGCCTAACATTAAACTTGGTTGAATACCACTGTCAACTTGGGCTAAAAACTGACTTCTGGGCAACATTAGAGCCTTCCCAGGAATACAGGTTATGTTCAGAATACATAGTCTGAATTCCATTTGATTCACGTGGTGTACTACTTGGGTATTAGTTGAGCAGTAGATTCTGTTATCCCTAGCTTTATTCAAGGAAACTTTCAACTGATAAAACAAGGATGCCTACTCTTTTTTCCTTCCTCAGAACTGGCTTCCAGAAACTGTCCTACCCAGAGGCTTTTGGCAGATCTGTTTGAAGACAGTGAAATAAATTCTACCATTCAGAGTCATGTCTCCCTACCAGCTTCTATCAGCAGGACTCTCTAGGGTGTCAGCCTCTCGTATTTCTATTTGGTAATGTTTCCTTTAGATCTATGACTCAGGCAACTAATTGTGTTACAATTCCAACTCTTAAGGGTACTTCCCAATAGTATTCTTTCATCTAAAACTTCTAGGACTATATAGGTATTTCAAAGTATTTGCTGAAAGAACACTAAAGGCTCATTCAAGAAAGGAATATGTATGATACTGCCTGCTCTTATAATTTTAGCTGTCCCCATACCTCTCTAGATAATGCCCAGAAACACAGCTCTCTCCACATGCCCAGAAAGCTTGATCTGATATGGCTCAGAAATAACTTTCATTCACTTTATTGATATTCCTCTCTAAAAATTTCAGTGAAGACCCTATAATTGACTCTATATTGTGAGAAATTTGGGAATAAATCCAGTTCCTCCTTGTGTTTCCCTTTGAAAAACAGGAGTAAATATGAAAACTATATTCAAGCAGTGGCCTTAGTTTGGGATTGTATCTGCATCTGAACTGGAAATGCCTGAGTTCTAGGGGAAATTGAAGTCTTTTTGACCCAGGTTTAGTCTACCTAATATATTTCTTGTTTTACTTTTAAAAAGCACCACTTGTAGTTATCAATCATGATAGTAAGAGTCCCATCTTTTAAGTTCTCAGAATGTAGAATTGAAGTTTAGACTATATTTATTAGTATTTCCCTGCTACTCTACCTCATTAATTTGGCCAAAATCTCTTACAATAATAAATGGGCTCATTTTGAATGCCAGACTTCTCTGCTGGTGATAACAGTTGTTCTTTTTATTAGATTTTATTCATATGTACAGATCATAACAACTCAGTTGTTCCCTGATATTGAGCCAAGTTTTCCTTGGAATGTTGTATATTATACAACTTTCTAATTTAAAATGTCATTGCATTATAATCAAAGACCACAATTTTAATGATTCAAGTAACCAAGTGACTTGAGTAAATCACTAACTTCTGTGGGCCACAGTTGCCTCATCTCTAAAAGGAAGGATAGTTAGTATCTTACCTGTTTAAAGGACCAGGTGATAAATCATCTGCTACCTTATCCATTTGTGAAAGGTGGCAGAATAAAGGCAACTTTACCCATTCTATTAAAATCCACCAATATCAATAATAGGAATGAAAAATGAGGAAAATAAATTCTAGAGTCAATAAAATAGGTAAATAGTTGCAATCACAAATCACAAACCAAGAAGCATAACTGTTAGGTACCATGAAGTTGAGATCAGACTAACAAGAGATACCTGGAAGTCTAAACCAGCCTTCTCAGTCCTAGCATAGATTTCCACTAAAGTAAGTTGTCAGTTTTTCTGCTGACAGAAAATGATGAGCTCTGCTGGCTTCCATTTTAACTCTATTTTTTTTCTTTACTTTCTCCTTCTTGAACATTTCATTAATCTCTCTTGAAAGGAGTTAGCATTATCTGTGGTTTATTTGAGGAAATATTTGTCTGAATTCTTAATGTTTCCCTGGAAAATTTATCTGTAACTGTTTGTTTTTCCTTTTGATGTTTGCTTATGTTCTTTTATTTTGCAGTATCTATGTGCAAGTCTAATGCAGATCCTTTTCCAATGACTCCTCATATTTAAATGGAAATGGTCTTTTTACTGAATAATAAGATGTAAAAGCAGAAAGAGAAAGAGAGACAGGGATGTCTACAACTTCTTTTGGATGTTCTTATTTAGGAACCCTTCTCACCAGGTCTGTTTTTCACTTTTCCTTGAATACATCAATGTTCTATGCTTTAAAGATAGGTGGCGCTCAAAGCAAGTCCAGTTAAGTCACAGACTTTCCATAGGCTTTCACTGTTGTGATATGGCAATTGCTCTTTTCCCCTCCTTTGTTCATCCTACTCCTTTTCAGGATGTCTCCTTTGGCTAAAAGATTAGTGGTGAACAATGAAATGAAAATATTGTCATGATGGTTTCGACTTCAGGTCCATTTTCCTTGCAGTCTCTAAAAGATATTCTTATTATAGAAATGTTCAAATATACAAAAATGTATAGAGAATAGCACATCTATAATGCCATTATAATATCCAACAAAATTAAAAATAATACCTTAATGTCGTCTAACACTTGGTCTATATTCTGTTGTCCCAGATTATCTTAAGAATGTTTTCTTTCTAAAATTGTTTTGTTTGAATAGGATCTAAACCAGATCCACACATTGCTTTTGGTTGATATGTCTTAAATATCTTTAAATCTACAACAGATCACCTTCTTCTTTTTCCATCCCATTTACTGGTTGAAGAAATTGAGTCCTTGGTCCTGTAGAATTTCCTACACTCTGGATTCAGCTAATTGCTTCTCATGTGTCTTTAATGTGTGTCTTTACCTCTCTAATTTCCTCTACAGTGGTAGCTAGATCAAAAGACTCAATTAGGTTGGGTGTTCAATTATTTTCTCTGCAGTTCTGAGGTATCCCACTGGGTTTTTCCAAGGTAATTCCATAATCTTCCTGTGTCCCAGTCATACTCCAGATTTCATAACATAATCAAATGACAAATTATAAAGGAAAAGCTGAGAAGATGAAGTTTAGGAAACTTCCCAGAAAGTAGAAAAGATGACAAAGAGATGGAAAATAAAAGAGAAAAGATAATAAAATTTGACAATTAGTCCAGGATATCCAACATCTAACCAATAGGAGTTCCAGAAAGAGAAAATATAAAAAGATGGAGAGGAAATTATCAATAAATTCATTCAGCATGTTGAATGAAATAATTCACATAAAATAGATTATCATAGGGAATTGTAGACACAAAAGACGGTCAATGCCCTTCAACTAAAGACTACCAGGAACACACCTGTAGTTGAACAATTTGCATTATTATTCATTGCAGGAAAGGGGAACAGACACCATAGAGAACTGTCCAAATACTATCTTTATACAGAGCACCCTGATTTTTCCCATGTCTTTTTTTCTTAATTGGGATTATCTCTGACAGCTAATGATAGCCTCTCTGACTTTCTCCAAGGCTTATTCTGTGGCACATAGAATAATTTGTAGTAAATTATTTATTGTACACATTTATATATACAGTATATACAAATAGGTATACACAAAAGTAAAATTATACAGAAAAGCAATAACTTAAGATGTTCCACTGTAGCTTGAAAATATAATTAACTTATTAGTATATTAAATAAAATAATATGTCATATAAATTTACCAGTCTATTTATCTGATCCAGATATTCCTAGAGTGTACAGATAACAACTGAATGATTTTTTGATCTGTTAATCTTTGAAATTTCTTAAAAGAGGATAAAGGAGAGGAAGTGAAACAAAAAAAAAATGAGAGGAAGCCAGCTTCAGGTAAATAGCTAATTATTTCCTCTGTATATAGAAGGAAGAAAGTTTAGACATAGAAAAAGAGATTCTGACATACAAAGGAGAGTGTCATACAGCTAATTTGACATAACATGAGCCCCTGACAATTTTTTCAAGCTGAACAAGTAAAAAGCCAGTATTTATTAATCCCTGAAATGCAGAAACAAAGAGGTGATATTTCCCACATAAAACACAATTATCTCTCTATATAAATAAGATGATTTTCTTATGAGGAAATTCCTCTTTTTTGGTATCAAAAATTCCTTCAACATGTTCAGCTAAATATTGTAGTTCATGATTTGCCAAACCTTTTGTTGTTGCTGTTGTTGCTGCTGTTTACATGCTATAACTGTGACTTTGGGCTTTAAATCAACAAAAAAGTGGAAAAGGCATTGGAAGTATCAACATGAGGGAGTAATCCTGAAGGCCATCTAAAGGTGGGGATTAAGGAAACAGTTTTGTAAATTTCTCACATTTTCCACTATCGTTAGCTAAAGAATCTTTTAGGAGGCAATTTTTGAGTCCAGATTGCATTTACAAGTTCCCTCACACCAATCAGAGAAAGGAGACCACTGGTAAGTTGGAATTGTGGTTTTTTTTTTTTGTTTTTTTTTTTTTGTTTTTTTTTTGTGGTAAGGCCTTTCTCAAATTAACAATTTTGCCTTTATTAAAATTTCCTAAAATTTGCCATCATAATTCCAAATTGTCTGGGGTGAAACTGTGCTGGTTAGAAAGATAGGCACAAGTGTAAGTGTTCTAGTTAGAAAACACAAAGGAAGCAGGTGCTTGGCTCAGAGGAGGTGCAGTTTTAGATTGAAAAGATCCCATAAGAACTGCAACATATTTGGAATGATGGTGCTTGTGTGACTGTGTCTCTGGAGCTTGACCAGAGACCAGTTGTCACCAACAAGGGGCCAGCCAAAACCCTCTGATTCTGGGCAGATAAATCAAAAATAAAAACTTGTCAGTGATACAAAAACAAGACTGAGGAAGGTTTTGAAATGGTTATCCAGGAAAAAGTTCGTTCAAACAACACCCATTTGAAAATAAACCTTCTAAACTTCTCAGTCTCCAGGCTGGCTTGACGATTGTAAATAACTGAATGAGAAGATTTGAGAATGATTGCTTTTGTGGAACAGGACTCGGTGGAGTGAAGGGAAGATAGGGACTGCTGTTTTCATTGTAAGCCTTGCAGTGGTTTTTGTTTTCTTTCTTTTCACTTTTGGAACTGACTTTGATACAAATTTTAACATAGATTTTTTTTAAAGTGAGAAGAAAACTTTCCTGAAGTTAACAAAATCTTCAAGTTGAAGAATAAAAAGGCACAAAATAGCCATAGAAAAATTGATTGACCAATCAATGCAAAGACATATCCTGGTGAAGTACTGATCTTTTTGAGGGGAGGTTAACACTACACTGGCCTCAAGTTTATCTGAAACAGTGCTTGATGTCAGAGGTTACTGGAGCAAAATCTACAAAACTCTAAGGGAAAAAAAATATGGCCTCAAAGCTTAACACTAAGCTAAGTTATCTTTCGGGTTGAAAAACAAGAGCAAGTCACTTACAAACATGCAGCAACTCAGAGATCACAGCAACCATGAACTCTTTCTAAAAGCATAATTACTTGATGATCGTATCCAGAAAAGAAATTAAAAATAAAATATTAAAAGAGAATGGAGAAGCTGTTGTAAAAAAGAATAGTAGAAAGTATTAAATCATTATACATGTAGAACTAATATTACATAAAATTGGAATTATGATTACAGAAGATAATATAAAATGTCCTATATTACTGATATGGTAAAATTAATAATGCAAAATCAGGAGGTGAAAGGACAGAAGGAAGACAGTGTAAGAGTGAAGATTTCCTTATCTTTCATAGCAAGGAGTCAAAGATGAAGTGTCAAAAAGTGAACACAACTTACAAAAATAATCCTCCAACTTCAATGTTTTTATAATCATTTTTATTAAAAATTTAAATAGATTTTTTAAACAAAGCAAATATTTCCTGTGGTATAAAAACTTTTACTTGACATTAAGCAATTCCTTTAGTTCAGTTTCTTTTTCTTCTGCCAAATTCAAGTAACATTTAATTTAATGCTTTCATTTAAAAATAGAATTCAATTGTTAGATTACATTTTTATATAGTACTACCAGATGATTAGACTGTCTCTCCATCCCTCCATTCATCCATATGTAATAGACTGAATTACTGGTCCCGATTATTCACTCTCCTATAAATAGAGTTATATATCCACACCTTTGCCTTGGCCTCAGGGTAAGTAAAGTGTACTTCTCTGATCCTTGACTTTGGATTTAGCCATATGACTTGCCTTGCCAATGGGATGTTAGTAGACAAGATACAAGCAAAGGCTTAATATGTGTTTGCACAGTTTGGTTTGGGTCTTTTGTATTTCTGACATTACCATGAGAGAAACATACTTGTAACCACTGCCCCTCCAGGCTGGGCACCAAAATGAAACATAAGAAGCAAAGTCAACAGGCAGACCCGCAGGCCATAGAAGAGTTTCCCCAGCCAATCCACAGATGTGTGAGTGAGAAATAAATGCTTATTTTTAAATGCCACTGATATTTTATGGTTATTTGTTATATGGCAATAGGTGTCTAATACAGTGTCCATACATACATCCATTCTTTTATCAGTATATGCACCTAGTAAGATGTCTGGAGTGATGTCTTCAAATGTTAACAATGAATGCTTCTGAGTGGTGTAATTTAATTTTTAAAAAATTTATTTGTTTCCTTTTTGCATTATTTGAATGTTTATAAAGGAAAAGTCTCATTGCTACAAAAATATAGTCATTATTCCTTTGAAAAATAAGAACAATGTTAGGAGAAATAAATAAGAATGGTGTTAGGAAATACTCTATTTCCAAGCAAAATTTAAAGTTAGTATCTCTGGTTTACTGGTATGTATATAAGAGTTTTGTGCACATACATAAACTTTTGTTAGGTTACATTACATAGAGCAACTTTCACTTTGCTATTAAATTCTATAAATACATAATACATAAATACATAAATACAAGGTATATCAAGAGCCAGCACACAGATTACTAGCTGCTGAATTTGGGAATATGCTAATCTGTAAATCATTAAATGTTCTTTTGATGCTCTTTTCAGTGTGGTGTACCTCTTATTACAACTGTCCTAAAAAAGTGACATCCCTTTTCACATATATAACACAATAACTATTCAATAAAATGGAAAAGTGAGGTGAATTTTAAACAATAGGTAAAATTTAATTTTTCCCCACTTTCTTCCTATCTGGAAACCCTTTGTAAATTAAATGAAAGATTCACAAGTGGGAAGCTGAAAGTTGATTTTTATTCCATTGAAAAATAAATTGCTTACCTCCTCACAATCACACCTTTAACTGTAACTGTCAAAGAGTTTATCCTATACTAACAACTACCTTTATGGTTGGAAAAAAGAAAGGTAAACAGAAGAATGAGATCTGCCTTAGAGTATCTGAAGGGCTGTTAAGTGGAAAAGAAAGAATTGTTCTGTGTTTTTCTTAAAGAGAGAACCAAAGCAAGAGTTGGGAATCATAAATTGATAGATTTTAGTTCAATATCAGAAAGAACTTTATAACTAAAACTGTCTAAAAGTGATACATTCAATGTCATGAGTAAAGAACTCTCATAATTGGAAGTATTCAAGCATGGCATGGATGATCATCTGTCAAGAAAGTTATAGAAGGAAATCCTAGTTTTAAGTTTGGGTTTGGTAAAGAGATGACTGGGTGATTGGGCTATGAGAATTAAAGTACACTCCAACTCTAAGATTTGAATTTTTTTTTTTTTTTTGCTTTGGAGGAAATTATGTTAGAAAGAACAACTACTAAGACTCCTCTGAAAATCATCTGGCCTCAAACAAAGCTGTGAACGAAAAATATTGGCAGCCATAACAGTAAAGGATGCTGTGGCCATCAAGTTATCAGCCACTGCTGTCCCCCTTCACCACTGAGTGAGGGGAACTCAGGATGCAGACAAGCAGGCAGCCTGGCCTCTGCTACCACCTCCAGCGGTGCACCCTGAGGGGACCCAGGATGTTAAAGAGCAGGATACTGGCCCTAGATAGCTAGGTGCATATCAAAAGAATGATTTCAGTGAACCCAGACCTTTACACCTTCCCACACACAGAAAAGTGCTGAATTCCTTAACTTGAAATATCTGGTTTTCTTTAATTAACAGTAATATTTTGCTGTTCTTACTCTGACTACCTGGTCTTTGTTGTAAAACTCCTGTATATCCTGGCTCCTTCCCTACCTCTTCAGAGCAGTCCATCAGAGCAGTCTGAGAGGCTGTCATCTCGGGTTCCACGAGGATCAAGTCCTCAGAAATGTCCGCTGAAGAAAACGTAACTCTCAACTTTTAGGTTGTGCATTTATTTCAATTGACAAAGCTAAAAGGCAAAAGACAAGATTCAGGGAAAATGTTGCAACATACATGATATGAAAATTTGACTATCCTTAATATGTAAAGAAATCATACAAGTCACTCAGAAGAAAATTCCCCTCAGGAAAAAAATGAGCAAGTCACTAAAGAGGAAATATAGATATCCAATAAACACAATAAAATGTGTTTTGTCACACTGAGAAGTGTAAATCATAGCAACAAGATGTCCTTTTTTTCACCTATAAAGTTGGAAAAAGATTGATAATCCCAGTGTTGGAAAGTGAATGGGAAATAAGCACTCTAATTAAGTTACAATAATTCACGATAATTAATTGTCATAAAAGCAATTAACAACTGTTACCAAAAAATTAGCCTCTACACCCCAAAGAGCGAATTCAAACTCACAGGCAGGGTTTTAGGAGCAAAGAAATGAGCAGCTTTGTTGCTTTGCCCGGGAAAGGGGAGCCACACAGGCTTAAAGACTGTGAGCCCATCTTGGGGTTGGGGCCTTGAGGTTTTATAGAAAAACTGGATGGAACGGAAAAGGTGATAATAATCAGGGTGCTTTACAGGGTGCTACATTCCTCTTAACCTTAATGTGTCTTTAGGAGAAACTCTGGAGGGTCAGTCTCTTCTGAGATTATCAGCCTGTTATCTCCTTCCTGGAGCATACATAGCCTCTGGGTTATTCTCAGTAAAGAATGAATCAGCAAACAGTTTTGCATCATAGAAGTCAGTCTGTTAGTTTGCTTTATACTCCTTCACAACTGAACTATATTTTTACAATAATAGCATTTTTTAGCATTTTTTATAATAACAGCATTTATTTAGCACTTCCCTCTTGCCAAGTAGTCTTTAAGAGTTTTTCATGAATTGTCTCATTCAGTCCCCCTTATTAGAAAGGAAGCTATTATATTCAATAACACATTAAAAAAAACTGATATCTAGGAAGTTTGGCTTTCTGCCAAAATCACATATTTGCTGATTAGTAGAGTCAACAATCAAACCAAAGTTAGCCTGAATCAAAGGATAAAGCTTCTAACCATTTTCTCTCTATTCATCATCCCTGACACACTCCATCCCTCAGCCACTTCAAATGTCTTATTTTCTGAACATGCCTTGCATTTAAAAAAATGTTCCAACATTATTTTTTTAACTATTCCACATTTTTTTCAGATTTAGTGAAATGACACTTAAAGCTTATAGTCTGTTCCCATGAGTGTAATTCCTGGATTCTATTCTCTGTCTTTGATCTCTTTGTCTGTTCCTGAACTACCACTAAACTTTTAATTACTAAACTATAATTGAAGGAGTAGGAAACAAATTAACTTCCCTGATGCTAAACTGGTTGCTGATTCTGACTAAGAAATCCTACAATTTGCTTTCTCCCCCTTACTGCTTTTGTGCTAAGTAACCCCCAAACTTCTCACTTACATTCTTTACAATAGTTTTAACCCAGAGGCTGTGCTCCAGGAAGAAAGTAATGGGCCAAGAATCTCAGAAGAATGGACAGGCCCTCTGCAGTTCCCCCATGACACCAGAAAGATTTCATGGAGGTTAAGAGGAATGTAACAGCACCCTGTAAAGTGCCCTAATTGTGATCACCTTTTCTATTCTATCCAGTTTTTTTCCATAAAACTTCAAGACTGCAACTCCAAGATGGATTCACAATGTCTAAGGCACTAGCCTACTGGGACTCCCCTTTGCCTGGCAAAGCAATAAAGCTGTTCCCACCACAACTCCCACTCACTTGGAAAAGATGAAAAAATCTTAAAAATGAGAAACTCAGTATACCTCACCTCTACTTGTGAGAAGCTGCACAAACAAGTCTAACTAGTCAAATAATTGATTCAGGTATCTCAAAAGCACTCCCTGTATTTTAAAATAACATTGGCAGCTATGGTAACTTCCACTGGTGAGACAATTTCTGGTTACTGAAATTACAAATTCACTTTTTAAAAGCCAAATAATTTTACACCTAAAAACCGAGATGTTTAAATTTATGGTGTAGAGAGGAAAGCACACTTGTAATGACTATATGAGTATGAATTACTTCGGTGCTGGATTTTCTGTCTACAATGCCAGTCTTCTATATATTTTTTCAGTATGTAAGGTGGGTAGTTTGCATTTTGTTAGCTGTTGGTTAGATATTAATGAAAGGCTGCTTTTTAGTATATATAAAGACAAATCAGCCAGCACAACAAGTACATCAGGGACCCTGAGAAATCTCTATTTAGAGAATATCCATGTATTCAATTCATTTCTTTGTATTTTTAATGATGGTAGTTCTCGTGTGTAGCATTGAACACCTGGTGCACTTTAAAAAGCAAACAGATTTCCAAATGCATTAGGGAAGTTCTCAATCTGCTGCAAGTTGTTCAGAAAACATCCTCTTGCAGTTTTGCAAGAAACATCTTTTCTTGTGAGAGATAATAACAGTGGTTACAATTCAGATAAAGTGATGGCCACTTTATCCGAATTGGGTAAAGTCTAAACAACCGGGCGAGTAAACA
This sequence comes from Camelus bactrianus, assembly GCF_048773025.1. Classification (NCBI taxonomy): domain Eukaryota; kingdom Metazoa; phylum Chordata; class Mammalia; order Artiodactyla; family Camelidae; genus Camelus; species Camelus bactrianus. The sequence continues at coordinate 67,689,498 of NC_133575.1, read as the reverse complement.
AAAAGCCATAGTAAAATAAAGTATTTAAAAATTTGAGAAAGAAATTTCATTCTTGTGGGATTGTCATTGAGAGGTGTTCCAGAATGAGCAATTCTGCCAAGACAAATTGTCTGTTAGTTTACTTCCAATGCACTGCTGGAGAAATAGGACCAAATCTGCCTGCACTGGGTAGATATGAGCTAAAGTTTCAAAAGCAACAGTAGCATATGGATCTAGTATAAATTCAAGCATACTTTTCATATTGGGATACAATAAAAACCTAGATTTGTCACCTGCCCTTTCTACCATATCATATTCTGTATATAATACCAATAAAATAATCTTGAAAACAGATTTATATAATCTCAAGTTGTACAAGGCTCATATCTGAATTATATGCATTGTTCCTCTGTATTCCCATGATACATGTTATCTTATTATTAGTACTTTTATATGGTTGTTTTTATAATTTGACTATGTGCTCTTATCTCATAGGGTTGCTGTGAAAATTAAATGAAATAAAATGCACACAGTGCATGGCATCAAACAAGCATTTGGTAACTGGTATCTCCTATTCTCCTATTACATTGATGAAGGAGGCTTCTGTCTATATGGATAACTTGAGTGATCTCAAAAAGTCCCCTTCTCCAAAATCTCTCCCGCATGGCCTTTTTCACTAATTAATGCTGCCATTAGACTTTTAAATTTTTCCTTTGTCTTTCCTTCACTTCCTTCCTTCCTTTCTTCCTTCTCTTCCTTCAAAATACCTATTGTGGCAGATATTGCTTGTTGCTTACTTATTGCATGCCCATTACATGTTTTCCTTTTTCCTTACTAACAAAATGCTTGTTTTGTTCATGGTAGTAGTGCCAGCTAAAAACAACTCTATTTCCCAATGTCCCTGTAGCTGTGTTAAATAATTAGGAGTAGCCATGTGACATAACTCTGATTAATGAGAGGTATGAGGAAGTCTCTGGACAGGGTATCCCTTTCTGATTTGAAAGGTGAAACCTTGCTAAGAGAAAGTCCTCCACTATTTTGCCCCTTCACACTACCCTCTTTTTCCTGCCAGGATCTTAGGTTCTAGGCCCAGAGGAACAGTCGTTATTTCATGATCATGAGGCAAAAGCATGAGAGCAAATCTATATTGCTAAACATGGTAAAGAATGATATTAGAAAGAATATAGGTCTTTGAAAGCATCATTGACCTACAGTAACAGCCCTAGACTTCTTACTCACAAAATTTATCTCTTTAAGGCCTTATAGTAAGATTTTTTTTATTTACAACAGAGTGCATTTTTAACTGATACATCAATCTTTTTCTTTTTCGACTAATAACATACTATTAGTCATCTACTCTATTCAATCAATTTCAATATGAAATACCCACAGAGAATTTTAGAATACGGTGAAGGGAAAAATCTCAGAGCACTGTTTAGGCAGAACAGATCTGTAAGAATGCTAGGAGATGGTATGAGAGTATTGGGTCCTAACTGAAGAAAGGAGATGTTTTATTTCAGATAGAAGGGATAGAAGCTGTTTTCTAGCATAGCCCATCTATCAATTTGTCCAGGATCCAGGGAGTTAAGAGTTTCAGAACTATTCAAAATTTTTGTTAGCACATTTTGCTATGACTCCTGGTCTGATTTTATAATAGTTTTCAGAGCATATTCAATGGAATAAAACCATCAGGAGTTACAATTTTATACAGTAGCTAAAGGGCTAGTTGTTACAATTATCCTTTCAGGGATTATTCTCAGTATTGATATTTTTCTTTCATGATGGACTAATATCTACTTCTTCACTTACCAAAATAAATACTAACAAGCTCTTTTTTTCTCCTAGGATGCAAGATATCACATTAAGTGCTTAAGTAATATGGCCCCAATTTCACCCCCAGATAGTTCTGAGTTTTATAACGCACAGCCACTTGCCATTTAATCTTGTACCAAGTAGGCAACACATGGGACAATTGACTAGAAGCAAGAGACATCATTCATTCTTAAAATAAAAAGAGCTTTTCTGTTTAATCAGAAATGACAACATTAGAAAGAGATATCTTACACTGATTTCCTATGATCAACAAACTGCTTTTTTTGACTGGGTGAATTAATCCACTTTCTATTATTTATTTGAAATTATTTGTGAACTTCAAGCTTATTGTCAGATTAATTTAGAAAATTTATGTGGAAATGCTTTGAAAAGCTAAGTCCTCACTATTTTAATTACCTATCATGTTGTATAACATATTTTCTATCAGTGATGCACCAATGAAGTGAAAATGTATATTCATAGGCTGAGTAAAGTTTGATTTTCATATATTTCTTCATAGGTAGGGAAAGACAGAAAAATACAAACTTCATCAAGTCTTTAGATTTCTGAGAGATAGCATGCTATAGTGGAGTCAAACACTCAGACTCACTACTTATTAGTTAAATGAGCTTGAGCAAGTAAGTTAACCTTACTGAGCCTCCAATCTCTTCCATAAAATGGGAAAAATACCTCACGTGAAGATTGAATGATTGGCATAATAAATATAAAACAGCAAATGCAATGCCTTGTAATTAATAGCACCAATGAAGTATTTGAGGTACAGGGGTGTTTTATATTGAATTGTGTTCCCTCCCCAAAAAGAGATATATTGAAGTCCTAACCCCAGTGCCTTAGAATTTATTAGTATATTATTTGGAAGTAAGGTCATTGCAGATGCTATTAGTTAAGATGATGTTATACTGGGGTAGAGTGGGCTCCTAATCCAATATGACTGCCATCCTCATAGGAAGACAACCATGTGAAGACACAGAGGCACATAGGGAGAATGGAGTTGTGCAGCTGCAAGCCAAAATATATCAAATGTTGTCAGCAAACCACCAGAAGCTAAGAAGAGGCAATGAAGGTTTCCTCTACATATTTAAGAGGGAATATGGCCCTACAATACCTTTATTTCAGACTTCTAGCCTCCAGAACTGTGAGACCATAAATTTTGGTTGATACAAGCCACCCAGGTTGTGGTACTTTGTTATAGCTGTACAATAGGTTTCTTTTTAAATAAACCATTCATGAATGCAATTTTGAACTAATCATAGACTTAGAAAATAAACATAGTGCTTACTATGTGTCAGGAATTGTATTGTACTAGGTATTGGGGACATATTGGTGAACAGGAATAGAGGCAGTCTCTAATACCATGAAATTATTAATCTTATAAAGTCAATAGATACTAATCAAATAATCACACATAATAACAGATAATGTGTATTCAGTGTGTACAGAGTACAGATTTCAATCTCAAAACACAAGAAACAAAAAATTTTATTTTTTAAAAAATTGAACTTAATTTCTACTATGAGCCCTCATTCCACCAAGTATTTCCTCATCTCTCCTCCCAGAACTGAGTCTGAGTTTGGACTGGGGGCTATGTGGTATGTATGCATCACTGATAGAGTGGGATATCTGGGTGGGTCTTCATTTATCCAGGCTGGCATCTGCTAAGACATAATTCATTTCTCTGTCATCTTTTCTTCACAACCCCAAAGCTCCATCAGATCCAGTTTTATCTCAGCTATCTATGACCCTCTGATGTATGCAGGGAGCACTACAAGGCTCCCTCAGGTCTAAATGTGTGCTTAAACCAGTGATCAGCTACTGCTACAATAACATTTTTCTGACTTCCTGGGTTCTACCAGGGAAGGGGGACACCAGATTCCTCTTCAATGAGACACTCTTATCCAGTATTCTTGGCAAAGTGAACAGTGTGCAAAGGCCCCATGGTAGGCAGTAACACAACATTTCGGAAATTGAAAGAAAGCCAAACTGGCTGAAGTACTTAGGAGAAAGAGGAGGAGACTGGATTAAAATAAAGTTTTAGAGATAGATTCTATAGAAAATATAATGCCTTGGAGGCTATGTTAAAAGTTAATGAAGATTAACTTTTAATTTTCTAATTTGCAGTAGAAAACCATGAAATGGTTTTAAGAAGGGCATAACTGATTAGCAATTTAAAACTATGACTTCAGCTGCTGAATGGAGAGCAAATGGTTTAGGAAAAGGGGAAGAGTGAAAACAAAGAGACAGATTAGAAGGCTAAAGACAAGATAGAGTGGGAGCTTTAAATAGTGTGTTGGGAATATAACTGGTTACACACAGATATATTTAGATAAACTTAAGAGGTAAAGGTAAGGATTTGGTGATGGATAAGATAAGGGAAATAAAGGATAAAAGGTGTCACAGATGACAGGTGGATTGCTTGCAAAACTAGGTAAGAAATGTTAAATCATGGAATACTTCCTTTCCAGATGTGTTTGATGGTGAAGGTGGTAGAGACATGATCGTTATTTCAGTCTTGAATATGTTGAATTTCAGATACAAGAGAAACCTGGAGTAAGCACGTGGAACATTAGTCTAACACTCAGAATATGTGTGGCCTATCTTTCTAAATATTCTGTAGATGGAAGGAAATCTTATTTTACAAGAATAAAGCTGGAAAATTCATAAATATGGGGAGAATAAACAGCATGCTACCAAGCAACCAATGGGTCAATGAAGAAATCAAAGGAGAAATTAAAAAAATACCTTGACACAAATGAAAATAGAAATACAACATACCAAAATTTAGGAATATAGCAAAAGCAGTTCTAAGAGGGAAGTTCATATGCTTATCTCAAGAAATAAGAAAAATCCAGGGTGGTAGGCAGATAGCTCAAGTGGTAGAGTGCATACTTCACATGCACAAAGTCCTGGGTTCAATCCCCAGTACCTTCATTAAAAAATAATTGAATAAATAAATCTAATTATGCTCCCCCAAAGAAACTAAACTAATAAAAAAAGAAATTAGAAAAATCTCAAGAAAAAAACCCAACTTTAAATTTTAAAAACAAGAAAAAGAAGACCAAGCAAAGCCCAAAGTGAGTACAAGGAACAAAATAAAAATCAGAGAAAAAATACATTAAACAGAGCCTAAAAACACAATATAAAAGATCAATAAAGCTAAGAGCAATTTTTAAAAGGTAAACAAAACAGACAAACTTTTAGCTAGATTCACCAAAAAAAAAGGATCAAATAAATAAAATCAGAAATGAAAGAGATGTTATTACAGCTTATACCACAGAGATATGAAGGATCATAAAAGACTACTGTAAACAATTATATGCCAACAAACTGAACAATCTAGTAGAAATGAGTTACTCCCTAGAGACATACAACCTTCCAAGGCTGAACCATGAATAAACAAAATCTGAATAGACCAATTACTAGTAATGAGATAGAATCAGTAATCAAAAACCTACCAACAAACAAAAGACCAGGACAAAATGGCTTCACTGGTAAATTCTATTAAACATTTAAAGAAGAATTCATACCTGTTCTTCTCAAACTCTTCCAAAAAATAGAGGATGGAATACTTTCAAACTAACTTTACGAAACCAGCACTACTCTGATACCAAAATCAGAAAAGGACACAGCAAGAAAAGAAAATTACAGGCCTGTATCATTGATGAACATAGATGCAAAATTTTTCAACAAAATATTAGCAAACTGAATCCCAAAATATATTAAAAGGATCATATACCATGATAAAGTGGAATTTATTCCAGGGATGAAAGGATGATTCAACATCCACAAATCAATCAACATTATACACCATACTAACCAAATGGATGATTAAAGTCTTATGATCATTCTAATACATGCAGAAAAAAAAAAACATTTGACTAAATTCAGCATCCACTTATGATAAAAACCCTCCACAAAATGCATATAGAGGGAAACTACTTCAATATAATTAAGGCCATATATGACAAGCCCATAAACAATATCACATTAAATGGTAACAAGCTGAAAGTGTTTCCTCTAAGATCAGGAACAAGACAAGGATACCCACTCTCACCACTTTTATTCACAATATTATTGGAATTAGGAATAGTAATTGTAATTTGGCAATTAGGCAAGAAAAATAAGTAAAAGGCATTCAAATTGGAAAGAAAGAAATAAAACTGTCCCTATTTGCAAATGACAAAATATTATGTATAAAAAAACTCTAAAGACTCCACCAAAAAACTGTTAGAACTAATCAACCAATTCAGTAAATTTGCAGGAAAAAAAAATACACAAAACTCTGTTGCATTTCTAAATACTAATAACATACTATCAGAAAGAAAAATTAAGAAAACAATCCCATCTTCAATTGCATCAAAAATAATAAAATGCCTAAGAATAAGTTTAATCAAGAAAGTGAAAGATCTGTACATTAAAAACTGTAAGACATTGATGAAAGAAACTGAGGAAGACACAAATAAATGGAAGGATATTCCATGCTCTTGAATTGCAAGAATTAAAATTGTTAAAATGTCTTTATTACCCAAAGCAATCTACAGAATCAATGCAATCCTTATCAAAATTCTAATGGTATTTTTCACAGAAATAAAACAAATGAACCATAAAAGACCCCAAATAGCCAAAGCAATCCTGAGAAAGAAGAACAAAGCTGGAGGTACCATGCTTCCTGATTTCCAACTGTATTGCAAAGCCATTGTAATCACAACAGTATGGTACTGGCATAAAAAACAAACATATAGATCAGTGGTACAGAATCAAGAGCCCACAAATAAACCTACACACATATAGACAAATAATTTACGACAAAGGAGCCAAGAATATACATTGGGAAAAGGACAGTCTCTTAATAAATGGTGCTGGGGAAAATGGACAACCACATGCAGAAGAATGAAAGTGGACACTATCTTACACCATACATAAAAATTAACTCAAAATGGATTAGAAACTTGAGTGTAAGACTTGAAATCATAAAACTCATAGAAGAAAGCATTGACAGTAAGTTCCTTGACATTGGTCTTGGTTATGATTTTTATATCTGACTCCCAAAGCAAAGTCAACAAAAGCAAAAAATAACAAGTGGGACTATATCAAACTAAAAATTTCTGCACAACAAAGGAAGTGATAAACAAAATGAAAAGGTAACCTACTGAACGGGAAAAATATTTACAAATCATATATCTGATAAGGGGTTAATATCCAAAATCTATAAGGAACTTACACAACTCAATCACAAAAAAACCAAATAATCAGTTTAAAAAATAGGCAGAGTATCTGAACAGATGTTTTTCCAAAGAAGATATACAGATGGCAAACAGATACATGGAATGTGCTCAATATCATTAATAACCAGGAAATGCAAATCAAATCCACAATGAGATATCAGATATCACTTCACACTTGTTAGAATGGTTATTGTCAAAAGGACAAGAAATACCAAGTGTGATGGAGGATGTGGAGAAAAAGGAACACTTGTGCACTGTTGGTAAGAATGTGAATTGGTGCAGCTACTATGGAAAACAGTATGGAGGTCTCTCAAAAAATTAAGAATAGAAATAGCATATGATTCAGGAATTCCACTTCTGGGAATTTGTCAGAAGAAAATGAAGGCACCAATTTGAAAAGATATACAAACCCCATGTTCATTTCAGTAGTATTTAATATAACCAAGATATGGAAACAACCTAAATGTCCACCATTGGATGAATGGATAAAGAAGATATGATATATGTACATATACAATATAATATTATTCAGCCATAGAAAAGAATGAGATCTTGCCAGTTGAGACAACATGTATGGGCCTTGAGGGCATTACACTAAGTGAAATAAGTCAGACAGACAAAGACAAACACCATATAACCTCACTTATATGTGCAATTAAAAAAAAAAAAAGCTCATAGATACAGAGAACAGTTTGGTGGTTGCTAGAGGCCAGGGTTGGGGGTGGGAGATATGGAAATGGATGAAGGAGATCAAAAAGTACAAACTTTCAGTTACAAAATTAATCACAGGGATATAATGTCCAGCATGATAACTATAGTTAATTAAAAAAAAAGGAAAGTTGATCTGATTTCTTTTCCTCTTGAAGGAAGTACTTAACTTATGAGTAAGCAAATATTTTATGGTTGCATGGGAAGGATCAAGGCCAGATAGATTTGGCTTTGAATCTTTTCCACTTACTGAGTGAGCAGTCTTAGTTTAAAGGTGTTTAAGCATTCTGAGGTTAAATTTGTTCATATTTAAAGTGGAGGTGATAATATATGCCTACATCTGGGTTTTTATGAGAATCAATTAAGATAAGGTTTATGAACGTGTGAAACATTACACTGAAATTTCAGAGGTAAAGAAAAGTTCGGGTGCCTGTTGGCTAGCTCTTTTAAATTAAAACTATAGATTTTGAGAATTTTAAGGGACCTGAGAGATCATATAGTCCTAAGCTATATTTAACTTATAAGTGACTAAGTCACAGAGAAATTATATGATTTGTCCAAGGTCACAAAACTGATTTGTGGCAAAGTTGGAATTTGAATGCTTCCAACTCGTAGTCATGGCCCTATTCAGTTTGTTGCATGGATTTGCTTACCACTTTGTTCAGCTGAATCTTGGTGCAAAGAGAGTATCTGGAAAGTTTATGGTTATTATTGGCATTTCATGGTAAAATATTTCATGTCAGAGAGAGAGAGAATAATAGAAGAAACAGGGTGATTAAGTATTTTAAGAGGTCAAGGAGAATAGCAAAACTTTCAATCTTGCCAAGCACATGTTCCCTCACAAATATTTGCCTTATGTAACTAAGTAACACATTTATAACTCAAATTTCTTGACCAAAATTTGGTTTATTCCCAAGTGAATTAATAGGAATTGAGTATAGACATGGGGTTTTCTGTTCCCTGCACCTATCATTTCCTTTGAAAAGTATTTACATTACAGTTTCGTGTCTCCTTTACAGATCCTTATGAAAAATGCCAAGAAGCTTCAGAATAAATTTCTTTAAATCACTGGTATCTGGATGGTTTTCTTACTTTATATTTATCTGACATATTATAATATTTAGATGAGCCTTTAATGTCAGAAAGGACAGATCAGAATTTCCAGAGAATGTTTGAAGACACTTCTTGAAGTTCTGAGAAAATGATTATGACATGGGTCTCTTACCTGAAATATAGTAGTTAAATAATTGTAATTGATATTATCTTCTGTTGGGTCTAAATTATAGCTAAGGTGACATTTTTCTACTACTTGCTTTCCCATTCTTTGTAAAGGTTTTATATTCTAGGGAGCTTTAATGTGTTTTCCTCTCAACAGATTGCAAGTATTTCCAGGTTAGAGGAAATTTGTCTGTTTTGTCCTTGAACAGCTTCCCTACCCCCATGTCTCCTCCTTTGACACATACAAGTACGGAATTTCAGCATACTGCTTAAGACATTCAAAGTATTTGATACAAAATAGTTGAATTTCTTTCCACAGGGTATCTAATACAGAATTCTCTGTTCTGAGAATAACTGTTGCTAGAAGGGTGGGTCAACAGGGCAGAATCTGTTTCCAAAATAATTTAATGGGTTGGGCTAAAGCTGCTATTTAAGCAATCATCTGTACAGGTTAGAAGAGCTGCTCAGAACTAGAGGAAAGTGGAACAGCTGGGACTCCATGATTTAAGGTCAGTATAGGAAGGAAAATTATTACAAAGTGAAAGTGGAAAAGAGGGTGGGCAAATGTGGAATTAAGAAGGAGCTATGTCTTGGGGGATGTCTTGGGGAGTATCCATTTATGAACTGGTTTCATATGTATGATTTCAGGGGGAGTTTTCTAGTACTCAAGGTACTTTCTTTTCCTCTGCTAAGTGTAGCCTATCCCTGAAACAATTTCTGACACTAGTAAAGAAAATTGTGTCAGGTCAAGGCAAAGAAAAGGATGTGTAATAATTATTTCAATTTGCCAAACTCAAGATAAGGGTCTTGTTTAGAGGTTTTGCCATGTGAGTGTGAGTGTGTGTGTGTGTAAGAGAGAGAGAAACAGATAGACAGACAGAGACCAAGAGAGACAGAGAGAAAGGTGAAACTGCTCCCTTTCCTCCCCAAATAATTCAAGCCTCTGCCTATGCAGATAGGCCCAGTCTCACTTGGCCATGGGGTGATCAGTCATTGTGAAAATGTATGTAAGAAAGGGAACTGGGCAGCTGGCCTAGGTCTTGGAGTGAGATGCCTGGTGCTAAAAAGTGAACACTCTATTTAATAACTTGGCCTTAGATTTGGCAAGCAATAAATCCATAAAGTGCCTTTGACTATCATTGTTAAACCTCAGTGTCTTTTTTTTTTTTTTTTTTGATGTGCTAGAGAAATCCTCTCCCGGCCAGAAATTATAATTTGACAAATATGCCTCATGGGAGAAAGTGAATATACCCTTCCACCTATTCCCTCTGCACTGTTTCTTCCTTGGCACAAGAAAAACACTGTTTCTGGCAATACATGAGCTGCTCTACAAGAACTGTTACGATTTTTGTTCTCAACTGTTACAACATTTCAAATTCTGACTATGGTCTTTGTCCTCACTTGTTTACCAAATACAGGGAAATTTTTTCATCCAAGTGGTGCTAGTATGATGCTACATACAAAAAAATGGGAAAAGCATGTTTATTAGGTTAGATGTTCTAGGTGTATTAGGTTAAAACTAGGACTATGGAGCCAGAAGACTTTAAATTTTATTATGTGTAAGTTTCTCACAGGAAGACTAGTGTATTTTGATTAACATTAGCAAATATGTCAGCTCTTGACTATGCTTATGAGAAGAGATCTGCCATTTTACCAGATAAGGTTTTTTTTTTTTTTCCAAGGGCAGAGATGGTGATAATCAAAATGGTTGCCCACGGGCCAAATGATGTGATTATGTCAGGAGTCTACATAGTGTAGCATAAATCTGTTGTTGAACCAAAGTTCATGTGCCCGACACAGAGGCCCACATTGTGTGGCTGATGGGCAGTGAGGCCAAAGGAAATAAAATATCAGCGTTTGGAGCAGAGAAAGGTTTATTGCAGGGCTGAGCAAGGAGAAGGTATAGTTCATTGTCAAAAGACCAGAACACCCAAATGATTTTCAGAGAAGAGTATTTATAGGCAAAATTTGGGGGGAGGTCTGCAGGTGCGTGACCTTCCTCTGATTGGTTGATGGAGAGGTAACAAGTTGGTGTTCCAGGAATTTCAATTGTCAGCCTTCTAGTTCTAACCAGTCTGGTGTCCGTGTGCTTGTGCTCAGCCTGAAGTTACCATTTCCCACCTAGGTCTTATTTCCTATAGAAGAACTCAGAGATATGTACCAAACTGTTATGCACATCCCGGGACAAGGAACCAGGCCAAGGCTCCAGGCTGCTCTATTGTTTCTTTCTGCATTCCCTCACTGCCTAATTAGTAACTGTTTAAATCTGCCCTTTGGAATTTAGGGAGGGTGTAGGAGGCTAAAACCTTCTTCCTAAAAAAAAGAAATGGACGACACAGAAAGGCGTTTGTACTTGGCAGGGCCCCACAGGATCCTTCTCTGTTTCAAAACAACTAAGACTGTGAGTCAGAGCTCTGGGTTCAACTTCAGACTCTAACTCTGGTTTATTGGCAAGTGTAGATCTAGTTGCTTAACTTCTGTGGGCTTCAGACTCCATATTGATAAAATAAGATAGTGGGATTAGGTAATCATCATGGTCCTCTTCAGCTCTAACATTAAAAAATAATCTAAACCCAGTGAAGATTTTCTCTCATCAGATTACTGCACCCTGAACGTATGGGATAATGCTCCCTAAGGGCTCAGTTCTTAGGGTCTCATAAAACAGGTAAAGTGTATAAAGGCTCTTTTTCTCTTTGTTTGGCATTTAAAGAAAACAAACTTTGTTTGCCATTAAACAATTTACAATTTATAGGCCAAATACTCAAAAGGAGCCAATCCTTAAATATGGCAAATCAGTTCATCTTATGTCAGAAAGAGCCAAATATCTTCATACAAAAACACTGTCCACTAATCAAAGAACAAAACACCTCCTCTATTAAGAGAGTATTAAAAAAGACGGGGAAGAGAGGTTTTTTCAAGACTCAATTAAAAATTTTTTCACTCAGTCTAAGTTTCACAGCCATCACTGTAGTATAGAACCTCATCAAATTAAATCTATATTACTCCACCAGCTTTCTAGCTGTTTTCATTCCTTCCAGTCTTTCTTATTTTCTCCCTAGCCTGCATAACACTACCAAACAAATCTTCCCAAAGCTGGATTTGCATAACTCCTCCCACCCCTGGTCAAGGAAATCCATTGATAGACTGGAATCAAATCAAAACACCTCAAATTAGATATGGCAGACAGGAGCAATAAAAGAGGAATAAAAAATAATTTTAACGTGGTAATTCTAGAAGAACAAGTGAATGATGGTGTCAATGGTGGTAAAAGCCAAAGTGGTGTCTGGGGAATGAACTGAATTTCTTTTTTGACAGGTTAAATCACAAGTGTCAGGAATTCATAAAAAGGGATTTATTAAGAATTTAACTGAAGTTAGTATTGTAAAGTGGAGAATAGGGACTGGTCTAGGGTTGTAAATCAAACATTTTAGTTCTAGCTTTGCCACTAACTATCTGTGTGATCTTGGAAAGTCATAGTTTCTCTGAGCCTCAAGTTTCCACATTTGCAAAATTTGACTAAGTCCATACTGCTAATTTATAAAATGTTACAAGGAGCACAGAAAATGTATGTAAAAATACCTATGATGTAATAGGTGCTCATAATTGAATTACATGCTCAGTTGAACCTGAATATATTTGAAACTCCTTTGTAAATTATAAAGAACCCTGTAAATATAAATGATGACGATGGTGATGGTTACTATCACTACTGAATGTACATCTTACGCTATGCTAATTTCCATATGAAATGACCTGAATAGACATAATTATGGCCTTTCAAGATATTTACAAGTAATCATCCTCTAAGCCTAAGCACATAGGCAATTGCCAAGAAATGCCTACAATTAACATCTAGGAAGACCTTGGCAAACCCTGTGAATATGTGTGTATGTGTGTCTGAGACTGAAGTTTTCATTAATGCTTAAAGAATTCCAACCCAGTCTTTCTCACTTGGTTTTACTTGAGATAACCTTTCTCTTGGCCCTTGTCCTTTGCAAATTTAAAAGATATTGTATGCTACTTCACAGACTGCTGTTATAAACAAATTTTATGTGTTTGTCAGGGTCGGACAGGTATTCTTGTGTCATACTTTAATAAAGAATACTCAGTTTTTGCACCTAAACAAATGGGAATTCAACACAATGAGTCCTCATTGTTCCACGTGACAACCTCCCTCTTTCTCTTTTCTTACTCATCTCTCAACACCACCTTGAGTGAATTGAGACCACTGGGCATTGTTAACATTTCAAAGGTTATAGCCTCAGTTTCTTCTTCCTTCCTTTCTTCTTTCCCCTCCTCCCTTTCTAGCAAACATGCCCACAAATACACCTTTCTTCCACCACCAACACCACAGCTAAAAATATTAAAGAAATAGTTTGTGTGTGTGTGTGTGTTTTAGTGTTCAGTTCAGTCAGAATTTGCTGAGTACCTACTATGTGCAAGGTCCTATGCTGGGTTCTGTAAGAAACACAAAAAATTGAACTAGCATATATGAATATCTATTATGTGCTAGACACACTGCTAGAAATTTTCCTAACTGCAACTCCGTGATATAAGTACTTAACTTACTTCATTTTACTGATGAGTAAACCAAGAATCATGGCAGACAAGAAACATGTCCAAGGCCCTTGCCTTCAAGACATAAATAGTAGTTGGCAGACAAAGCTGATAAGCACAAAACAGTTTATATACATGAAACATTGATATGAGGAAGTATGTAATTCTGATTGCAGGAATTCAGAGTCATCAGAGATCCTTATTACCATTAGTAATTGAAAAAGGCTTCAAGGAGGAGTTAAAACCTGAGTTGAGTGTTGGAGAACGTGTAGAATTTGGATAGACATAATTGCCAATGAAAGTACAATGAAAGAAAAGAGATGTGGGAGTTGACATTGTGTGTTTAACAACAAAACCGACATGACTATAACAGAAACATCTTCTTGGGGAGAAATAGGAAGAAGCAACTCTTCAGAGTGCTTTAAAATTCTGCTGGCAATGGGAGGGCAAAGAATGTAGGTTTTTAATTAGGTATAATAAATATTTATTTATTCAATAATTATTTCTTGAGAGCCACTTATATGTAAGATACTATGACATGATGAAAGCAGGGAAGATAAATATGATAGCAGTATGTTGGATAGATAAAGATGTAATAAAAAAAAAAACCGGTTAGAAAACTGTTGCCATAACCCAGTCATGAATTGATTTAAGATAGGACTTGATCATTTTATATGCTGCATGAAAGATTGTGGCAGGAAAGGAAGAAGGTAGTATTAAAAGCGTCTTCCAGTTTCCATGTTTGGGTGACAAGAAAATGTCATTGATTGAAAAAAAAACAGATAACTTTGGATTAGATACTAGTTTAAGGGTAAGGTAGATTATGCAGAGTGCTAGAGTAGATTGGGGCATTATGCCTAGCTCAGGCCAGGGACTCCTAAAGATCAAGGTCATCAATCATCTGAAAAAATGTGATTACCACAGACTACTACAATGCTTCCAAATGAGAGTGTCCTCAGTGACTTTTTTTTCTTTTTTTAAAATTAAGGTGTAGTCAGTTACAATGTGTCAATTTCTGGTGTACAGCATAACATTCCAGTCTTGCATATATATACATATATTCATTTTCATATTATTTTTCATTAAAGGTTATTACAATATATGGAATATAGTTCCCTGTGTTATACAGAAGAAATTTGTTTTTTTAATCTATTTTTATATATAGTGGTGAACATTTGCAAATCTCAAACTCCCAAATTTATCCCTTCCCACCCCATTTCCCCTGGTAACCATAAGATTGTTTACTGTGTCTGTGAGTCTGTTTCTATTTTGTAGATGAGTTCATTGGTGCTCTTTTTTTTTTTTTTGAGTATAAGTTTCTTGCCTTAACCTTGTAATCAGGATTCCATTGCAAATACAGCATCATTTTACAGTTCATGCTCATTTGTCCTTGATCCTTATCTCCCTTCTCTCTACTTTGTGCACTAGTTCAAGAACACAAATAACTTTATACTTGTTTCATGCATCATGTTTCCTTTTTAATGGCACCTACACCATGTCTCAATGCATAATGGACAGCTTAGATTACAACTCACTATACCCTTTGCATGTATTTTGATAACTAGGGTACATCATATACTATATGAGGCAAAATGCCATCTGCTGAACCATTATTGTTAATGAGTTGAGCAACATGAATTTGTTGTCTGTAACTAAGAAGTTAAATTTTGTAGTGTTTAAAGGAATACAGTACTGCAAGCTCATCAAGAAGAGTAATTTCTTTATTTTTTAGTAGAAAGAGCATGGTACAGAGTTCAGAAATCTGAAATATATACCCCGATCTGCTATTAAAAAGGTATATGACCCTGGAGAAGACTCTCTTACCAGGGGACACGTTCTGTGACCCCTTCTAGCTCTAACACTTTAAAATTTAATAAAAGTTATTTCTGAAGAGTACTGTCAGTTTACTGTGACATGTTGTCTATTTGAGAAGAAAAGAACTTTCTGTGGAAGATCCATTAGTGTAAACTTCAATAATTTCTACTATGGTGGCTTCAAAAATTTTGTTCATACATGCACATACAATGCTCCTAGATTGATTTTACTAAATGGGTCAATGACTCTGATGATTTGTCATCCTGTTTAATAAGACAAAAGTAGGGTGGGAATAGGACCCAGCAGTTCTTATATACCTATCTTCTACTCACAAATGAGAATACAGTGTTATGTAACACACTGACAACCTTTATCAGCAAAACATTTTTTTGCACTTGGGATTCTTTTTTCCTTGATATTATGTATCTCAGCTAATGGACTTGAAATGACCACCTGTAAGTTGCCTGATAAGATGTGTCATTGTGAAAGAAAAGAGAAAAGAGCATTGTTATATGGCAATTTTGTACTTTTGTGGATACTGCATAGCCTCAGGAATATGGAAAATTGATAGCTGATGATGTGGGGGGCAGTGTGCATCCACATGCACATTGGGAGTTTATTGCCTTTCTTAACATTTAATTCATATTATATGAACGAAATCAGAATGTATTCATAAAAGGTGAAGCTTTGGGATGATTTTTATATGCTTTAAAGTTCCCAGTAATTATGAAGCATAGTTAAAATAATGCTGTTGCCTGAGGCAAGTCCAGCAATCAAGAGACTTAGTGGAAAGTATGACTGCCTGTTGCCATAGCCTTGTGTTTCATTTAATCATGTTTTCATTTAATAAACATTTCTTGAATACCTACTGGGTATATGGCAGTGAACATAAAATAAGATCTGCCCCCCATGCTGTGTACATTTTTAACAGAGGGAGACAGACAATAATAAATAACATAAACAAAATAAGCAAGTAAGTCATATAACATATTAGTGCTTTGGATAAAAATCACACAGGAAAGGAGGACAAAGAGTGCTGGAGCTTGAAGACTGTAGTTCTGAATAGGGTACTCAGGAAATGCCTCATCAAAAATGTGAATTTGAGCAAAGTACTACAAATCTGAGGAAAGACCCTTCCTGGTGAAGGAAATAGTACGTTTTAAACTCTGAGGCAGTAGTATTTGAGCTATTGTGGCCTCTTTGTTCTTCTTCAACATATTAGGCATTCTTCTGTCCTCAGGGCTTTTGAACTTTACTTGTTCCCAGGAGTAGGAAGAGATGAGGTCAGAGAAGTAACAAGAACTCAGATCCTACTCAACAGTGCAGTGGAAGTGATAAGAAGGCTCTAAATTCTGGATAAATTTTGAAGACAGAGCCAATAGTATTTGGTGACAGATTGGATGTAGGGTGTGAGAGAAAGACGGGAGTTAAGGATGGCTCTAAGGTTTCTTGCCTAGCAACTGGAAGGTTGGAGTTGCCTTTAACTGAAATAAAGAAGCCTATGGGTGAAGTAAGTTAAGAGGTCATAGGAGAAATCTGCATTTCAGTTTGGGGTATACATGGTTTATGTATCTATTAGACATCATCTTCTACATTTGGATCTTTTTACAAGAGGCAGTTTACAATCATACTTGCCATTTCTCTCCCCTCCCAGGAGCCAACCCAACTCATTACAGAAGATAAAATAGGGCCAATAACAAGAATTGTGTTCTTTAATTGGACTCTCAAACTTTTAGTCCTGTAGCTTAATGCTGTAAGTAGAGTGAGTCTCTTTGTAGGTTATGTTGGAAGTACATATCACTCTTGGAGCTATTCTGCTTTCCTTAGTACTTCATTGCTTTCATTTTTTTTTTTCTATTATAAGTTTGTCTAAGTCAAAGCAAAGCAAAGTTATCCAGTAATTCAATTATCAACACTGGTGCTTTTAAAGAGAGACAGCATGAGTGAAAAAGGTGAATTTGTGTAGACTTGAGCATGATGTAGAGGAAAATGTGCTGGACCTGGAGTCAGATAACATAGAAATTAGTAGAGTTAAGTAATTTGCCCAAGGAAATAGAGCTAACCTCAGTTTCTTTATCAAATATTGCTTCACTCTGCCAACGACATTAAACATGAAATACTAGAAAGCATTCTGTTAACTGGAAATTTTATATATATAATATTATTTCTGTATTATTTTTGGAAAATAAGGAAATACTATAAAACAAATGATAAATCATTAGTTATGACATATTTCTTTTCCTTACAGATGATTTTAAGTCTTGACATTTTAAAATCTTTCCTTTTTGACCATGCATTTCTGAACTTTTCTTAATCCTAATGAGTTATTCTTATAAACAAGCTCAAAGCATAGTCCAACTTAGTAATAATTATTGTATACTGCCAAACTCATCACTTCCAGTAGAAAGGTAGATTAATTTTTAAATTTCTGTTTTGTTTTGTTATGTTTACTATGACCCTTCCACTCCAATAATTATGATAAAAACTGATGTTGATGTAGCAGTGAGGAAAGCAGAGCAATCAATGACATCAGGAAAATTAGTCTGGTACCAGACCACTAGGCAGATTTGTCAGGAGGCCAGGTCCCTAAAGTATAAGAAAAGCTGCATTTCAAATGAGCCTGGCAAAAAGACTATCATTTCCCTGGTGGCTAAGGGAGCAAAGTTGAGCACTGTCTATGACATTATTTAGAGAGGCGGGGGGTTACCTCTATTTTCCTGAAAACACCCTGGAGTCAGCACATGCTTTTAAACTTCATATTACTTTTTTTTTTTTTTTGCTGTATGAATTGGAAATCCTATTGTAGAGCTTATGCAGGTCATACTTAATGCAAAAGAAGTGGTTGGCAGCAGGGAAACCATTATTTATAGAAAGCATCTAAGTTAACCCACAACTTAGTGCTTTACTAGGTACGTCTGTCTGAGTCAGGATTCACACTGGTAGTCTTAGCTCAGGGGGGAGATTTGGGAGAGGCAAGTTTTGTGTCAGGATGTTAAGCAGTGGAATTCTGAAATGGGTGAGCCAGAAACCAGGAGGCTGGAAATCTTGTGAAAAGTAGGCAGTTAACAACTAAAGTGTTAGAATAAAATAAGATCTTTCTAGGTGATCACACATTCCCATGGCTTTAAATATCATTTGTACTCCTGATGACTATCAAGTTAATATATCCAGTCTCTGTCTCTTCTCTGGTCTTCAGACTCATATATCCTACTGTATGATTTTTATCTCCAAACTTAACATGGCTGAAATGGAACTGGCTTGATTTCCACCTTTCCATCTTGTCCCTTCCTCAGTCTCCCCTATTGCAATAAATGGTACCACCACCCACTTGGTTCCTCAAACAAATATCTAGAAAGTATCTCTGATTCCTTCTTTTTCATTACCACTAGCTATGCCCCTCTCCATACTGAGTCCATTAACAAGTCCTATCAGCTATATCTTCAAAATATATCCTATGTCTTCTCTGTTTCTCCACCACCAGCAACTAGTCAAATCCAGTATCAACTCTCACCAGGAATCATCTCCTATCTGATTTCCCTGATTCTATTGTTGCCTTTCCCTTTCTTCAACACTCCATACAGCAGCCAGAGTGACTTCACAATGTAAATTGGATCGAGTGAGTCATCGTCCAACCTAAAACCTTACAATGACTTTCCATTACACTTAGAATAAAATACATGTCATTGCAAAACAAACCCATCATGAGATATCACTTCATACACACTAGGATGGCTGTAGTCAAAAAGAGAGATAATAATAAGTATTGACAAAAATGTAGAGAAATTGAAGCCCTCATCTACCTGGTGAGAGTGCGGAGTGGTGCAGTTCCTTGATTGGATGGTCTGGCAGTTTCTCGGATGTTTCAACATTGAGTTGCCATATGATCTAAGAGAAATAAAATGTGTCCTCACAAAGACCTGTTTATGAATGTTCACAGCAGCATTATTCAGAATATCCCAGAAGTGAAAACAACCCAAATACCCATAAACTATTGAGTGGATAAATAAAATATGATATTTCAATGCAATGGAATATTATTCTCCAATAAAAAGAAATAAAATACTGATGCCTGCTGTAATGTGTAAGATCCTTAGAAACATATGCTACATGAAAGAAGCCAGTCACAAAACAAAAGACCACAGGTTATAAAATTCTATTTGTATAAAATGTTCAGAGTAGGCAAATCTATAGAGACATAATAGATTGGTGGTTGCCTAGAATCTGAGGAGATGGGAAGATTATCAGGTGATGGCTAAGGGACGGGGGGTTCTTTCTGGGATAATGAATGTGTTCTAAAATTGATTGTGCTCATTAATGTATGACTCTGTGAATATGCTAAAAGCCACTGAATTTTATGCTTTCAATGGGTGAATTGTATGGTATATGCACTATATCTCAATTAAACTGTTTTAAAAATAAATAAAATAAAATCCATATCCTTTAACATAGCCTAAAAGATTTGATCCCTGTCTACTTCTGTGACCTAATTACTCAACATTCTTTCCTTTACTCACTATGCTCTATTCAAATTGACTTTTTTTTCTATGCTTTGAACCTATCAACCTTGCTATTACTAATCTATGAAATTATCTGCCCCCAAATTATCATATGACCAGCACCTTCTTGTTATTCATGTCTCAGCTGAAATGAAACCTCCTCAGAGAGGTCTTCCCTGCCCTCCCTTTCCCAAGTAGTCCCCTCCAACCCCCCAGTCAGTATCTATCATGTTAGTACTTAATCACATATCAAAACTATTTTGTTCACTTGCTCACTTTTTTTCTGCCTCTGCCTGAGTGTAATCTCCATTAGGGCAAGAATACTGTCTGTCTTGTATATCATGATATCTTTAGGACCCAGAACAGTGCCTGTCACAAAATAGATGCTCAACTTAATAATTATTGATTGATCAATGAAAGAATAAATTTATGAACCAGGGTAATTTTCTATCTCAGCCCTATCTGCCCTTATTCTTTCCTGTTCCAATGAGAAAAAAATGCTCTCAGATACCAGATTAGGAGGGTGCTATACTATCATTTTTCTAATAAGGAGACAATGAAGATACTGCATTTATTATTATCTATTCAGAAGCTTAGTTAGAGGGATTATCAGGACCACTGTGTTAAATCCAAAAAATCTTTAAAATCCAACAAGTAGCTATGCTAGGTTTCTGCCCAGGTATCAAACCTAGATTATGAGTAGTTGTGTGAGATTTGTAATCACTTGAGTAATGCCATTCTAAAATAATTAGGCTATATTAGGCTAAAAGTTTATACCTTCCTCTGATGAATTTATGGTAGTGGAAAGCCTAGAAATCAGCAAATATTGTTCCAGAAATCTTGATTTTTCCCCCTACATTTCTATATACCAACTATGTCTTGTGGCTTAGCTGCCTAACCTCAGTTAGGATCGATGACAATCTAATTGGCTTTCCTAAGGCTCTAGGGATGAATTAGAGGAGGAACCTACTGTCCTGAAAGCTATGATGAGGGACTTCACTCAGATCACAGCAAATCACCATTCTTGTTAAACTCCCATGAGATTCAAACATCTTTGAAAATGTACAAGAAAATGGATCATGATACTGTTAGGACAGGGATTTATGTTGAGGGCTTTTAAGTAATTTTGAGATTATCTTGCTTTTTTGGTAAAACAAAAAGTGGGGACATCAATTCTGTGCCTATTTAGATATGTGTTAAAACTGCTTCTGTATCTCTATGGCTTTCAAATACAGCCACATTTCTTTTCTAATTTCTTATTCTTCACACAAGTATTTTAATGTATATTTTATTATTTAAATTATGATTAGTTTCACCACTACAAATATGGTATCACAAAGTAAAAATTAAACTAATGAAATTGGGGTTTTTTAAGATGTTGAAAAAACATTTGACTGTTGTAAGATTTATATCTATTTCAAACTTTAGACTCACTAATTACTTTCTTGCTTGGCTGCAACTACTTTACTCATTTGCAAGTGGTTTTTCAGTTGGCACCTCAGTCTAACAGCTTTAACCTCTTCCAAAGCATTAATAGAATTTATGACTTCTTGCTTTCTCTTATATTGGTAAAAGAGCAGTGGGCAATCAAAAGGTATCATTATTTGGAAATTCTTGAGATTCAAGGAAACTAGTTAACATGAAAGTTCTGGCCAAAGATTAAAGATAATGCTATTGATTATGCTGAAATATCCTTTCACAGTGGCCAAGTTTTTCTTAGTAATGGATTAGCATTTTTATCTCAGGGTACAGGATGACAGTGGTATTACCTCTGATTTATTTTATTACTTCAGGATTGTTTCCAAAATTTTTTCATGGTATCTAGAGAGAACCATTTCTTGTGGTACTGAGGGGAAATGAGAAATGTGAGTGTTTTTCTCTTTAAAGATGACTATAATGTTTACCTCACTTATTAACAAAGTCCATCATGATACAATCCATTAGTGCCCTAACCCTGTAGAGAAGAGGTAAAACTTTGAAAAGGAAAATAATGCCTCAGATAAATCATTTTAATGACTCTACCTTTGGGAGGTTCTGAATCTGTACACTTTACACAACCCACTTACTTAAAAATAGCTAAGTTTGGAACAGACATAACTGTAGTATAGGAGTTAAAGGTGTTTATGTCATAGACCTTTTTCTATCTACATCTAAGTATTCAAACTACCAAAAGTGCAGTCCCCTAGAACCAAACTGTTGTATGAACTGTATTAAAAATAAAGAGAAAAACAGATATTCCTAAATATCAAGACACAATACCCCACAAATTTATTTTTAACATCCATGCATCTTGCTTTATAAGAATGACGTACTTATTTTAATACTCATTAGTAATCGAAACTGCAAACACATTTATCACACTATGCTCTCTGGTTAATTCATATGTTCACCAACTAAGCCAGAGGTTAAGGCTAATTGTGCCAAAACCCTCCAGTGTCATCAATATTTCAAAGGTATATTTCAAAGTTTCCCCTCCAACCTTCCATGGTGTTCTTTGAATTTCAATAAGTCAGGTTATTCTGGAATCATTGAAAGTCCCCAGAAGTTTGCAGAGATGTTATTTGCATTGATTTTGATACTCAGGGAGCCTAAACTAGCCACTTAACATCTTGTCCATAGTCAAAGGACCTAAGTAGACCAATGGCTACTACAACTCTTCTATAAATAATGACATGTTAATTAGCTGTTGATATGGGTCCTTAATAAATGGTTTAGAAAAGCTTCCATCCAAGAATAAATATTTATTCAAAATGTCATTGACATTACATTGGGATATATATATATATTCTTACCTCTGAGGATATCACATTCTATTCATACAGAGACAGATACTAGTGAAAAGTTAAAATACAAAATGACCATATAGAAAGTATCATTAAGCAGTAAATGAACAGTATACACAATGAGGGTTGCAGCAGCTCATTGGAAGGATTAATCACTGTAGCTTGAAGTCAGAGAAGGCTTTTTGGAGTAGGTAGGACTTGCATTGGGTAAGTGACAAATGGGATTTATTTTTACATCACCATTAAACAATGTTGTCAATATGAATTCAGATTTCAGAATCACTATGCTATTTTTCTCAGCTGCCTTAAAATAAATCTTATGATTTTTCAAACTGCTTGTATATCTTTACTCAACATGAATCCTCAAGATTGATGCATCCACTATTACATTATTCTCTACTTTTTGATATATTGCTTCACAGTCGTTTTCAAGTTTCATTCTATGTGTTTTGTTACCCAGGCCTACCATCACCCTAAGCCAAGACTGTGAATGTTTCAGTAGCAAGGACTGTCAAGAGTATACTCTATTCTTTCTTCTCCTTCCCTTCAATACCCAGGTAAGCTTTAGAAAATACTTAATCATATCATGAAAAGTAACATTATAACTGTAGCAGCTAAATTACACAAAATATGATTTGGAGTGCGATTTTCTTTTCATATGTGAATCTAAGTTAATAATATGCATATCTTGCCCCAGTGTATTGTAATCTCCTTGAGAACTGGGACCACATTAATTCATGTTTGTATAATCTCTCACTATACACAGTTTGCATGGTGGTCACTCAATAAATATTTATTGAACTGAATCCATTGTTGATGGTATGGATGTGGCAGAGAGTAACGGCAAAATTTATGAGAAATTAACAAATAAGAAACTTAAATTAATATTCTATTTGGAAATATTTTTATCTGCTGAAAGTATTTGAACTATATATGTTCAATTTGCTGATCACGTTTGCAACTACATCCTCATTTGTCTTCTTAGAATTCAGCCACATGATGTGGTATTTTAAATAGTTTATTAAAAATGCATGTTTACACACATAAATATAATAATTGGACTTTCTTGGAAGAATATACTTGCTTTTCTAATGTTTGCTTATTAGCAATTAAAAGGCTAATTTAAGTCAATTCTATTTCTCACCATTTCACTACATCACTTTAGTAAGATGGTGCACAAAGAAACTTTTAGATATTTTTAGAACTCATCAGTATCTAGTTGCATGAAGCTTTCTAATACTACAGATGTCATTTACTCATTCTATGTGTCCAACATTATCAGAGCAAATAATGCCTTTGTTTTTTGAAGATAATTGCATGAAAATTTTCTTTTTTTTGCCAAGTCTCTTCAGTCAGGATTAATAAACTTTTGAAAGAAAAAAAGTGAGGGCAGACCTCAAAATTAACTTGGGGGGGCACTTTAATTACCTCTACTTTACAAAATAAAGCTTTAAAAGTTATTATTATTATTATTATTATTATTATTATTATTATTATTATTATTATTATTATTATTATTATTGTTATTATATAAAATCCTCAGTTAAGAAGGAAGCAATTTGGACCCTTAAATATATTTCTGGATAATTAGAGCTACATCTTCTATGCCACCTAGCTGGGCAACATAAATGTTAAATTTCTACAAATAGGTTTCATATTTCACAACTCCAATGGGGCAAACCCGCTCAAATTCATTTTGGAAGCTAGCTTATCAATTTAATATTGTATTGTGAATTCACATTTATTTCTTTATCTTATACACAATTCTAGCCATAATTAATGAGCCAGAATTATGCAGAAGTGAGACTATTCCTTCAAGTTTCAAGTTTGTTTTAGAACAAGCCCACTAATTACATGACATTTCTTCCCAAGTAGTGAAAAAGAAACTTACTCATCACAGTATTTAAAGTACTTACAGTCTATAAAAGAGAAAACACGGGTATGAGGAATGTGATTTTTGACCAATAATGTTCTTCCAAAACTTTGATTTAAGTGTTTAAAAATAAGATTGTAAAGCTTTTGTAAGTATTTTTATTGTCATTTAATTATTTCAGTGTCTTGAAGCTTTAAATTTCTGTTTGGAGTCAATTAATGTAAAATGGATCTGATGTCCTTTTTTAAAGTATTCTTTAATGTCATATGATGGCTGCCAGTAACTCTACTATGTCATATTTAAATACAGCACTCTGGTCTGGGAATGCATACCTGAAGCATTCTTCTAAATTATTGGAAAAGCTACAAATTGTCCCATCTTTGCTTCAGAGTCCTATTTAGAGCAAAGTAAAACATTGAACATTATCTGTTCCTTCTTTCACATCTGAAGTAACTTTTTGATGATAGAGAATAGTCCTTAGATTCTTGGGATACAGATTTAGAAAACTGTAAAATAATTATTTAAGTTCATTCAATCAATCAAAATTTTATTTTTTCATGAAAGGCCATTTCTCCTCTTCTCCACCTTACACTTTTCTACTCACCATTCAGAATTCAACTCACATTTCACAACATTCATTCATCCAGTCTTTCAATAAATATCTCTCAGGATTCTGCTATGTGCCAGGCACTGTGTTAGGTGCATAGTGAGCAAAATTAGAAATAGTCTCTGAAGTCAAAGAGTTTAAAGTTTATCAGAGACAGAGGAGACAATCAAACAACTACCCATAAAATACAAAATAACTGTCATTAGTGCTATTTTAAAAAGTAACGTAGTACTCTGAGAGCTTAGAAGCAAGTTGACTTGAGAACTATGACTCATTTCTTTTTAGGCAGTGTTAGTCACTACCATCACTGTGGTCTACTCACTTTCCTGTGCTCCCATAGTATTTGGTGTGTGTATGTTTGTTTGTTTGTTTATTTATTTATTTATTATATGTAAAACAGCGCTTAATCACACTACACTTCAAGCATAATGCTTTATCTCTCATAAGACGGTAAGCTCAGGATTTGAAGACAGCCAGACATGGGTTCAAGTTCTGTTTCTGCCATTTGGAAGCTATGACATTGGGAAAATTACATAAGCTCTCTGAACTGCAGTTCACAAAACTGTAAAATGGGGATAATGACACGTTCCTTGGAGTGTAAGAATTAAGTCATATTATGCAAAACAGCTAGCACAGAACTGGGAAAAAATTTTCTTCATTAATGGTCAGAGATCTTTGGCATCTATTTTTGTTCCTTAATGAATACTTAATCCATCATAGCTGTCCAGTTCATGTTGCTGAATGAATTTTCAATACTGAACAGAATGTTCCCACTTTTAGAAAATATTTCTGGAGACCATACACTGAAGCATATTGTAAAATTCAGACTGCATGTGAAATGTTTCTTGATGTTTTAGATCTGTTAACTCTATTTTAACTCTAGAAGATATAGTTGAATGCATAGGTAAAATTTTTTGTAAGAGCCTGACCTTTCTTTTTTTTTTAACATTTTTTATTGATTTATAATCATTTTACAATATATCAAATTCCAGTGTAGAGCACAATTTTTCAGTTATACATGAACATATATATATTCATTGTCACATTTCTTGAGTAGCCCCAAATGAAAGGAGTGGAAACATTTCAAAAGGGGGAAAATTGCTGGCTACATTATTAATCAACAATTATCCAATTTTGTGCCAGGCCAGAGAAATGTAAGACATGATTCTGCAGTTAAGGAGCTGACTCATGAAACTATTATAACAATTAAGTGCAAAATTGTGTGGTGCTGGTCTCAGTATGGTAGGAGTCCAGGAAAGAGAGAAATCACTGTGAGCTGCAGAATGTCAGAAAAAGCTATTAAGTTAAGACTTCTAATGAAAAGGTGATGTTTTCAGGCTTAGGAATGCAAATGCAGAAACAGAGATTATTTTTAAGATCTTGATTGTCCCACTGTTCTTTGCTTTAGAATGCCATGCTTGAAAGGAAAAGAAATTGACTTACGTGTCACACAATTAAACCAGATATTCCCATTCATGGTTGACACAAAATGCTTCTTCACATGAGGCCTGTTATAAAACATTTCTAATTCATAATGCGAAAGAGAAAATAATATTATGAGGTAAACTTAGAGTGTGGTAGTTTCAACATTTGGCAGAAACTAGTATAATATTACCCATAAATATATCCTGCAAGCCTATGAATATACATCGTAGTTCACAGGTTATGTATCAATAGTCATGTTATGAGGTTATCTATAATAAAAAAATAACAAATCAAACACCCTCCAAAACACATATTATTGTAAAACAGATAAGGAAAAACACACATTTTAGAAGTCATGGAATAAGGAAATAAGTGATTTGATGTAGAAAATATTTGTTAATTAATTTTTTACTTTTTATTTTTATTTATAATGTTGTATTAGTTCCCAGTGTACAGCAGAGTAATTCAGATATATATATTCCTTTTCATATTCTTTTTCATTACAGGATGCTACAAGCCATTGAGTATATTGTTAATTCTATATAATATATTCATTGTTAATTATTCTTAAGGAATATAGTATGAATTCCTCCTGAAAATTTAAATTGTGGATGGATAGAGTTACTTTACAGGACAATAACAGGATGCAACTGTAGATGAGGGCTCTAAATCCTTTGTTTTATATTAACTTGGTTAATGGAAGGGAATGGATGACTGGGCAATCCAAAGCACCACGTTACCTAACCATCATAATTTTTTTATTGCTTTAGCTTTTTCTTTATTATTGAAGTATAGTTGACTTACAATATTATATATTTTTCAGGTATACAGCATAGTGAGTCAATATTTTTACATATTATACACCATTAAAGTTTATTACAAGATAATGACTATAATTTGCAGTGCTATACAATATATCCCTGTTGCTTATCTATTTTATACATAGTAGTTTGTATCTCTTAATCCCATACCCCTAATTTGTCCTTCCTCACTTCCCTCTCCCCTTTAGTAATCACAAATTTGTTTTCCATATGTCTGAGTCTGTTTCTGTTTTATCTATATATTTGTTTGTATTATTTTTTAAATTCCAAAGATATCACACAGCATTTGTCTTTCTCTGTCTGACTTATTTTACTAAGCATAATATTCTCTATGTCCATCCATATTGCTGCAAAATATATAAACAGCTCATACAACTCAATATTAAAAAAACAAACAACCTAATTTAAAAATGGGCAGAAGATGTGAATAGAACTTTTTCCAAAAAAGATATACAGATGTCTAATAGTCACATGAAAAAATGCTCAACATTACTTATCAGTAGAGAAATGCAAATCAAAACTACAATGAGTTTGGTGCATGGAGATTCCTCAAAAGACTAAAAATAGACTTATCATATGACTCAGCAATCCCACTCCTGGGCATATATCCAGAAGGAACCCTAATTCAAAAAGACACCTGCACCCCAATGTTCATAACAGCACTATTTACAATAGCCAAGACATGGAAACAACCTAAATGTCCATCGACAGATGACCGGAGAAAGAAGAGGTGGTATATTTATACAATGGAATACTACTTAGCCATAAAAATGACAGCATAATGCCATTTGCAGCTACATGGATGCTCCTGGAGAATGTCATTCTAAGTGAAGTAAGCCAGAAAGAGAGAGAAAAATACTGTATGAGATCACTCATATGTGGAATCTTAAAAAAAAAAAAGGAAGAAGACAGATGAACTTACATATAAAACAGAAACAGAGTCACAGACATAGAATACAGACTTGTGGTTCCTGGGGGGAAGGAGGTGGGAAGGGATAAACTGGGAGTTCGAGATTCGCAGATACTGACAGGTATATATGAAATAGATAAATAATACTGTATAGCACAGGGAACCATATTCAATATCTTGTAGTAGCTCACAGTGAAACACAATATGAAAATGAATATATGTATATTCATGTATGACTGAAAAATTGTGCTGTACATCAGAAATTGACAAAACATTGTAAACTGACAATAACTCAATAAAAAAAGAAAACAAAACTACAATGAGATACCACCTCACACCTGTCAGAATGACTATCATCAAAAGAACATAAATACAATAAAAAATGTTAAAAAAAAGACCATAAATAACAAAAGTTGTTGAGGATGTGAAGAAAAGGGAATCCTTGCACACTGCTGGTAGAAATATAAATTGGTGCAGCCACTAAGGAAAACAGTGTGGAAGTTCCTCAAAAAACTAAAAAGAGAACTACCACATGATCACAAAAACACGAATTCAAAAAGATACATGCACCCTCATGTTAATGGCAGCATTATTTACATTAGCCAAGATGTGGAAGCAACCAAAGTGTCCATCAGTAGATGAATGGATAAAGAAGATGTGGTTTATATACACAGTGGAATATTATTCATAAAAAAGAATGACATTCTGCTGTCATTCCAATTTGGATTATATGTGCATTTCTTTCCTGAGTAGATGGGTTCCTTCAGCATTGGAAGGTAAAATGTGCATATTAACTGGAAAATTTTTCTTTTATAATTCAAGGAGACACAGTAATATAAAACCTTCCTATATGAAGAGCAATACTGTACATGATAAGGTGAACAAGATGGAGTTCATGTCTACTAGTTTTACAAGATAGCAAAAAAGAAACGCATACATACAAACTATCATAATACCAAGCATATGGTGACAAGTGCTGTAGTTAAGGGTGCTAAAACATTCTTCATATTACTTTCTTATATAGGACCTACAATAAAATATTCAAATATAGTTCTGTAAAGATGTTTATGAGGAATTAACTACTTTGGTCTGGATAAGTAGATTTCTGGGGCTCTAAATTAGTACAAGGATACAGCTTTTAAGTCCTAGATGAGTGAATCTTTAATGTATACCTCATACTATCTCAAATATCAAAAGCCTCAAGTAGGATTTGGCAGAAACTAGACTGTTATTGAGTCCACTGTGTTGATGACTGAAAGGAATTTCTTAAACTACCAAGCACAGTAACAGAGGGGCAAAGTGCTATGAGAGCATAAATACGAAAGAAACAAAACATAAGACAGAATTTCTGTGGTGAAGGATTGGTGTAAGGATTCAGAATGGATGTGTTGTTATTTTAATTTGCTGCAGAGTATGATAAAGCTTGAGTGTAAGATGTGGGAGTTCAGAGAAAAGAATATAGACAGAGAAAACTAGAAGGTAGTTTAGGAACAGATTATGGAGGACTTTCAACACTGCTATAAGGAGTTCTGCTTTATGCTGTAGGTAATAAAGAGCCTTGAGTATTAGCATAACAAAAAATGGAGCCCCATTTTCTAGATAGTTTTTATTTTCTGCAGGCAATGTGAACACTATTTTAAAGTGGAAAAAAATTAATGGTGTGGAAAACAGTCATGGCCATTGTAATAGTCCAGGTGAGAAATTGTGAGGGCTGAGACTATAACGTTAGCAAACATTTCAGGAAAGGGACAGATACAAGAAAGATTGCAAAGGCAAAATCAAAAGGACTTGACAACTATTTAGATGTGAGGAAGTGAATAAATAGTATATGGTGAATCTAGATTCTCGTGAAGATGGTAATGCCATTAATAAAGTTTGGAGATCCAAGAAGAGGTATAAATGTAAAGATAAATTCAATTTTGATGTGTTAAGTTTGAGATACCAATGGATAATCAGAAGCCATTTGGAAATATGAATCTGTAGATCAAAACAGGAAGTTACAGGGTAAAAAAATACTTGTGATTAATTATTACCAACAATAATGGTAGTTACAGGTTTTTTGAAAAAAACATGATACAGTAGACGTTTTCTGTAGGATCATTTTAGGAGACTGGAGGAGGGTAGAGATAATGTTTTAGTAATAGTATTGCTTCTATGATGCCAAAGTAAGGTATGCTATTTTGAAGTTGTATGTATGCAGGGCTTCATATTGTTCATCCAAATGTCAGTTATTTAAAATAAAAATATCTATAATGCTATATGCAGTTAATCTAATTCTAGACTTAATCTGTGGTGTTCATTCTTTGAGGAAGAAGAAATAGTAAGAATATGTATTTAAGTTTTTTTTGAGGGGGGAGGGAGGTAATTAGGTTTATTTATTTATTTATTTTTTAGAGGAGGTACCAGGGATTGAACCCAGGACCTCGTGCATGCAAAGCATGTGCTCTAGTACTTTGAGCTATACTCTCCCCCAAGAATATATATTTATATAATAATTAATATCCCTTTGGCACTCAGATCATAAGAAACAATAGCCACCATCTCTAACAGATATCCATTAGTAATATTTGGACCAAGGGATGATTAACAATTTTTAACTTAAGAAAAAAAATCTGAATGCTTTACAATAAGTCAGTGCTTCTTAATACTGAATTAGATATTAGATTAAAAGGTTAAAAGCATATCCTGTGTAATAAGTGGATATGTAACTCTTTCATGGAAGATCTTTCTAGGACAGTTCATTGAATTGCCTTTTTATTATGTAAGTTTTGAGTGTACTCATAATTCGACATCTGTACACATTACAAAGTGATCACCACCACAAGTCTAGTTGCCATCCATCATCATACAGTTTACACCCTTCACCCATTTGGCCCACCCACCAATCCCTTTCCCCTCTGGTAACCACTAATCTGTTCTCTGTATCTATGAGTTTGTTTTTGTTTTATTTTGTTTGCACATTTGTTCTTTTCAGATTCCACATATGAGTGAAAACATACGGTAATTTGTCTTTCTCCCATCTGAGTTATTTCACTTAACATAATATCTTCAAGGTCCATCCATGTTGCTGCAAATGGCTGGATTTCATTATTTTTTGGCTAATAGTCCATTTAATATATATGCCAAATCTTCTTTATGCATTTATCCATCGATGGACACTTAGGTTGTTTCCAATCTTGGCTAGTGTAAATTAATGCTGCAATGAACATAGAGGTGCGTATATCTTTTCAAATTAGCGTTTTTGTGTTCTTCAGATAAATATCCATAAGTGGAATAGCTGGGTAATACGGTAGTTCTATGCCTAATTTTGGGGAAATCTCTGTACTGTTTTTCATAGTTCCTGCACCAATTTACAGTCCCATTAACATTGTACAAGAGATCCCTTTTCTCCACATCTTCTCCAGCATCTTTTATTTCTTGTCTTTTGGGTAATAGTCATTCTAACAAGTGTGAGGTGATATCTCATTTTGGTTTTGATTCGCATTTTCCTAATAATTAGCAATGTCAAATGTCTTTTCATGTGTCTGTTGGCCATCTGTATGTCTCTGGGAAAAAAAATGTCTATTCAGATCCTCTGCCCATTTTCAATTGGGTTGTTTGGTTTCCTTTTATGTTGAATTGTATGGGTTCTTTGTATATTTTGGATATTAACCCCTTAACAGATACATGATTTGCAAAAATCTTCTCCCACTTAATAAGTTGACTTTTCATTTCCATGATGGTTTCCTTTACTGTGAAAAAGCTTTTTAGTTTGATGTCTCATTTGTTACTTTTTGCTTTGTTTCCCTTGTCTTTGGAGTCAGATCTGTACAAGTATTGCTAAGACTGGTGTCAATGAAGTTACCACCTTTGTTCTCTTCTAGGAATTTTATGGTTTTATGTCTTACATTCAAATCTTTGATCCATTTTCAGTTAATTTGTGTATGTGGTATAAGATTCATTCTTTTGCATCTGGTTGTCCAACTCTTTCACACCAATTATTAAAGAGACTGTCCTTTCTCCTTGTATGTTCTTTGCTCCTTTGTGATAAATTAATTGTCTATATACAAGTAGGCTTATTTCTGGGCTCTCAATTCTGTTGCATTGATCTATGTGTGTGTTTTTGTGCCAGTACTATACTGTTTTGATTCATATAGTTTTGTAGTACAGTTTGAAATCAGGGAGTATGATACCTCCAGCTTTGTTTTTCTTTCTCAAGGTTGTTTTGGCTATTTGGGTGAACTACTTTTTAATTGATATCACTTGAACTACAGTAGTGAATGCTTAAATTCAAACTGTTATTACATGTAAATTTCTCTTTACTTCCAAGTAAATTTTCCTCTAACTTCTGAGTCTGTCTTCTGAGCTGAATTTACAGAAGTGTCCAGGACTTAAATGTAAACACCTAGAGAGAGTTTAAATTGAATTAAATTTCTGGCAGAATTATGCTGATGGATGTGGGTGCAATGAAACACTTCTTTGGTTTTTGAGGAAATTGAGAGAAAATTAGAAAAGAAAGGAGTCAGTAACAGAAAAATCTCAGTGCATTTTATATAGAATGTTAAGTCTGGATCTGCAAGTGAAAACATACAAAAAAGTGTCATGCTGCTATGAGGGCAGGGGAGAATTGGAAATTGAATTTTTTTTCTGCAGAACTTTGCTCTGCAATAAGTTCTGTGATGATAGCAATCTTATTGTGACCCAGCCCAGAAAAATCATTACAACAAAGTCAGGGCTATATGGTTCTCAGACCCTAGCTCTAGGCATCTTAGGCAAAAAAAAGATGTCATTCCCCAGAATGAAAATATCTTATTTGAAAATACAATTTCTCATAAACTCTGCAATTATATATCAAAATACAAAGCTGAAAATGGCTGAGAATAATTTCAGGTGTCTTTGGGCTACATAATGCATTAATTAATACATTTTTTTCTAGCATTATCTTCTCAAAAACAGAGGCTATTTGAATGTGTACATATGAGATATTGGAAAGCTTGCCAGTAGATGACATATCATTTCATTGCCTATACAGTAAAAGTACTAATCACTTTTGTACAAAGGTGAAATTGGCAAAAAAAAATCTGAATCCAAAAATATACCTTTAAAATTGAGAGCTCTATGTTAAGATTGATTGTGTGATGTATATTTTGTTGCTGTGTTTACTGAGTCTACTAAAAATGAAAAATGCAATTTTATTAATTTAAATGCTCAAATTAAAGTGTGGGAACCATACCTACAACTATAAACCTGTAAATGGCCTGAAACTTGGTCTCCTACAAATACTTGTTAGAAATATCTCATCCTTTCTGGTAGTGATGAGACAAAAATAAATGGATCGGAGTCAAATCACTTGGTTTCTAGTCTGGACTATGTCATTTTATTAGCTATCTCGTCACAGCAAGTCAGTTAACATCTCTGAAACTCACCTTTCCCCTCTGTAAAATAGGAATATAATACTCACTTCACAGAGCTATTAGAAGATGAAAACTGCAAAACCAGAAGAAAATTCTAAACAGCCCAGTAGATTTCTAAAGAGTGTTTTCTTAATCCTATATGGAGAAAAGATGGACAAACTATTCAAGAGACAGTGCTATAATTATTTGAAAAACTGATTTTAATTTCTATTTCATATCATATACCAAAATAAATTTTAAATAAAATTAAGAGCTAAATACACAGAGAAAAAAATGTGACAATGAATATATATATGTTCATGTATAACTGAAAAATTGTGCTGTACACTGGAATTTGACACAACATTGTAAAATGATTATAAATCAATAAAAATGTTAAAAAATTAAGAGCTAAATATAAACGTTGAAACTATAAAATATCAAAAAATAAACAATATATTATCTGATATAACAATTAAAATATTTCTATGTATTTAAACAAAAAAGTAGGAAATTATTAATGGATTTAGTAACATCATGAACAAAAGCAAATAGACTGGAAAAAAATTTGCAACATGTATTATAGGCAAAAAGTTAATGTCCATAAGGTAGAGTTCTTACAAGCCAATTACATAAAGATTAACACTTGATTTTGCATACATTTTTTTAGTTTTATTTTTTTCTATTCATATCTTTCTTTTTTCTTTCAGTTTTATTGAGATATAATTGACATACAACACTGTATAAGTTTAATGTGTACAACATAATGATTTGACTAACATACATCATGAAATAATTACCACAATAAGTTTAGTGAGCATCTATTACCTCATATAGATACAAAATTACAGAAATAGAAAAAAATTTTTTTTCTTGTGATGAGAATCCTTAGAATTTGCTATCTTAACAACTTTCAAAAATGACATACAGCAATGTTGTATTTATCATGTTTTGCATTACATCCCTAGTATTTATTTATCCTGTAACTGGAAGTTTGTACTTTTTGACTGCCTTCATCCAGTTCTCCCTCCACACCCACCAAGTCTGGTAACTACAAATCTAATCTCTTTTTCTATGAGTTTCTTTGTCTGTATTTGAAGTATAATTGATCTACAACACTGCGCTAGTTCCTGGTACACAAGATAGTGATTCGATATTTCTGTACATTTCAAAATGATTACCATGTTAAGTCCGTCACTGTACAAAGCTATTACATAATTGTTGACTATATTCCACACACAGAACATTTCATACCCATTACTCATTTGTTTTCCAACTGGAAGCTTGCACCTCTTTTTTTAAAAGAAACATTTTTTTATTGAATTATAGTCATTTTACAATGTTGTGTCAAATTCCACTGTAGAGCACAATTTTTCAGTAATACATGAACATATAGATATACATTGTCACATTTTTTTGCTGTGAGCTACCATAAGATCTTGTATATATTTCCTGTGCTATACAGTATAATCTTGTTTATCTATTCTACATATGAAATCCCAGTCTGTCCTTTCCCACCTCCTCCCCCTTGGCAACCACAAGTTTGTATTCTATGTCAATGAGTCTATTTCTGTTTTGTATTTCTGTTTTGGTTTTTTTTAGATTCCACATATGAGCGATCTCATATGGTATTTTTCTTTCTCTTTCTGGCTTACTTCACTTAGAATGACATTCTCCAGGAGCATCCGTGTTGCTGCAAATGGTGTTATGTTGTCGGTTTTTATGGCTGAGTAGTATTCCATTGTATAAATATACCACTTCTTCTTTATCCAGTCACCTGTTGATGGACATTTAGGCTGTTTCCATGTCTTGGCTATTGTAAATAGTGCTGCTGTGAACATTGGGGTGCAAGTGTCATCCTGAAGTAGGGTTCCTTCTGGATATAAGCCCAGGAGCGGGATTCCTGGGTCATATGGTAAGTCTATTCCTAGTCTTTTGAGGACATGAAAAAATGCTCAATATCACTAATGATCAGAGAAATGCAAATCAAAACTACAATGAGGTATCACCTCACGCTAGTCAGAATGGCCATCATTCAAAAATCCACAAGTGACAAACGCTGGAGAGGCTGTGGAGAAAGGGAAACACTCCTACACTGCTGGTGGAAATGCAGTTTGGTGGAACCACTGTGGAAAACAGTATGGAGATTCCTCAAAAGACTAGGACTAGACTTACCGTATGACCCAGGAATCCCGCTCTTGGGCATATATGCAGAAGGAGCCCTACTTCAGGATGACACCTGCACCCCAATATTCATAGCAGCACTATTTACAATAGCCAAGACATGGAGACAGCCTAAATGTCCATCAATGGATGACTGGATAAAGAAGAAGTGATATATTTATACAATGGAATACTACTCAGTCATAAAAACCTACAACATAACACCATTTGCAGCAACATGGATGCTCCTGGAGAATGTCATTCTAAGTGAAGTAAGCCAGAAAGAGAAAGAAAAATGCCATATGAGATCACTCATATGTGGAATCTAAAACACAAAACAAAACAAAACAAACAAAAACAAACAAAGCATAAATACAAAACAGAAACAGACTCATTGACATAGAATACAAACTTGTGGTTGCCAAGGAGGCGGAGGGTAGGAAGGGATAGACGGGATTTCAAAATTGTAGAATAGATAAACAAGATTATACTGTATAGCACAGGGAAATATACACAAGATCTTATGGTAGTCCACAGAGGAAAAAATGTGACAATGAATATCTATATGTTCATGTATAACTGAAAAATTGTGCTCTAGAGTGGAATTTGACAGAACATTGTAAAATGATTATAAATCAATAAAAAATGTTAAAATAAAAAAAATCCATTGCAAAATTGCAATATTACAAAATTGAAGACCACCACCATGTCCAACAATGGGAGATTGATTAAATCATGATAAACTATACAATGTAATGATATACAGTCGTTAAAAGTTATTTTAAGGAAAATTTTGCTTTATGTTTAGTGAAAAATTATAAAATACGATTTAAATATACTTTGGTTTATACAAATACAAGTTCACATACATACAGGTACTTAAAAGATATATACCAAAATTTTACCAAATTTTGCTTTGTGTTATTTTTTATTTTGTAAGTTTTCTAAAAAGATATGTCAATCTAAA
The DNA here is from genome assembly GCF_048773025.1 of Camelus bactrianus. Lineage (NCBI taxonomy): Eukaryota > Metazoa > Chordata > Mammalia > Artiodactyla > Camelidae > Camelus > Camelus bactrianus. The sequence continues at coordinate 67,652,749 of NC_133575.1, read as the reverse complement.
AAAGTATATATTATTTTTGAAGCCCTGAAATTTTGAATCAAAATATGCATATTTAAATGAAAAGTTATAAAAGAACTCCCCAAATAATCCATTTGAAACATTTAGCACATAGTAAGTTCTGTGTAAATGTTGGCTATTACTGTTATTACTATTATAATTATTGCTATTCAGCAGAAGTATTTAAAGATCTTTTTTTGTACCTGCAGCATGAGGAATTCCTCAATGATTTAGAGATTGTGCTGAAAAAATAGTTAAAAGATACTCTAGCTCAACTTCTTCAATTTATCAGTGAGATGTGCAGTGTTGATATGGCTTGCTTAAAAGAATACAGTTAGTTTATGGAAATCTGAGATCCAAATCCAAAACTTCATCATAAGATCCACATAAATGTTGCTATATGGAGTGGCATTTGTTTTAGATCTCACTGAAGGAACTGTTTAAATAGGACATGATCCTGATACTTAGCAAATTCTCGGATCCTGAAAACCCTCCATACTCTAAGAACATACAAGTTGCCAATTTTTTAAATATCAAGAAACTTGGCCTTAAATCACATGATGAAACACTGTGGTCTAAGCTTCATTGGAGCATCAATATGAAGCTGAAAGTATTGGATCTTTGAGCGCCAAGACTTTTTTCATAAAAATGAAAAATGAATTAATGAAGTAGCTAGCATTAGAGAAATGTTGATTTATTTAACAAATATTTAGTAGTGGCTGCTTACACTAAGCAATGTATGAAGCACTGGGAAAATGAATGGTGAACAGAATTCCTATGGTATCTGTGCTCATGTCTAGGATACCAAAAAAGCCTTTAGTTTACTCTAGAACAGAATTTAGGAAACAGTTAAACTTCTGTTTCTGCTAAACCTTTCAACTCAGTTGTACTATCTTCACCTAACTCTACTGGCTTTGGTATCTCTATAAATTTGATTTTGGCTGGAGTTTAGCCCCTGAATTATGGATGGATACTTTTCTATTTCTGCTTCTGGTCCTGGTGGTAAGGGGTGTAGCCCATACGCCCTACCACTTGAATAAACAAACTTTTAAAAAGTTCTCAAGTTCATTCTCTGCCTGCAAATCAATATTTTGAAGGTAAAGAATTAGGTATCTTGCTGTATCATATAATAATTCTATTTTTAATTTTTGGAGGAAACTCCGTACTGTTTTTCATAGTAGCTAAGCACCAATTTAGATCCCCACCAACAGTGTACAAGGGTTCCAATTTCTCCCATCCTTGCCAAATCTTGTTATCTTTAATTTTTGTGAGATTTCTAAAAATAATAGTCATTCTAATAGATGCTAGGTGATATCTCATTGTGATTTTGACTTGCATTTCCCTGATGATTAATGGTACTGAACACCTGTTGGCCATTTGCATGTGTTCTTTAGACAAATGTCTATTCAAATCCTTTGCCCATTTTTAATTGGGTAATTTGAATTTTTTTTTCATTTTTGCTATTGAATTGTAGGAGTTCCATATATATTTTTAGATCTTAACCCCTTATCAGATATATGGTATATAAATGTTTTCTCCAATTCCATAGTTTGCCTTTCTACTCTGTTGATTGTTTCCTTGGCTATGCAGAAACTTTTTACTTTGCTTAGTCCCACTTGTTTACTTTTGCTTTTGTTTCTTGTACTTTCAGTGTCATACTTAAGAAATCATTGCCTAGAACCATATCATGAAATTTTTCCCATATATTTTTTCTTAGGAGTTTTACAATTTCAGGTCTTAGTTTAAATCTTTAATCCATTTTTAGTTGATTTTTGTGTATGATGTAAGATAAAGGTCCAAATTAATTCTTTGGCATGCAGATATTCAGTTTTCCCAAAATATGATCCAGCAATTCCACTTATGTATATACATCCAAGAATATTGAAATCAGGATCTCAAATAGATATTTGCACTCTCACGTTCATCACATCATTATTCAAAATAACTGAGCTATTTGAAACAACCTAAATGTCCATTGAAGGATGAACTGATAAAGAAAATATGGTATACACATACGATGGAATATTATTAAACAGAAGGAAATGCTACCGTATGTGACAACATGGATGAACATGGGAGGTCATATACTGAACGAAATAAGCCAGTCCACAGGACAAATGTTCCTGCATGATTTCATTATATGAGGTATCTAAAGTAGTTCAACTCATAGAAACAGACATTAGAATGATGGTTGCCGGGGGTTGAGGGGAGGGGGAAATAGGAGTTCCAGTTCAATGGGTAAAAAGATTTAGTTATAAAAGGTGAACAAATTCTAGAGATCTGTTGTACAACATTGTACAATTAGTAATACTGTGTTGTGCACTTCCAAATTTGTTAAAGAGTGTAGATGTTAAGTGTTCTTACCACAATAAAAAACAATTAGTTGTCTATAACATTTTTAGTGTTCTTACCACAATAAAAAATTATTAGTTGTCATACATTTTTTAATTTGGCAAGTTAATTATAAACAAAGGAACATTTCAGATCTTATTTTATCTGAATGGTAGTATTGAATCAGGACAGAATGAGCCCTGAGGACTCATCTCTTAATTGGTTGGGATCTAGGTGTTTGCAGACGAGTTTGAAAGGTCAAGGGCCAGAAGAACTTAGCCAGAAATTAAAGTTCAAGACCCTGGAGAGTGAAAGTAATACAAGGATGATAATTGCTGTGCTAGCAGATTAAAAAAAAATTGTTTGGGGCTAAAATACTTGAATTTGGATGTAGCAAGCAATTAAACCTTTAGGTCCTGCAGAATCTTTGAACAGTAAGTGCCTATATATCCCAGGGATTTAGAGCTTTAAGGGGAGTGGCTATATTTTTTGATTTCTTGAAATGGGATTCATGACAGATACCTCCCATCAGGTTTAACATATTCTTAATTGTCCAGGCACTGGATATAAAACTGTCAGGGAAATAGAAAATCAGTTATCATGAAAACTTACTAGAGGCATTTCCAGGATCCAGAAACTGGCCCTAAGGACTGAATTTGCTGTGAGAGCTGTGGGAGTCAGAAGGATTTTGGTATACATATATATACATATACACATATATATGTACATCCAAATCTCCATATACCACTTTTTCAACAACTCATTTTTTTTCTTTAAATAGTAAAATAGTTCAGACTTACAAAAAGTATGGGTAATAATATAAACAACCTTGTTTAGACTCTTCAATCTAAGAAACTGTCATTTATAAAATTGAAATTTCTTACCCTTAAGTCATTATCCTTGTTCCCTCATTGTTACATATTGCCAATTAATAAACATTTGTATTATTCTGTACTCCTATAGTTGGTGCTTGAGTTGTTGTTTCACACTCTTCCCAACACTTGTTATTGTCAGACTTCTAATTTTTGCCAGTATTATAGGTGTGACCTAGTATTTCACTGTCATTTTAGTGTGTGTTTCCTTAATTATTAGAGAGATTGTACTATTGTTCATTGGACTTCCCTGTTTACTTTTCTATGAAAAGACTATTAATGTCTTCTGATTGTTCTGTATTGGGTTTTATTCCTCACTGATTTGTAGAATTTTTATGGATAACAAGCAGTAGGTAATAAACATTACATATATGTTCTCTCAGGCTATATTTTCCCCAGTTATTTATGATCTCTTTTGATGCAGTTAGGATTTTTGAGGAAAAATGAAGGTAATATATTAAAGTTCTTGGCATAGTACATGACGTAGTATATACCCAGTGATTACTAATTATAAGTATCATGATTTCTTTTTTATGGTGACAAATATACAGGACATAAAATTTATCATTTTAGTCATTTTTGTATTTTACATGTAGAATTCAGTGGCATTAAGTACATTCACAATGTTGGGCAATCATCACGACTATCCATTACCAGAATATTTTCTTCATCTCAGAAAGAAACTCTGTGTTCATTAAACAATAACTCCCTATTCTCTCTCACCCCTAATCCCTGGCAACCTCTATTATACTTTCTGTCTCTATGAATTTGCCTATTCTAGAAACCACATATGAATACATTCATACAATATTTATCACTTAGCATAATATCCTCAATGTTCATCCATGTTGTAGCATGTGTCAGAATTTCCCTTCTTTTTAAGACTGAATAATATTCCTTAGTGTATGAGTGTACACTATACTATATATATACTATACTATACTATATTATATACTATATATACTATGCTACAAATATATGTATATGCATATATACAAATATACATATGATATATATTACATTTTGTTTATTCATTCATCCATAGATAGACTTTGGGTTGGCTTTTGGTTGGCCTTGCTATTGTGAATAATGCTGCTGTGAACATTGGTGTGCAATGATCTGCCTGAGTCTTGCTTTCAATTCTTTCAGGTATCTATCTTGAAGTAGAACTACTGGAGCATATGTTAATTCTAAGTTTAATTTTTTGAGAAACTGCCTTACTGATTCCCACAGCTGGTACATCATTTTACATTCCCACTTAGCAATGCACAAGGGTTCCAATTTTTTCCTATCCTCATAAACACTTGTTATTTTTTATGATAATAGCCATCCTAATGGGTTTAAAGTTGTATCTCATTACGGTTTTTCATTTGTATTTCCCTAATGACTAAAGATGTTCAGCATCTTTTCATTTGCTTATTGGCCATTTGTGTATCTTCTCTGGAGAAATGTTTATTTAAGTCCTGTGCCCATTTTTGAATTAGGTTGTATGCTTTTTGTTGTTGTCGTTGTTGTAGGAGTTTCTTTATATGTTCTGAAAATTAATCCCTTGTTAGATTTATGATTTCCAAATATTCTCTTCCATTCTGTGGATTACCTGAAGATAGTGTTAACACACAAATGTTTTTAATTTTGATGAAGTCTAGTTCATGTATATTTTTCTTTTATTGCCTGTGCTTTTGGTATCATATCCAAAAAATCCTCACCAAATCTAATGTGATGAAGATTTTCTCCATGTTTTCTTTCTTTTAAGCTCTTATATTTAAAGCTTTGATCCACTTTGAGTTAATTTTTGTACATGTTATGAGTCCAAATTCATCCTTTTACATGTGGATATCCAGTTTTCCCAGCAACATTTGTTGAATAGACTTTCCTTTCCCCATTGAATGGTCTTGGCACACATGTCAAAAATTATTCAACCATATACGCAAGGGATTCTATCTGAGATCTCTATTCTATTACATTGGTTTACATGTCTGTCTTTATATGAGTACCACACTGTCTTGATTACTGTAGCTTTGTAGTAAAATTTGAAATCAGAAAGTGTGAGGCCACCAAATTTGTTATTATTTTTCAAGATTGGCTATTCTAGGTCTATTTTGATTCCATATGCCTGTTAGGATAGATTTTTCCATTTCTGCAAAAAAAAAAAAAGATGTCATTGTAATTTTGATAGGGATTGCATTGAATCTGTAGATTACTTTAGGTAGTATAGTCATCTTAACCTATATTCAGTCATCTAATCCATGAAAATGTTTTTTTCCATTTATTTATACCTTCTTTATTTCAATAATGTCTTATAAGTTTCAATATTCAAGCTTTTGCCTCCTTGGTTAAATTTTTTCCGAAGTATTTTTTTCTTTTTGATGTTATTGTAAATTTAATTATTTTGTTAATTTCCTTTTTGAATTGTTCAGTGTTAGTGTACAGAAATTCAACAGACTTCTGTGTTGATTTTGTATCCTGCAACTGTACTGAATTCACTTACTAGCTCTAACAATTCTTTGTGAAATCTTCATGATTTACTACACATAAAATCATGTAATTTATAAACAAAAATAATTTTACTTCTTTCAAATTTGGATGACTTTTATGCTGTTTACTTACCTTAATGCTCTGGCTAGAACTTCTAACACTATATTGTATTGAAGTGGCATAAGCAGGCATGCTTGTCTTGTTCCTGATCTTGTAGGAAAGCTTTTGGTCTTCAACCATTGAAGATGATATTAGCTGTGGATATGGCCTGTGTTGTCTTGAGGAAATTTCTTACTATTCCTAGTCTATTAAATATTTTTATCAGTAAATGGTGTTTGTTGCATTTAGTCAAATAATTATTCTGCATCAATTAAGATGACCATGTGATTTTCATTCCTTCATTTTATTAATGTGGTATATGACACTGATTGATTTGTTTATGTTTAATCATCTTTGCATCTCAAGAATAAATCTCACTTGGTCATAGCATATAATCATTTTAATATGCTGCCAAATTTGGTTTGCCAGGACTTTGTTGAGGTATTTTTGTATCAATATTCATAATAGATATTGGTCTATAGTTTTGTTTCTTATAGTGTCTTCATCTGCCTTTGTTAGCAGATTTTAAAGAATGACTTAGAAAGCATTCCCTTCTTTCCAATATTTTGAAAGATTTTGAGAACTGATTATCATCTCAAATATTTGGTAGATTTCACCACTAATGCCATCTGGCTCTGAGCTTTTTTTTGTTGGGAGGTTTTTGATTACTGATACAACCTCCTTACTAGTTATAGGTCTATTCAGATTTTCAATTCTTCATGAATCAGTTTTGATAGATTGTTTCTAAAAATTTGTCCATTTCATCTAAAGTATCTAATTTGTTGGTGTACAAATGTTCATAATAATTTTTATAATTTTTTTACTTCTGTAAAATGAGTAGTAATATCCCCACTTTCATTTCTGAGTTAATAATGTGAGTCTTCTCTCTCTTTCTGTCTCTTTGTTTAGCCAATGTAGCTAAATGCTCATCAACTCTGTTGATCTTTTCAAATTTGATCTTCTTTTTTAATTCCTGAAGGTGTAGAGTTAGGTTATATGTTGGACGTCTTTCTTTTCTTTTACTGCATGCATTTAGACTTATGTTTCCCTCTAAGCACTGTTTTCATTGCATCCCATAAGTTTTGTTTTGTTTTGTTTTAAAAAGTTTCTCCCTTCCTTGACATCATGAGGATCTTCTTGCAATGTCTTTGAAAAGCTTTATATTTTTGCTATTCACAGTTGGATTTTTGGTATGATACGAGGCAGAGTTTGGCTTATTTTTTTCCACAGTGATACTCTGTATCTCAGACCATTTATTAAAAAGTTATTAATTTCCTACTAATCTATAATGTCTCCTCTATCATATATGCAATATCCATATATTCATGGAAATGTTTCTGGTCTGTTTTATGTTCCACTGGTTTATGTGTCTACTCCAGAATCAGTACCACACTACATTAATTACTATAAACTTTAAAATAATTATTGATAACTGGTAGAATAATTTCTCCCACATTTTTCTTCTTCAAGAGTTTCTCAGCTTACATGAGAATGTCAGAATCAGCTTTTTAAGTTCTTTTTAAAAAATGATTTTTTTACACTGTAACTACATTGCATCTGTCAATCAATTTGGGGAGAATTGACATCTTTATAATATTGAATCTCTGTCTTTAAACATGATCTACCTCTTAAAATTTTAGATGTTACTTAATGTTTCTAAATAAAGCATAAAAAGTTTCTACGTGGAAGGATTTTGCATTTATTAACTTACATTTATTCTTAGATATGCAGATACAGAAACAGATATTTTAATCTTATTTTAACTATTTGGTGCTGATCTATAAAAGAACTATTGATTTTTATATGCAGGAACATGTGCAGGTCATTTATTCTAATAATCTGTCTGTCAATTCTTTTGGCTTTTTACATAGACAATTATATTATTTGTTAAAAAAAATCATTTTGTTTTCTTCCTTTCCAGTCCTTATACCTTTATTTCTTCTTTCACTGTCTTGCTTTACTGTACTGACTAGGACTTCCAGCAATCTGTTGAATGGAAATGATGATAGCAATTATCCTTACTTTGTGTCCTGATATCAAAAGGCAAGTTCTCAATGTTTCATCATGAAATATGAACTCTAATACAGATTTTACTTTTTGTTTTTTTACTTTTTTGGCTACATAGCCAGAATCAGATTTAAATTTATTTCTATTTTACCTCCACTAAGAGTTTTGTTTGTATTTTAGTCATAAAAGGATGTTGAATTTTATTAAATGTTTTTAATCTATTAAAATAATTTCATCAGTTTTCTCTTTAAATTTGTGAAAGTGATGAATTACATTATTTGATTTCTTAATGTTAAATATATCTAGGTTTTCAAGAAAAAGCTCAATGGTCATGGTATATTATCCTTTTTACACATTGCTCTACTCTCCCTATTAATATTTTGTTTAGAATCTTTATATCTCTGTTCATTAGTGATATTGCCTTTAATTATCTTTTCTCATACATTCCTTGATGGATTTTGGTATCAATGAATATTCTCTTCTCATAAAATGAGTTAGTGAGTGTTTCCTCTTTTACCTGTTCTCTTGAAGATTTGTGTAACAAAAATTATTTTTAAAAAATATTTTGTGGAAATCATCTAAGCCTAAGTCTGGGATTTTCTTTGTAGAAAAAAGCTTGACAATTTACTTAGTTTTGTTAAAAGTGTTAGTATTATTCAGATTTTTTTATTTCTTTCAAAATCAGTTTTGAAAAGTGGTATCTTTAGGAAAATTTGAACATTTTTCCTACATTTTAAAATTTATTGCCTTCTGTCTTTGTAATATCTATAACATGGTGCTACTCTTTTTTTAATTTCTGATATTGTTTATCTGTTTCCTTCCACATTTTCTCTTTCTCCCTTCCCCCTTTCCCCTCCCTCCCATTTCCTTTCTCCCTCCCCCTCAACTCTCTCTTTTTTTAATTGAAGTATAGTTGATTTACAAGGTTGTGTTAATTTCAGATGTACAGCAAAGTGATTCAATTATATGTATATATATATTCTTTTCCAGATTCTGAAAGTTACAGGTTATTACAAGTATTGTATAAATTTCCCTGTGCTATACAGAAGATTCTTTGCTTTTTTTATCTATTTTATACATAGTAGTGTATATCTGCTATTCCCAAATTCCTAATTTATCCCTCCCCTCTTTCCATTTTGGTAATGGTAAGTTTGTTTTCTATGTATGTCAGTCTATTTCTGTTTTGTAAATAAGTTCATTTCTATCATTGTTTAGATTCCATATATAAGCAATATCACATAATATTAATCTTTCTCTGCATAATTTACTTCACTTAGTATGATAGACTCTAGGTCCATCCATGTTGCACCAAATGGTATTATTTCATTCTTTTTTATGGCTGAGTAATATTCAATTATATATATATATATCTCATCTTCTTTATCCATTTATCTGTTGATGGACATTTAGGTTGCTTCCATGTCTTGGCTATTGTAAATAGTGCTGCTATGAACATTGGGGTGCATATATCTTTTTGAATTATAGTTTTCTTCTTTTCCAGATATATGGCCAGGAGTGGGATTGTTGTATCATATGGTAGCTTTATGTTTAGTATTTTAAGGAACCTCCATACTGTTCTCTGTAGTAGTTCCACCAAACTACATTCCTACCAAAATTGTAGGAGGGTTACCCTTTCTCCACACCTTCTCCAGCATTTATTGTTTGTGGAATTCTTGATGATAGCTATTGTGACCAAAGTGAGGTGATGACTCATTGTAGTTTTGATTTGTAATTCTCTAATAATTAGCAATGTTGAGCATCTTTTCATGTACCTGTTGGCCATCTGTATGTCTTCTTTGGAGAAATGTCTATTTAGGCCTTCTACCCATTTTTGATTGGATTTTTTTTTTTTTTTTTTTTTTGCTATTGAGCAGTATGAGCTGTTTGTATATTTTGGAAATTAATTCCTTGTCACATCACTTTCAAATACTTTTGCCCATTTCATAGGTTGTCTTTTTGTTTTGTTTATGGTTTCCTTTGCTATGAAAAAGCTTTTAAGTTTAATTAGATCCTATTTGTTTATTTTTGCTTTTGTTTCCATTAATCTAGGAGATAGATCCAAAAAAACATTGCTGTGACTTATGTCAAAGAGTTTTCTGCCTATGTTTTCCTCTAGGAGTTTTATTTTTTATTTTTTTAATATTTTTTATTGATTTATAATCATTTTACAATGTTGTGTCAAATTCCAGTGTTCAGCACAATTTTTCAGTCATTCATCAACATATACACACTCATTGTCACATTTTTTTCTCTGTGAGTTATCATAACATTTTGTGTATATTTCCCTGTGCTATACAGTGTAATCTTGTTTATCTATTCTACAATTTTGAAATCCCAGTCTATCCCTTCCCACCCTCCACCCCCCTGGTAACCACAAGTCTGTATTCTCTGTCTGTGAGTCTATTTCCGTCCTGTATTTACGCTTTGCTTTTGTTTGTTTGTTTGTTTTTCCTCGAGGAGTTTTAGAGTTTCAGTCTTACATGTAGGTCTTTTATCCATTTTGAGTTTATTTTTGTATATGGTGTTAGACAATGTTTTAATTTCATTCTTTTACATGAAGCTGTCCAGTTTTCACAGCACCACTTATTGAAAAGACTGTCTTTTCTCCATTGTATATTCTTGCCTTCTTTGTCATAGATTAATTGACCATAAGTATGTGGTTTATTTCTGAGCTTTCTATCCTGTTCTACTGATTCATGTGTCTGGTTTTGGCTGTACCATGCTGTTTTGATGACTGTAGCTTTGTAGTATAGTCTAAAGTCAGGGAGTGTGATTCTTCCAGCCCTGTTCTTTTTTCTCAAGATTGTTTTGGCTGTTCAGGGTCTTTTGTGTTTCCATACAAATTTAAAAAATTTTTGTCTTAGTTCTGTGAAAAATGCCATTGGTAACTTGATAAAGATTGCATTGAGTCTGTAGATTTCCTTGGATAGTATCGTCATTTTAACAATATTGATTCTTTCAACCCAAGAACACTGTATATCTTTCCATCTGTTTGTGTTGTCTTCAGTTTCTTTCATCAGTGTCTTATAGTGGATTTGACAATCTCTCTCTCTCTCTGTCTTAACATGTATTGCCAGGAAACATACTCTATATGATTTCTATCATTGAAATTTGTGGATATAATATGATTTGCTTCCCTAGTTATTTCAGAAAACCATTTTACCAGAGTCTTTGACACTTCATGGCATGGATCACCATCGTTCCAAACTCCAGTATCAGTTTTCTTCCCATCCAATACCCAACCCCTTAGCTGAAGCTGTATATTTTATATTTTTATTATGGTAGTATCCCACTTCATGATATAGATTTCTGCATTTGCCAGAATAAGCTTCAAGGCCCAGTTCTGGCATTTACAAAAATTGATATGTTATGTCTGAAAGAGTGTGTGTACCTTTCAGTTGTTGGATTCAGTTTTTATTATTCAGTTTGTGTTGGAAACATTTTGTCAAGTTTGTTATTTAGCTCATTAAAATCTTCTATGTGTTTACTGATTTATTCTTATTTTTTTATTAACCAATGAGATGTCTTTGTTTCCTCTTGTGTTTCTGTCAAGTTTTTTAAACATTTTTTATTGAGTTATAGTCATTTTACAATGTTGTGTCAAATTCCAGTGTAGAGCACAATTTTTCAGTTATACATGAACATACATATATTCATTGTCACATATTTTTTTCACTGTGAGCTACCACAAGATCTTGTATATATTTCCCTGTGCTATACAGTATAATCTTGTTTATCTATTCTACATATGCCTGTCAGTATCTACAAATTTCGAACTCCCAGTCTGTCCCTTCCCACCCCCCTCTGTCAAGGTTTACTTTATATATATGAAGGCTATGTTATTATATGCATACAAGCTGGTTATTTTGCATTACCTTGATGAATTGAAGCTATCACCATGAAGTAACTTACTCTATAGTGATTTTTTTCTACATTAAAGTCTATCTTGTCAGTCATAGCTATGAGAGTTTTTAATTAATAAATAAATTAATAATGATAAAAATGAATACATAGCTATGTTGCTTTTTAAAAATTAAAATTTTCATGATATAAATTTTTCTATTCTTTTAGTTACAAACTTTCTTAGCCTTAGATTTTATATGGTACTCTTTTAAATCATATAGTTGGATTTTTCCCCACAACTTTACAATCTTACCTTTGAAATAGAACATTGATCTATCTACATTTAATGTAATCAGTGATACATTTTAAGTTATATTTACCATTTTATTTTGTTTTTTGTATTATTTCTGACTGTTCCTTTCTATCACTGGTTTTGCTTTAATCTTTCAAGTTGCTGCATGATTTTTTGAAATTATAGATTCCGTTTCTCATCTTTTAGTGTTTACTCCATAAATTTCAACAGCCACACTTAAAAAATAAGAGTCTAAAGTCAACAAAATTCTTTCTCCTCTTCCCAGAACTTACAAAAAATTTCCAGCACTTTAATTCCATTTACTGTCTTTTAACTTATGTTATTGATGTCATGTATTTTAATTTTATACTTTCTTAAAAATTGAATCCCACAAGACCTTATTATTACTGTTTTATACAGAATATATTTATTTAAAATTACCCACATATTTACCAGTTTCTTTTCTCTCCATTTCTCTAATTAGAATCACTTCTTTTTCTTCCTTAAGAACATTTTTTGAAGTATTTTTTGTGGAGGTTGTCTTGTATTAATTATTTCAGTTTATTTTTGTCTGATAATGTTTTCATTTTATATTCTTCTTGAAAGATATTTTTTACTGCATATAGAATTCTAAGTTGGCAGTTTTTTTTTCAGAACAATGAATATATTATTTCACTGTCTTTTGACTTTTATTTCTGCCATTGAGAAATCAAATATCAGTTTACTTGCCACTCCTTTGAAGATAATGTTTCTTTTCTTAGATTATTGTTAAAGTTTTCTTTTTCTCTTTGGTGTTTGACTGTTTCATTTTGATGTTCTATGAGTAGGTTTCTTTTATCTACCTTTTTTAGGATTCATTAAATTTCTTGAATCATTGGTGTCTTTTGTCATGAATGGAAAATTCATAACCAATATCTTTAAATATTCTTTCTACCCCATTCTTTGTCTTTTCTCTTTCTGGGACTCTAATTAACCACATGCTACAACTTGTCATTCTGTTTCTTATGCCTCCTACTTCTCTTATGTATTTCAAACTTCTTAGCTCTCAATCCTTGCATTGTACCTAATATCTTCTGTTTTATATTCCAGTTGATAAATTATCACTTCAGTTATGTCTAATTTCCTATTAAGAGGCATACATTTTATTTTAAAATTTTTGCTATTGTATTTTTTACTTTCGTAATTTCCATCAAGTCTGCTTAATCACTTTTTGTAATTTTTATTCCCCCAAAACTGTTAATATTCTCTTTTAATTCTTTAATCCTAGTAATCATAGTTGTTTTAAAGGTATTTCTGATAATTTTACTATCTGAAGTCTGTTTGGACTTGCTATTTTTTCCCACTAGTTTTACTTTTGGTAACTGAGTTCTTTATATATTTTATTATCATTGCATGTTTCTTACTGTGCCTTGAACATTAATTGTGGAAACAATGTGAGACACAGAATAAAAGCAATTTTATCCAGGGAACATTTGCATCTGTTCCTTGATGCCTAGGGACTCTACAAGTATGTTACCTTGTTAAATTCACAGATTGCGGTTTTCTGGATGATACAGCTGATGTGTATTTGTGCAACAAAAATAGTGTACTTATCTTTTACTTTTACTCTGAGGGTCTATATTTTGAGGACCCAGCTTACAAAGTTCAAATTTTCCTAGTTTGCCAAGTGCTTTCAGGACCAAAGTAGCTTCTGTGTTCTTACCTCTCTGGATTCTCACTTTTCCTTCAAATTTTGCCTGGTAGTTTCCAACTTTTTTATCATTTCTTTGTTGTTTCTAAAGAGATTTTTTAAAAAAATATTTCATCCAATATCTTAATTTGTTTTCTCAGGAGGGGTTGATGAGTATAACCTTACCTTTCATTACTGAAATGTAAATCCTTCCTTTAGTTTTTTGCAAGCCTACCTATGCATTTAAAATGACACTGTTATTTTGCCAGCATTTCTAGGTATACTATAGTAAGGAACTTTTCATGTTTCTGACCATAATGCTGGAAATAGAAGTCTCTCAGGTTTATACTAATGAATATACACAGTAAAGATGTTACAATCAGCTGAGCCAAACTATGTATGACTTTCAAGGTCACTTTCTTCTTCAGATTAAAGAGAAGTCTGAAGTACCTCTTCTGTGACTCTTTTTACCTGAGTCCTCTTCTGGTAGCAGAGTTTTCTAAGTTGCCCACGTCAGCTTTTCTCTTGGCTTTACCCTGGTTCAATGTTTCTTTGTCCTATCTTACATCAACCACTTGGGAAGGAAAGGAGGTATTGTACTAGTCTAGTACTATTCATATTCCTTTTACCTGATTTGATTAAAAAAAAAACCCTCCTCCTCATGAAGCTATTGGTACACCTAAATTTTATGCTTTTGTGGACTCCATTTTGTCTTAATCATTATCATTATTTCTCTTACTGGGGAATATAATACAACTGGGGTGGGTGGATGGGTGATAGTAGTGGTGGCTGTGGAGAGATTTAAGCATTTAATTACTCTAAGAATGGTGTGTAACCAACATTAGTCTTGGAAAATTTATATTAATAGGTTTAACTACAGTTAAGATGATATCTAACTTCATGGTCCTTGAAGTATTTGTAGTATTTCAGCAATGGTATGTATGATAGGCCTTTGTAGTCCCCCTCCCCACCCCAGTTGTTCTCTTATGTAGCACTTTCCTGAACCTGGGATATAGCTCTTTTTTGTAGGGTGGGCAGCACATATGAACATTTTATTACTTCAGATAAATTGTTCTTATTTCTAGAATTTTCTTGACTACATGTTTGAGATGCTTATAATATTCTTGCTTTTCTTCTTTTGTCAGGGTATGGTGTAGCTTTTTATAAAGTTGTGGCTTGTAAGGTAATGTTACTATCTAACATATGATGTAATTTAGATTAAAAATGCCTTCATTTATAGAATATAGACTTCAAAACTGAATAATTTCAAACATTAACACTTCAGTTACTCACTAAGTTTGTATATTAGTTAATTAAAAAGAAGTACACTTATCCTATTTGCACATGATCCAATAGTTTCTTCACAGTTATAAGGAATTTCACAAGTGTTGTGCTAGTGTGTTCACGCTATTCTTATAAAACACAGAACATATTCTATTCCCATTCTAGCTCTTCCAATGTCAGGTAACCTTTTTTAGGTAATTATATATTGCTTATAAAAGTATGATTCTCCTTCAAATTTGATATTTGTCATAGAAATTTAAAATGTATCATTTTAGAGAGACACTAAAGAGTGCAGTCATGTAGGAACTCAAATATTCGTGCCCCCAGTTGAGAAGTAGGCAAAATCTGTCTTTGCTTCCACTCTTTCTCTGTAACATCCACTCCTCTTCATCTTCTATCCCTTTCATGGTATTATTGCTTAATTGTTCCCTCTCTCTACCACTCATCCAATAAAGGGGTTGATCTACTATAGGTAAAATGTACTTTAGCATTAAAATTTTCCAGAGCATAGGATAGCAGTCTAAGAAATTGTTTCTTTTTTTTCTTACTCTAGGGCAAGATGAACAGAGATGAACCAGGTTCTCAGTCCCGGGCCCAGACTCAGGTAACAAATATACAGCAATGAATACTGAGTAAGGATCTCCATCTACCTGAGGAGCAAGAGACCTTGGCCCCTTTACCAACCTTTCAGTGACCTCAAGTAATTCTGGAGACTTCAGACACTCAGATTCTGAAGCCTATAATAGTATGATTCAATGTAGTTAGCCTTAGTTCATGCAGACCCCTAACCAAGACGGAAGATGATTAGAGATCTTCATTGTTCTAAACATTCTTCAGAATGGGAATTGGTACTGTATTATTCAAGCCATTTACAAACCCCTGACACATGGACACATTTGTACCACTATCACCTGGCCATCACAGGAAAGCTATCTCTTTCTGAGCCCCCAACTGACCTATTTATACTTGAGCATATAGTAATGAATCTTATGTATTAATGTTTTCCTTGCCTAGTGGCAGAAATCCACAAATGACTGCAGCTCGGCCTTTATTTATTTGTCTATTCAATCAACAAATATTTATTTAGTGCCTACTACATGCCAGGCACTGTTTCAGCTTCTTGGAATATAGATGCACACAAGACAGACAAGACCCTTTCCCTCATGGAGCTTATAGTCAAGATAGTCGAGTGGGGAAAGAAAAACACAATCAACATGTTAATATATAATAAAATATCACATAGTGATAGGTTGTATGAGGTAAATTAGGTTTGTGTAAGGTGTTAGTGTCATAAAGGAGTGTGACTTTTTTTGATAGAGCAGACAGGATATAATGAGCATATTATAACTTCCTGTAGTTATGAATTTCTATTACCTTCAAGATTTATTGGCACCTAAGACTTAAAGTAGCTCATTCTTGGCAAGAAATAGGGAGGATGGACCTGTTGGTTCTGCTGTGCATGACCCCTTAGGTAGAAAGTATGAAGCAGATAAGAATATAAGGACCTCTTCCCTTGGCCATTGTGGTGGAACTGAGGCACAATAGGGCTACAGAGGGATTGATGGTATTAGGTTCATTACTTTTTTTAAAAATAATAATTATGTAAATGTTAAATATCCACAAACGTAAAGAGAGAAGAATGGGGTGAAGCCCCCATACATCCATAACTGAGATTCAAAAGCTGTTACTATTTTGCTTTATCTAAACCTTTCTTTCACTGAAATATTACAAAGCAAAACCCAGACATCACATCTTTTCACCTCTACATATAACTGTATGTATTTCTTTAAGCCTGGACATTTGTTACATAATCACTGTTAACATCATACCTAACAAAATGAAAATGATTTCTTTGTATCATGTATTATCCAGTCCATAATCAGATTTCCCCAATAGGATATCTTTTCAAAGAACGTGAATATCACATGAGCATAGAAGGCAATATAGGAAGGTACTTATAAATGATGAGCTTTGAAGTTAGGTGCAACTAAGTTTGATTCCTGGGTTTCCTAATGTTGGGTTTACAAATGTTCTGAGGTTAACGTCTCTGAGACTTGGTTCCTCCTCTGAAAATGGGGCTAATCTCACAACATTGTTGTAGAACTTAAATAAGAGAATATACATAAAGCATTTATTTAGTATCTGGTATAAGGTTATCATTCAATAAGAGGGAAAGTATTACCATCGCTAGGTGTGGATGAGAAAAAGGGAACAGAAGCACACCCTAAGGAAGGAAAGTATGGGCTTTGCTTTTTTTGTAAGTGTTAGCTATTTAAAAAAATCTAAAATCTCTCTTTGACTATACAAAATGGATGCTAATTAAGATCAGTTTAATTAAATGTTTATAATTTTTGCTTTATTGCATTCAGTAAAATAATGATTATTCATATTTAATATTCATATATGTAAAACAGAGTTAACACCCTCCTCTCCTGAAGATTAAACGAGATGACATATAGGAATATATCCAGTACAGTGTTCAATATTGTTGGAACTTAATAAATGTAGATTAGATCTGAGTTTAAAAAGGCCTGAGTTTGTAAGTTTTATTTGATTGCCACCCTAAATTATTCATGTATGCTGAGTCTTCATAGTTTATTGATCACGACACACAGATTAAAAATATTATTGGAATGTTGCTTAGGAACAGGTTTATTTAGAAAGAGGAGAGTTGACTAGATGAATGTTTATGATCCTTGGCAGCCCTATAATTCTAAGTTATATTGAACAATTTTTCCATAGTATTAGAATACCAATCCAAGTAGAGATTATACTTTGAGAGTATTAACCATTATCTCCAGGTGAGTTTGTTCAGAATATTCAGATTAGCTTCACTAAAAGAAGACACTGATTTACAAATAGGTCTATGCCATGTGTCTCTAAAAGAGAGTTCTCTTGGCCTGTTGCAGTCTTAATGTTGACTTGGATAAGCATTACTTTTAGTTCCATAATATTTTACACATTATTTCAGCATTCAACTCTGTTTCTGAAGCTTCTGCCTCCATTTATGATCACTTAGTTCTAGCTCTTGCTTTATACTTTCAGTCACAACCTTGACCCATTTGATGAAGCCCTTGCCAAGATCAGCTTAAATTGAAAACTCCCTTGGCCAATATTCTTGTAAATTTACCTAACTTAAATCAACTTCCTTATAAGAAATATGCTATCCCAGGTTTCACATTTTTAAGGATGCTTATGATTCATTTTTATAAAGTTAGAGGTAAAACTTAAGGTAAATTATAATCATTATCAAATAACTTATTCAATAACAATAGTCCAAAAGATTAAATTAGATTTGATTCACTTTCAAAGTATTATTCTATGTTAAATTAGAAAGTGAATTTGTGAGTACAAATACATTGAAGTGTTTTCACTCCCTCCAAACTTGGACTCATTTTTCAGCTGTAGCTCATATTTTAATTGTAACAAAAGCAAGTTAACCAATCCCTCCCAGTTAGCTTCAAACTACTTCTCCAATACTGTGTCCTCATATTTTCCTTTTCCTATGCCCTCAGTGTGCTGGTAAATAATTGAACTGGCTCCCTGATGAGGAGGAAACCCTGATTTGTACTGTCTACTAATTTTTGTTATGTTACTACTTCCACCATAGCTGACTTAAAGCTACTGAAGTGACAGAATTGGGAAGGCATGCACACAATCAGCTCTCCTAAGCAAGAGCTAGCAGGCTCCAGCATACCACTGTCATTATTCACCAATTCCTCTTCCTACCCACTTAGAAGAATATTTAGTGTGTCTACTTTTTAAACTATCAAATTTCTTTGAATATAATGCCTCTAGGGGCAGGAAGAACAATACAAGTAGTTAGGGATATAAAAGACTCTACATCAATGCTAAAAATTTAAAGAAATTAAAATGGCAGATCCTTTGAAACTACCATTACTCAACATAGCAGATTCTCCAGGTTTTAAAGATACAAAGAACTGTGCTTTTGAGATTGCTACACAACATCTTAACACTAAAGCTTTGGCTGCAAAGAACAAAATAATGGCAGGCTACCATAGGCAACAACTATGCATGACTTTAGGCTAGATTGCTAATTGAATATGTTAAATGTTAACAAAATGGCTCCTATCATACTTAATTATTGAATCCTAATTAGAAATCTGTACTGCCAACACTATTGATTTAGATTTTTAGAATCTATAGAAGGCTCTCATCTATCATACCAACTGGAAAAAAATGGGTTATGTTACAACACGACTCAAACAAGTTCATTACAATTCCTTTCCTAGGCATTGTGTCACCAAATAAATTTGAGATGATACAATCAAACTCAATTACAGTGATCAACAAAGGGATGTGAATCTAGACAACACAACACAAATCTTAAGCAGATTGGGGATTTGTAATGAAGTAAAAATATTAAGAATAAAATTTCTTAGTCAATGTGATACACCACATTAACTAAAGGAAAGAAAAAGTCACATGATCATATCAATTGACACAGAAAAACCATTTGACAATATTCAACATCCATTCAAGACAAAAACTCTCAACAAAGTGGTTATAGAGGGACTATATCTCAACAGGATAAGTGGCATTTATTTATTTTTTATTTTTTAAAACATTTTTTATTGATTTATAATCATTTTACAATGTTGTGTCAAGTTCTAGTATTCAGCACAATTTTTCAGTCATACATGGACATATACACACTCATTGTCACATTTTTTTCCTCTGTGATTCCCTGTGCTATACGGTATAATCTTGTTTATCTATTCTACAGTTTTGAAATCCCAGTCTATTCCTTCCCACCCTCCGCCCCCCTGGCAACCACAAGTCTGTATTCTATGTCTATGAGTCTATTTCTGTCCTGTATTTATGCTTTGTTTTTCATTTGTTTGTTTGTTTGTTTGTTTTTGATTTTGTTTTTGTTTTTTAGATTCCACATATGAGCGATCTCATATGGTATTTTTCTTTCTCCTTCTGGCTTACTTCACTTAGAATGACATTCTCCAGGAGCATCCATGTTGCTGCAAATGGCATTATGTTGTCGGTTTTTATGGCTGAGTAGTATTCCATTGTATAAATATACCACCTCTTCATCCAGTCACCTGTTGATGGACATTTGGGCTCTTCCCATATTTTGGCTATTGTAAATAGTGCTGCTATGAACATTGGGGTGCAGGTGTCATCCTGAATTAGGGTTCCTTCTGGATATAAGCCCAGGAGTGGGATTCCTGGGTCATACGGTAAGTCTATTCCTCATCTTTTGAGGAATCTCCACACTGTTTTCCACAATGGCTGCACAAAACTGCATTCCCACAAGCAGTGTAGGAGGGTTCCCCTTTCTCCACAGCCTCTCCAGCATTTGTCATTTGTGGATTTTTGAATGATGGCCATTCTGACTGGTGTGAGGTGATACCTCATTGTAGTTTTGATTTGAAAAAAGACACTCTCTTCAGCAAATGGTGTTGGGAAAACTGGACAGCAGCATGTAAAACAATGAAGCTAGAACACTCCCTTACACCATATACAAAAATCAACTCAAAATGGATCAAAGACTTAAACATAAGACAAGATACAATAAACCTCCTAGAGGAAAACATAGGCAAAACATTATCTGACATACATTTCAAAAATTTTCTCCTAGTAGAAATAAAAGCAAGAATAAACAAATGAGACCTAATGAAACTTACAAGCTTCTGCACAGCAAAGGAAACCATAAATAAAACAAAAAGACAACTTACGGAATGGGAGAAATTTTTGCAAATGAAACTGACAAAGGCTTGATCTCCAGAATATATAAGCAGCTCATACGACTCAATAAGTAAAAAATAAACAACCCAATCCAAAAATGGGCAGAAGACCTAAACAAGATAAGGGGCATTTATAACAAATCCACAGTTAACATTATACTCAACAGTGAAAACTTGAAAACCTTTTCTCTAAAGTCAGGATAAGACAAAGATGCCCTGTCTAGCCACCTCCATTTAACATAATATTGGAAGTCCTAGACACAGCAATCAGACAAGAAAAAGAAAGAAAAGGCATCCAAATTGGAAAAGAAGATGTAATACTGTCACTGTTTGCAGATGACACTATATATATATATGTATACACACACACACACACACACACACACACACACACATATATATATATATATACAAAACCCTAAAATCTTTACAAAAACTATTAGAACTAATACACAAATTTAGTAAAGTTGTAGAATACAAGGATTAATATACATAAATTGGTTGCTTTTCTATACACTAATAATTAAGTATCAGAAAGAGAACCTGCACCCCAATGTTCATAGCAGCACTATTTACAATAGCCAAAACATGGAAACACCTTAAATGTCCATCAAAAGATGACTGGATAAAGAAGCTGTGGTATATTTAAACAATGGCATACTACTCAGCCATAAAAAACGACAACATAACACCATTTGCAGCAACATGGATGCTCCAGGAGAATGTCATTCTAAGTGAAGTAAGCCAGAAAGAGAAAGAAAAATACCCTACGCGATCGCTCATATGTGGAATCTAAAAAAAACAAACAAACAAAACATAAATACAAAACAGAAATAGACTCATAGATGTAGAATACAAACTTGTGGTTGCCAAGGGGGCGGAGGCTGGGAAGGGATAGATGGGATTTCAAAATTGTAGAATAGATAGACAAGATTATACTGTATAGCACAGGGAAATATACACAAGATCTTATGGTAGCTCACAGAGAAAGAAATGTGACAATGAATATATATATATTCATGCATAACTGAAAAATTGTGCTCTACACTGGAATTTGACACACTGTAAAATGATTATAAATCAATAAAAAATGTTAAAAAAAGAAAGAGAATCTGAAGAAACAAACTGGGTTAAAATTGCATCAAAAAGAATAAAATACTTAGTAATAAACTTAACCAAGAAGTTAAAACACCTGTACTCTGGAAACTATAAAACATCAATGAATGAATTAAAAATGATACAAAGAAATGTAAAGATATCCTGTGTTCTTGGATTGGAAGAATTAATATTGTTAAAATGGCCATACTACTCAAAGCAGTCTACAGATTTAATGCAATTCCTATCAAAATAACCACATTTTTCACAGAACTGGAACAAATAATTTTAAAATTGATATGGAATCACAAAAGACCCAGATTTGCCAAAGCAATCTTGATAAAAAACAAAGCTAGAGGTATTACACTCTGACTTCACACTGTCCCAAAAAACAATGTGGGACTGGCACAAAAACAGACACATAGATCAAGGGAATAGAATAGGAAGCCCAGAAATAAACCCTTGCACTTAAGATCAATTAATCTGTGACAAAGGAGACAAGAATATACAATGGAGAAAAGACAGTCTATTCAATAAGCAGTGCTGGGGAAACTGGACAACTACATGTAGAAGAATGAAATTAAACATTGTCTAACACCATATACAAATATAAAGTCAAAGTGAATTAAAGACTTGAAACCATAAAACTCTTAGAAGAGACCATAGGCAAAACACTCCTTGACATAAATCGTAGCAATATTTTTTTTGGACCTGTCTCCTAAGGCAAAAGAAAGAAAAACCGAAATGAACAAATGGGACCTAATTAAACTTAAAAGCTTTTTGCACAGCAAAGGAAACTACTGACAGAACAAAAAGACAACCTATTGAGTAGGAGAAAATATTTGCAAATGATCTAACAGATAAGGGGTTAATATCCAAAACACATAAACAGCTCATACAATTCCAGTGTCAAACAAACAACCCGATTAAAAAGTGGGCAGAAGGCATGAATAGACATTTTTCCAAAGAAGACCTACAGATGGCCAACAGACACATGAAAAGATGCTCAACATTGCTAACTATTAGAGAAATGCAAATCAAAATTATAATGAGATATTACCTCACACCTCTCAGAATGGCCATCACCAAAAAGACTACAAATAACAAATGTTGGTGAGGATGCGTAGAAATGGGAACTCCTGTACACTGTTAGTGAGATTGTAAATTGGCACAGCCACTATGGAAAACAGTATGGAGTTTCCTCAAAAAACTAAAAACAGAACTACCATATGATTTAGCAATTCCACTCCTGGGTGTATATCACCCCAAAATGAAACCACTAATTCGAAAAGATACATGCATCCCAATGTTCATAGAAGCATTATTTACAGTAGCCGAGATATGGAAGCAACTTATGTGTTGGTCAACAGATGAATGGATAAAGATATGGTGTATATATATAAATAGTAAACACTACTCTTCCATAAAAAAGAATGAAATTCTGCCATTTGCAATAGTGTGGATGGACCCAGAGAGTATTATGCTTAATGAAATAAGTCAGACAAGGAAAGATAAATACTCTATGTCAGCCGAGGGAGACTGATGTGGGGTTCTAGGAGGTGAGTGGCCCAAATGAAAAAATTCATGAGGAGTTGCCACAGTACCAGACAGACTTCAGCCGGACACACCATGGGGTTAACAGCACTTTATTGCTACAGGGAGGTGTGCGCCTCTGATGCACCTGTCTTGCTTTTATCTGTGCTTGGCCAGTACATGCACAATCTGAGTTTCTTTGTTCATTAGGCTTACAGAATATCTCTAGCACATGTGTACTTCTATTTCCTTTGCTCTAAATCTTATATAATTGATGCATGCATGGAGCAATTATTTACTGCATACTATAAACATGCTCTGATCGTGGCCTTGTGTCCCACGGCCTTAACTCATCTCAAGACCAGCTCACACTCTATGTTATCAGTTACATGTAAAATCTAAAAACAAACAAACAAATAAATGTATATAACAAAACAAACAGACTTACAGATATAGAAAACAAACTAGTGGTTACTAGTGGAGAGGGGGAAGAGGGGAGGGGCAAGATAGGAGTATGGAATTAAGAGATACAAACTACTATGTATAAAAAAAGTAAGCAACAAGGATATATTGTACAGTACAGGGAAATATAGCTACTATTTTATAATTACTTTAAATCGAGTATAATCTAAAAAAATGTTGAATCACTATGCTGTATACCTCAAACTAATATAATATTGTAAATCCACCTTATTTCAATTGAAAACAATTTTAAAAACTTTAAGGCAAGCTTATAAAATGATGATATATAATTTTTCATACAGTTTGCTTAATGGAAGACAGTTGTATAAAAGAGCATACATTTCTGAAAAGGAGTCATGAAAAACTTCTTTACCAAATAAAATTTTTATGTGTCATTTAGAAAATTTACTCTAATGGAAACAATGGTACTCATTTAAGTTTGAAAGAAAGATGTTACCTTATAAATTCTTATAACACATTCCGAACACTTCATATTTTCTTTTGGGTTTTACTGTCAGAACTGACTGCCAGAAGCTACTACATTTCCGCCCACACTTCACTGCAGCCAGGTGCTCCCAATCACTTGCTCCACTTCCATGGCCCAGTCTTGCCACAGTAGGATTATTAAAAGCTCATGTTTAAGGCTGAAGAGATACCTCATTTATGGGGATCCACCTTAGCATTAATATTTGTCCCTTTTCCTATACATGCTGTATGTTTTAAGCTTCCATGACTGCTGTTTCTTGATTTTCCTTGACTCCTGACCACTCACTTTCTTGGTTGTTTGTTAAAGCAAATTGGCCTGGCCTGAGTTTATCCAGTTTGGTTTCTTTCCTTTTTTTTTAACTTGACCTTTGTATTTAAATCTGACCAATTTTTTGCTTGCCAACATAGATGCTAATGCTGCTTTCCCAATATTTTGCCTGCTGTAAAGATGCTTATTCTCTTTGAGTTCTTGATTTTTGAAATCCAGTCTGACACCTCTGGATCCAGAATTTTGCCTGCTGATTTTTGCTACATGTCTGCTATTTTATGTTTTCCTTGGCTGCCTATAATTTAGGCCTCACTGTCTGGTTCTGACTATTGGGCATCTATGTGCACTTTGTTTTATTAACATGGCTTCAAATCATTTGTTCTACCTTGGCTGAGACTCAGCCCTTAGGTCGGTTAATTCATCTTGCCAATTCTTAGCTCTTCAACCTTCATCCACTACCTAGGACTGAAAATGCCATGATTGTTAATAGTCACTTTCAAATAATCATCAACTCTATTTCATCAAAAATATACCATTTAGTAAATTACTCATCCATTGACCTGAGATAATTCACTTCGCTTCCTTTTACTTAATTTTCCTTATCCATAAAAAGTGATGGCAAGATGATGTAAAAAAATGAGGTAGGTTTTTTTCCTTAATAAATTTACCTCAAAAATAGCCATTTCAACTCTATATTTTTAGTGAACAGTGGTTTTACAAAAGCTCGTCAAATGATTCTGGATTTTTAAGAACTCTTCTTTGCATTTCCTTTCTCAATTCTTCCTGTACCCCAAATATTGGTTTGGAGAAACTAGATTTTTTTTTGCTATCTTCTGTTATAAAACAGATACCAAAGTATGTATATGGAGGCTTCTTCACATACGTTTTGCTTGTTTGGGCAAAGGTATTCTCAAAGTATCTCCCTTGATTTGACTTGAGGACCACTGGTTCCTTCGATTTCTCAGATCTTTTAGTTCTACTAAGTAAAAATGACTTCAGATCAAATTATGGGTCTGGTTGATGTATTTGTATGGATTAAGGGTTGAAACCTTGCAGATGATACTGATTTGAGGCATTCTGGGATGGTCCACATTTCATGGTGCTAAAAAGTAACTAATCCATTTTCAATCAATTTCTCTGGACTAGACTGGAGTACTAAAATTCTTATAAACAAATAAATCACTTTGTGGATCATCTCAAAATGCATAATATGAAAGTTATTTTCTAGACCATACCCACTCTAGCAAGTTCCCAGATTATCTATAGGAAATCCATGGTCTCCTCCCACAATAAATATCACGGAAATTTGTATGTGTGTACGTTTCTACGGAAAGGATCCATGACTATGTCATGTTAGCAAAAGTATCTCCAGTTCCCCAAGTGGTTGAGAATCACTTTGAAATGTAAAGAAAGGCAGTTTAACCTTGAGAAAGCAGTATATTTTCTTTCCCATATAAATAGGGTTCAAGCTGCTTCCAGAAATCAATCAATATAATTATGTAGGTGCTCTAGATATGTGGTAAAATGCTACAAATAAATTCCAATTTGGAATTAAGGAAAAAAGAATCAATTCCATTATGCCCTGGAGAGAGACATGAAAAGTGGACTTAGGAATGTATACAAAATGTTGATTTTTTTTTAGCAGTTATTGCACAACTGCTAGATTAGAATAACTGAGGCTCTGATCTCTCACTTTATTCTGGCATCAATAACATGACTAAAAGGAAAAATATTTGGAGAAATATCAGGAATATAGCTATTGATATGCCAGAAATAGAACTCCACTCTGCAAAAGCTGATCACTCATATTCATTCTACTAATTTTCCTAGATCCACTCACAATGCCCGCTTCCACTCCATCTCTATTTCACTATATTGCATTTTCTTTTTAAGTCTGAGAATGCTATACTAGACTGAATATGTTGAGGACAAAAATCATGTTTAATAAATTCTCTTTGACTGACACATAATAGGAGCTAAATAAATGTTTGTGGAATGAAATTGCGTCCATAGTTCCCTCTAATAGTTACAGCTTAATGTACTGAATCTCAGCCTTTATCATACATAAGAATTCCCTGCATGGCTTGCTTAACACTGGTTGTTGGGCCCTACTCTCAGAGTTTCTGAATCTGTACATGGGGCCCCCAGATTTGCATTTCCAACAAGTTCCCAGGTGATGATCAAGGGAAAACATGCTCAGTTTAAATAGAAAAAAGCCCAAGAATATTAGTAATATATCACATCTCAAAAACCATGGTGGAGCTCAGAAATCAGTTTCGTTTTGGAAATTTGCTAGGTGAACAAGTTTCATCAGTACTTTTTCTAGAATATGAGGTACCTTAATAAGTAAAATCCAAATTAGAAATTTAGTATTCTGCAGAGGTCATTTACAGCATCATTAGAGCAGAGAAGTATATGCTAATGATTCTCAGGGGTTTTCCAGCAAAGGTTTGTGCCAGAGTATTCTTCTCTCTTAATTTTACTTTGATCTGCCCCCACAGTAAAGTGAGGGAAGTTCCTCCAAATGGCATCTCTTTAACTAACCAAAATACTGAGAACAAGACTGTCAAGGATAATTGAAATCCATTGAGAACCTATAAATTTAACATTGCATTTTCATTTTTAAATTATTTCCTTCATGCTTTGGATAAAGAGAGTTTAAAAGGACAACACTTAGTTTTCTCATCAATGTTTGGTGCACAACTTCGATTGGACATGTCAGTAAGCTACAAAATGCCTGTGTTGCACAGCAAAAAGTGAAAGAGACATAAAGTAATCTACAAACAAAGCACTGAGCTTCTGATTAATGACAATCAGCCCTATCAGATAAATTAATCTAATTTTAGGTATCTTAGAAATTAGGTTTTTTTAAACCTAGCAAGACATACTGTTTAGGCTGTGTTCTGGACTTATATAAGCAGGTTTCACATGTATCAATAAATGATTGCCTTGGTTAAAATCAGCTGGTTAAATGAATTGCTTACTAATGGGAAAAGTTTAAACAGGAAAAATGAAAGTTGAAAGTACTTTCTTTGGTATATGCAGCCCTTTACTGACCCAAAATGCACTGTGAAAATGTTTTATTTAGGGTTTACCTAATGAAGAATAGCAGAGCAGTGAATTATTTGCCTTCGCTAGTGGTATTCAACCTAGAACTTTCCTCCCATTCAGCTCCACCAAACTAAAATCTAAAAGAACAAACCCACGTCTAACTTTAAAGCATTTTCCTGACTAATTCCTAATCTGACATCATCCAAAAATCAGTGAACTCCATGTTGGAATGAACTTTAGTAGTCACTCAATATAGACAAACCTTCATTCCGGATTGATATTTATTATGCATGAACATTTCCAGTGACTGAGGCCTTTAATACTTAAATGTTAAGCTGAAAATTATTTCCCTGTCATTTTTTTTAGCCTTGGTTTTGCCTTCTAGAGAACCACACAATAAGTTACATGTGTCTTTTCCCCAATAGTCTTTCAAATATTTGAAGATAGTTATCTTCTCTCCAGGTCTTCAGCTTTTAAAACTTTCCATCCTCAGTTCCTGGAGCCTTGCCTCATATCATATATTTTTTAAATGCCCCATCATTCCTGATTTCTTTTCTCAAGATTCAGTCATTTGTGAATGTTTCTTTTAAAATGAGGGACAATCAAATGAACAGAGCAGATGTAGTCTGATCATGGGAAAGCATAGTAGAACTTTTTTTCTTTAGATGGTTTTTTAATGCAGTTTAAGTCTTAATTATCTTGCTTAACATCTATGGTACACCAGCTTATATTGAATTTATAACATTTTGAAATAACAATTTCCCACCTTAGGTATTTATTGCCCATCCTGTACTTCTGCAACTAAATTTTGTAAACATAAATGTGAAACACTGTTGGGCCCTGTCAAACTTGATCTTTTTCCATTTGTATTTAAATCTTTTGAGATCTTTGAAATCTTGGTTAATATACATGCTTTAATTTTTCTTCCTGTATTTTTTTCATCTACAAATTCAATAAACATGGCTTTAATTGACATATTGTGAACAGGGTAAGTACAGATACCTAAACTATGGCACTAGAAACATCTGTTATTTCTAAATACTTATTATTCTAGCATAGATTACACATACAATCTATGTTTTCCTACATCCACTCATTCAAAAAAAGGTTCATTGAGTGCCTACTACATGCCAAGTATGGTTTTAGGTACTGGGGTTATAATAGTAAATAAAAGAGATAAAATCCCTTCCTACTTGAGGAAAAGCAAAATAAACAAGTAAGCAAATTATGTGATTTCCTATAGTGATAAGAGAAAAATAAAACAACACAGGAGGAAAGAGGAGATAGAGCATGATTTAGGGATGCTATTTCGAATAGATTGGTCCCTGAAGACACATCTGAGGAGATAAATTTTAGCAGATAATCTGAGTGAAAACATGTTCTATGTGAAGATCTGAGGAAAGAGTTTTCCAAGAATGCACAACAAGTGTAACATCTATGAAGAGGGAACAGGCTTTCCAGAAAGAGAGGGGCAGGATGGAGGTAAAGGCCAGCATAGCATAGTTAGAAACAACTATGGTGGCATATAAACTCTAACAAAGGCTTATAACTTTATTGTTAATATAATGGGAAACATTTGGAGGGCTTTAAGCTGGGGAATAATATGGTCTGGTTTAACTTTGTAAAGACTATTTTAACCAATGTCAAAGAGAAGTTATTAAAGAAGAACAATAGTAGACAATACGAAATCATATAAGATACTTTTGTATTGGTTCAAGCTAGAAGTGATAGTGGCTTTGACTGGTGTGGTAGCAATGAAGGAAGTAAGGAGTGCTGGAATTTGGGGCATATTTTGAAGGCACAGTGTATAGGACTTACTGATGACTTGGATATGGGGTTTGAGGGGAAAAGAAGAATGAGCAACTAGAGGAATTGAATTACCTCTTTTTGTACGGTGATTTGATGTATACCTTCTCTTGTCAGTTAGGGCTATCAATTTTTCAAGGTGGGGAAGCTGTCCTTCTTTTTCTCTCAAATCACCTCAGATCGAGGTATGTAGTAGGTTCCTAATGAATATGCTAATTCATCATAGGTAGGTCATCTTTGAATCCTCTGCTTTCAACCTTATCACTCCTTCTTTGAAATATCTCAACTTTAATTATTTCTCTTCATTTATGCTCTTAACACCCTGATCGAGGTCCAAGTCATCTAGAAGCTGGATTACCCCATCACTGTCCACCTGATCTCTCTTACTACAGCCTATCTCCAATCTCATTCAAACTGCAGACTGATGATACCAGTCACTTGAAAAATTTTCTTTCAGTCATTTATTCAACAAGTACTTACAGATTTGTCTGCTTTGTGTCTTAGACTCTTCTAGATGCCAGGGATATAATCGTAAACAAAACAGACAAAAAAAGCCTGCCCTTATGGAGTTTATGTTTGCAATAACTAAAAATATAGAGTATGTTAGTAATAAGTGCTATAAAGAAAAATAAAAAGGAATGGGATATAGGGAGTGTTGAGATCACAATTTGAAATATGGCTACTGTGTAATCTCTTTAAATTTTTAAAGAAGTCACTTTTAAAGAAGTCAAATAAAACTGATACATTTTAAAGAAGTTAGTTACATTTGAGGAGAGATGTGACTCATGTGAGGGAATAAGTCCTACAAAGATCAGAAGGAATAATAGTGCAAGGGCCCTGATGTGGTCATGAGCTTAATTTGTTTGAACAATGGAGAAAAGGCTAGTGTGATTAGAAAGTGAGTTAGTCGCAGAGTGGCAGGAGATGAGGTCAGAGATATGGGAAAGGCCAGATAATTTAGGACCTTTGCTAATTTGCATTTTGTAGTATATGTGAATGGAAGCCATTGGAAAATCTGGATCTGGGCATGATCTGACTTCTGTTTAAAACAAAACAAAACAAAACAAAATACTTAAGCTGCTCTATAGTCATCATGGACCTCCTTGCATCATATATATATATATATATATATATATATATATATATACACACACACATATACATATATATGTGTGTGTGTGTATATAAACACACACACACATATATATACACACACATGTGTATATACTTTCCTACTTTTGCTCATTTCTTCCCCTTTAAGAGGGTGTTTTCCATCTTCTCTTATCCATTCAAAAACCAGCTCAAGTTTCAATTACAGTGTACAATGCTTCCCCAACTATCCTCAACTCACTGATGTCGCACCAGTCATTAAACGATGTAACTCTTATCTGTAGTTCATGACTAAGCACATGAGCGTGTACTTTATTTTATTGTTGTGAATGTTTAATGTATGCTAGTCATACCTTCCAAATGCTGACAGAAGACCAATGAATTCTGCATTCTAATGGAATTCTCGTGAATTGTACATCCTTGGGAGTGTAAATATGATGTAAATATGGCTTGAATTTTTTTTTTCTGTAACGGTGTAATGGTGATTACTCAAGTAACGTCCAGCAGAACAGGAATTGAGGTTAGGTAAACAGAACCAATAATTTTAATTTATTACTTCAGTCGCCAGAATCAACCGGTCACCTAAAACACTGCACTCACTCTTATCGACAAATTCCAAAGGCTCAGTGGGCACCTTGATTTTAGTAACATTGAATATATACTTGTCAATTGAACACTGACCACAAAAGACTATATTTCTGTATGTGATCATTTGATTTTGACAGCGTGCAACAATTCTGCTGAAAGCGAATCCCAAGTTGGAAGACCAGGCAGCACCTGCTCAAATGGCTGCATATAACTACTGTAGTCTCAGGGATGCTGGGCGTTCACAGCTACTCAGAACGGGAGAGATATAGACAGGCCTGGCTTTGGTTGCAGCTGATATATGCGGGGAAGAGGCAGCCCCACTGCAGGCAGCTATCTCTCCTCCCCCTCCCCACTCCTGGGTCCTGGGCTGAGGCCAGGGACTGTCCGGAGCTGATCTCAGGCTCCCATTGGCCGCTGTCTTTTGTGACGTCACGATCATGATGAGAATTGATGATCGGACACGCTGATTTCATTGTCTGAGGAGGCAGTGGAGACCCAGGAAAAATCTCGCTGAATCTGCCTGCCCCAGCACTGGCCTGATCTGGGATCCTCTGATCCCTTCCGTGACCGCACCACGCCCGAGGTAAGCACACAGCATGGGTGAGTGTGAAGGGCGAAGGAGGGCGAGCAAGGCACCGAGCTAATGCTCTGCCCAGTGGGGAGCCCGTAGGTTCAGAGGCCTAAAGAGGCTGCCAACAAACTGGTGCGGCTTTTGGGGAGCCAACTCCTTCTACCCTCCGAGTGAAGGCTGGCGGCGCGTGAGGTTAGAACGAGCTGAGGATAGGGATACAGGGAACACTGGCAGAGAGCGAAGGACCTTGCTCCGAGAGAGGGCGACGTTTGGTTCGCGCTTCTGGCCCCTGAGTAGGAAGAACTGGCGCCTCTGCCTCCAAAGAAAGGAGGGGGAGTGAATTCTACCACTTCTAGATTTCACTGGACTGTAGATTTCTCACAGCCCTACTCAAACGCGCTGAAGGTGCTGCGCCTGCGCAATAACAAGCTTTGATGGGGAGTGTTCGTGGCGAGAATAGGCGTGGAGTTTGCGCAGGCGTTGTTTCCGTTTCGCCGGAGGGGGTGGGGCTGAGGTCTGTCTGGGCAGAATATGGAAGAGTTGGTAAATTAGCCCTGTGATATTTCAAGCGTTGGTTGATGGAATGGAATCTGCCAGTTACTTTGAATCTGGCCAACTGAGCCTACCCAGGCCCAAAGTCGGTCTGATGAATTTTAGAAGACAAATTTTTAATCTACAGTTATCAGGTTTACAATAATGGAAAGAACTCAGAGAGGAGTTTGGAATAGAAATTACTGAGACGAAAAACCATTTGGAGAAGAAAGACGACTAATTATTCAAGTGAATCCAACTTTTAATCTTCAAGGAACTCTGATTTGGGGTGCCACTCAGTTTTTTTGAAACTTAAACTCTTTGGAGAGACTAAGAGTAGGAAATTTTCATTTCTTGTCTTTTTTTTTTTCCTTCTTGAAAAGGTCTTTTATAAAGTCTTGGTCTCTGTTTCAGGTTTGGTGCTAAGTCCTTCTTTTTTCTTCCTTTGTGTCTCTGTTAGAATCTCCAAAGTCAAAACCTATTTTGAGAGATCCTGACCAACTCCCCTTCACTGAGAGGGGCTATATTGTTCAGCAACCCTGGGGAACAACCTGTCTGTCTGTCCTTGTTGGAGAAATTGTACAGTAGTGTTAATACTTCTGCTCACTGTCTGATCATGAGCCCCTATTTTAGAGGAATCTGAATTTTTCTCCATTTCTCAAAATTAAGGGGTTATCAAGTCCTGGTGAATTTTCCTTTGAAAGCCATCTCCTGCCAATATTTCATTATTCTACAATCTAAACTCTTATCACCACCCATCCAGTCATTCCAAGAGCCTCCTAGTTGGCCTTCACCTGTGTCTCAACCCTAATTCATCCTGCCAGACTAATGGTTTGATCACTTCTTTCATCAAGTCATTTTTCTTCACCAAAATATTATTGGTTCTCTGTTTTCTATTGTTCTAAGCCCAATTCCACTTGGCTTGCAAAGAGCTTTGTAATCTTACTTCATTGTACTACAGGAACCTTATTTTACTTTATTCTTAAACGCACAACTCTCCTAATGTCCCCTGAACAATCTACCTCCAGAACTTTTCTCCTTGTACCACTGCCACTCCCTTCACTTAGGATGCTCTTTCTTTTGCCTATTTAAAATGTTACCCACTTTGGAAGCTCATTGTAAGTTGCACCTCTCCATAAGTATCTTACAAATCTAATCCAACCCTTATTAAGCTCACCTTTTCTAGAACTCCTACATCAGTTCTTATATTTGTCACTTTCTTATAGCCAGCTTTATACTGTCTTCTTATTTTTAAAATTTGTGTGTGTGATCATTGGTCAGGCAAGTTATCCTCCAGTGACTGAATGAACCTGAAGTGAGTCAAAGAAAATGCAATACAGACATTTTTATATACTAAGTGGCCTGCAAATATGTTCTGTCCTCATAAAGAAGACCAAGGGAACATTATCCCAGAAGTGGCTGTGCTTGTAGTTTTCTCAGTTTGAAAAATACTAAGACATTTTCCAGTTTTCTATATTCCTCTTTGATGACATTGCATCATGCATCTTCTCTTAAATCTATCAATTATTCATTCCTTTTATTGCAAGATGTCTTGCATTTGCTGCTTTACATTGACTATCGCTGATAGTTTTCATCTGTATTCTGTTGAATCAGAGCTAATCATTGTGATGGTTGCCATAATTGCTATTCTATAACATATCAGTTGTCACTTTCCTATCCCTTGGGCTTCAAACTGCGTTTTTCAATGGAACTTAGTTTTATTTGAAAGAAAGTGTCATTGTGCTTTAATATAGAGGATTTCTACAGATTTCACTTTGACTGCTACTTCACTTTGAGGCACCATCCCAATATCACATCAAGGTTTGCAATTTAGGAACATGGATGAAAAGCAGTCCAAAGGGTATTGTAATCCAAATTTGAAAACCATTGCTATAGATTATTGTATGTTAACTGTGAATGTTATTTAATATAAAGGAAAATCATTTCTTCTTGACTTTTTCTCTTATTACATACATGATATGAATCCCTTCGAAGTGTTTTAACTTGTAGCTAGCTTGCATAGTGACTACAAAGACTTACCTGGTCATTCACATGTAGACCAACAGACAAAACTGTGCAAAGGTAGGATACTCTAGATGGAATGTAATACTTAGGAATATAGTTCTCATTTTAGAGAGCTTAACATAAAATATGAAAAAAATAAGAGTGTGACATTTTTCTTTTAACATTTATTTTACAATTCCCATCTAAATAAAAAGATGGTGTTGGACTTTCACATTTAAGCTATAAATTTGAGCTGGAAGGGATTTTCTGATGACAAACCAATCCCCCCATTTTAGATATGAGGAAACTGAAGTCCAAAGAAGTATCTTACCAGCATTAATAAATGCTAATATTTATTAAGCACTTAGTGCCAGGCATTGTGCTAACAATTTTATGTATGTTATCACATTTAAACTGCACAACATCCCTAAGAGATAGTTTCTAGTACTAGTCCCCATTTTACAAATGAGAAAACAGGCTCAAAGTAGTTGACTTTCCTGGGGCCACACTGCTGCAAAATATCACAATCAAGATGCAAATACAGGCCTGTTTGACTCTTAATCACCAAGATATACTTGACCAAGGTAATGCACAATGTATTTTTGGCAACTCTTCAGCAAGGATCTAAATCTCTGGAGTCCCGGCCGAGTGTGTGTATGTGTGTGTGTGTGCACGTGTGTATGTGTGTTTTACACCATAACATATTCCACGAACATCATTCTACTACAAAATCAGTGATTTCTAAGCTTGACCAAATGGTAAATACTTACTTTTCTCTTTAAGTATTTTATTAAAATA
Source organism: Camelus bactrianus (assembly GCF_048773025.1). Lineage (NCBI taxonomy): Eukaryota > Metazoa > Chordata > Mammalia > Artiodactyla > Camelidae > Camelus > Camelus bactrianus. The sequence goes on along the minus strand of NC_133575.1, from coordinate 67,617,857 downwards.
CACTTTTCAGTCTTTGTTGAAAAAGATGACATGGAATTTTGTATAAAATGCATTTTAAAAAATAATTAATTCTGCTTTAAAAATTGTACTTCCAGAGAGAATTTTACTTTTGTGTAGTGTAATCCTTAACAGGGTAAAAATATTTGAATTTTTGATTTTGATTTTACGGTGGAGTCAGTTAGCTAAACCTTAAATAAGTAGTGTCTTAATACTTAACTGAGTACACTATTTCTAGGCATACTGGTTTGGAAGTAAACAATGAAAATTCTAGAGGGATATATTCTGCATAAAAAGGGAGCTTGAGAGGTTAGTATATTCAGAAGCTGTTACTAACACCCTTGAGACCTTTCTAGCCTGCATAAAATATCAAGAAAATAATCTGAAACTTCTCTGTGCAAATGGAATCATCCTTGTGCCAACTAGTAGCAAAATTGCTTGTATTGACCAGAGATCTAGGTACTTGACAACTGAACAAATGAGATTATATGGTGTCAATTACTATACTGTACATCTGACTTCTATAAAGAAATCTACAACAGCAACTGTCCTGCCTTCTTGATCTATTATTTTATGAGACTTATGCCCAATTGGGTTGATCTTTAGAATCTTTAGATGTGTTATTTGTCAGAGTGGCAAAAATTAAGGAAAACATTTTCTTAGCCTCTCTTCCCTTGGGGTTGGGAGAAATTTATTTTAAGATTCTTAAGACACCCATGCAAATATGTGACTTACATGCCCTGGATAGGCACTTTTTTCAGGGAGGCAAGCATTTGTGCATGGTACTTGTCATACAAGTAGTAAGCAGCAGAGCTAGGAATTGAAAGCAGGTGTCATTCTAGAAGCTTCACTCCTAAATACTAGGTTATAAGTTGGAGAGCCAGAGTGAGGCCCATTTTTATTTATTGTGTTTAAAAATTGTGTTTGTGTATGTGTAAAATTTCCCTCTAACTTATCTCTCTTTATGTCTCTAATGCCTATGGCATTTTCATGTTTTTTCATTTTCCATTCTCAGTGGAAGTGAAACTTTTTAACATAAAGGCTGAAATTCAGGAGAACGGGATCCTTGTTTTGACTCCAATGGCTTCAGTGGCAGAAAGCAGGTAGACCCGTACACTATTTTTTCCTACTGTCAAGTACCAACCAATGGTGAACGCATTTCTTCACCGGGTTTTGTGAAAAGATAGAGATAAGTTTTCTCCTACACCACTATATTGCTTTAATATATTTATTTATATATTATACTTTTTTGCTTAGTTAGCTTGGTCTACCTATTGTGTGTTTTATGGATGTAATATCTATGCCATTTAGGAAAGTAATTATCCGAGACCCATTCTCCAGATAACTTTACCCTTTTATAGGCCAATCACTTGTGTTGAAATCTCCTCAACAGAGAAACCATTGGAAGAGATATGGGTAATTATAGAATTGTAAAATGTGGAAGAAAAAATATATTCTACATTAATTGGAAGTATTACATTAGATATAGAATACTCAGCCTTGACTCATCCCTGCTATCCTTAGACAATGTGAAGTTATGTTTGAATATGTATGCAAGTTATTAAAATAGTCAGGCATTTTAACTAGAACCTATAAGCTCACTTTTATCACCAGTGAATGCTTAAAAGGTGCTAAAGGTCAATTTGAGGTTTTTGTTTGTTTGTTTGTTTTGCCTTTTCTCAACTAGTAGCGCTTAATGTAGAGAGAGACTATTTTTGAGCTCAGTATTAGTTGTGATTTGGGGTCAGTTTACTTTTCTGGTAGGGTTTGTTACATCTGTGTCTATTAAATCCTTGCTACTCCAAGTGTGTTCCATGGAGTAGTAGGATGGGCATCACCTGGGAACTTCTTAGAAATTTCAGAATCTCTGGCTCCACCCAAGACCTACTGGATGAGAATCTGCATTAAAAAGATCTCTGGGTGATTCATTTGCCCATCCAAATCTGAGAAGCACTGATGTAAAGTGAAATATGACTTCCTGTACAATTTAAACTTTTAAGAGCTAGTAGTTACAGAAAAAACCCTGAATTTCCTTTTTGTCTGTTTTCATATGTGTAAAGCAATATGTAATCAAAATATTATCTGGCTAATATACACCACTTTTGCTCCATTCTGGAGTCAACATTGTCTTATTGAGAAGATAGCTCACTTACGTGATGGGTAAAATTGTTAAGAGTCTGAGTGAATCCACTTATTTTGTTGATAATAATGACCTTACCATTGAAATGATATTTATCCTAATTACTTGATTTGTCAACAGAATGTTACAGAAGAATAGAGATGTATTGGGGTCACTGTCACTAATAGCTTCAAGAGGAACTGTGTTAGTTTTCTACTTGCTCCTATAATAAGTTACCACAAACATAGTGGCTTAAAACAACACATGTATTATCTTACTTCTGGTGGTTAGAGGTCTGAAACAGATCTCATTGGGTTAAAATCAAGGCGTTAGCAGGGCTTTCCTTTCTAGGGGCTCTAGGAAAGAATCTGTTTCCTTACCTTTTCCAACTTCTAGAGGCTATCCAGATTCATTGGCATGTGGCCCTCTTTCATCTTCAAAGCCAGTAATCGCTGATCAAATCTTTTATATTGCATCACTCTGATGCTCTTCTGCCTCCATCTTCCACATTTAAGGATATTTGCAATTACACTGGGCCCACTAAGGTAATCTAGGATAATCTCTTTATTTTAAGATCAGCTAAATAGCCGGCTTAATTCCTCCTGCAACCTTAATTCACTTTTCCCATGGAACCTAACATATTAACAGGTTCCAGGAATGAGGATAAAGATACCTTGGTGGGGGGAGTTGTGGCACAGGAATTGATGGCCTTTTTGGCTGATAAAGGAAGTCAACCACTAATCTTGTTATTGGGATAAGCAATTAGTCAGTGATCAGGGAGAATGCCCCATGAATATGAAGATGGCCATTTACAAACCAAAGAGAGAGGCCTATAACACATCCTTTCCTCTCAGTCCTCAGAAGGAACCAACCCTACAAACACCTTGATTTCAGACTTCTAGCTTTTAGAATTTCAAGGCAGTAAATTTATGTTTAAGCCACTCAGTTTTTGATATTTGTTATAGCAGCCCTAGCAAACTAATATAGTCAGAATTGTCCTTTAGTTGATCTCTAAGTATCACCACCCTCAAAAGCACTTAATGTTTAGTAAGTTTGTGTTCTATCATACATTAGGCATAGGACAAAATGAATTAGACATTAAAGAGTTTATAATACACATTAGATATTTTTCATAAAACAAGTTCTGAAATGTTACTTCATGTCTGTGGCCCTCAGTTTATTCAACTGTGAAAATGAGGGCATAATCATAATATTTAAGGGTATTTCTAGCTTTAAAATTCTATGATTCCATTTATTAATTACATTTTGAGATGTTATTAAATTCATACATTAATAATAAGTATTAAGTGCAGACAAAATTGTGTTAATGTTCTCTTCAGGAAATAGTATCTTAATACCTACCATCCCTGCCATTCATTCATTGCCCACTTTCTAACCTTCAACTTTAAGAAGAAGTAATAAAGACATTATTGAAAAACACTTTTGTTCTTTCAACTCTCTTGACCCCTTTGAAATTGGCTTAAGACTTATGCTCAAAATATAGTACTATACTTGCAAAATATGCTTAATAAATAAATTTTTAAATGAGTAAATTGAACTATCTGTGGAAATACCCATATATATTGGCAACTTTTGAGAGAGCAGTGACTTGGAGAGGAAAGGATTATTTTGCAAAATGTTTTGCTCTGATTTCTCACTACTGCGAAGTATATTAAAGCAATATGTGTTCTCACAATTCACAGAAGAAGCTAAAGTTTCTGAATAGCTTTGAGAATCTTTTGGCAAATGGTTATCAGATTACTTGAATTAAATATTAATGGTAGAATAAAAATTGTTGAATATGGTCATGATCAGACCTTGGATGGTATATGCCATGTATTCAGATCTGGTCTGATTAACATCAAGAAATATAATGTGATGAAATACCCAGAAGCATATTTGTTATGTAACAGTCTCTCCCTTCATGTGTCATATCCAAATGAGAAACATGACTAGGCAGGAGAAATGCAGTATCGACAAAAACATTAGGGGTCACTATTAATCCCATTCTTCAAACACATATACATCTATGATTTGGCAATAATATAAGTTTTCTATCTGATGTCACAGGCTCAACATAGAGCAGTGTCTCTAAAACTAAGGTCTGTAGACTCCTAGGGGTCCAAGCACGTGTTTTTAGAGGTCTACAAGTTTTTTGGAAAATTTTAAATTTAAGGGTTTTATTTCACTGATAATCTTGAAATGAAAACCCCACAATATGCATGTATTCACTCTCACACAGAGCCCTCCCACCAGGTAAAACAACAAAACTTCTCTTTTATAGTTGTAAGTCACAATTAAAATACATTTGATGGAATGAATTGAATACCTTAAGGTAGAGTTTCTCAAACAGAGACCCAAAGATAGATTTGGGCAGTATAGAAAAAATTTTGTTTGCGATTTTGTTTTCTTCTTTTAAAGAAAGAAGAAAGGAAAAGTCTTTTACCTGTGACTATCAGATTTCAGTTGCACTTAATGAGGTTTTTAAGCCACTAAGCAGTTTCTTAGTCTATTACAATTATTTGTGTGGATAAATTTATGCATCCACTATTTGATGAATTAAATATGTGTGTGTCATTTCAACACTATACTCTTACCTACTTAACATCAGATGGTGTGCTTTGAGAAACCTCCTTCCAACCCACAAAGGGCAGGGTATATACTTTCCCCCCTAAATTTTTGAAAGCTTTTGCAATAAAATCAGGAAAGGAAGGGAGAGGAGAATCAAACAGTCCATCTCTTTGCTTCTAGGTAAAACTATCCTTAAATCTTAACATATACTATGTAAATCTGATTAACAAAACACCAAAAGAATATCTAGTTTAAGTGAAGAAATATGACTCTAACCTTTTAAAAACAAATTTTGATTATTACTGAGAATTCTTACTGGGAGTGAGTGAGAGAAGAGAGAATAAGGTAGGGTGAAGTTATGTGGTGGATGATGAAAAATGTTAAGAGAGAACTAATAAGGATAAATTAACAGTATAGTGAAATTCAATAGACCTATAGATTATTTTGATATAATGAACAATTTATTAAAAATGACTTTTGCAATGTGCAGCTGTAGGAAATTTTATAGAGCTTCCCTCAATGGTAAGTTAAAATGCAATCTACATGAAAAAGTATTAACTTAGAATGTGAATTGCAAGATGTTAGTGGTCAATGCTATGTCAGTGAAATCACTTTCCTGAACTAGTAAAAGATAGAAATGATTTACTCGCTCAATTTCCTTGGGGCTAGAAGTAAAAAGAAAAACAATTTAGTGAACAAATATATATGGGTCAAGGTACTATTTAGATCATCAGGAGATGCTATATATCACTGGTCATTAGTTGTCATATATTCTGTATGAATATATGCATGTGGGATTGTATGAAGGCAGAGCTAAAGACAACAGGAAATCAGTTATCCAATTGACACCATGTTTATGCTTCTGTTGTCCACCCATTTATCTGTTTGAAATTGATCTTTTTAATTTTGTTGTGAGTTTTGACACCCGAGTGTTTGATAAGGTGTTTGTAGTTTAAAAGTATTTTATTATTTTAACATTACCACTCTGAGGTAAAAGCAAGTGTCATTAAAAGCTAATAAATTGTTATAATTGATGAAACAATCTGAGATCTAACATATCTACTTGCTGATGCTATTTTTTTGGCTAATGCTATTTTTTGAACAAACATTTATCCTCTTTGAATTTAGACATTAGACATGTAGATGTAGAGGTATATGTCACTGTAGATATATTTTTCATATATTCATATGGAAAATGTGTGCATAAAATTGTCTTGGCATTTGTGCCCATGTATATATTTAGCTTTTATGTAGCTGGAAAAAAATGAACATTAATTTCATAGAATTTTAAGTGTTTTTTAAAATGAGGTCAGTGTACAATTTCTTTGTGCCCTGAGAAAGTTATATGATAGTTTGTTGTTAAAATTTCCTGTTTCTTATTTCCACCTAAGTGATAGAGGTCAATTATATTTCTAAAAAAAGATGTGTGCAATGCATTTCAGTAATTATTGGCCAATAAATAAATAATGAATACCCTTTCTGGTATTTGAATAGACACAATGCCTATTACTTGACTTCATGCTTAGAAGATGCTGAAATTTATTTTGTGAAATGTCTACAAATTCTGGCAAGTTAATTATAAACTAACTGAATAAAGAGAACTGATGTTTGCAAAGATTAGGATCATTAAATGTAAATAATAGATTAAAGAGACAGCTTCTGAGAACAGATTTACAATAGCAATTTTTAACACATATTCAAATTTCATTAAGTTCAAAGTGTCAGTTAATTATTGTATATTTAATCAAGCTTCTGCTAAATAAAACACTGTTTAATAACTTAGTTTTTGATAGAATTCTACTTTAATATGATAGCCTTTTATTTTTAGTATTAAATTTACATTAAAAAATTATGCAGAGGCATACACATACATGGACTCCATGCTCATTGGTGTTGTGCTTTTTATTTGCGTTCTTCAAAATTTTAAAAGCTCAGACTCTTATTAAATGGAAGAGGGTCAGGGTCAGTCTTCCTTTTGCCATGATAATATATTCATGTATATTTCCTCCATATAAAGTTTATATACAAATGATGTGGGAGTGGTTTGGTATATATTAAAATAATTATTCTTAGTAGGAATGAACAGTTGGTTATGTAAATGTTTACAATTAACAAAAATAGCTTTTGCATAGCACATTACAGTTTACAAAGTATTTTAGTGAAAATAACTCATCATGTGAAGAAGAGCAGCCCAGGTTTTATAACCTTATTTTCCAGATGAAGAAACTGAAGCCTAAGAGGTCAATTATCCTGCCCTAAGTTCACAAAACTAGCAAGTAGTGAACTTTAGTAAGAATGGAGGTGTCTTGACTCCTAACAGTGCTCCCACTTCACCACTCCAAAAGGCCACCTGAATGGCTTACAGCCATGATGAATAGGAACAGGATTTACCCTCTCATCTTAAATATCAACAAACAAACAAACAAACAAAAACAGTAAAAATATGTATGAAGCAATAGATTTCAAACATTTAACAAAGTGTAGCACAGGATCATGACTGTTGAGAGAAGGGAGACAAACAAGATAAGCCCTGTGAGGGTCCAATTCATTGCCTGGAGAAAGTATCCATACCACAACCAAGGGAAAGGGAACCCAACAGCCTGGAAGTCTCTCTGAATTGAGGAGACAGAATTCAGACTTTAAGGAGGTCAGGGTGGCTAGAATTTGGGGGACAGAGTAATGGAGAGGAGAAAGCTCACAGAATGGAAAAAACTGCACATAGATAGAGCTATAGAGATTTGCAGAGGGACCCCTTGAGTCTTTAGCTGATTACTGATCAACTCCACTGCGTTAGAAAACTGTTGCAGACAGGGAAAGAACCACTAGAAAGGATCAGACAGACAATCCTCAGAGCTCACACATGACCAGGAATAGTTCACTTTCCCAACAGTCAGGCTGGAAAACTTCATATTTCATGGAACACCTAGGGAAGGTCCTCAGAAGGGTATTGCCTTAGTAATGGGACAAATTAGGCCTAGACCAAATGGAATTCTGGATTTACCTAACAAAGCAAACCTAAAATGAATCCATTTCCAAGTAACTTAAATATATACCAGAATAAAGTTCAAAAATATTTAAAGACTACAAAAACATCCAGTACCCAACAACAAAATTTGCAATATCTGCCATTAAATGAAAAATTACTAAGAAAGTGTGCAAAGAAACAGGAAAATACAGCTCATAGTGTGTGAAGAAACAATGATAAAAACAGAATGAAAAATAATAAACTATAGAATTAGTAGAGAATGTAAAAACAGCTATTATAACCGTATTCTTTATGTTCAAGAAGGTAGAGGAAAGCACAATCCCAGTGAGGAAGGGAATAGAAGATTACTTAAAATATCCAAATTGAAATTCTAGAGATAAAAGAAAATATATGTAAAAGAAATGAATGGAGCAACAGTGAGCTGTGAGACAATACACTCAATGTAATATACATGTTTTTTGAGTCCCAGAAGGTGAGAAGGGGAGGAAAATTATTTTAAAATTAACAGATGGAAATTTTCCAAATTTGATGAAAATTGTGAACCCACATAGTCAAGAAGCTCAACAAATTCTGAGAAGAAAGCTAAAGAAAATGGCTCAAAGTTTCTCCTAATCTAATTGCTGAAATCCAAAGAAAAATTACAATCTTAAAAGTATCCAGGGGGAAAAAGACACCTTATGTACAGGGGAACAAACATTAGAATGACAGGAGGCATCTTGCTGACAACAATGCAACCCAGAAGACAGTGGAACAAGATCTTTCATGTACTGAAAGGAAAAGAAATCTCTCAACCTAGAATTCAATATCAAAATATCAAAGCAAAATAAAAGAATTTCCTACTTGTTCTAAAGAAAAAAATTCATTGCCAGCAGAAATGCACTACCAAAAATGTTCAAGGAAATCTTTCAGGCAGAAGGAAATGATACCAAATTGAAATTTGGACCTATACAATGTAATGAAGAGTACTGGAAAAAAGAAATATGTAGGTAGATATGTATGATCTTTTAATTTTTAAAAATCACTTTCAAAGGTACCTATTTAATTTTAAAATAATCATTTGTTGAGGTTTTATAACATGTAAAAACAAAATATATAACAATACCACAAAGACAGAATAGAAATAGAAGTATACATCCATGTTGCTGCAAATGGTGTTATATAGCACAGGGAAATATATACAAGATCTTATGGTAGCTCACAGAGAAAAAAAATGTGACAATGAATAATATATGTTCATGTATATATAACTGAAAAATTGTGCTCTACACTGGAATTTGACACAACATTGTAAAATGATTATAAATCAATAAAAAATGTTAAAAAAAAAGAAATAGAAGTATACAATTGTAAGAGTCTTCTATTATATGTGAAGTCATATATATAATATTATGATAAATTATCCTGATTCTAAGTTAAAGATTTATACAATGGTCACTAAAACAATCATTAAAACAACATGACAAAGAGTGATGAGCTAATTAAGAGGATAAAATAGAATTATAAAAAATTTTAATTAATATTGAAATAGAAAAAGAGGAAAAAAGGAAAAAACAGGTGGGACAAATAGAAAACAAATAGAAAGATTGTATTTAAGCCCAACTATACCAATAATATTAATTGCACAATAGTGAAAACATACCAGTTAAAAGGCAGGTATTGTCACAAGAGACTTTAACTCATCTATGTAATGTATGCAAGTAACCCAACAAAATATAAATAAATAAATAGGTTAAACATAAGTAAATTTTAAAAAATATACAATGAATCTAAAGAAAGTTGACTATATTAATATCAGATAAAGAAGATTTCAGAGAAAAGTATCAGAAAGAAAATCATTCACATTAATAAAGGAATCAATTCATTAACAGAATGTAAAAATCTTAAATATGTATGTCCCTAATAACAGAGCTCCAAAATATCTGAAGCAAAAACTGATAAAAGAGAAATAAGAAACAGGCTAGTTAGTATACAATTAGAGATTTTAACACCTTCTCTCAGTAATTGCTAAAACAAGTAGAGTGGAAATTAATAACTATATAAGACTTGAACAACACTTTCAACCAACTCAACCTAATTGACTAGTACACTCTGTCCAAAGAGAGCAGGATACACATTATTCTCAGAAACACATGGAAAATTGATCAATATGGAGCATATTTAGGGCCATAAAACAAACTATCAAAAGTTAAAAAACTGAAGTCATATGAGGGATGTTCTTCGATCATAAAGGAATTAAACTAAACATCAACAAAAGAAAGCTATCTGGGAAATTGCCAAATATCTGGAAACCAAACAACACACTTGAAAGTAGTCAGTGGGTCTAAGGAAAGCCTGCAAGGGAAATTAGAAAGCTCTATGTAATCAGTGAAAATCAAATTGCAATATATCAAAATATGTGAAATACAGTTAAATCAATGCTTAGAGGTTAATTTAGAGCATTAAACACTTAGAGTAGAAAAGTCGAAAGTTTGAAAATCTATTACTTGAGCTTTGCCTTAAACTGTAACTAGAAGAGCAAATTAAGCCCAAAACAAGCAGGAAGAAGGAAATTATAAGAGCAGAAATAAATGATATATAAAACAGTAACAGATACAATCTACCATATATAAAACAGATAAGTGACAAGGATATACTGTATAGCACAGGGAATTACACCCAGTATCTTGTAATAACTTATAATGGAATATAACCTGCAATATATACTGAATCATTACGCTGTATACCTGAAACTGGCACAATATAGTAACAACATTACTTCAATTTTAAAGAATAGAGAAGTGCAATGAACCCAAAAGCTGCATCATTGAGAAAAAGCTGTGCACAGAAACAGAGAAAAGATGTAAATTACCAATATCAGGAATGAGGGAATGGATATCAATACAGACTGTACAGACATTTAAAAATATACTAATGGACTATTAACTTTATGCCTAGAAAGTAAACAACTTAAAGTAAGTGTACATATTATCTGAGAGACAGAAATTACCTAAGCTTATTGGAGAAAAAATACAGTAGTTGAACACTTTTTATCTATTAAAGAAACTGAATTTGTAATTAAAAGTCTTTCTTTTAACAAATCTCCAAGCTCAAGTTACTACACTACTGAATTCTAAAAACAAACAAACAAACAAACAAAACAAACCAAAAAATACACTTAAGAAATAATATCAAATCTACACAAACTTTTTCAGGAAATAGAAGTGGATGTAACACATTTCAATTCTCTGAGCACTTATGTTTCCTAGGTATTGTTCTAGATGCTGGAGAATTAAATAGATGAAAATTTGCTCAATGTCCCCCAGAAGCTTATAGTGTAGTGAGATGAAGTTAAGGAAACTCTTCTCCTTTGCTATACCCTTAATTCTCCCTGATTGGTTAAGACAGAGCAAATAAGATTGTTTCACATTATAACAGACAACTGAGTATAAAACCCTTCTTCTTTAAAAATCATCAGTGGTGAACTTGGCTTGCTGACTTCCCTTTGTCTATTATTGGGACATAAAAATTGATAAGATGACTAAATGATGTAGGAGTGGAATACATACCTTAATTCAAAAGCCCCAGAACTCTACAACTTTGTACTCTCAACCCCAGCCACACTTCTTCTGTGTCATTAAGAATAATCTAATATTTAATCTAATGTTTTTGTTAGCCTTACTGTTGAACAAGAGAGGTGGCAGCTGTTCAGTTTATTAAACAATTAGTGTCATAAATTATATTTCACCATTATCATATACCCACAAGCTCTGAGGCACTGATTTTAATCGCACTTTCTATTCCACTACTGCTCAGTTCATAGTGTGTGAAATGAAATAGTCATTTTAACTTATAATGGGCCTTTACTAGAATAAAGGAACACAGTAGTTATCTCTCAATTACATAGAATTCTTCCAGCAAACTCAGGAAAGTGTCACATAATCTACAAGGTAAAGCCCAAACATTAGAGTTATGAGTGAGCTTCTCAGGCCTTTCCTAAAAATTTCTATGTTTTATCAAATTAGAAGAAACAAATTAATGGAAAAAACAAAACCTAGCAAAAGTGAAGACTGAAAGGGAATTGCTTTTAAAGGCAAGCCCATTGATAGCATGACAAATGATAGCTGACAACAAGGAGAGTGAGAGACAAACTATAAAAAGCATGTTCAAGAATCTAAAGTCTTTTGGTGAAGAGGCAAACACTTCTACACAATTGTTAAAGCATCATTTAATAAATCATGTTTATGGTGAGGGCCCATTATAAATTGTCTCATAAAGGATAGTTTGTTATTAATTTTTCATACCATTTAAAAACTCAGGAGAGTGTACATAGTATTTAAGAAATATTTCCATCTAAAATAGTTAAGACTTACGAAAAATAAAGCTTTACTGCTTGAAGAAATGTGTACTTTAGCTTTCTAGAATGATTCATTATCAAAAACATTTCAGAAATGGGAGTTATAGTGGTAAATGGAGAACCTTCAGATATCTTTTCACTAAATTATGCAGAAAGAGTAAACGGTATACAATTACACATAAACCATGTATTGGCAAGGTCAAGAAAATTCAAATGCCAAGAAAAATACCTGGAAATATTATTACTAATATCTTTCATTTACCTCCAAATTTTCCAGGCTTTAATTTATTCAAAATCATAATGATTCATATTTTCATTTATAAATGCTCCTGAAAGAAAAATCATTCCATGTTTTTAAAAAAATTCTCAAAAGTTAATATCAGCCCCCAAATATGGGTCTTTGGTAAAGCTTACATATATATATATTTAATCTGACATGGAATAAAGTTTCTCAAAGTTTAGTATGATCTAAATTTCAAAAATACAATACTAGACTTCCAGTTCTGAGCAAGATGGAGTAAGATCACTACAGTGTATCTCTCCTGCTGATTACAGATGACATCTCTAGATGAAAATTTAAAAGTAACTACCTGAGGACCATGGAATGTAAACAGAAGCAGGTGGATTGGGGAGGGGATAGTCAGGATATGGAGAAGTGACCATATATGGGTGGATGATTCTCATATTTTTTCCTCATTTTCTGTTGAGGCTTTTGTCCAAGTATAGCTCCCAGCCAGGGAACTGTAAGAACTAGAAAATGAAAATTTTGGATCTGAGAAATTAAATATATGAAAAAAAATTTTAAGTCACCATATGGACTCAATAACAAAATGGTGATGCCAATGAAAATAGTCAATGAACTTTAAGATAAATCATGAGAAATTACTCAATCTAACCAAGAGAGGAAAAAAAGGTAAGAACAGAACCTTAGAATGATATCAAATGGTATTCATGTCATTGAAGTTCCAAAAGGACAGGAAATAGATTGGTGTAGAAAAAAATATATTTGAAGAAATAATAGCTGAAAACCATATTGAAAGATAAAAATTTGCAGATTTAAGATCCTTTGAAACAAGTTAAACTCAAAGAAAATCATGCCCAGAAACATAATCAACCAAAGACACAGTGCTAAAAACAGCTGGAGAAAAACAATATATATAGGAAAACAAAGATTTGAAAATGATAATGGTTTTCTCATAACAAATCATGGAGACCAAAGTCAGTGGAAAAACCACTTCAGAATATGCAAAGAAGTGTAGTCCAAAAACCAATGAATTAAAACACTCCAAAAACATTTTCAAATAATAAAAAAAGAAGTTGGAAAAGGGGAACAGAAGAACAAAAAGTCAGAGTGGCAAACAGAAAACAACTAATAAAATGGTATGGCTAATCCATCTATATTAGTAATTACATTAAATGTAAGTGATCTAAACACTCTAATTAAAATATATATTGTAATAATGGATTTTTAAAGCCCATCTGTAAATCAGAAACCTACTTTATATATAAAGACATAAGTTAAAGGGAAATGATAAAAAATTGCATACTGTGACAGAGTATTCAAAACAAAGCTGAAGTATATTTATTAGTTTCAGACAAATTAGAATGTAGAACAAGGATTTGTATGAGCAATAAAGAGGAGGTATTACATAATGAATAAAGTATCAATACACCAAAAAGATGGAACAATGTTTGCTAGTTAGTTTTGTATATCCCTAACAACCGATCTTCAAAATACACAAAGCAAAACTGATACAATTAAAAATAGAAATGGACAAGTCCACAATTATACTTGGGAACTTTATCATTCCTCTTTCAGTAATTGATAGAACAAGTAGTCAGAAAATCAGTAAGGATATAGATCTGAACAACACTACTAACCAACATTATCTAATTGACATTTTTAGAACTATCTACCCAACAACAGCCAAAATATACATTCATTTCAAGTGTGCATGGAACATTCTTTAAAAGAAGCCATATTCTGTCTGGGCCATAAAACAAACTTCAAAAATTTTAAAACAGTTGAAATCATAAAAAATATATTCTCTAATCATAAGCACAACTAAACTAGAAATCAATAACAGAGATATACGGAAAATACTTAAATATTTTAAATTAAACAATAAGGGAAAATTAAAGATATTTTGAACTGAATGACAATGAAAATATACCCTATGTCACATAGTTTTGGTTTGCATTTCCCTGATAATTAATGATGTTGAGCATCTTTCAAATACCTGTTGACCATTTGTATGTCTTCTTCAGATAAATGCTTGTTCAAGCCCTTTGCCCATTTTTAATTGAATAATTAGTTATTTTTCTATTGAGTTTTAGGACTTATATATATTCTGGAAATTAACCTTTATCAGACATATGGTTTCAAATGTTTTCTTTCTTTCTGTAGGTTGCTGTTTCATTTTGTTGTTTATCCTTTGCTTTGCAGAATACTTTTAGTACGACATAGCTTCACTTGTCTGTTTTTGCTTTTGTTGCCTGTTCTTTTGGTGATATATCTAAGAAATAATTGCCAAGACCAATGTCCAGAGGCTTTTTCCCTATGTTTTCATCTAGGAGTTTTACAGTTTGAAGTTTTATGTTTAAGTCTTTAGTCTATTTTGAGTTGATTTTTTGGTGTTTGATGTTCACACTTGTTAAAAAAAAAGATAACAAGTGTTGGCAAGGCTGTGGAGAAATTGGAACCCCTGTACATTGGTGGTGGGAATGTAAATTAATGTTCAGAAGCTATGGCAAATAGTATGGAGATTCCTCAAAAAGGTTAAAAATAGAACTACCATATGATTCAGCAATCCCACTTCTGGGTGCAGTCAGCCCTTTGTTTTTGCAGATATGGAACTCACAAATATGTGGATACAGAGGGCTGACAGTTATGGGCTTGAACATCCTTGGATTTTGGTATCTGTGGGTGGGTGGGGGGTCCTGGAACCAATTCCCACAGATATAAGGGACAACTATATGCAAAGTATTGAAATCAGGATCTTTAAGAGATATCTGCATGCCCGTGTACATTGCAGCATTATTCACAATAGCCACAGTATGGAAATAACCAAGTGTCCATTGACAGATGAATAAAGAAAATGTAATATATACATACACTGGGATATTATTTAGTCTTTAAAGAGAAAGAAATCCTGCTGTTTTCAACAACATGGATGAACCAGAGGACATTATTCTAAGTGAATTAAACTAGTCACAGGACAAATACCACATGATTGCACTTATATGAGGTATCTAAAATAATCAAGCAGAAGCAGAGAATGCAATGGTGGTTGCCAGGGATGGAGTGTGAGGGAAATGAGACGTTGTTATTCAATGGGTATATAGTTTCAGTTATGCTAAATGTATAAGTTCTAGAGATCTGTTGTACAACATAATGCCAATAATTAACAATACAGTATTGTGCACTTCAAAATTTATTAACAGGGTAGATCTCATGTTAAGTGTTCTTACTACAGAACAAACAATGGGACACAAGGATACTCTGGGAGGTGTTGGATATGTTGATTACTTTGATTATGGTGATGGTATCACTGGTTTTTGCATAAGGCCAACTCATCAAAATGTAGAAATTAAATATGTGCAGCTCTTTGTATATCAGTTACACCTCAATAAGGCTGTTAAAAAATACAGCCTATCAAAATTTGTAGAATGCAACTAACACAGTACTTAGAAGTAAATTTATAGCATTAATTGCTTATATTTGGAAAAGAAGAAAGGTCAAAGATCAATAATCTAAGTTCCCATCTAAAGAAACTAGAAAAAAGAAGAGCAAATTAAGTCCAAATAAAGCAGAGTGAAGGGAATAGTAAAGATAAGAGCAGAAATAAATGTAAGTGAAGACAGATAAACGATAAGCAAACGTCAATGAAACAATGAAAAGCTAATTATTTTAGAAGATCAATAAAGGTGATAGGCCTCTTGTCAAAATGATCAAGACAAAAGAGAAGTAGCAAATTGCCAATATTTAGAAGGAAAAAGTACATCATAATAGACCCTGTAGACATTAAATGAGTAATAAGGAAAGAGTATAAGAAACTTTACACCTTTAAGTTCATCAGCTTAGATAAAATGGACCAATTCTTTGAAAGATACAAACTGCTCAAACTTAGTATAAAAGAAATAGTATAAAAAAATAAACCGAATAACATAGAAATGTAATGCATAGCTTAAAACTTTCCAACAAAGAAAATTCCATGCTCAGATGGTTTCACTGGTGATTTCTAACAAAGATTTGATGAAAAAATGATAATTCTGTGTAATGTCTTCCATAACATATAAGTAGAAGGAACAGTTCCAAACTCATTACCCTGTACTAAACCACATACAAGAAAAGAAAATCACAGATAAATATCTGTCATGAATGCAGACTCAAACATTTTCAACAAAATATTTGCAAGTGAAATCAACATATAAAACAAACAATAGATATAGAAAACAAACTTATGGTTACCAGGGGGAAGGAGGTGGGAAGTGATAAATTGGGGGCTTGATATTTGCAAATACTAACTACTATATATAAAATAGATAAACAGTAAGTTAATACAGTATAGCACAGGGAACTATATCCAATATCTTGTAGTAACCTATAATGAAAAACTATATGAAAAGAAATATATGTATGTATATGTATGTCTGAACTATTACACTGTACACCAAAAGTTGACACAACATTGTAAAGTGACTAAACTTCAATAAAAAAAAACAAAAACAATACATCACTGTTAAGTGGTGTTCATTCTAGGAACAGAAGGCTGGCTCAACATTTGACAATCAATCAGTATATTTAGCCATATCAAAAGTTTAAAGAACAAAATCTGTACAATTAACTCAGTAGATGCAGGAAAACTCACTTGACAAAGCTCAATATTCATTCATGATGATGATACTGATAGTAGCAATAATGAAAACTCTCAGTTTAATAGAAATAAAAGGGAACTTCTTTAACCTGGTAAAGCATATGAAAAATCTACAGCTGACACAACACTTGATGAAAGACTGAATGCCTTTCCTCTAAAATTGAGAACAAGGAAGGAATGTCCACTCTCACAGCTCTTATTTAAACATTATACCCTAGGTACTAGCCAGGGCAATGAGGCCAGATAAAGAAATAAAAGGCATACATATTGGAAAAGAATAAGCCTTTCTCTGTTTGTGGATGACATAATTGTTTAGAAAATACCAAACAATCAGCAAAAAAGCTCCTGGAACCAATAAATGAGTTTAGCGAAGTCAATATACCAAAATCAATTGCATGTTGATATACTAGCAATGAACAATCAGAAAAAAAATTTAATTCCAACTCTATTGAGATATAATTTATAAATAAAAATTACATATATTTAAGGTGTACAATGTGATGGTTTCCTATAAATATATTATGAAATGATTAGTGCAATCAAGGTAATTCATATATCCGTCACCTCACATAATTCTTTTTTATTTTTGATGTAGTGAGAGCACTTAAGATCTACTCTCTTAGCAAATTTCAAATACACAGTACGTTATTATTAACTATAGTTACCATGGTTTAAAAAATACCATTTACAATAACCACTCTCCCCAAAATCCACACACAAGAAATACACAGGTATAAATTTAACAGACTATGTACTGAATCTGTATGCTGAAAACTGAAAAACTCTAAGAAATCAAACAACATTTAAATAATTAAAAAGATATATCTCATATTCATGAATTGGAAGACATATCAGTTGTCCCTAAACTGATTTATGGATTCAGTCCAATCCCACACATAACCCCAGCAGGACTTTTTGTGGGTATCAACAAACTGATTCCAAAATTTACATGAGAGTATAAAGTATGTAGAATAGGTAAACTGATTTTTAAAAGTACAACAGTGTTACAGGACTCACTTTCTGATTCAAGATTCACTATAAAGCTACATTAGTTATGACAGTATGGTTTTAATGAAAGAATTGACACATAGACCAATGGAACAGAAAAGAGTGTCCAGAAATAGGGGCATATATACATGGTCAGTTGATTTTTAAACAAAGGTGAAAACAATTCAATCCAAATTTTTTTAATTAATAATGCTGGAACAATTGGATATCCATATGGAAAAAAGCCATAAAATTTGACTTGTACTTCACATCTTAGACAAAAATTTAACTCCAAATGGATCCTAAACTTAAATGAGAAATGCACAAATACAAAGCTACTAGAAGAAACATAAGAAAAAGTTTCTGTGACCTTGTGCTAGACAAAGTTTTCTTAAATATGACACTAAAATCACAATTCATAAAACTAAAGAGCAGTGTTAAATTGGGCTTCATCAAAATTAAAAGATTTCTCCAATATTGTAAACTGACTATACTTCAATGAAAAAGAATACAAATTTTTAAAAAGTGAAAAAAATAAATAAAAACTTCTCTGTTGAATACACTGTGAATAAAATAAGACAAGCCACAAATGGGGAGAAAATATTTGCAGATCATATTGCTAATAGGGGACTTGTATCCAGAATATACAATGGACCCTAAAAGGTCAAACACATTATGCTAAATTAAAGAAGTTAGTCTCAGAAGAAATACATACTTTATTATTTCATTTATATGGCATTCTGTAAAAGTCAAAACTATAGGAATGGGTTAGTGATTGCCAAGGGCTGGGTGGCTGAAGAGATTAAGCATAAAGAAACAGCATAAGGGATTTTTTGGGAGTGATAAAACTGTTCAATGTCTTAATTGTGATGGTGGTTTCATGGCTATATATAATTGTTTTAACTCATAAATCCGTACACCAAAAACAGTGAGTTTTCCTGTTTGTAAATTTAAAAATGAATAGTAATAATGGATAAAAAGGACAATGTTAATAAAGACAAGTTGGTCAAGATAAAGATATTCAAGGTGTTACATTAATCTAAGCTCAACTCTTCGTAAATGAGCAAACAAACAAAAATCAATGGCTTACACAAAATTCAAAATTTGAATGTTAGAAGCAATGTATTCTGTTTGTAAGTGATTATCTTAAGGATTCATCTCATTTTAAAAATTGAAATTTCCAAGAATGAGTACTTGTGAGTAAAAATTTTTGGTACTTTTCAAATCATTTGGCCAGTTAAGACATAATTAGGACATTATTAGAGCTAGTTTTAAGTATGACATCAAATATATAAGAACAGTATTACACAGGAATTTATCTGAAATATTCTAACGTGAAAATATAGCTTATCTATCTGGAACTCCTAAGAAGGTAGTCATTCTTCAAAGCTGTATTTTTCAAGTACTTCTGAAGCAATACATCTAAAATATTTTACTCATTGCTCTGCTTGTTTGAATCGAACTTACTGAGCACAATTTAATCTGTTTCCAGTGGCTCAAGGTTTTCATTAAAACACCAAATCCTAAAGCTGACAGCAACCTAAGAAATCCCATATCTGAATATGATAGATAAATTGAAGGACCTAGTTATCCTTAATAATATAAACACGTTACCATTGTAACATGTTTTAAATTTTTTAAAAAATGAGTTGTTCATATACCCTAAATTATTTGTAACAACTCAGACTGGTAAGTAAAACAACCCATATAATCCAGAATTTTACAAACTAGGAAATGTATGCTCATAGGAACTAAGTGATTTACCCAAGCCTGCTATGGAGCTGAGAGTAGGAAACAGGTCATATTCCTATGGGATGGCATGTGCTGAGTGACTGGTACAATGCAAAGAGTATTAAATCAGGAAATTATGAGGTAAAGCTAAATGACTTATTTCAGTATTTAATTCTCTAATTCAGTTACCCTCCCTACCCCAACCAGTGGGCCTCAATTTCCATGAAACCAATGGATTGTCATTTTATCTTTCACATAAATAACAATCAAACTTTTAAAATGAAAGTTCTTAACGCTTTTCCTGATTTTTGTGCAAATGGTAGTAACTTTGGCTGTGTAGTCATTCAATAACTTGCTACTCCATAGACCAAGGTAACTAAGGGAGGTGAGGATAATGACAAGTTATTTTGCTTATAAGGGTTTATCTAGTTGTTATGGTAAAAAATTAACTTCCTGTAATTTGAAAGTAAACTAGTAGATCTCTTGAGCAAAGGGCCTTCCTGCTGCTACTGCTGCTACTGAATTTAAGGGAAAACCTAAAAGGGTCACACCATTGTCTATTGTCAGGGTTGTTGACTCTATAAATCTGTTTAGTGTTCATCATCTATAGTTGGCTATTGGTATCAGGGGGAAGGACCTGCTGTGCCTTTAAAGACACAAATGGCCAAAAGCACATGAAAAAGAATGCTTAATATTGCTCATTATCAGAGAAATGCAAATCAAAACTACAATGAGGTATCACCTTACACCAGTCAGAATGGCCATCATTCAAAAGTCTGAAAACAATAAATGCTGGAGAGGCTGTGGAGAAAAGGGAACCCTCCTACACTGTTGGTGGGAACACAGTTTGGTGCAACCACTGTGGAAAACAGTATGGAGATTCCTCAAAAAAACTAAAAATAGACTTACTATATGATCCAGCAATCCCACTCCTGGGCATATATCCAGAGGGAACTCTAATTCGAAAACATACATGTACCCCAATGTTCATAGCAGCACTATTTACAATAGCAAAGACATGGAGACAGCCTAAATGTCCATCCACAGATGACTGGATAAAGAAGTGGTGGTATATTTATACAATGGAATACTACTCAGCCATAAAAACCGACAACATAACGCCATTTGCAGGAACATGGATGCTCCTGAAGAATGTCATTCTAAGTTAAGTAAGCCAGAAAGAGAAAGAAAAATACCATATGATGACATTCCTACATTATTAGGGCAGATATCAGGACACTTGGGGATCACCCATATTGTGAACTTTAGGCTTTCTGTAGAAATTACAGCCCTGCTGAGAAGGATCAGAACCATTACCCTGATTATGTATTAGTGAATTTAAGTTTATCAACCTCCTCAGATCTCATTCCAAAGTACCTTGCTTCTTAATCTACACCAGATGAGGTATTTCAAGTATTTAACCTCCATCTTCTGGCTTCTCTCCTGACTGTAGCTGAACCATTTGGGAAAAGGAACCCCAAATTGCTCTGAAAGCTGGCAGACATGATAGTAATATTTCTTTGACGAATACCACCCCTACCCTCTGGCCCAAACATCCTTGAATATTTGGTCAGATTGCAGATAAGAGGTTTATACTTCCACATTGGTGTACTTGAATGAGATCCCCTTCATAAAGTGGAGTTACTTGTTTCTGAATATTCCAGGGAGGAACTTTCCTATCAGATCTCTTAACATTAAATAGGAAGATGCTTGAATGTGCAAGAAAAAAAGTTAGGTGTGCAGATTGCAGTGGATGGGTGTATGATTGTCTTTACTTTCTTTATGAGACTGCTTTATTGCTCAAAATATTCTAAAAAGGGAAATTATTTTTTATTTCCGTGCCAGTGTACTTGGTTGTTTCCATACCCAGTATACTAGAATGATTTCTGTTCGGTTTAGCTTATGTTTTTTTGTTGTTGCTGTTTTCCTGATTTTGAAGAGATTAATTCCTTAGAAAAGGTTTATTTTTCTGTCTGTCAACTTTTAGGAATAACAGTTTCAGTGTGACAACTTTTAACAGGAACCTGAAATTTCCTTAATCTAATTACAAGAGTTCTTCTTTATAAGACGTACTCCTAGAATTCATCTCTTTTATGAAAAGGTTGACCTGCCTTTTATTTGTGAGATTCACAGAGTTGTTTTCCCTTAATATTAAACATCTAATCAATTGGCTGGAATGATAAAGGTTTTTAAAATTTCTCTTGTCTAATTATGAAGGTGTCAATTAAAAATACATAGTGTTTACATGGTTTATTTTTAGTAAAATGTACTATTGATTTACGTACAACAGTTATTAAAATGATTATTTGGTTAGTATTGCCTAAAGCACATACATTTTCACAGTCACTAAACCTTCCTGTTTATTTTTAAGCTTTAAAGAGAGGTTTTCATTTAATATATAAAATGAACCCCTTTATCCCATAAAAAAGAAAAAAATAAAAGCACCCTTTTGTTCCAGAGCACAGCTTCTGACTGTAAGACATATGCCAGATGCCTTGCTTGACAAAGAACAGTGAGTGTCCCTGTTGATAATTGACCACGTTTGGCTACCACCATACCACCATCTCTGGCTTTACTAGCCATAAATATTTATTTCAGCGAAAGAAACTATTTTTCCCCATGCACTGACACTAGCCAGATAAGGGCTTTTGTCTTTATCTTTTTTAACTTCAAAGTTGGTGCTTTTTCTGAACAAATTCAATAAGTGTTGTTCACATTATGCATTATTTTCAGTAAGAACCTGTCTCCCTTTAGCACACAAACTATTGCCCATTACTGGGATTATTTCACTTAAAGAAATCTTGCAGCTTGGAAGCATTGAAATTGTATCAAAAAACAAAAACATGCAAATTCTACACATACCCAATTTTTATTCCAATTTTCAGAGTATCTTCTTTTATTTTTAGATGAATCTACGTTCTGTATTTACTGTAGAACAACAAAGGATTTTACAGCGTTATTATGAAAATGGAATGACAAATCAAAGTAAAAATTGCTTCCAGCTCATATTACAGTGTGCACAGGAGACTAAGCTGGACTTCAGTGTAGTCAGGGTAAGTATTGAGGTCTTAAACTTTTGAATTTATAGCTTTTTATTACAAGTGATAATTGCTTAATATGAGAAAAACTATCAGGGTATGAAGTCAGTAACTTTATAAATAGCTTCATTTACTTGGTATAAAAATACTGTTTTTTAATAAAGAGCTAATCATTTAGTCTGTATTTATTTCTATAAAAACCTTGAAAGCACTAAAACTTTTGCATTTTAAATATATCTTTAAAAAAATCTCAGTCCTTTAAACTAATGAGTACCTTTAGGATTAGTTGTAGATTTTGTGCTTTATTTAAATCTAGAATTAATCTAGATA
Organism: Camelus bactrianus; assembly: GCF_048773025.1. NCBI lineage: Eukaryota > Metazoa > Chordata > Mammalia > Artiodactyla > Camelidae > Camelus > Camelus bactrianus. The sequence goes on along the minus strand of NC_133575.1, from coordinate 67,594,888 downwards.
TAATCTTCCAAATTGATATCAGTAAAACAGGCATTTACCAAGGGACTTAGCATATTTTCTTACTGTGTTTGAATTTTTTTCATCAGACATTTATGAGTTTAGTATTTTTGTCTTTTTAGGAAAACCTAGTCTTTTTGTGAATACTTCTTCCTCCTTCTAAGTAAAATGTATCCACTTTAATGGGTCAGCAAGTAAGGGACAAGAAATCCTGAGAGAGAGGAAAATTTCCTTTATCACAGCCATAGTTATTCAGCTGAAAAATCAGAGCTGCTACACATTTGGGAAAGGCAATGAGAAGGTGATAGAGAGGAGGCAAGAAAGAAATCTAAAAGAACTAGTCACAGATTTTATTGAGTGCATTAAGTCCTTCCATGTTTGTCTAAACATGCTACAAATCTTCCTGGCATGAAACCTTAGAGATTCAAAGATTAGCAGCTTTCTCAGTCTTGTCATTCATTAGGCTAATTTGGTAAGAGAGAGGATTTCTGTTTATTTTTCTCTTTGAGGAACTTTCAAAGACCCTAAATATAAAAATCTCTTGACCAAAATAATGTTGGGGGAAATCTATTTCTTAAAGACTGAAGGATATATTCACCTTCAAGTAGGAAATTATGCCACCAGTTCTATGGGGGAAATAGCCAGGATATCTGTTTCTTGTTTGCCGAGATCAACCATCATACTCAGATTTGTGTAAGAACTAGAAGTATCTCTTATTGATAGCGCTAAATTCCCTACTTGAGGTACCTTTAGAAAATCTCAGAGAAAAAAAAATTAATTGCCTTAGAAAAAGTACTTTTAAATGTGTAATATTTCAAGTTGATGATAGTTCCATTTTATAAGTACAAACTCGTTTTTATTTTCTGCAGCAACTTCTTTATTTTTTTCTTTTATTTTTACCATTACTTTAAAATGAAACATCTTCTTAGGCAGCTGCTTTGTGGACTGTGACCTTCCATATTTCGAATTTGCTATTGGAATTTTCCCCTTAATAACTTACTTGATTGTACTTGAATATTGAGAGCGTTGAAATATAAATGTCTATATTTATGCTCCAAATGGTGTGAAATCTGTAACAAATAATGGAAAGGAAAAAAATAAACTCATGGACTGTAAGCTTACAAGTAAAATGTTTCCTAAGTTATAAAGAATTGTGTAAAACATATTCATTCTCTCTGCTCTAGGAGAGTGTAAATTCTAGAGAAGTTCAATCTTCCTCATCTAAATTTCAGGACAGATTTGGTAGCTTTTCCAGCCAGAGGAGAAGGGAGTTGTTTATAGACTTATTATTCCACAACCTCCCCTGCTGGATATTTTGCTAGGTCTATATGTTCTACTTGAAAGATATCTTCCTTTAATATTTTAATATACTACTTGTTGTGTTTTTTTTATCAAAAGAACTTAAATTCCACTGTACAAGAACTTGATCCTAATGTAGAAAGAACTTAAAAGCTTAAAACATCCATGCAAAAAAATATAGTGGGGTAGAGGAACAGGAAAGCAAAGAAGGAGGTATAGAAAAAGGAAAAGAAGTTTGGATACTTTAAATTTCTAAGAAAGAACTGAAAAATAATTTTATGGACACCAAGGACTGGTGACTCAAATTTATTTTCTTTCTTTTTCTATGTAGTATCGTTTTATTAAATTCTCATCATATCAATTTTGTTTGATCCATTTTTTTCTCTCACACCAATGAAACATTTGGAATGAGAACTATTTATATCCTATAAGCATTGGTAAATTCTGGATTGTGTAACTAAATGACTTAGTAAAATTTAATTCAGTTATTGGGAACCTTCAGGTAATGAATTTTCATTTTCAACATTTTAATGTAAAATATTTCTTAAGTGTATAATTTCCTACTTTACTTCAATAGAGATTATTGAAAATAATTGAACCTTTCCTTTAGACTCAGAATTTTACTATGCAAATCAATTATTGTACTTGCTATAAAATAATAATACTCACAACATGGTAAAGTAAATGGGGTGATTTTCTCCTTTACTAAATAACCCCAGACTATTTAATGATTTCTTACATTGATTATCACACTTTTCCTTTCTTCTCCTTTTTAGTGAGCAATATTTAATGGACATTCTTAGTTTTGGTGCTATCAAGGTGCCTCCAACAACAGTCTCTATTACCAATACCTCTCCTATTTTTTTTATTTCTAGTTTATTATATTTTAGGAAACCAGATTTGGTTAAATTGTGTGTAAAATAAGAGAAAGTGAGCTTTAAGGTCAAAGATAGTTCTTTCAATAAAGTACATGGATTTAATGACATCTACAATGGCTACATTCTCAACAAGTGAGGTTGTTAGATAGCTGAGTTTCATATGCATGTGATATTCTGTATTTTACTTTTTAATGGGCACATGATACAAATATCTGGTAAACTATATAAGTAACTATATATATGTATATATATGACCTATGAAACTATATAAGTCGTAAATTTGCAATGCACTAAGATCACTCTTAAAATTAAGGAAGGTATTGTAATGAGAACTTGGTAGATTGTTTTCTTAGAAATCTTGCCCAGAACTGCCCTCCAGATGTAATAGTTCTTGAGTTCAAATTTTACCAATTCACTGCTTTCCCATTGAAAGTTTTAAAATATAATGCTTATATGTTTTTGTAAAAATTATGAACAAATGCATCATGCTTCCCACATATATTTTTCATATTTGAAAAGCTATAACATAGTAACTTATTTTGAATATTTATAATATTCACATTTTCAAACCATACATTGAAATTATATTTATCCCCAAACATTTCTTTTAAAATATTTCTCTTGTGTGTATACTTTAAAGCCTTTTAGTTTTTCTCTCCTGTCTTCTTCTCTTGTCCCTCTGCTTGAAATTCTCACCTCTGATGTTTAGTAAAACTAAATCAGAGGGAGTTTTAAATTCCCACAGCCTCATGTGAAGCAAAATGGGACATTTCAGTTTCTGGAACATTTTCTTCATTACAGAAGTACTAATTACAAGAGTAAAATGACCAACAGAGATGGCCAACTCCATTTCAGGAGTTTCTCATCATAGTGGAAGGAGAATGTGCTCTGAGGTCAAGTAAAATTGGTTTTGATTCCTCGCTCTGCCACTAGCTGGCAGGATATCCTTCCACAAGCTACTTAATATTTCTGCACCTCAGTTTCTTCATTTATACAATTAGAAAAATAATATCTAGCAAAAGAGCTAATATATATATATAAGAACACACAATGGAGATTCAATACATGTTGGCTTTTATTTATAGCACTACAATAACATTAATGTTGTATAGAATGTAAATATACGTTGAAAATTGGATAATTTATTTGGTCTTCAAAAACACATCACACAAAAGGTGACCAGATACACTCTGCACCATGTTTATGCAAGGCTAGTTCATTTAATGTTTCACTTATTTATTTTTTAAAATTCTTAATAGATTAATGTGTTTTGGTAGTTTAAAATATGGTAGGCCTTTTGAAATAACTGTAAAGTTTACTAATCATTTTATGGAACATAATGTTTCTTATTGTGTATTTTAAGAAGAATCATGATTCAGTGTAATACTGCTAAGATTATTAAAATAAATTACTTATATAAAAGTACATATTTTATAATCAAGTCTTAAATGCCAAGCACTGGTATTATTTTTATTAATTTTTTGTTTATAAAAGTAATACATATTCACTGCATAAAATTTGGTAAGTAGAGAAAAGCATAAAGAAGAAAATAACTACCATAAATTAATGACAAACAGGGAAAAATATTTTCAACTTGTGACAAAGTGTTGCAATCTCTAGTAGAAAATTGCTCTTATAAATCAGTTTAAAAAGACAAATACTCCAATATAAAAATTCATTTTGGGTAAGCAACTCTATCAAAATAATATAGTAACCATAGAAATTCAAATCAGAACAGCAATTATATACCTTTTCTTAACTCCTGGGCTATTAGAGACAACTAAAAGATAATGCAAAGTGTTGGTGAGGGTGTGGGGAAACCAGACCTCTTGTACATTGGGGGGTACTTTAAAAATATCAAAAAGCCCAGCAGTTTTCTTTCTAATGTGGCATTCTAATGGACCAGTAGAACAAAGATGGCATGCACATCCCTGATGTGTATTGAAGTATGATTTATAATAGTGAATGTTTCTAAAAGTAATCTAAATATATAGCAGTATTAAATTAACCAAATTATGTTCATAGAACAGAAGTTGTTAAACTTGAAGATTTCTAGTGTGTATTTGTTTCATAATACTATGAGCATTTCCAATGTCATTAAATATCCTACCTCTAGTATGCTTCCAATTTTTCACTATTATACATAAATATATGTTGAACGTCTTTGCATATGAACTTTGTATACATCTAGGATTGCTTTTAAGATAAATTCCCAGAAGTGAATTTACTAGGCCAAGGAATATAAACATTTTAGGGTTCTTGCTACAGATTAATTAGATGGGTTTTGAGGAGGAGAGGAATAATAATACAATTCTTTTATCAGAGATCCTAGATACTTATTAAGTGTCAGTCCCTGATCATATCTGACCTTATACTTTAGTTATTTTTCTTTTGTTTTATTTTAAATTTGTGTAGATCTTGATTCTATGACAAATGGGAATGCAGTTTATCACATAGAAATTTATTTTTCTTGGTTTTTTGTTAAAAACTTTTCTATAATGTCATTTTTATCCTTCCAGACGTGGGTTGGCAATAAGAGAAGAAAAATGAGTAGTAAGAATTCTGAATCCGGAGCAGCAACAACAGGAACTGTTTCTGGTACTTCTTTGGCAGCTCCAGACACTGCAGTCAGAAATGTGGTTAATATTGCTCCACCCTCAGGTCAACAGTCTTCTTGGACATCTCCCAATAATGATGTCATTGTAACTGGTATATACAGTCCAGCCAGTTCATCAAGTAGGCAAGGGACAACCAAACATATAAATACACAAATTACAGAAGCACATAAAATCCCTATTCAGAAAACAGCCAGTAAGAATGATACTGAGTTTCAGTTGCACATTCCTGTTCAAAGACAAGTAGCACACTGTAAAAATGCCTCTCTGCTTTTAGGTGAAAAAACAATTATTTTGTCAAGACAGACAAGTGTGCTAAATGCTGGAAGCTCGGTATACAATCACACAAAGAAAAACTATGGAAGCTCTTCAATACAAGCCTCTGAGATGACGGTACCTCAAAAGCCATCTGTGTGCCACCGACCTTGCAAAATTGAACCAGTCGGAATTCAAAGATCATATAAACCTGAGCACACAGGTCTAGCATCACATAACTTATGTGGACAAAAGCCATCTATTAGAGACCCTTACTGCAGAACACAAAACTTGGAAATCCATGAAGTATTTTCATTGGCAGTTAGTGATTACCCCCAGAGAATTCTGGGAGGAAATGCCCCACAGAAGCCCCCTAGTTCAACAGAAGGAACTTGTTTGTCCATTGCTATGGAGACTGGAGATGCTGATGATGAGTATGCCAGAGAGGAAGAGTTGGCATTGATGGGAGCACAGATTCCAAGCTACTCAAGATTTTATGAAAGTGGCACTTCCCTTCGAGCTGAGAACCAAAGTACAGCTTTGCCCAGACCAGGAAGAAGTATGCCAAATTCACAAATGGTGAATATTAGAGACTTGTCAGACAATGTACTGTATCAAAACAGAGAATACCATTTGACACCACGGACCTCACTACACACAGCATCTACTACAATGTACAGTAATACAAATCCATCACGAAGTAATTTTTCTTCACACTTTGCATCATCAAACCAATTGAGGTTATCACAAAACCAAAACAATTACCAGGTAATATGTAAGTTTATTTTATAAAGATTTTTTAAAGTTTATTTTGTGTCAAAAACTGTGTTGGTATCCAATTAGACATGAGACCTAGATCATTTCACTCATATATTGAAGTAATTTGATATTTGTTTGCTTCAAAGTGATGGTTTGGAGTCAACTCTTTAAAGAATCTTGTGCTTTCTTTGTCACATTTTAAAATGGTGAGTTTTTTTCCATGGAATATAATCATTTTTATAACGTGGCAGTTTTCTCCTGACATTTAAAATGATTTTGTTCAGGAAATAATAGCCTTGTGAGAAGCATGTCATTTCCCATCACTAAAATAGGACTAAATTGGCTAGACTCATCTTATTGAACATGGATTATTCCTGTGATGATTTTTACTTGCAGTTTGGGGATATGTCACTAGATGACTGGTACTTTCCTTGGGTACATAGGTAGGCAGGTCAATCAATTCTCTAGGTGACAGTGGTTGAGAAGTCAGAGCCTACAATGACTCAGCCAACTGCTTTTTCTAAAGGTAAATGCTTTATTAAAACGTTAAGTGCAACAGTAATCAAATTGTCTTTAAAAATGTTTATAGGAAAGAGATGTATTCAAAGTAAGAAAACAGTTTTAGACCTATGCAAAAAATTGGCATAGTTTCTTTATTGTTTCACATATTCAGTTGTTTAGATATGCTTCAAATAATTTCAGCAGTGAGGTATAAACCTACCTCAGAACATCTCTTAAGACCATAGAGCTTCTCTTTGAAAAATCTGCTTCAGCGAATTAGAATAGCAGGGCATCAATGTTTGCCATTTTTCCATGCTACTGGCTAGACCCTTTAATTTGTTCAACTGCAGTATTTAAATTTTATCTGGATTTAAGATGCTTCCAGGCTGCTCTCAACCAATATAAGAAAACAACTTTTCTTAACTCCCTTTATCTTATAGCTCCCTGCTTCAAAATGAAAAGCAATAGAAGAATATAGGAAGTATCCTTCTGGTACCTACCTCTAATAGAAGAGTATGCCATCATCATCATTAGTAGTTATTCTTATTGAGAATCTTCTCATTTTTCTGTGTTTGCTCTTTCCTACAGCATGCTTAAAGTAATATTGAATCATACCCTTAAGATTCTCCATGATGCTCCCTTTCATTCACCAACTCTTCTGTATCTCTTTATGCCTTCAGTATTGTTCCTAAAGGTAGTAATAACAATAACGTTTACCATTTGTTAAGGGCCTTGCATATACTAGGCACCATAAGTAAATGTATATACCTGCTCTCATTTAATCTTCATGGCAATCTGGACATACAGGCATTTTATCCATATTTTAAAAATCTTGTCTAGAATCACACAGCCAATACATGAAAGAACCAGGATTCCAACTCATTTTTTCTGCTTTACCATACAGCCTAATGATTTCAACTTTATTAGAATATTTGGAGGCCTGATAGTGGCAGATTTTAATTTTTAATTTTTCATAAACTGACTGCTCCCTAAAGGATAATTTAACCTATGATTTTACCTTTTTATAGTCTCTATCTTTTTCCCTAACAGAACTTTTAGAGGAATTAAATTTGTTTTATGTAAAAGAACTTTTTAAATGGAATGAAACTTAGTAACATCTTTTTGAATAGCAATCTCTTTAAAGAAAGGCAATCTGACATAACAATTTTGAGCACGGGCTTAGAGCCTGACAGAGCTGGATTCAAATCTAGGCTCTTCCACTTTCTACTTGTGTGATCTCAGGCAAGTGTCATAACCTTTCTGTGTAACAGTTTCCACATTTGTATAATGAGCTTAATAACATCTATTTCATAGAAATGCTGTACATGAAATGACACGATCTGTGCAAGGCTCCTTGTACAGGCACATAAACTTTCTTGTACTTATGACATCATAGTTGGAAAGTTATTGAAACTCTGCTAGCCCAGGTCTCCTTTACATTCTATTTCAAGTAGATATTCTTTGGCCCACAATTATCACAAGGCAGTTGTGAAAGAAATACCTGCAGTGCTGGCTGAAAGAAGACTGGAGATCAGCTCTCAATATCACAATCTATGTATTAAAAGCCCATCTATTTCTTTTTTTAATTTTTTAAAAATTTTATTGAAATATAGTCGGTTACAATGTGTCTATTTCTGGTATACAGCATAATGTCCCAGTCATGCATATACATGCATATATTCGTTTTCATATTCTTCTGTTTGTATTATACCAGCTCTCCTTCAACTTGACCTGAAACAGTGTGGTAGAGTATTTGCATAGAACCCTTGGGATATCACTTTGCCCCATCTTCCTTTTAATTAGTAGATATTTGAGGAAACCAAGGCAGCCTGGGGAAGTGTAGTTCAGAAAGATTAATGTCAGTCCATTGGAGCTTCTATCGCAAAAATGTCATAGACTGGGTGACTTAAAACCCAACAAACATTTATTTCTCACAGTTCTGGAGTCTGGGAAACCCAAGATCCAGGTGCTGGCAAATTTGGTATCTGGTGAGTGCCTGCTTCCTAATTCATAGATGACTGTCTTCTCACTGAGTCTTCATGTGGCAGAAGCAGCAAGGGAGCTCTCTGGGGTCTCTTTTGTAAGGACACTTATCACATTCATAAGGGCTCCATCCACATGACCTAATCACCTCCCAAAAGTTCCACCTTCAAATGCCATCATATTGAGGTTTAGGTTTCAACATACAAATTCATCTAGGACACATTCAGCCCATGGTAGTTATCCTCTCAGATTTTGATGAAGCTCAATTACCAAGCTGTATTACTATTAAATCAGGACTTAGAAAGATAAAACCTATGACCAACTTGGCAATTTTATAGCTTTGAAACTATAAGCAAGCAAGTGATTCTCTTTAGTTTCTGACCCTGGACTATATAACAGATATTTGCCTCTTCTCTCTGTTATACCAGGTATCTTTGAACTGAGGTCCTATTTCTGGAAGATAGTCTAGCTCCAAGCTATATAGGTGACTGAATACAAATTGAAGAAATCTGTAAGGATGCTAAGAAGTTACAGTCAGCTCTGTTTTTGGAGCCACTTTGAAATACCACATTAAGGGCTGAAGTTCGGTAGCTATACCAAAGTACAATAGCCCATTTGTATTTCAAAATCTCCACAGGTTGGCCTCACTGCTTTGGGGCCAGATTGCAAACGTATTGGTCTCCAAAGTGCCTTTCACTTTTCATATTATCTCTATGTCAGTCGACCTATTTATGTTGAGTGCTGTGATGATTAAAGATTAATAGTTCTTATCATTTATGTGAAGGTATTGGAGCATTTTGGAAGACAAAAATTCAGGATTCTTTGTTGCTGCTATTATTGTTGCTTATAATTAAGTGCATTCCTCACTCTCATGGACTTCATAAGAACTTAGAAGTTAATAGAACACTTTGAGCTTCCTTTACAATGCACTAAATAAGTACAATGTATCCCCACCAGTGAAAGTGCTTTGGTAGTGTCCTCCAAATTTATTCAATATTTGAAAGCTTCAATGCATTTTCTCAAGTAAACATGGAAATTTAATAGCTGTGAAAGCTACACATTATGACATCTAAACCAATGCAAATGTTATTTTGACCTGAGGAGAGTGAGGGCCAGTAAGACTGAATGACTTTGCTAGGATAACTCTCAGGCAATATTCAACTTAAAAAAAGTAATAGTAATCTGTGTTGAATGTATAGTTAGCATGGATCACTTTTAAATGACTTTATTAAGATATAATTCACATAGTATAGAGTTTATACATTAAAAGTGTGCAATTAAGTAGTTTTTAATATATTCATAGAGCTGTTCAGGCAGCACCACAATCTAATTTTAGAACATTTCTTTACATCAAAAATGAATTACATACTCACTGGCACACCAAATCCCCCATCTCAGCACTAGACAACAGCTAACCTTCTTTCTCTCTATAAATTTACCTATTCTGAATATTATTATAAATGGAATAATACAATATGATGGCTTTTTGTGACTGGCTTCTTTCAGTTAGCATAATGTTTTCAAGGTCCATGTAGTATTGTGTATCACCACTTCATTCTTTTATGTTGCTCTGTGATATTCCATTGTGTATATATAGCATAAATTGTCCATTCATTAGTTGATGGTTATTTGGGCTGTATATGCATAGTCTATTATGAATAATGCTGCTATGAATATTTATATATAAATTGCTATGTGGAAATATGTCTTCAGATCTCTTGGGTATGTATCTAGGTGTGCATTTCTAGATCATTTTGTAAGTCTATGCTTAAAGTTTTGAAGAAATGACAAAATTTTTTCCAAAGTGGTTGTTTCACATTACAGTCCTACCATCAGTGTAAAGGGGTCCAGTTTCTCCACATATTGACCAACATTTGCCATGTCAGTCATTTTGATTATAGCCACTATCATGGGTGTGAAATAGCTCATGGAGGTCTTGATTTGCATTTCCCTAATAGCTAATGATAGTAACTCCCTTTTCATGTGCTTATTGGCCATTCAGGTATCTTATTTGGAGAATGTCTATTTAGAGAATTTGGCCATTTTTTAAATTGTTTGTTTTTTGAATTGTAATTATTCAGTTCTTCATATATTCTCTAAACTAGTCCTTATCAGGTATATGAATTGCAAATATTTTCTCCCACTCCATATGCTTTCTTTTCACTCTCTTGAAGGTACTATTTATGCAGAAACACTTAAATTTTGATTAAGTACAATTTACCTATTTTTCTGTTGTTACTAGCACTTTTGGTATTTAATAAGTTATTACCTAAGCCAAAGTAACAAAACCTGACTCCTGTGTTTTTTTCTAAGAATTTTATAATTGTATCTCTTACATATAGGCATTTCATCTGTTTGGAGGTGGTTTTTGTGTATGATGTGAGGTAGGAATTCACCTTGATTATTTTGCATGTGAATATCTAGCTGTCCCAGCACCACTTATTGAAAAATTATACTTTCTCCGTTGAATGATCTTGTCATCCTTCTTAAAATCAGTTGATCATATGGAAGAGTTTATTTCTGGACTATCAGTTCCACTGTATTGATGTATCTGTCTCTTCTTATGCTAATACAACACTGTATTAGATTACTATAATTGGATTTGGATTACTGTACCTTTGTAGTAAGTTTTGATATTGGGAAGCGAGAGTCCTCCTAATTTATTCAACTTTATCTAAATTATTTTGGTTATTTGAGGTCCCTTGAATTTGCATATGAATTTTAAGATCAGCTTATCAGTTTCTGCAAAAACGACAGCTGGAATTTTGATATTGATCATGTTCAATTTGTAGGTTGATTTGGGGAGTATTGTCATATTACTAATACTGTGTTTTCTGATCCATGAACATGGTATACCTTTCTACTTATTAGATCTTCTCTAATTTCTTTTAACAGTATGTTGTACTTTTTAGTAAATAAGTCTTGCACTTATTTTGTTAAATTTACTTATAAGTATATAGCTCTTTTTAGTGTGATTTTAAATGGAATTTCTTTCTTAATTTAATTATTGGATTGTTCATTTATTTTTGTACATTGGTCTTGTATCTTAAAAACATACTGAACTAATCTATTAGTTATATAAGATGCAAGTGGATTTCTTAGGGTTTTCTTTATATAAAGTCATGCTATCTACAAGCTTAGGTAGTTTTACTTGTGTAAAACCTTACTACATTTTATTTTTCTCAACTAACTGTTAGTACCTCCAGTGCAATGTTAAGTAGAAGTGGTAAGACATCTTTCTCTTCTTCTTTATCTTAAATGGAAAACATTCAGTCTCTCACAATTAAATATGGTGTTACCTGTGGGTTTTTTTGTAGATGGTCTTTATCAGGATGATAAAAAATAAAAATTCCCTTTTATTCCTGGTTTGTTGAAGCTTTTATCATGAAAAGGTATTAAATTTTTGTCAAATGCTATTTCTGCATCTAATAAGATATATTCATGTGCATTTTTTCTTTATTCTATTAATTTGGAGTATTATACTGTTTTTTTCTTTTTCTTTTTTGGTATTTATTTATTTTGCATATCTTTTTTTCAGTTTTACTAAGATATAATTGACATGCCACACTATGTAAGTTTAAGGTGTTCATCATAATGATTTCACTTACATATTTTGTGAAATTATTATCACAATAGGTTTAGTTAACATCCATTATCTCATATATACTGAAGAAAAAGAAAAAGAAAAAATCTTTCCTAGTGATAAGAACTTTTGGGGACTACTCTCTTAACAACTTTCAAATATGTAGTAGCAGTGTTAACTACAGTCATGGTGTTGTACGTTACATTCCCAGTACTTATCTTATAAATGGATCTTTGTATCTTTTGACTATCTTCATTCAATTCCCACTCCCTCTACCTGCTGCTTCTGGTAACCGCAAATCAGATCTCCTTTTCTATGAGGTGTTTGTTTGTTTGTTTGTTTGTTTTGTTTTGTCTGTTTATTTGTTTTAGATCCTATATATAAGTCATACCATACAACAATTGTTTTTCTCTGTCTGAATTATTTCATGTAGCATAATGCCCTTGAGGTCCATCCATGTTGTTGCCAATGGCAAGACTTCATTTTTTATGTTTGAATAATATTCCACTCTCTACATATTTCACAACCTCTTAATCCATTAATCTGTTGCTCAAAACTTAGGTGCTTCCATGTCTTGGCTATTGTAACTAATGCTGCTATGAACATGGGAGTGCAGATAGATGTCTTTTCAAGTTTGAGTTTTCATTTCCATTGGATATATTTCCAGAAGTTAAATTGCTTGATCATATGGTAGTTCTATTTTAAAAATTTTGAGGATACATACTGTCTTACGTAGTGCCAGTACCAATTTACAATTCTACCAAGAGTGCACAAGTTTACCCTTTTATCCACACCCTTGACAACATTTATTATGTATTGTCTTTTTGGTGATAGGTATTATAACAAGCATAAGGAAAAATCTCATTGTGATATTAAAAATGCATTTATCTTATGATTAGTGATATTGAGCACCTTTCATATACCTTTTGGCTATTCATATATCTTCTTTGCAAAACATCTATTGAGGTCCTTTGCCTTTTTAATTGGATTATTGGTTTTTTGCTATTGAATTGTATGACTTTTTAATATATTTTAAATATTAACCCCTAACCAGATGCATGGTTTGTAAATGTTTTATTCTCATTCTGTAAGTTGTTCATACATTTTGTTGATCATTTCTTTTGCTATGTAGAAGCTTTTTTAGTTTGATGTAGTCTCCTTTGTTTATGTTTGATTTTGTTTCTTGTGCTTTAGGTATCATATACAAAGAAATCATTGCCAAGATCCCTGTCAAGGAGATTTTTTTCTGTTATCTTCAAGAGTTCTTATGGTTTCTAGCCTTACATTCAAGTCTTTAATCCAGTCAGATTTAATTTTTGTAAATAATATAAGATAGGGGTCTAGTTTCATTCTTTTGCATGTGAATATACAGCTTTCCCTGCCCTAATTATTGAAGAGATTGTCTTCTCTCTATTGAGTCATCTTGTCCTCATAGTTAAATATTAATTGAACATATATGCATTGGTTTATTCCTGAGCTCTTGATTCTGCTCCATTGGTCTGTGTCTCTTTTTATGCCAGTACTATACTAATTTTTTGTGTGTGAAAACTTTTTTTTAATTTAATTTTTATATTTTTAACATTTTTATTGATTTATAATCATTTTAAAATGTTGTGTCAAATTCCAGTGTAGAGCACAATTTTCCAGTTATACATGAACATATATATATTCATTGTCACATTTTATTCTCTGTGAGCTACCATAAGATCTTGTGTATATTTCCCTGTGCTATTCAATATAATCTTGTTTATCTATTCTACAATTTTTAAATCCCACTATCCCTTCCCAAACTCCACCCCCTTGGCAAACACAAGTTTGTATTCTATGTCTATGAGCCTATTTCTGTTTTATATTTACACTTTGTTTTATTGTTTTTTGTTTTTTGTTTTTTCTTTTTTTTTTAGATTCCACATATGAGTGATCTCATATGGTATTTTTCTCTCTTTCTGGCTTACTTCACTTAGAATAACATTCTCCAGGAGCATCCATGTTGCTGCAAATGGCGTTATGTTGTTGGTTTTTATGGCTGAGTAGTATTCCATTGTATAAATATATGAACACTTCTTTATCCAGGCACCTGTTGATGGACATTTAGGCTGTTTCCATGTCTTGGCTATTGTAAATACTGCTGCTGTGAACATTGAGGTGCAGGTGTCATTTTGAAGTAGGGTTCCTTCTGGATATATGCCCAGGAGCAGGATTCCTGGGTCATATGGTAAGTCTATTCCGAGTTTTTTGAGAAATCTCCATACTGTTTTCCACAGTGGCTGTACGAAACTGCATTCCCACCGGTAGTGAAGGAGGATTCCCTTTTCTCCACAGCCTCTCCAGCATTTGTCGTTTGTGGATTTTTGAATGATGGCCATTCTGCCTGGTGTGAGGTGATACCTCATTGTAATTTTGATTTGCATTTCTCTGATAATTAGTGATAATGAGCATTTTTTCATGTGCCTATTGGTCATCTGTATTTCTTCCTTGGAGAATTGCTTGTTTAGGTCTTCTGTCCACTTTTGGATTGGGTTGTTTTTTTTCTTATTAAGTTATATGAGATACTTATATATTCTGGAGATCAAGCCTTTGTTGGTTTCATATGCAAAAATTTTCTCCCATTCCGTAGGTTGTCTTTTTGTTTACTTCTGGTTTCCTTTGCTGTGCAGAAGCTTGTAAGTTTCATTAGGTCCAATTTGTTTATTCTTGCTTTTATTTCTTCTAGGAGAAAATTTTTGAGATGTATGTCAGGTAATGTTTTGCCTATGTTTACTTCCAGGAGGTTTATTGTATCTTGTCTTATGTTTAAGTCTTTGATCCATTTTGAGTTGATTTTTGTGTATAGTGTAAGGGAGTGTTCTAGCTTCATTGATTTACATGCTACTGTCCAGTTTTCCCAACACCATTTGCTGAAGAGACTGTCTTTATTCCATTGTATATTCTTGCCTCCTTTGTCGAAGATTAGTTGACCAAAAGTTTGCGGGTTCATTTCTGGGCTCTCTATTCTATTTCATTGGTCTATATGTCTGTTTTTGTACCAATACCATGCTGTCTTGCTGACTGTAGCTCTATAGTATTGTCTGAAGTCTGGGAGAGTTATTCCTCCAGCCTCTTTCTTTCCCTTCAGTAATGCTTTGACAATTCTAGGTCTTTGATGGTTCCATATAAATTTTATTATGATTTGTTCTAGTTCTGTGAAATATGTCCTGGGTCATTTGATAGGGACTGCATTAAATCTGTAGATTGCCTTGGGCAGTGTGACAATTTTAACAATATTGATTCTTCCAATCAAAGAGTGTGGGATATCTTTCCATTTTTTAAAGCCTTCTTTAATTTCCTTCATCAGTGGTTTATAGTTTTCTGTGTATAATTCTTTCACCTCCTTGGTTTGATTTATTCCTAGGTATTTTATTCTGCTGAGTGCTATTTTAAAGAGGATTGTTTCTTTACTTTCCTTTGTGTTCATTCATTGTTAGTGTAAAGAAATGCAACTGATTTTTGAACAGTAATCTTGTAACCTGTTACCTTGCTGAATTATCCAATCAGCTCTAGTAGTTTTTGTGTGGACCTTTTAGGGTTTTCTATATATAGTAACATGTCATCAGCATATAGTGACACTTTTACCTCTTCTTTTCCAGTTTCAATCCCTTTTATTTCTCTCTGTTGCCTGATTGCTGTGGCTAAGACTTCCAAGGCTATGTTGAATAGGAGTGGTGATAGTGGGCATCCGTGTCTTGTCCCAGATTTTAGTGGGAAGCTTTTGAGTTTTTCACCATTGAGTTCTATGCTGGCTGTAGGTTTGTCATATATAGCTTTTATTATGTTGAGATATGTTCCCTCTATACCCACTTTGGTGAGAGTTTTTATCATAAATGGGTGTTGAATTTTATCAAATGCTTTTTCTGCATCGATTGAGATGATCATGTGGGTTTTGTCCTTTCTCTTGTTGATGTGATGTATTACACTGATTGATTTGCATTTGTTGAACCAGCCTTGTGTCCCTGGGATGAACCCCACTTGGTCATGATGTATAATCTTTTTTATGTGTTGTTGGATTCTATTTGCTAAAATTTTGGTGAGGATTTTGGCATCTATGTTCATCAGTGATATTGGCCTATAATTCTCTTTTTTTGTAGTGTCTTTGCCTGGTTTTCGTATCAGGGTGATGGTGGCTTCATAGAATGAGTTTGGGAGTATTCCCTCCTTTTCAATCTTCTGGAAGAGTTTGAGAAGGACTGGTATGAGTTCTTCTTTGTATGTTTGATAGAATTCCCCGGTGAAGCCGTCCGGTCCTGGACTTTTATTTGTAGGGAGGTTTTTTATTGCTATTTCGATTTCATTTCTAGTGATCAGTTTGTTCAAGTGGTCAGTTTCTTCTTGATTCAGTCTTGGTGGACAGTATGTTTTCAGAAACTTGTTCATCTCCTCTAGGTAATCCATTTTGGTTCCATATAGTTTTTCATAATATTCTTATATGATCTTCTGTATTTCTATGTTATTTGTTGTAATTTTTCCATTATCCTTTCTTATTTTGCTAATTTGTGCTGTCTGTTTTTTCTTCTTTGTGAGTTTGGCCAGAGGTTTGTCAATTTTATTTACTTTTTCAAAAAAAAAAAAAACAAACAGCTTTTGTTTTGATTGATTTTTTCTATGTTTTTTTAAAATCTCTATTTTATTTATTTCCTCCCTGGTCTTTATAATTTCCTTCCTTCTACTGCCTTTTTGGGTTTTTTGCTCTTCTTTTTCTAGTTCTTTCAGCTGGTGGGTTAAATTGTTTATTTGAGATTGTTCTTTTTTGAGGAAGGCCTGTATCACTATAAACTTCTCTACTAGCACTGCCTTTGCTGTGTCCCATAAATTTTGTGTGGTTGTGCTTTCATTTTCATTTCTCTCAAGGTATATTTTTAATTTCAGCTTTGATTTCCTGATTGACCCATTGGTTTTTTGATAGCATGTTGTTTAATCTCCATGCTTTCCTGTTTTCTCCTTTATTTCTCTGTAGTTGATTTCTAAATTCATGGCATTGTGGTCAGAAAAGATGCTGGAGATAATTTCTATCTTCTTAAAATTGTTGAGGTTTCTTTTGTGCCCAAGTACATGGTCAATCCTAGAAAATGTTCCATGTGCACTTGAAAAGAATGTGTATCCTATTTTTGGGGTGTTAATGCTCTGAAAATATCCACCAAGTCTAATTTTTCTATTGTATTATTTAATTTCTCTGTTACCTTATTTATTTTCTGTCTGAAAGATCTGTCTAGTGATGTTAATGCAGTCTTAAAATCTCCAACTATTTTTGTAATCCCGTAAATATCCCCCTTTATCTCTGTTAGTAATTGTTTTATGTATTTACATGCTCGTATATTGGGTGCATATATATTAACGAGTGTAATATCCTCATCTTGTATCACTCCTTTAATCATTATAAAATGTCCTTCTTTATCTTTCTTTATGGCCTTTGTTTTAAAGTCTAATTTGTCTGAAATCAGTACTGCAACACCTGCTTTTTTAGCTTTTCCATTTGCATGGAATATCCTTTTCCATTCTTTCACTCTCAATCTATATGTGTCCTTCTCCCTAAAGTGGGTCTCTTGTATGCAGCACATTGAAGGTTCTTGCTTTATTATCCAGTCTGCCACTCTATGTCTTTTGAGTGTAGCATTTAGTCCATTAACATTTACAGTAATTAATGATAGATGTGTGTTTATTGCCATTTTGAACTTATCTTTGCAGCTTATTTGGTGTTTCCTCTTTGTTCTGTTCTTCCTCCTTTTGTGGTTTGATAATTTTCCTTTGTATTATCATGGATTGTATTTAGTTTTTGTGACTCCCTTGTAAGTTTTTGGCTTATGATTACCCTTTTTTGTAAGTCTATTAGCCCATTACTATAACTGTTTTTATTAAACTGATAGTGACATGATCTCAAACCCATCCTACTAAGAACAAAAAATTTAAAAAAGAAAGAAAAAATATTCTATATTTTCCTGCCTCCCTCTCCCAATCTCAATGATTTGTATGTCTTCTTTTATAATTTCATGTTTATTTTATTTGTAATTCATGAGTTATCACCTTTCCAGTTGTGAGCTTCTCATTTCTGTAGCACCCTGCTGCTTTTCTGTTTATAATAGACCTTTCAATAATTCTTTTAACATGGGTTTAGTGTTGCTAAACTCTTGTAGTTTTTTTCTTGTCTGTGAAATTCTTTATGTCTCCTTCTATCCTAAAAGATAGCCTTGCTGGATAAAGTATCCTAGGCTGCATCTTTTTTTTCATTCAGGACTTTGAGTATATCTTGCCACTCCCTTCTGGATTGTAGTGTTTATGTAGAGAAATCAGCTGAGGGCCTTACATGGGTAACTCACTCTTTGCTTTTCTCTTGTTGTCTTTAGGATCATTTCTTTATCCTTGACTCTGGCCATCTTGATTATGATATCTCTTGGTGTGGGTCTATTTGGGTTCTTCCTGTTTGGGACCCTCTGAGCTTCCTGTACTTGGATATCTGATTCCTTCTTTAAGTTTGGGAAGTTTTCAGTCATGATTTCTTCCAATACCTTTTCAATCCTCTTTGATCTTTCTTCCCCTTCTGGGACCCCTATTATGCAAAGATTGTCATGCTTTGTATCATCCCATAGGTCCCTTAGGCTATTTTCATTTGTTTTTATTTGTTTACCTTGTACCTGTTCTGATTGGTTGCTTTCTGTTGTCCTGTCTTCTGAGTCACTTATTCGTTCCTCTACATTATCTAGTCTGCTTTGCACAGCCTTTAGATCATTTCTCGTCTCAGCCAATGAGTTTACCATTTCTACTTGTCTCTTCTTTATAGCTTCCATTTCATCTTTGACATATTTTATATCTCTAAACACTATCTCTTTTAGTTCCTTCAGTACTTTGATCACTCTTTTTTTGAAATCTTGATCTAGTAGGCTATCAATATCTATTTCATTGATCGTTCTTTCAGGGGATTTCTCTTGTTCTTTTAATTGGGAATGATTTCTCTGCTTCATCTTGCTTATACCTCTCTGGCACTGTGGTTTATGGAGTATCAATTATCTACTGTGGTCCTTAAAGATTTTATTTATTTATCTATCTAATGCCTATGTAGGAATAAAACTAAAAAAAAAAAAAAAGAGAGAGAGACAGAGAGAAAGAGAATTTTAAAAGAAGGGAGAAAAAAAAGGTTTGAAAACAGTGTATAATGAGTAATAGAAGAGCAAGTTGAAGCAGAATAGCGATAGAGTTGAGACGTCTTTTAAAAACTTTTAAAAAAGGAGAAAAGAGGGAAAACATGTATTTGAAACCTGTGTATAATCAATAACAGGACATCAAAACCAAGAGAAATAAAAATGATTGACATGGATTTTTAAAAAATAATAATAAAAATATTTTTAAAAAATTTTAAAGGGATTAAAACTGGGAGTATATATATTTGTTTAAGAAGTAAAAATTTAAAGGGTAATAGAAAATAGAACAGGTAAAAGCAGGTTTAAACAAAAAAGGGACGGTGTTCTCCTGAAGACTGTATGCTCTTAATGGGAAGTCTTTCTGTCTTTGCCCTGTTTTGGAAGCTCAGCTTGCTGTTTCCAGAGGCCCTCCGTTGGTGCCCTCGTCTGTGCTGCTCCTAGTGTCTGTTGGCCACTAGATCGCACCCCCTCACAACACTGGGTCAGGTGCAGCTTTCCTTTGCTGTGGGTGTGCAGGTCACTGCCCCTCAGGATGCTGCAATCAGATGTTGCAGTCTGGTCAGGTAGGAGCGGGGGTCGCGCCCCCTCCCAGCACCAAGGTCAGGGGTTGCGTTCCTGCCCGAAAGGAGGGCGGCCGCCTGCCCTCTCCCGGCGCCAGTTACTCTGCTGCTCTGTGCCCTTGCGAGTTCCGCAGGCGGGCTCGGGGAAGACTGAGGAACAGCCCTGTCCCTGCTCCGGCCCAAAATCCAGCTCCTTGTTTGTCTTGGCGGAGCAAGTTCTCTGAGGACCCAGGATGGAAGGATCCTATCTGCCTCGGGCTGTAGACAAGTCTCCATCTGGCCTTGGAGGCTGCTGAGTAAGCCCTTCGGTGCGGATTCAGGTTTCACCCCTGCCCCCGCCTGGGTGCTAAGCGCCGGAGGATATGGCAGCTGTGCCTGAGCCTTGCCTCTCTTCACCCAAAAACTTTTCCATGGGTTTTCAGAGATGGGTGTATGCACCCTTACCCCCAGGGCACATCAACCGTGTTGTTTTATGGAGGGCCCAGGTTGTTCTGCCCTGTGCACCCACAACCACAGTGCGCATCCCCCTGCCGTCCCCCGGCGCTGCCTCAGTGCAGCCGCCCCCATCCTCCGCCCGGTTCAGCCAGCCTGTCCTGGCCCCCAGCTGCCAGCCCGTGTGTCATGCTGGTTGTCGTGGGGACTCTCTGTGCCCGTTTAACTTAGTTCTGTAGGTCAAGGGCTGCTCTGTACAGATCTGAGCCTCGGAGGCTCCGCCTCCATCCCGCTGGCCTCTAGGTTGGAGAGGGGATACCCAGTGAACGAGTGTTAGTCCTCCTTTGCCGCTCCGTCCCCGTGGGACCCATCCCACACTGTTTTGCCTTTTCTTCTTTCTTTTTTCCTCTTCTCCTACCAGATTTTTGGCGTCTCTATTTTTTGAAGAGGACGATGTTCTGTCTGAGTTCCGCAGGTGCTCTGGTTGGCTGAGTGGGTCTGTGGATGTGAGTCTTGGTGCATTTGTGGGAGAGGGTGAGCTACGAGCATCCTTCTACTATGCCATCTTGGCCTCCTCTCTCCAGTACTATACTATTTTGATTACTATAGCTTTTTTCTTCCAGTTTTATTGAGATACAATTGACATACAGCTCTATATAAGTTTTAAGATGTGCAGCCTAACATTTTGACTTATATACATCATGAAATGATTACTATAATAAATTAATTGAACACTCATCATCATATATAGATGCAAAATTTTTTAAAAAAGGAAAAATATTTTTCCTTGTGATAAGAACTCTTAGGATTTGATATATTCTTTTAACAATTTTCATACATAGCATACAGGTTGTTAATTATATTAATCATTTGTACATTATACCCCTAGTTCTTATTTATCTTATAATCAGAATTTTCTACCTTTTGACCACCTTCATCCAATTCTCCTCTCCCCCTGCCACTAGTAATCACAAATCTGATCTCTTTGTCTATGAGTTTGTTTGTTTTTTGTTTGTTTCTTTGTTGAAGTATAATTGGCCTGCAACATTATGTTAGCTTCTAGTGCACAATAAAGTGATTTGATATCTCTACAGATTACAAAATGATCATCATGGTAAGTCTAGCTACTGTATCACCATACAAAAATATTACACTATTATTGACTATATACCCCATGCTGAAAATTTCATCCCTATGGCTCATTTAGTTTGTAACTGGAAATTTGTACCTCTTAATTTCCCTCAACTTTTCAACTTATTCCTCCACTCTCCTCCATTCTGGCAACCACTTGTTTGTTCTCTGTCTCTCTGGATCTGTTTCTGTTATCTTTGTTTATTTATTTTATTTTCTACATTCCACATATGAATGAAAACATACGATATTTGTCTTTTTCTGTCTGACTTAGTTCACTTAGCATAATGCCCTCTAGGTCCATCCATGTCACAGATGGCAATTTTTCATTCATTTTATGGCTGAGTAATATTCCATGGTGTGTGTGTGTGTGTGTGTGTGTGTTTGTGTATATACATATACACACATATCAAATTTATATACGTATCAGATTTTCTTTATCCATTCACCTATTGATGGGCACGTAGGTGGTTTCCCTACCTTGCCTTAGTTATTGCAAATAATTCTACAATGAAGTGCATACATCTTCTTGAAATAGTGCTTTTGTTTTCTTCAGAAAAATATCTGGAAGTGGAATTACTGGATCACATGGTGGTTCTATATTTTATTTGTTTGAAGACCATCCATACTGTTTTCCACAGTGATTACTATAGCTTTTTAATATAGCTTGAAATCAGGGAGTATGATCGCAGCTGTCTTACTCCTCAGGATTGCTTTAGCTGCTTGGGGTCTTCTACAATGCCATATAAATTTTAGGATTATTTTCTACTTCTATAAAAATGCCATTGGAATCTTGATAGGGATGGCATTCAATATATAGATGTCTTTTGATAGTACTGATATTTTAACAATATTAATTTTTCCAATTTACAAACACTGGATATCATTTAACTTTTTTGTGTCTTTTGTTTCTTTCATTAATGTCTTACAGTTTTCAGTGTAGAGATCTTTCACCTCCTTGGTTTAATTTTTTCCTAAGTATTTTATTGTTTTAATGCCATTGTAAATGGGATCATTTTCTTTATTTCTTTTTCAGGTAATTCAATTGTCAGTGTATAGAAATGTTATTAATTTTTGTATGTTAATTTTGTATCATGCAACTTTATTGAATTCATGGATTAGCTCAAATGTTTTTTTGGTGAACTCTTTAGGGTTTTCTATATGTAAAATTATGTCATCTGCAAATAGAGCCAATTTAATTTCTTCCTATCCAATTATGATGGCTTTTATTTCTTTTTCTTGTCTGATTGCTCTGGCTAGGACTTCCAGTACTAGATTGAATAGGAGTAATGAGAGTTGGCACGCTTGTCTTATTCCTGATCTTAAAAGTAAAGCTTTCAGACTTTTACCTTTGTGTGTAATGTTAGCTGTGGGCTTTTTATGTTGAGGCATGTTCCTAGTATATCTAATTTGTTGGGTTTTCATCATGGGGATTCTGATGTCACTCATATGGCAACATAGGTTGTTCCTGACTTCACTCTCCCTCACAAGAAAAACAACTGACAACTATTCAATAGCAACACACTACTGAGAGAATCCTAGAACACAGGTGTGAGGCTGAAGCAGCCCCCTGCACCACAGAGACCAGGACAGATTGCATTAGAAGGGTAAGAGAAGTGGCTACCTATTGACTGCATTGCCTTTCACCCAGGCCAGCACAGCACACATGGACAAGTCTCCATTGAGCCTTTGGTTCTTCCAGTGGGAAAAGAGAAACCTCACATCCGTGTTCTAAGACATTGTCAGCAGTGCTTTGTCCAGTAATAATTGTTTTTCTTGTGGGGGGGAGCAAAGTCAGGAAAGACCTATGTCCCACCCTTAGTGACATCACTCCTGATTAGTTTTCATATGTTGAACCAACCATAAGCCCTCAGGATAAACTCCAATGGGTCATTGTGAATAATCTTTTTAAAATGTTTTTTTCTATGTCCATTGAGATTATCATGTGATTTTTGTTCATTATTCTAGGAATATGATGTATTACAATAATTGATTTTTAGATGTTCAATCAACCTTGCATTCTTGTGGTAAATCTCACTTAAACATAGTGTAAACCCTTTTTACATGTTGCTGGATTTGGTTTGCTACTATCGTGTTGAAAATTCTGTGTATATTCACAAGATATTGGCTTATAGTTTTCTTTATTTTGATGCTTTGTCTGGTTTGATATCAGGATAATAAAATGAGTTGTGAAGTGTCCTCATCTACTTTTTGGAGTAGTCTGTAAAGAATTGTTATTAATTCTTTAAATGTTTTGTAGAATTCACCAGTGAAGACATCTTGACTTGGACTTTTTTGTTGGATATTTTGGTATTACTAATTTTTTACTTGTTTAAGCTCATTCAGATTTTCTGTTTCTTCTTGGATTACTTTAGGGATTTTAGCTCTTTCTGGATATCCATCTATTTTATTTAAGTTACCTAGTTTGTTGGCATAAGGTTTCTTTTTATAATATTCTCTTATCATGCTTTTAATGTCTGTAAGTTTTGTAGTGAGTGCCTTCTTTCATTTCTAATTTTAGTAATTTTTGTTTCTCATTCCTCTTTCCTTTTTCTTTGGCTAGTGTGTAAATTTTCTAGGGTTGCTGTAATGAATGACCACAAACTGGGTGGCTTACAACAGTCTAAATTTATTTCCTCACAGTTCTGGAGTCCAAAAGTCCATGATCAAGGTATCATCATAGTTAAACTCACTCTGATGTCTCTAGAGGCAGAATACTTCCTTGCCTCTTTCAATTTCTGTTGGAGCCAAGTATTCCTTGGCTTGTAGGTGCATAATTCCAGTCTATGCCTCCATCTTCCCATGACCTCCTCTCATTGATTCTCTTCTTCTTTCTCTTGTAAAGATACTGGTAGTTCGGTTTAGAGTCTACCTGAATAATATGGGATGATCACATCTCAAGATCCTTAATTACATCTGCAAAGGCCCTTTTTCAAAAAATGTCACATTCACAAATTCCAGTGGTTAAGATATGAACATTGTTGCTTAGCTACTTTATATAAACATGTAATAACCTATAATGAAAAATAATATGAAAAGAAATATATATGTGTGTATATAACTGAATCATTATGCTGTACACCAGAAACTAACACAACATTGCAAATCAAATATACTTCAACAAAAAAAAAGACATAGACATATCTTTTTGGCAGTCACCAGTCAGCACACCACAATCTACCTAAAGTTTTCTAAATTTATTACTCTTAAAAATTGCTTTTGTTGATTTTTCTATTGTTTTTCTTCCATTCTCTATTGAATCTTTTCTCCTCTAATACTTTTTATTTCCTTCCTTCTCCGTTCTTTGATCTTCTTTGACATTTTTTAATCAGATTACTTGTTTCTTGTTGATCTTAAGGATTCTTTTTATATTCTGTATATTAACCCCTTATTAGATATATGATTTACAAATATTTTCTGCCATTCTATGAGTTTCCTTTTCTTTCTACTGATAGTACCCTTTTGATGCACAAAATTTTTTAATTTTGATGTAGTTCAGTTTATCTAGTTTTTATTTTGTTGCTTATATTTTTGGTGTTAGATTCTAAGAAATAATTGCCAAATCTAATCCCATGGAGCTATTCTCCTGTATTTTCTTCTAAAATTTTTATAGTTTTAGATTTTATGTTTAGGCCTTTCTTCCATTTGAGCTAATTTTGTATATGGTGTAAGGTTAGTTTTCTTAACTCTAAAATGTGTGTCTGTTGTAGACAGCCTATAGTTGCATCCTGTTTTTTTAATTTTTTCTTCCAACCTGTGTCTTTTAATTGGAAAAGTCAGTTCAATTGCATTTAAAGTAATTACTGATAGCAAAGGACTAACTATTGCCATTAGGTTACCTCATAATTGGAAAACATCTAGGAAACCCTACTGATTAAAGCAAAATGATTGATGGGTTTTAATGCTCAACTGATAACCAAAACAACTGATGGAAAGCTAATACATTAATTTATTAATCTTACTACTGAACTTTGCTGAAAGGCAGAAAGGCATAGTGATTGTCTGATTGTTTCATCGTTAATCAAATTCCATTTAAGGACATGCTAATTAATAATATACTTAATTTTCCTGGCTTATAGAAAATCTGTTTCAGATAGGAGCTTTGTTAGACCCATGAACTGCTCTGAAAATTTTGAAATAGAATACCTATCATATGTGTAAAATGGTCTTCCTAACAAAGATTTTTTAAAAATCAAATAAATGCTTTTTGTGCGTGTTCCCCATATGACTATATAGAAATAATTAAACTAAATTTTTTTAAACATGATACTTGCCCATAAGAATCTCAGGGGCTGGCAGAAATATAACAACAGAGTCATATGTAGGGTCTAAGTTGTATAAAATGAAATATAGTATAAATTCCTTTAAAGTGTCTTAAATCATCCATACAAGTAACTATATGCATGTTTTCCTATGAATGCATAACCAAGTATAATATGTGTATATAATGTATAATTAATATTCTGATATATGGTATATATTTTAAGTATAATTTTCCATGAGCAAGATAAGTGAGTTATGTATAGTTGGATTCACAAGCCTTAACTAGCCATGTGAGGTGACTACAATTTATATCCAAATTAGTGTGTTACCTCCTTTATTGTATCCACTCTTAGCCAAGAGAAGTGGATCTCTAACATTAGGCACTTCCTTGTATTTACATTCAAAGTTGTGACTCTCCAACTCCCCATTCATTTGAACAGACCAGCCATTTGAGGAGGCAGTATGATAGCCATAAAAAGACTATTCCATTAATCTCCAAACTGTCTAGTTCTCTTCTATTTCATGCACAAGACCTTTCTTTAGAAATAATGTTTTATATTTCTCCTCTCAATTCCTACCTCCTCTAACCTTGTTCCAACCCTGGAATACCTATTGCCTAAACTATTGTAAAATTTTCCATACTTATTCAATTCACTATACACATCTAGTCAAATTAATCATCCTAATGTATACAAGTACAATTCTGACCACACAACTCATCTGTTTAAAAACTTTCAATGACTTCCCATTTTCTGCAGAATTTGAGCTAAATGTACCTTGGCATTTATGACCTCCATGAAGTGACCTCAGCTCCCTTTCTACCTAGCTGAATTGGCCATTGCCAAATGCATCTTGTCCTTTCATTCCACTATTCTCATGCGGTTCTTTCCCCCTGGAATTCTCTGTTTTTTATTTCTATCAAAATTCTGCTCATCTTTTAAGGTTCAGCTGAGATATGAATCCTCAAGTTGATGTAATTTTGCCATATCTTGAACTACTATTGCACTTCATTTATTGTACTTCCCTTGTGGCACTTATCATAGTTTTCTTTGTATCAAAGTCTTTCATGTACCTGTCTTATCTTTCCCTCTCAGATCATAGTTCTTACCCTCCAGGAAATTATGTTTTACCCATCTTTTTATTTCCTGTAACACCTAAAACAGCATCTAGTACATAAGAGATGCCTGACAAATATTTGAACAGAATTCAAATTAGTTACCTTGCAAAGTTATCTCTACTTATTTCAATAATGTTCAATTTGTCAAAAAGTTTCTGAAGTTCTTTTACAATTACTTTAAGGGCTTGTGGGATTCTTTTAAATGCTTTCAGTGGTGACAAATCTTCATCATTTGAGGGAAAATTTGATTTTGGAAAGTAGAATTCATTCTGAGCCACATTAGTGAATAATAAAGATGCTCAATCTGGGCTGTTATATTTTCAGTTAAAACAAAGGGAATATGAATGAGACAATATCTGAGTGAGTCATGAACTAACAACTACAAAAGAAAAGTTCCCAAAGTGCTTTCAACAATAGCAACATCATTGTACTGACTGAATAACTTCCTAAGAATCTGAAACACACAGTACTCATTTGGACATGTACGTTCTAATATATTTGTTAAATCAGTCTTGTCTTCTTATGGATTCATTTTGCAATTTTCCAAACCAGGGTATTAAAAAATGTGTTTGGAATTTAAATACCATTTAAATGAGAAGATATTACCCTACTCATTTGAAATAATGTATTTTATAGCTTCTGGTGAGGGAGAAACCTTGTCATCACTATTGCACCAAACAAAACTTCCCAAATTTGAGGGAAAAATTTATAGAGTACTATGATTCAAAAAAGTTTAGCTACCATGTTTGACCATTCCTAAGTTTTAGCAGAAACATAAAGGACTTAAGAATAGATTTGAAGTAAACAGTAGAGGGTAGTTGGGATAGCTGAATATAGCATTTGAGTATCACATAACTGGTGCCACAGGATTATAAAACAAAAAAATGAAACTTCATCTCTTCCCAAATCATATGGAATCTATAATATTTCAATGTTAAAGTGCTTATAGAAGTTTTCCATTTCCTTGGTTGATTTAGGTAGGAAACCTCATTTTATATTCTTAAAATGTATAATGTCCATGTTTAAAGAAATGTAGTTACCATGTTTATTATATGTATCATTTTTATTGTTTAATATTAACTTTTTAGTGATTACTACTTTATGAGGTTTTTTTGCAATTCATTTGGTTTAACATATTTTCTCTAGCAACTTTATATAATCAGTTTTAAATTATTCTCACTAATAGATGGAAGTAAATGCACATGTACTCCAAAATAATTGTATACTTCTAATTTTTCAAGAGTATATTAGGTGATTATTTTAGCAGATTTACCTCCTTCATTGAGGCTAGCAATTAATTTACTATGTAAACATTGTATCATATACCAAGTTTTAGTGGGAGGACAAGGAAGTATACCTTTTAAATAGTTTTTCCAGAGAAATTTCACTTTCAACTTTCAGTTCACCATTTTAAAAAATCAATTATTCAAACATTCTCATGACTCTTAAGCATTCTAGTTAATTGACATTTTACTGTAATGGGATTTTAACTAGAGTAAAATTTTTCCTGAAAAGTATTATTTGGAGTTTATATCATTTTTAGCCTATCCCTAGCATACTGATATATTTTGAACTTAAACTAAAATGGCAGGCCTGGTGGCCAGGGACAGTAATCATTTACCTGAAATTTGAATAATTGAAGATATTACTTTACAATTTACCTTGACTGTTTGATCATCACTACTTATCAGTAGGCATAATACTAATACATAGGCCATCACTGAATATAATTTATCAAAAACAATAAATGTTTGATTGAATACCACATTCCCACCACCACTACTTATCAAGACTGATTTGACTTGTCAGAGTCTCGGGAAGTATACATTTGGGAGGGAAGGCGAGGGCAAGTGGAGAGTTTGGAGTACTCTTCAATCCTTGTGTGCCCCAGGAAAAGGTTAAGTCCAGGCTAACCTGAATGATAGCTCACAGAACCACCTTGATCTTTGTAAACACTCTCCAGAATCCTATGAGAGTAGCACCTATCTCCTGGTATGGCAATGCTGATGTAATAAAGTGTTACTAGCTGTTTACCTTAGTAGTTTCTACTTTAAAAGAGTCTTGAAATTATGTAGGATAAATAAATCTAGAGAGCTAATATATAGCATGATGACTATAGTTAATAATTTAATTATTGTAATTCCTTTATTCCACAGAGCACTGCATTTTTATTATAATAATTTTATTGTCCATAGATTTCCAAACCACACTTCCAGGCCCCAACAATGTCCTCAAAATTTTCTTGAATTTTCAGAAGAACTGCATTACTTTTAAAATTTTCCCACAAAGGAAGACCCTTTAAATCTGTTCAATAAGGAAACAGCACTGTCCATGTGGGGGCTATGCTCTGAATGCAACCCTATCTTGACATCTTGTGTGAATTCTTTGGTGTTGATCAGCATTCCAAGTAGTGTCAATGCATACCTTACTGAGATTCCATTTGTTGTTTCCACAGATTTCAGGAAACCTTACAGTGCCTTGGATTACAGGGTGTTCTAGAAAAAGAGCAGTAAGTAATCTTTCATTTAAAGCAGCAAATGGGTTCCCCCGACCCCTGTGTTGTTAGTAAGGGTGCCATTGAGAAGATTGTCAAGACATTTGTAAATTTGTCAAAACTGAAACTCAGTAAGTCTGCATTAATCTCAAAAGGTATATTGAGATATATATTAATATATACTAAAAAGGTAACCTTAAATAAAATGTAGTAATCAGCACACTGTATAATCTTTGAACAAGTTTTTGCAGTTAAAAAATCATTTAAATGTATTTTGTAAAATAGCATAATTTTTCTACATCTAATAAGCCCAGTTCATTTGATCATAGAATTGAATCATGATTGATATAAACATCTCAATCAAGTTAAATAATTTACATTACTATTATTTGTGCATTTCAGTATTTAGAAGTGATGAATAACTAATATTAACAATCGTTTTTTCTGGCTTTCTGCTACAACTGTTGTGATTTTTATAATGTTAATATAACAAGACTTCATTAAAATGGTGTTTTCTCAAAGAATCTCATCCAGTTGTTCTCCGTAAGATGCATAAACCTGCATTTTAACATGTGGAAGATTTTGATGTAACTGGGCTTCTGATGTTAAAAAAATACATGAATAGACTTTTAGAAAGATAACTCCAGTTACTGTGTGATAGATAGGTTTGGAACAGTGGAACAGAATTGAGAGTCCAGAAATAAGTTTTATTTATAATCAGTTGATTTTATACAAAGATATCAAAGCAATTCATTGCAGAGGGGATAGTCTGTTCAACAAATGGTACTGAGACAACTGGACATGCACAATAAAAATAATTCAAACTAGATCATAAGCCTAAATGTTAAGAGCTATACCAATAACATTTTAAGATAAAAAAAAAATAGAGGAAAATCTTTGCGACCTAGGGTTAGGTAAAGATTTCCTAGATATGAAATCAAAAGCACCATTCATAAAATAAAAATGGATAAATTGGATCTCAACAAAATTCAAAACTTCAGCACTTCAAAAGACACCACGAAGAAAATGAAAAGACAGGCAACAGCCTGGAAAGAAGTATTTGCAAATCGCTTATCAATTAAAGAACTTGTATCCAGAATATGCAAAAAAAAAACCCTCTTACAAATGACCTGATCAAAAAATGGAAAAAAAAAAGATAATAGCAGATATTTCACCAAAGCAGATACATGAATGCTCAATAAATACATGAACAGATGCTCAAAATCATAGATCATTCAGGAAATGCATATTAAAACCAAAATGAGGTATTTTACACTATCTAGAACAACAAATATTGGCAAAGATATGGGGATAAAGGAACAATCATGCATTGATGGTGAGAATGTAAAATGGTAGAGCCACTTTGTAAAACAGCTCAGTAGTTTCTCAAAATGTCAAGCATAAAACTACCGTACAACCTAGCAATTCCACTCAGAAGTATCTGCCAAAGAGAAACAAAAACACTTCCACATGTAGGATTGCATACAAATGTTCTTGGAAGCATTAATAATAGCCAAAAATTGGAAACAACTTAAAAGCCCATCAACTTGTGAATGGCTAGACAAAATACAGTGTATCCATACAATGTAACACAATTCAGTAATGAAAAGGAATTAACTAGTGACACATGAAGCATCATAGATGAACTTCAAAAACATTATGCAATGTGACAGAAGCTAGACACAAGAGACCATATATGTATGATTCTATTTATATGAAATGTCCAGAAAAGACAAATACAAATTCATAGAGACAGAAAGTAGATCAGTAGTTGCCTGAGGTCGGGGATAGGAATGTGGAATATCTGGAAATAGACATGAGAGATATATTGCAGAGATTAAAATGTTCTAAAGCTGATAGATGATGATGTTTTCACTACTAAGGGAAGTTACTAAAAATCATTGAATTGTATACTTGAAATGGGTGCATTTTATTATACACAAACATATACTGCAGTAAAGATGTTTCTATAAAGAGACATCACTAAGAGAATGAAAGACAAGCCACAGATAGAGAGAAAATAATTACAAATGGTACATTTGATAAAGGACTTGTGTCCAGGATACAGAAAGAATTCTCAAAACTCAATAATAAGGGAACACAACCCAGTAAAAAAAGGGCAAAATATTTGAAATACACTTCACCAAAAAAGATATGGAGATAGCCAATAAGCACATGAAAAGGTGCTCAACACCATTAGTCATAAGATAAATGAAAATGTAAACCACAATATGACCACCCATTATAATAGCTAAAATTTAAAAAGACTGATCATACCAAATGTTGGTGAGTATGTGAAGGAACTGGAAGCATAATAATATAAAATTGACAATAACAAATATTGGCAAATATATGGAAATAAAGGAATAATCATACATTGATGGTGAGAGTGTGAAATGGTACAACCAATCTGGAAAACAGTTTGGCAGTTTCTTAAAAAGCTAAACATACACCTACTATGATCCAGCTATTCTGATAAGTATTTACTCAAAGTTGGTGATAGCGCATATCCAAACAAATACTTGTACATGGATGTTTATAGCAGCTTTGTTTATAATAGCCTAAAGCTGGAAACAAACCAAATGCTCATTAACAGGTAAATGGATAAACAAATTATTTTCATTTGTATAGGGAAATATTACTCAACAATAAAAAATGAACTATTGATACACACAGCAACATGGATGAATTTCAGAATAATCAGCCTGAGTGAAAGAAACCAGATGAACAAGGGAGTACATACTATACGCTTCCATCTTTATGAAATTATTGAAAATGCAGGCTAGTGACAAGAAGCATATCAGTGGTTGCATGGTGAGGTAGGAGGGCAAAATTTCCAGCAAACTGAAAGGGAATGATAGGAAACTTAGGGATGATGGATGTGTTCAGCCAAGGTGATTTATTGAGAGTATACACATATCAAAACATCAAATTGTACAGTTTAAATACGTACAACTTATTTTTTGTTAAGTATACCTCAGTAAAGCTTTAAAAAAAACCCCACCACTCTTCAATTCAGTTATTAGAAAACCTGAATATTTGAATCTACTTTTTCTAGTGTAAATTTTACAAAATTTACATATAGGTCCAGCTTGTATGATGAAAATTTAGCATTCAAATTGGCATGTACTATAAGTGTAAAATACACAAAGTTTCAAAAGTTTTGTATAGTAAAAAGAATATGTAAAAATCTCAATTTTATACTAATTACATGTTAAAATGAAAAGATTTTAAATACAGTGAGTTAAAGTAGATTATTAAAATTAATTTTACCTGCAGCTTTTCTCTTTTTCAATGTTGCTACTAGAAAATGTAAGCTTACATATGTGTCTCATATTGTATTCTGTTGTACTACACTGGTCCACAATGTGCCAGGTATTGTGCTTGATCTTAGGGATACGATGGTGAGAAAAACCAGATGTTTTCCCTGCTCTCACAGAACTAATGATCTAGATTTAACAAGAGAGGTATTCATGAAATAATCACATAATCAAATATAAAATGCCATTGTGACAAATACCCATGTTGGTCACTTTCTAGCTTCTTCTGGAAGCACACTTTACCCTCACAAGAAAATATAACCATTGTCTCTGAAAATTCTTTCACCCACTTCGAGGAGAATTTTACCAGTGTCAATGTCTCTCTGCCAAAACCCACTAAGAAAAAACCAGTAGTTAAATAAATTGTGTTTACTACTCATTGAAGCAAAGGAGAACACATACAATGGAGAACCATGATATGTCTCAGTAAAAGGATGCTAGAAATAACTTATTAGAGGATTTGGGCTTTGGTTGAGTTATTTAAGGGAGGCTGTAAGGAAATGAGCATTTGTTCTACATTGGATACTATGCGAGAGTGGGGGCAATTCTGTGATCAGATATGTTGTATGTGGAGTTGCAGGCTTGGTTTTGTCTGTGTTCAGACAAAATTATGAAGTAGCCTTGTTTTGTTTCATTTCATCATGGTCTCTGAGTAATCTTATTTTATATTGCAGTCTGTGTAATTGTTTATATTCATCAAGAGAACAAAATGGCCTGACTGTGAGTGTCAAGCCATCATATAATAATAATGTGGTCTAGCTCTGAACGTCAGTTCAGTTTTGAATGACAGTGGCTGCTTTTTTATCTGTCTCATTAATATACATTAATATACATCTTATACATCTTCACATCATTATGCACATTGTGTTTAACATTCTATTCATATCACAGTTACTGTCCATGCACACCATCCTGAAAAGTCATCTTTGTGAAACTGATTGTTAAATGGACAGTCTGTGTCAGTAAGTGTCCAAGCAGGAAAACAGACAACTCATCAGAAGAATTTCATATGAAAAATTCTTTAGACAGGTTTTAGAGGATTTTAAAAAGCCAAGAGGAAACTAGGAAGCAACAAGAGTGCTAAATTCAGGTAGTAGCTATCACGCCTAGGGCTAGGAAAACAAAGAGAAGTTTGTATTTTCAGAAACTACAAAATTAGAGAAGAGGCTTTGGTGAGATGGGACTCGGATTTCTGAATGTGGTACATTGCCAGCTAATGCTGGTACCTCTGAGGGGCACAACCAGGTTGATCCTGGTAGTGTGGGAAAACAGGAACCAACTGTTAATATTACCAACAACCACTGCCAGGATGAGGGGCTGTTCCTTGGGTGATACTGACAGGCATAGGAAGCAAAAGAAAAAGGCACGTCTTCTCATCTTCAGCCTTCCAGTCTCCTATTGTTCTCTATTGGCAGAATCTCAAAGACAATTGGTAAAGCAGAAACGTTGTTTGCAGATTCCCATCAAAAAAGATGGCATAGAAGAATGTGTTTGGAGCTGAGAAAATGTAGCTTAATTTCCTATACAGAAGAAAAGAGATATTTTCATTTGTTTCAATTTCTTATATTAATCAAACTGTGTATGAGTATATGATGCCACCTGTAGAATGAAAGTACTTCTATATAAATTAGAGAATTAATATAGAATTTTTAAAATCTGGATGCTGTCTTTTTGACTTTTGAAAACCATAGTGATTCTGATTGTTCTGATTATAACACACTGTTTATGTATGTTAATACTACTCATAGTAGGTTGTGACTCTTCAATAGTAAAAATAATACTAACATATGTATAGTATTTTATAGTTTAAAGGTATTTTATTTAGAGTATCTCATTCTAATCCTTGCAAAAATGGAGAGAGGTACAGCAGGCATTTCTATTTAGACTTTATAGATGAAAAAACTAAGGACAGGATGATTAAATGACTTGAAAAACTATATATCTAGTAAATAATTGAATATGGATTAGGACTCAAGTCTTTTCTGACTTGTGGTCCCACAGCCATTAGTATTTTGCCTCACCGTAGCATCAGGAAAGGGAAAAAGCTACTGTCTGTTTTTGGCAGGAGTCCTTAGATCTTTGTTTTTTGTTTTGTTTTGTTTTGCTTTTGAGCAAGAATGCTTTTTTATTTTTATTTACTTGGAGTCTTGACCTGCCTGGAACAAGGTTTGAACTAAAAGGAAAATGGAAGAATGAAGATGGTTAATTATCTGTTTCAGTCAGTTTTGGGAAAATATGGAAGTGTAACCTTTTAAGTAAGTCATTGCAAATTGGTTCTAATGGTAACTCTGTTCTCTTCAGTCCCTGGAATGAAGGGCAAGCCTGGAGAAAGCAATCAGTAACACAAGGATCCAACTCACCAGTATGTGTTTTCCAACCTTGTCAGATTATAAGAATCATTGGAGACTGTTGAAGATGATAGTGGTGTGTTAAAAATAAATGTTTGGATACTACCCAAGTTATACTCAATCAAAATCTTCAGAGGAGGACCTGGAAATAGTATTCTTAATAAATGGCCTGATGATTCTTATGATGAGACAAGGTTGTGAAACACTGTCCTGGATCTAGTGTTTGGGTACACTAATCAGACTTCATTGTTTAGCAATAATTAAGTCGTATTTTTAAAATTAATCGTACCAAAAATTTTAATGACTTTTTTCCAAAAGGCTATAGGTCTATGAAACTTATGTGATTTATTTACAATTTCATTTAATCTTCTCTAATTTTCTGCACTTCTATTTAAACTCTGAGATTTTCTTAAAATATTTTTTCATATTGTAATTTTCAGCAGAAAGGAGAACTTTAAAAATTCAGATTGATCCCTTGTGATCTACCTAGTTAGGACAATTGAAATATATTTTCAGTTCTGCCAATAACAGATATTACATAATTTCAGGATTTCTAAGAAACCCAGAAAAAGCCTAAGAGCACCACAGTCTTTTAAACATATAATACAGTTTAAAACCACCAAAATACAATGCATTATCCTCAGAAAAAAAGAGCAATAAAATAGAGTCATATAAAACTGATACTAAACCAAACCTTTGAAATTCCTCTAGTTTTACTCTCTTTAAAAAATAATGGGAGTGCTGTCAGCAAGATGGTGGAATACGAAGCCCTGGGCTTTCCTTCCCTGCATAGAGACTACAATTCAAGAACAATATACAGATCAGTTCCCTCTGTGAGAAATCAAGACACAAGTTAGAGGACTAGTGTGAAACTAGCCCACATTAAACTGGTAAGAAAATTGGGGGCACCCTCTCATCATAATCTGCACCCCTGACACAGCACTATATGACTGGGAGGAAACCCCTAGATCCTAGCTTCTTCCTGAGGAGGGAAAGAGATGTACCAAACATCCAATATCCCAACTAACTTTTCCAGGTGCTGCCTGAAGAAATGGCTTCTATCTCACTTGTCTCAGAGTGCTGATGAGGCACAGTATACAGTAAACCTCTGGGAGCTACAGAAAGTAAAGGAGATAACACGCTCAAACTCATTTTTAAGAGCCAGCATTACCCTGATACCAAAAGAGCCAGAAAAAGACACTGTAAAGAAAGAAAACTATAGACCAACATCCCTAATGTATGTAGATACAAAAATCCTTGAACAGATACTAACAAACTGAATTCAACAGCACATTAAAAAGATCATACATCATGATCAAGTTGGATTTATCCCAGGGATGCAAGGATGTTTTAATGCATGAAAATCAATTAATGTAATACAGCATATTAAACTAATATAATCACATGATCATTTCAATAGATGCAGAAAATGCATTTGATAAAATTCAATACCATTTCATTATAAAAACCCTCAACAAAGTGTGAATAGAAGTATGGCACCTCAACGTGATAAAGCTCATATATGAAGAGCCAACAATTAACATCATACTCAATGGGAAAAAAACTGAAACCTTTTCTCCTAACATCAGGAACAAGGCAAGGATGCCCACTCTTGCCACTTTTATTCAACATAGTATTAGCATCCCTAACCAGAGCAATTAGGCAAGACAAAGAAATAAAATGTATTCAAGTTGGAAAGAAAAGTAAAATGATCTCTGTTTGCTGATGACATGATCTTATATACAGAAAACCCTAAAGACTCCACACACACACACACACACACACACACACACAAAAGCCTGTTAGAACCAATAAATGAATTCAGTAAGGTTGCAGGGTACAAAAATCTGATGTGCTTCTATACACTAACAATGAACTATCTGAAGGGAAAATTAGGAAAATAATCTCATTTGCACTAGCACCAGAAAGAATAAAATACTTGGTAATAAACTTACTAAGGAGGTAAAAGATATATAGGCATACCTCAGGTACAGTGTGGGTTGGCTTCCAGACCACCACAATAAAGCAAATATTGCAATAAAGTGAAGCACACAATTTTTTTGGTTTTCTAGTGCATATAAAGATTTAGTTTACACTATACTGTACTTATATACTATTATGTGTGCCTAGCACTATGTCTAAAAAACAATATACATACCTCAATTAAGAAATAATTTATTGCTAAAAGTCACTAATCATCATCTGATTCTTCAGAGAGTCATAATGTTTTTGCAATAGTAACTTCAAAGATAACTGATCACAGATCACTATAACAAATATAATAATGAAGAAGCTTAAAATATTGTGAGAATTACCAAAATGTGGCACAGAAACATGAGCAAATGCTGTTGGAAAAATGGCATCAACAGACTTGTTCAACGCAGGGTTTCCACAAACCTTCAATTGGTAAACAAAACAAAACAAAACAGTATCTGAAAAGTGCAGTAAAGTGCAATGAGATGTTAAGATGTCCATACTACCCAAAACAATCTGTAGATTCAATGCCATCCCTATCAAAATGTCTATAGCAATTTTTACAGAAATAGGAAAAGACATTTTAAAATTCAAGTGAAACCACAAAGGACTCCAAATAGCCAAAATAGTGTTTAAAAAGGGCAAACCTGAAGGCTTCACACTTCCATCCTTAAGCTACATTTAGATCCCAAATGTCTTTAACCTCAATAAAATAAAAATAAAAATAACTGTAAAAAATGATAGAAATATTGTTGTGAAATGAACATTTAAGTGCCTCTAAAATTTTTAATGTGTTTTTTCTTGCTTAGTTTCAAGTGAAATAAATTTGTAAATCGATAGTTTAATTTGATATATAGGAATGAAATCTCCTGAGTTAAAACCATAAATCTAAAGACTAAACTAAACTTGTAAAATGCTCGTGAATGCACAATAGTAATAAGAGAGTATTATTTGGTAGCCTTTTGTTTAGTCTACTTTGTTACTAATTTTGATGTAATTGTCTCATATCTTGAACATGTAAAATTGAAGCTCTGTGAACTTTTTAAAAACACCTATCTAGGTCTGGAGATATAACTGTACATAAATATTTTATGTAGATATCTATTTATGTATGTATATGTGTCTCATTATTCAGGGCACAGCTCAAATGTCACCTCTTTTGGGAGAAGTTATTCCTTACCACTCTGTATTAAAAAAAATCCTTCTCTAGCCCACGTTACTCTTTATCCTGCTACCCTATTTAATTTTCTTTTTGCATAAAACGTTAGCCCAAGTTAGCATGTTTATCGGATTACTTGTTTTTTTTCGACCACCAGACTTTAAACTCCCTGAGAATATGAACCTTGTCTATCTTGGTCATGGTCTGTTGCTTAGTAAATATTTTTATATGAATTATATTCGTTGTAATAAGCTATCTGTCATTTGTTGAACCTACATTGAAGACCAGAGTCTGAAATTGTTCAAAAGTTAGTCACCTAGGCTGGGGTCATTTGAATATTAAATTTACAGAGGTCACTTGAACATGGGATTCATGGATTCATGGATTCATGTATGCATATAGTCTGTGGTTAATATTGTAGGCTTTTTAGATTTAAAACCATGTCCCACTGCTTACTATCTGCATAATCTTAAGCAAATTATTTAACCTCTATAAACTTAAATTCCCAAATCTATAAAAATCTAGATAATAACATGTACCATCTAGGGTTATTTTGAGGTTTAAATGAAATAAATTTGAAAGTGCTCAAGAATGGTATATATTGTGGTTAAATGTATTTTTTAGGTTTACTAATTCTGGATTTGGGATAAGAATCTGGCTTATTAAAAAGGATTATAGTTGACGCTTCAAATCAAGTTGGTGTCAAAAGAGGGAAAATAGATTTTCAAAATAAATTAATAGCATTCCCTAATACTTTTGTAAAAAATATAAAGCAAAATAGGAATGCAATAGAACAATTGAATAAATCAATCAGCCACTGCAGTCATCAAACTGAGTCTGTGAAGAAGAGATAGTACATTGCAACAACTACCCAGGGAATACTCTAGTCATTACAAAATAAAGATGGTTGAAAGATATTTTTAATTCACATAAAGTTACTTTCAAGAAACATTTCTTCTTGTTTGCTCATATCTGTTTAAGTGGGCCTTTTAAAAGTTGTTAACTTGTACATAGACACAAATTTAAAATGTGAAACCTATATCAAAAATAAGATACTGGTCTGGTTGGTAGAAGGTTGATATTTATGTCATGTAAAATATTTAGAGCTTTAAGGAAACTAAGTTGGACTAGTTGTGAATATTTATATTTTTAAAAGTTGAATGACCTCAGTCATCTAAATTTCTAGATTGGAATTAAGCTTTTCTGAAAAAGATAGATGATTGATAAATGGAGTTTGACGTAAAATATTCTAATACATGTTGTTTTTTAGCTTTTTTTCTTTTTAGAATATTTGCTATAGACAAAAATTTTCAACTGAATTTGCTTTTTTTCTGTTCACATTTATGTAAAATCAGTACAGGTAAAATCTCAATTCAATGATTATTATTACTTTAAAATTTTCATATATCATGTATGCAAAGATAGATTTTTTTTTACAACACAAAACCCAGTGGAACAAGTGTATGCTTCATTCTCTGCCTATTTAATTACCCTTCTATATTGAGAAAATAAATGATATCTACTTTGCATAAAGGGAAAAAAATTTCAATTTTTTGGCTGTGAAGTAATAATTAATTCTCCTTATTCTTTATACTTCACGCACCTCATCTTTCAACTTCTCACTCAAATCAAAGTACTTAAGAAACTTGAAAGATAAAGGTAGTTAAACATAAATATTTATGTGATATCTCTTGCTCTCTCCTTTTCATTTATTGTTAAATAACTTTATATCTTGCTTCTTTAAACTGAAAGTGCAATACATTATAGTTCATTTCAATAAAATTTCCACATTAATCCATTCATTCAATTATTCATTCAACAAATATTTTTAATTGAGGCTCCTACAATGTTCCAGGCAGTGATCTAAGTGTTTGGCATGTGTCAGGAACCAGACAAGGATTCCTGCCTTTGTGGAACTCACTTTGTAGTCAGGGGATATATACAGTAACCAAATAAAATAAGTAAATAAATTATGTATCAGAAGGTTTTAAGTACTATGGAGAAAAAAGAAAGCAGAGTAGGGGGAATTGCAGGGCCTTAGGGCAAGGGACAGGTTGCAGTAGTAAATAAGCCTCATTGCAGTGAAAGAAGGATACTTACTGCAGTGTATATGTTGATAGTGGACTGTTGCATTAGTCAAAAAGTTTTTTGCCTTTGCAATTTTGGCACCATTGCTGTGGAATTTCTTTAGAGTTAACTGTTATGAAATCTAGGGATTTAAGGAAGTACAGTGTGTTACTTATATATAAATTATTTGCCCATTATTTAAAAATTACATATCAGGGTTTGCTTTGATAATTGGAATTCATAGTTATATTCTTTTTCTCCTCTGATATTTAAAATATAAGTGCCCCAGTTTGGTTTCTATGATCCTGTTTAGCATTTATTTAGTTTCTTTCCTGTTCCTTTTCTGTTGATACAGCCAGCCACTGTGTCTCCTTATTACCTGTGAAATCTAATAAAAATTTATTCTAGCATTCAAGATCACTATTTTCTGGTTTTACCTTGTCTGCTTAAGTGTATTTTTCAATGGAGGTTGTTGCCTCCTTTTTTCACTTGAGCAAACATATTGTGTTCTCTGGTATCCTTGTGTTTATGTTCACTGTTCTCACTTCCCCTTTTATTTCTTTAGTCAAATCTTACTCATGCCTCAAGTCTCAAATCACCGTCCTCCCCAGTGACCACCTACATTGGTCTCTTTCGTCTGAAATTCCCAAACACTTACTGTTTGTACCACACATTTCAGCCTTTAATTCCAGTTAGCCTTCAATTTCTGTTTATTTACTGTCTTTCCAGCAAGCCTCTCTTCTATCACCTGTAATACTTAATGAAGTTCTGAGCTTTTACTTGTAAGCATGTTGAAATGAATTGGTAATGGATTACATGATAATATTCTCTATTTGAGAACTTTAAATATGTTTTTTTGACTTAGTTGAGCAGTCAATTATTGGACAATAATCAACTTGATGACTTTTCAAAAACTGTGCTGACTGTTTCTAAATTTGTTGAATCATGCCATTGCTTAAATAAATATATTATAGATGTGACACGACTGTGGTATTGGGAAAATAGTAGGAATTGTATGTAATAAGAGTAATAGGAGGTATATATGTTTTTAGAAACACAATTGTATGTGTTAATTTTATAATTCAAATACTTTTTATGATCTAAGAAACTAGATTGACCCATTCTTTTTGTTGAATTAGATGATTAGAACAGTTACTTGCCAGTTAACTAAGATAGGCTCTCTTTTTAAAGGGTTAACCAAAAATTAAGAATTATGAATTTTTTAAAATGATATTATCATTCTGGTTCATTCAGAGATACTTTAAGAAGTACAGTGTCTTTTTCTCTCTCTTTCCTATCCCAAATTAATATGCTATCTTTTCTTTTCTGACTTAATAATAAATGTGTAATACTGGTAAAACACATCCATTTTCTGTTGAATGGATGTCATGTCAAACTTCTTGACATTTCAATATATGATATTTTCATGATAAGCATTTTAAACTGCCTACCTACATGTATATTGGTTTGTTTTTTCAATTGTAATGAAGTTAAAATTTAGCTTAAAGAGCTTAATTTATAGCCATCATATATGTCTGTTGAAGGACATTGGCTATCTGGCTGTATATACCAGCAAAATATTAGTTAAGTTGGTTACTAAGTCTATACTTAGTGGTTTACTGTTGAGCTATTAGACAACTCATATTTCTGTACTAAGGTACTTGGTGTCTAGTCTGTTGCAATATATCCAACTTAGGAAAAACTAAGATCAGTACTAAATCATTAGACTGATTTCAGTCTACTTAGAACTTGAAATCTTTTTTGGGTACTGATTTCTCTTTGTTGTTCATTAATATGGAGGAGGGACATGGATTTTCATTTTCTAGGGGTGCTATAGCTCCCAAATGATAATTCTGCAATATATTCTTCTGGATTTTCTTCAGTTTTGTTTTGAAATTGGCAGTCTCAATGTCAGTAAAAGAAATTTTAGCTTTTCAGTTTTATTGATATAAAATTGTTATACAGCACTGTATAAATTTAAGGTGTACAGCATGGATTTGACTTAACATGTGTTGTGAAATGATCACCACAGTAAGTTTAAGCAACATCCATCATCTTATATAGATACCAAAAAAAAAAAAAAGAAAAGAAAAGAAAGAAAAAAATATGCTTTTATCTTGTGATGACACCTCTTAGGATCTACTCTCCCAACAACTTTCAAATATACTATACAACTGTGTTAAGTAAAGTCATTATGTTGTACATTACATTCCAATATTTATTTGTCCTATATCTGAAAGTTTGTACCTTTTGATCATCTTCATCCAAGTCCCCTCTTTTTTAGTGTTCATAGAAAAAGTACGAAGGACATTATATTTAACATTTTTTTTAATCTCTCAGTGTTTCTCAAATTGCTTATTTAGATTACAGTTGCTTGATGCTTCAAAACCAGTCACTGGGAAGTTTCACCAGAGTCTAGCATTTTCTGTATGCAGATAGCAAAGACTGTATTCTAAGGTGATTGATAAAATGAGTTAGTTACTGTGATTTTTCTCAAAGTCATATTGGAGCAAATAGTTCCAGACTTTTAAAAACATATTCTAAGCAAGCATAAATTTTAGCATAAACACATGTTTAAGCTCAAATATAAAATTATAGTTTTAGAGGATATTTGGTGGGAAAAGTTTGATACAAGAATATTTTTGCAAAGTACCAGTGTCCTTAGTGTGAAAATTCCATGTGATTTTTTTACTGTATATGTGTTAGGTTAAAAGGCTATACATCCATTAGAATGTCTAAATCCAAAATGCTAAGATAGCAATTACTGACAAGGAGCAACGGGAACTCTCATTTATATTGGTGATGGGGATGTAAATTAGTACAACCATTTTGGAAGACAGTCTGGCAGTTTCTTACAAAGCTAAACATAGTCTTTACCATATGATCCAGCAATCACGCTCCTAGGTATTTACCCAACTGATTTAAATTTTATTTCTACCCAAATTCTGCATGCAAATGTTTATAGCAGCTTTATTCATAATCACCAAAAACTGGAAGTAACAAAGATGTCCTTCAATAAGCAAAATAAACAAACTGGTACACTGAATAGAATTGGAATACTATTCAGTGATAAAAAGGAATGAGCTATCAAGACATGCAAAGACATTTATGAATCTTAAACACATATTGCTATGAGAAGCAGCTGGTTTAAAAAGGCTTTACGCTGTGTAGTTCCATTTCCCATTCCTCAGAAGGCTATAGAGATATGCGTAATATCTGCAATACATTGCACAAAATTTCAGCCTATCAAGTTAAATTGATTGCAGAGTAGTTGTCAAGTTCTATATTTATCTGCTTTAACCAATAACACATATCCACATTTTAGATTTAAGTCTTGCCATGAGACAAATATCTATTTAAATACTTTACTGTTAAGCTTCCCAAAGGTATGAATTTCTTCTGACTAGCTGGCTAAGCTATTTTCCTATGCAAGAGAATGTTTGTATGAAAAATCATTAAGCCAATTATTTTATTCTTTTACTTACAATTTAAGTACAGAGGACTGCAAAATTTATCACAAATTAAAATATCCTGATAACTTGTACAGATCCTCCTTTTGTACATTGGATAAACATAGTTGAATACTACTACTTATTTATCTTGGGTAGTTTTGAAATTGTCCAGCCTGAACTGTGAAATTGCTAAAGATCTGCTTTTTCTGCAATTCTGTGAGCCACATGCCTCAGAATTGTGCTCTGAAATCTATGCTAACTGTTATATGAAGGAAAGCTAATTCCTCCAGTCTCTGCCATCTACTAGCTTCTTGTTAAAAGCTAAGCAAATGTTTGGAATATGACAAAAAATATTTATATTTATACCATAACAAGTCAAGCACATCAGAGATTACTAACCTACAGCATTGGAATCAGGAATTCACTCATTAAAAACTTTTTGTAAAAGTTTATTTAACGTAGAACAGAGTAAAACTGGATATGAATTATTGCCTTAATGACATTTATTTTTTATTTTCTTTTTTCCAGTTTTATTGAGACATATTTGACATATAACACTGCATTAGTCCCAGAATAATACATACATTTTGAAAGCATCTGTAATGATTTGATATGTATATATTATGAAATTATAACCACAATAAGTTTAGTTAATATCAACCACAAGTTAACAATTTATTGGAAAAAATATAATCAGTTATTACACTTATCAATCAGATTGTTTTAAGAGTCTATAGGACTGTATGCTTTAGAAATAGATGCATGTGTGAATGGACATTGGGATGGTTGATGCTTCTATGGACAGAATGTAATATTAACAAAATAATAACAACAGTAATATAGTCAAACATATGGTCTTAATGACTTTTACCATTTTTAGTACTTATTACTAAAGTTAACAGTGAAAATTGCATACAATGCACATTAATATAAAATTACAATAGACTTGAGGTTTTTTCAATTTGACCTACAGAATGCAATAAATTAATGTACATTCTTTTGGAAGCTGTTTTTAGATCTGGACTGGGTGCAAATTTCTCTAGTTATGGTTTATGTTATCATATATGACATCAGGTTTCAAAATTCATGTGCAATATTATAAAATTACCTAGGAACAGTCTCTTCTCCCTCTGGGTGACTTAATTTCAGTCATCTTTAAACATTCATGTTAATTTTAAACATTTGCTAGGGTAAGTCTGCATTCCCAGAAGTTTTTCTTCCCGGTTGGGGATGGCATCATTCTACAGATAGATTAGGAGGGACCAGAATTGAGAAGAAAGCTGCCTTTTTATCTTATATATACCACTTTTAAACTTTACATAATTGTTCATGTTTTCAAAATGATCACAACTTAATTTGGTTATTAAAAACTATTTTAAGATTCTTTTTCTTTTTTTAAAGATAGTTTCTAAATGATTCAAATGTATCTTGTAATTTGGGTTTATTTTTAATATACATATTATTTACCCATCATGTTCAAAGGGTCAAAATTCAGAAACTAAATCTTTTTGCTTATCCACG
This sequence comes from Camelus bactrianus, assembly GCF_048773025.1. Taxonomy (NCBI): domain Eukaryota; kingdom Metazoa; phylum Chordata; class Mammalia; order Artiodactyla; family Camelidae; genus Camelus; species Camelus bactrianus. The sequence continues at coordinate 67,550,014 of NC_133575.1, read as the reverse complement.
TTACCTAGCAGACTCTGGTGTTTCCAAACATGGAACAAAGCCCATTTAAAAGCAATGTTTTCAATAAACAATGCAGTAATCACATAAATTTGGATTTTTAATATATTGTGCTATTCCGCAGAATAGCTCTGTTCTTCATTTTTTCACACTTGAGTAGGTTAGGGACAGCCATGGTTTTCCCCTAAGTTAAGTCTTATTCTTTAGAAAATGCTTATGGGCTTGTTTTTGTTTTGTTTTGTTTTAATCTGTTTTCAAAACATCAGCCTTTAGGAATAAGTTTTTTAAATGACATATTTTTAATGCAAGAAAAATAGGTCTAAGTCTGGGCAATTTAATGACATTAACTCTCTGAATGCTGTCATTTAAATGCCTAAGTATTTTAAATGCAGTTGTCAAAGTAATTATGGACTTTTTCATTTCACCTGAGGGGTTTTAGGATAGTAGTGTGAGGGGCAGGATAATTTACTGTTATACAGATATTTTATTAAATTAAATTGTCTTGTCTCTCACATGCTGCCAATCAAATGTCTAATTATCATGATTTTATTTGTTTTATACTCATTGTAGAAGCTTTCCCCTTCTCAGGTAAGAACACTGAGTTAAAAATAGTACATTCTGATGAACCTTTTGGAGTTTAATCACATTTTATAATAATTCTCATTTTTAGATCTATGTTATGCCTTAGTTCAGTAAGATAAAAATATTTTTAAAAAGACTGTAAGAACAGAAACGAACCTGTAAAATACAATGAGATTAAAGAAAAAAAATTTAAATGGCAAAAGTCTGCTGGAGTTCAAGCTTATATTACAGAATCCTTAGCCACACATGAGTTTTAGTGGCAGCAAATGTAAACTTACAAACAATACAGCTATGTACTTATGTATCATCCAGTAGATATTCAATAATGTTGATTGACTGGCTGACAAAAATCTCCCATCTAGTAGAAAGTTTACCACTGATTTTTCTCCTCACTTAAGGTTTTGCAAAAAGTTATTTTCATTAGGTATGTCTTAAAATTGAATATTAAATGTGGATATGCATAACGATATCTATTTATGATGCCCAAAATGTACTTAACATTGAAAAATGTAACAGCAGTTTCTGCTATTGGGTTAAGATTGTGAGAGATATGTAAGGAAAAATTATGGAAGCTTTCCTCAGTGCTGCACTACCTGATTTGCTACTATGCTTACCCTCTTTGTGTCTAATTTTATGATCCCATATTCGCCTGTCTGTCCTTGTGGCTGCTGTTTTATTAGATCTGAACATTCCAAGACATCTACAGGCTTATTTTATTGTATCAATAATAGATTGCTTTTAAGTTACATTTTGATGTGGGATTCCTATTTTGATTTATTTTTTAACTAACTTCTTCCTAATTATATAAGTTACTAAGTAAATAATGGAGAAATAGAGCCAATGTAGAACTGTAGGAAGTTAGCAGTAGAAGTGACAGAAATGGGCAGCTGGCCAGGTGCCATACTGCAGAAGGAACTGGCAGCAGTTTGCCCTTCGGCTGCAGAACTTTCCTTCAGGGTATTGGACTCCCAATATTTAATTTAATCAACAAGGAAAGTTCCTCAGAGAGCACATAATAGCTGGCAGTACCAAATGCGAACCTGAGCAGCCATCATAGGGGGATCCCTAGAAGACCTTCTGACTGGTGACATGATACTGTCAAGACAGGAAATCAGACCTTTTTCATATGCTATCATCCAAGTGATATCTGTGTTCCATAAGAATTGTGACTAAAATATAAATAGTAAAATATATATATATATGAATATATTTGAATATATGAAAATGTGAAATTTCTAAAAGTAGGGAAAAGTAGACAAGATGAAATGCCCTTCACAAAGAAGCTGGAGCAAATTCCAAGCATGCCCAGCTACTGCTGATTTTTTTTTTCTACAAGAGCAGATTATTTCCTCAGGTATATGTAATTCTTCTTTCAAATTAGTCTCCCCTTAATAGCACTGTGTACTTTCTTCCTGTTTAGGATAGAGGTACGTGTGTGGGTTGGGTAGGTGTCAGAGGGAGACTAAAGTGCATTGGATCCCTCTATGAGAATGATTTGTTTTATATGGCTTTTCTCTTTTAGCCCTTTTAACAATCCTAGACTATTATTATTCCCATTTTCAGATAAGGAAACTAAGCCTCAGAGATTAAGTCACTTACCCACGACTAGGAAGAGACAGAGTTAGGATTAAAATACAGGACTTTCACAATTCCCACTATTTTGCACTTTGGAGGAAAATTGCAGCTCACTACTTGTTACCAAGTCTAAGCCCTTACTATATACACAATCAGAATTTCTGCTGCCTCTGGCTTTTAATTTTTGTTGCTGGAGAAAGGAAGTTTTGTATGCACAATAAAGTGGTGGGCATCATGGTGTGAGATTGTGTTGTGTTTTGTTTTGTTTTCAGCAAGTTTGCTATTGTACATAGAGGCTTAGCATCAACTCTTTCATTTTGTGTTGAGACTACTGCCTGCTAAATTTAGAGGGGCAAAAAAAATAAAAAACTTATTTGATTCTTTCCAAAGAGGATGAGTCAGTTTCTCCAGGGAATTCCTTAAAAAGTCTAGTTATCTGCCTTCAATGTTTTTAAGCTTAGCTATGATAATAGAGGTTTTTGCTTCACTTCTGCTTGTCAGTAGAAAGAAGCTTTGTTTCTGCCTGATGTATTTTGCATCATGTTCCTGTAGCAGAAGATTGTGTTTGAAACTGCATGTGTGACAAGTAAAATGTTAGCTAGATAACGTCAGTTTAAACTCTAGAGTTGGCTGTTGATCTTTCTAAAAGAGTGACACAAAAATGACAATATATTCTCATATATGGTGGCTTTAGAAAGATCCTAGGTCAAGGATTTGGATGACAGTACTCCTAGGGCTAAAGACTTACAGTATCCCATGCCCAGACATCTATAATGTAAAACGGAAGTGAGTTCTTCTCAAGATTAAAGTACAAATGGCCTTGGGTTTATAAAAATATTATATTAGTCAGGGTTCTCCATAGACACAGAACTACTAAGATATATGTATATATGTGAATTTATATTTACATGGGATAAGAGAGACAGTATGACAGTATATGTGTGTGTGTGTGTGTATATATACATCAAGTTTAAAGACCTGAGAATCAGGACAATTGATAGTACAAGATCCAGTCCGTAAGCTTAGCAGGATCCAGACCCAAGAAGAGCCAATGTGTCGGTCCTCATCTAAAGGCTAGGAAAGGCCAATGTTTTAGCTCAGTCAGGTGGAAGGAATACCCCCTTACTCAGCCATTTTTTTTGTATTCAAGTCTTCAATTGATTGGATGAGGCCCACCCACATTAAGGAAGGAATCTGCTTAACTCAGTCTACTGATTCAGATGCTAATCTTATCCAGAAACACCCTCTCAGATACACCCAGAATAATGTTTGACCAAATGTCTGAGCACCCTATGGTCCAGCCAAGTTGATACATAAAATTAATCATCACAGAAATATAGCTCAGAAATTCAAGGACTAGAAATTTTCAGAATCTAAAAGATAAATCTCTTATCTGATAAGAGGTTAATATTAGGAATGTATAAAAAACTACAACTCAACAACAGAAAAACAAATAACCTGATTTAAAAAATGGGTTTTTGAAAAGACTTGAATAGACATTTACCAAAGAAAATATACAAATGGCAAACAAACATATGAAAAGATGCCCAACATAGCTAATCATCAGGAAAATGCAGATCAAAACCACAATGAGATGTCACCTCCTACCTATTAGCATGGCTCTATTTAAAAAAAAAATAACACACACACAAAAAAACTAAGTGTTGGTGAGCATAATGAGAAATTAGAATGCTTGGTGGCAATGTAAAATAGTGCAGCCACTATGGAAAACAATATGATGGTTCGTCCAAAAATTGAAAATAGAATTACCATATGATCCAGAAATTCCACTTCTAAGCATATACTTCAAAAAATTAAAAGAAGGGACTCAGACAGATACCTGTACACCAATGCTTATAGTAGCATTATTTACAATAGCCAAAATGTGGAAGCAACCCAAATATCCATCAAGAGATGCATTGATGAACAAATGTGGTATATACCTAAAAGGGAATATTATTCATTCTTAAAAAGGGAGGAAATTCTAACACATACTATAACATGGGTGAACCTTGAGAACATTATGCTAAGTGAAATAAATCAGTTACAGAAAGACAAGTACTGTATCATTCCACTAATATGAGCTATCTAGAGTAGTCAAACTCATAGAAACAGAAAGTAGAGTGGTAGTTGCCAGGGGTTGAATAGATGAGGAAATGGGAAGTTGTTGTTTAATGGATATGAAAAAGTTCTGGAGATTGGTTGTATAACAGTGTGAGTGTACTTAACACTACTGAATTGTACACTTAAAATAGTTAAAATGGTAGTTCTTATGTGTGTTTCACCACGATTTGGAAAAAAATCAGTCAAATTAAATTTTCACCCAGGAGTCACAAGAGGGGATTATTTTTGAGGACCTCATATTCAATCTCTTATAGATAAGAAGATATTTTCACTGGGGGTAGATATTGTATCAATGAATAAATTGAATGGAATGGTTTATCTGTAAATCATTAAATTTTCTAAAAGTTATTTCCATAGTTTAAAAGGGCAATGCATTGCTAATCATGGAAAATATATTATATGTGATTAAAAATATCATTGCATGCTAAAAAGATATCTAACATGTTTAGCACAGTTCTGGTCACCAGTTGCATACCAATTAAAAAAATAATAAATGGAAAGAAAAGCATCATCCTTTAAATAAGCATTTCTCAGAAAAATACATATGGCAAATAAGCATATAAAAACACTTGTTCTTAAAGAAATACAAATCAAAACAACAAGATGTCATTTTTTCAAGAAACTAGCAAAAATTATAAAGTTGGATAATACCTAGCACTGACAAAGATATAGGAAAATAGGAACTAGCATACATTTCAGCCTTTGTCCAAGGGAAAGTTGGCTATATTTACAAAAAAATTAAGCACACATACTCTTTGGCTCACCAATTCCATTTTCGTTATAAGACCTAAAATTAAGTCCCCATCTTATATGTGTCTTGACATCTGGGGAAAGACAAAAGGATCTTGAATGATGGCCCAGCTACAAGTTCCCTTTACCATCGTGTTCCTACAGATAAAGTACTATATTCAAACAACAACTTAGCAGGGAGATCAGGCACAGTGCCTGCTTATCCTTGAATAGCAAGCTTCAGTAGCAGGGTGCTAGCCCACAGAATGATTCAAACAAGTCAATCACATCCTTCTGTGGGAAATAGGGGTTTCACCACCCTTAGGGGTTACACCACAGCCTCTGCTTGCTCATTCTGTTTCCAAGTAGAATTCCCATGTAGCCCTGAATGGCATACAGTTTTCTCCTCTTACAAGCTGTGAGTATATGTAATTAATACACTACTGTTGATTTCATCTGTCTAGTGTTGGGAGTTGTTTGTTTGGCAATCCCCATAACTCTAGGGCAGGAATCCATTCCTTGTCAACTGGAAGAGGTGGAGGGGGTCAAAACACATGGCTAGTAATTTCCCATCATATATAATTGCAAATATAAAGCAAGAGATATGTACCAGAATGACTAGATAACTAAATTAGATAACATAATTAAGTCACATTAGTAAATTGTATAGTGTCCGTATCATGGAGAACAATGCAACAGTTAAAAAGACTGAAGTAAAACTGTATGTGATGATATAGAAAGATCTTCAAGATATACTAAGTGAAAAAAATTAAGTTTATATCATCATTGATTTTTTTTTCTAAGTGTATATGCATTTTTATCCTGGAATGTTACTCAGGAAATTATTGATAATGATTGCCTTTGGTGTCAGGATTGGGTGTTTGTAAGTAAGGAATGGAGAGAGACTATAACTCATTTTACACCTTTCTGATTGACTTTTTTATCAAGTGCATAATTACTTTTTATTTTTACAAAATTTTACTTTTATTTTTATGAAAATTTTATTTTCATAAAAATAAAAGTAAAATGGCATGATGCCTCCTATTAAGCAGCCCATTATCTGGTGAAAAGATGAACAAACTTTCACATAACAAGTGTGAAATCTCAACAGCATGGGTTAGTGTCTGGACTGATGATCAGGATAGGGCAGAGTAGTGCACAGCATATAGAAAACTGAGGGAGTAAGGTGAGGGAGTGAGGGAAGTGTTAGTTGAGTTAGAAATTTTCTATAGTTCTCATTTCAAAAGGATTGCTTCTGAGTACAGATATATAAATCAATTCCACATTTAACTAAGATGCATACTTAAAACTGGAAACTCTTCTCCCCAACATCAGAGTTTTGTCACTTAGTTTTATTTTTAAAAGAAAAGCAAAGAACTAAATTCCTAGAAATGTCCTTGAGGCTGGTGAAGAGGCCAGAAAGTTTCTTTCTGTTGTATTGTAATATAATCCAAGTGAAATCAACACAATTGTCTGGTCACATGGGCCAGATCTCAACTTGCACCTTGATTGCCAGAGTTGCTGGAATGTTACCCTTCACAAAAGCAGCAAGATAATTGACTAGTATGGCCTCCCCACTTAAGGCTCAGGGATGCCTTGTAAAGTGAAAGTGGCTTTAGAGTCCAATACAAACACAAAACTGATTTCAACTTCAGGCTTCCTTGGGGAAGAATTCACCTTCTTCTTTGCTTCCACCTTTTTTTCCTTCTCTAGAAGAATATTCAATTTTAATGCTAACTGATTTTTATTACCTTATTTATTTCCTTAGTTAAAATATGCTCTTAGGAGCTTTAAAAATAACTGCTCTTTCCCCCATAAGCTTCTACTTAATAAGCGTTGTCATAATAGGTCGCCTTCAGCATTGCTAATGCTAAGACCCCAGCACATTCCTAACAAATCAAATCAGGTTTTATTTAGTTCAATTTAAGGGATGAATCAGCTTTGGATGTCCTCTAAATGAATTACAAATTAATTGGCTGAGTATGTTCAGTGTTCTGTTCATTATTCCTTCCATTCTGACAATAATGTAGGCTAGCTTGCAGTGGAGAATTTGGTGCAACAGAAAAATATGGGAATATTTATGCTGGCTGTTATGATGAATTATTTGAACCTACCTAGAACCATACCACCATTTATTTTTCTCTCTGTTTTGAGAATTTTAACCTCACAATTATTGTACAATCAATATAGGAGGGACACTTAATGAGATTTTTGTGCTATAAATAACTTGAGGGTTATTCCACTTGATTAAAAAAACTTGGATGACATATTTTGATTCTTTTATTGGAAACATGTAATTTAGTACTGGTACTTATAATAAATGTTACTCATCAGAGGTCTTTTTTTTAACATTTTTTATTGATTTATAACAATTTTACAGTGTTATATCAAATTTCAGAGGTCTTTTTAAGAATAGGTCTAACTGGTAAGGAAATTGGTTAACACAGACAAAAAAAACTGTACTCCATGTCTTATGAAGAGACATTATACAATCTAACTTCACTTTCTTGGTAGTAATCTGAGAATTCATGTACTGCTTTTCCTCCTGATAGCTAAAACTCCTTTGCAAAAGATTGTAACTTTAAAACAAATTTGTACCTGCTGTTTAGTATTTTATCAGTTTTAGCTATGATAACCATTTTAATTGTCATGGTTTATATGTTGTATTCATTATTTTCCATTGTAACCTGCATCTGATTTAGGAGAGGGTTCCATTTAAAATTTCAGTTAGAAATTAGATGTTGAAAGCAGTTTATGTCTAGGAAGGATTTGAGGTCTAACCTCTGTGTTGGGACCAGATCATTTATTCTTAGGCAGAAAGCAGCAATGGAACCTCACACCTCATGACATGATTTGTCACTTTTATCTTCAACTCCCTCTCACAGGCTTTCTTTTTCTCTCACTCTCTCGCTTTTGTCACTTACACTCTCTCATCACAAACACACATGCACACATAATACAGGATTTTGCAGGACATATATTTTTTAATTAAAGTTAATTTTTGGATTTTTTGACTACCCCTTGAGATAATCAGGGACATCCTAGGGATAAAGGTACTAGGAAAATCAGATATATTTCTATTTCTAGTTTTGCTGTGATCTCTCTGCACCCTCTTGAATAAATCCTTTGACCCTTCTTTTCCTGACTCCTTACCAGCAAATGGAGGTCATTATTTATCATGCTTCTAACTTACTTCCTAGGGATGCCTCCAAGATTCACTGGATTAAGACAATATATAAAATCCATAGTTTATTGGATTAAAAAAAAAACCTAAGAACAAAAAAGATAGGCTTATTCTGAAACTTTCTGAATCCATAAATATGATTGCTCTCTTAGGGCAAAATTATCTTCTTACGTTTCTCTTATTTACTCTTTTAATTAATCATAACATTAGTAGGAGACCTACGTATGACAAATCTTGATTAACTTATCAAAAGGCAGCATAGTGACATGATCCTGTTATTTTTTAAATATATGTAGTGTGAATGTGATTAAATGTATCATAAAAATAAGTTTAAAAGAATATACACTAGAATTAACAAGTGTTATTTCTAGGATTATTGGTGATTTAAATTCTTTTCTTTTAAAAATATATTTGTATTTTCTATAATTACATGTATAATTTGTGTGATTACAACCATTTAAAATAAACATTGCTTAACTGCTATCAGTTAAATTTTTTTTTGCTTATTTTATTTTAGCATACTTTCATGTCATAGAAGTAAATACCATGGAAAATACCCATTTCAGAACGAGGGAACATAGAGTAAGGATTGTGAGATTAATTAGCTACTATTATGTGTTGAAAGTAACCTAGTACATATCATTTTGATGATCCTCTCTATTATATTCTTCCTTTAATTATTCTAATTTTTAAAAATGTGTTTTACAGCTACAAGACCGCACTCAGTTCAGTGATCGAGATTTAGCCACCCTTAAGAAGTACTGGGACAATGGTATGACCAGCCTTGGTTCTGTTTGTAGAGAGAAAATTGAAGCAGTTGCAACTGAATTAAATGTGGACTGTGAAATAGTTCGGGTAAGACATTTCCAATAATTTTCATATTGTGGTTGATGAGTGTCATAAACACAGGGAACTATACTCAGTATCTTGTAGTAACAAATAATGAAAAAGAATATGAAAAAGAATTTATTTATGTATATGTCTGACTGAACTATTATGGTGTACACCAGAAATTGACACAACATTGTAAAATGACTATACTTCAATAAAAAAAAAGGAAAAGAAAAAATATTGGCTCATCCAGCAAAACAAACAAACAAACAAACAAACAAACAAACAAACAAAAACTTGTATGAGGTTCTTTAAACAAAAATAATGGGAAAAAGATAATTCACAGAATGGAAGGAAATATGTTCAAATCATATATCTGATAAGGAACTGTATCTGGAGTATGTAAAGAAATCTTACATCTAAGTAATAAAAAAGGCAAATAATGCAATTTAAAAATGGACAATAGATTTGAATAGACATCTATCCAAAGAAGATATACAAATGACCAATAAATACACAAAAATGATCAACATCATTTGTCATTATGGAAATCAAAACCACAATGAGATACCTCTTAACACCACTATGATGGCTATAATAAAAAAGGCAAATGAGAAATTGGAACCATTATACAATTCTGGTGAAAATGTAAAGTATTTTAGCCACTTTGGAAAACAGTCATCAAACTTTTTAACTTAGAGTTATCATATGAGCCAGCAATTCCACCCTTAGGTATATACTCAAAAGAAATGAAAAATATGTCCATTAAAATTTGTAGATACTGACAGGCATATGTAAAATAGATAAACAAGAGTATACTGTATAGCACAGAGAAATATATACAAGATCTTGTGGTAGCTCACAGCGAAAAAAAAATGTGACAATGCATATATGTATGTTCATGTATAACTGAAAAATTGTGCTCTACACTGGAATTGACACAACATTGTAAAATAACTATAATTCAATAAAAAAATGTTTAAAAAACCTTATATGTGGATGTTCATAACAGCATTATTCATAATAGCCAAAAAGTGGGGAAAAATCAATGTCTATCAAGTGACTAGGTAAACAAAATGTGATATATGCATATAATAGAATATTATAAAGCCACGTAAAGGAATGAAATACTGAACATGCTACAAAATAGGTGAATCTTGAAAACATTCCGCCAAGTGAAAGAAACCGGTCACAAAAGGCCACATATTTTATAATTCTATTTTTATGAAATGTCCAGAATAGGGACTTCTATAGAGATAGAAAGTAGATTAACGGTTGCTAGGGGCTGGGAGTAGGGAGGAATAACTTCTAATGGATAAAGGGTTTCTTTTTGGCATGATGAAACTGTTCTGGAATTAGATAGTGGTAATTGTTGCACCACTCTGTGAATATATTAAATACCTTTTCATTGTACACATTAAATGAGTGAGTGTATGGTATGTTAAATATATCTCAATGACATTGTTTAAAAAATTGCATGAGGTGATCTGAAATACAGTACTTCCTCCTTATCTGTGGCTTCACTTTTTGAAGTTCCAGTTACCTGCAGTCAACTGCAGTCTGAAAATATTAAATGGAAAGTTCCAGAAATAAACAATTTGTAAGATTTAAACTGAGCTCTGTTTGGAGTAGCATGATGAGATCTTGCACCATCCTGCTCTGTCCCACCTAGGGCATGAATCATCCCTTTGTCCAGCATATTCCTGCCACATATGCTACCCACCAGTTAGTCACTTAATAGCCATCTTGCTTATCAGATTGACTGTCATGGTATTACCGTGCTTGTTTTCAAGTAACCTTTATTTTATTTAATAGTGGCCCCAAAGCTTAAGAGTAGTGATACTGGCAATTTGGATATTCTCTTACTGGACCTAATTTATAAATTAAACTTTAATATGGATATGTATGCATAGGAAGAAAATAATATATATAGGGTTCTATACTATTCCTGGTTTCAGATATTTACTCAGTTAAAGGGGGACTACTGTATGTCTCACACATTACATAATGAATGATAGATTGAAAAATTATATTGATCAGTCGTGAGAACTGAAGTTTACATTCCATTTGAAAGATGTTTATAAAAAGATTTAGATAGTGGCAGTATTGTGTTGGTGAGTATTTAACAACTAGCTTTTTAAGGGGAAAAAAAAAAGCCCTAGTTTATAGCATTTGTTGATTTACATGGTATAAACATTCCCGTCATGGCTGATTCCATGACTCATTCAATACAGAGTTCAGGAGAGAGGCTAATAGTTGGCTCTTGTGAGCAAGTATGAGTAGGCTTTGGCTCACACTGGAGGATCAGTCCAGAAGATCAAGAGGGAAGTACTATTAAAGAACAAGTGGCAAAACACAGAACTCTTACAGAAGAAGAAATATTTATTATTTTCTCATACACAAAGGCAGAAAGAGGGAGAAGTATAGGGAGAAGTCATAGAGCATACTTCTCAAAATTAATACGCTTCTCAAAATAAATGCCGTCCTGTCCAGAGCCTTGCTTTTTAATTTTTTTTAGGATCCAGGTGAGAAATCAAATGAATACTTTATTTACCCAGCATGCTATGTGTTATATATAAGAACAGGGAAGTAGAAATGCATTAGACACTTATCTTGTTTCTAAGAACTTTGGAGTCTAGCAAAAGGAATGGCAAAAGAACACAAGTGACTGAAGAGGAATTAGAGTGGAATCATGTTATGAGGAGCCTAAGCTAAATCCACGAGTAGGGAAAGACAAAGCATGTGTTTTTGTTGTCATTGTTGTTTTTAAATTTTTTAAAATCAAAGTTATACATGCACATAGCTTAAGGAGTCAAGTTCTGTAGAACTTGCTACAAAACAAACATTCCTTACTCCTTTCCTCCTACTATTTCCCGATAGCCAGAGTCAACTACTTTCCACTCTTTTGGATGATTCCTTTGGTATTTACCTGCACCTATGAATAATGTGCTGTATTAATTAGAATTAGGTTTGTCTGTGGAAGACTCAAAATAACAATGACTTAAATGAGATACTTCAATTCTATGTACACATCCAGAGCTGGCATGGCATTTCTGCCCTGTGAAATCTTCAGAGACTCTGGCGCCTTCCACCTTTCATTCTGCCATCCATATTATGTAACCCTTGTCCTCGAGGTACAAAATTAAAGCACTTATGCTCTAAGCAGCATGGCAGAGATAGGGAGAAGGACGGGGCAAAAAGTGTGTACCCTTATCTTTTAAAAGGGATTCTCAGAAACTGCCACAGGACATATTCACTTACAGCCCACTGGTTAAAGACTAGTTACAAGGTCATACCTAACTACAAGGGAAGCTGCAAATATAGTTATGTTCTGGGGAGCCATGTGCCCAGCTGAACTTTCTATTGTTATGTAAAAGGGAGAAGACAGATATTGGGGAACACTTAACTGTCTCTCATATCTGTTTATATTGCTAGTTCTTGATTTTTCAGTGTTAGGAATTGTTGATTGAGTTTTGAGTATGTAATGCAAGGAATTTTTTTAAAAAACTCTTTCAAGATCTCTTTATTCATCCTTTCACCTACATGTATACTTCTTCTCTTTTTATCCTCCCAGTATAATTATTTCATAATTTTGGTTAGTTTCATATTCAGTGTTAACATTACTACGACTAGGTAAATGCTTTATACAGTTCAATTATGAAGTATAATATTATTTTTTGTCCTTTTCTGCATAGCATGATTTTGTCTCCTTGGAGTTCATTATTTACTAAGTTTTTGATTTTTATGTGTTTGCTTACTTAATTTTCTAGGTATTTACTGCTAATTTATCCTCAGACCTTTCCCTAGTTGTACATATAACCTTTCAATAATTCATACACGTTGGTAATGCAAAAATTTTATCATTTTAAAAACATTTTTCCTGGAATCTTCTGATCTGCTCCAAACTGAATTGGTTAGTCTGCACCTGGAGCACAGCTATTACCCTGAGATTTCCATTTTCAAACTGTTCTTCTGGTTTACTTTCAGTAAGATGTCCTCAAATTTATCTTCCAACTTTTCTACTGAGATTTTCATTTTTGTTTGTATTCAATCTGCCACTGATACTAATAAACTCCATGTGCCATGACAGCAGCTTCCAGACTCCGTGGACTGTCATAGGGGTTCCTTGAGACCCAATCCTGCAGGAAAGACTAGAGAAAGACAGATTATTACTAAAAACATACTCTCCCAAAATGAAAGATAAGATATCCACAGGGTTCCTAGCTAGGACTCTCTTTGATACCGAGAGGTTTTAAGCATAATTGTTGTTAAAAATGGCCAAAGTCCCCTATAAGGAGATGAAGGAACCAGAACTTACCCTATATACCATGTGAAGATACAGTGAGAAGGCAGCTTTCTGTGAAACAGGAGAAGGGCCTTCACTAATAACTTAACCTTGACCTTGGACTTCCAGGCTCTAGAGCTGTTAGTTATAAATGTTTGCTGTTTAAACCACTCAGGCTATGGTATTTTCTTATGGCAACCCAATCTGTATCTGTATTTATATTAAACTATGCATGAGTTGATAGTGGTGACTCCAACTCTAGTCCATAAACACATGGATCATTCTAGACTTTTCTTCTTGCTTATCTGTAAACTACTACTCCAATAGTGAGAAACCTGCCTCCTACCATATGCCATCCATGTACTTATCTTTTAATCTCAATACACAGGTACAGCGATTTCAGAATTTTTACACATTACCCCCACAGGAAAAATTTGCCAACTTGAGTGCAGTGACTGTATGCATTTCCTTCATCTTTAATCCTACGGGCTACTCTCATTTCCTGTCACTTAGGTCAGTTTCTTTCTGCCCATCCCCTTCAGTGACATTATGTCACACATTTGTAATACAGATTGGATCCTTTTGTCACAGTCTGGATTCCTTTCTGGGATCCCCACGTCTCATAATTGATTTTTTAAAATTTGCACCTATAAAGTTCACTCTTAATGCTGTAAGGATGTCTATGAGTTTTTACAGATGCCTAGTTTTGTTTATTCATCACTATAGTATCAAACAGAATAGTTTCATAGCCCTATAAAATCTCCTAGGCTTCACTTCTTTAACTCCCTTCCTCTCCACAAGCATTTGGCAATCTCTGATCTGTTTTCCATCAATAGTTTTGCCTTTTTCAGAATGTCATATGAATGGAATCATATGGTATGTTGCCTTTATAGACTCACTTAGTTCACTTAGTAATATTCATTTAAGATTCATCTACATTGTTTAGATTAATGGTTCATACCTTTTCATTGCTCAGTGGTATTCCACTCGGAATGTACCACGGTTCATCCATTGACCAGTTGAGAGACATCTTTATTGTTTTCAGTATTTATGATTATAAATAAAACTTCTATAAATGAACAAAAAAAATTTGACCAAAGCCATTGATACTGTACAGAAACCTTTATCCCTATAGAAAGTCCTAACATACAGAAAAAGGAAGTATTACCATTTTCTTCTTGCTGATGGCTAGTTAAAATTTCTACTAGAAGAAAGAAGAGGGAACTGCTTACTATCCTTTTGTTTTTAGTGATTTTTAAGAGTGCAGCATGCCCACAGCAGAAAGAAACTGTGAAAAGGTGATGTGTTGTAAGAAGTCCTCTTCTGTGGTATTTAATAGATTAACTCCAAATAAGAATATTTCATCACATAAATATATTCCTGAGATTTTGGGAGAAACTATGTAGATGTTTTACAGTCTAGTAGACCTTTTAGTTGTTGATCACCAAAATGAGCTTTGCCTCAGGATGTCTAGTTAGTTAGCCCTTACTTGTGGTATAATTTGGAAATTTTAGATTCCTGTTTCCTTGTTATAGCTTATACTTCTAAAAAGTCTAGGAAACAAACTTGGCATATTTTTTCTTTCACTTCGTTGAGTATTATTATATACATATATTTCTTTAACTTGGATTATCATTCCCAAGTTAGTGCCTATTATTTCTTGACTCATTCATTCATCAAAGGTGAACCGAACACCTGTGATGTACCAGAACTCTTCTAGGTGCCATGGAAAAAAAATCACAGCTCTCCTAAGGAACTTGCAATTTAGCATGGTTGAATTATTTAATGTCTCTGTGCTTCAGTTCACAGTAAATGGGACATAATATAACAGAGGGTTGTTTTGAGATAATATATGTGGATAACAAGTGTAAAGCACCATAAGTCCTCAATAAAAGTTAGTTCCCTTCCCTATCTCTCTGCAGTTCAGTTTAATGCCTGCCCTTTCCATCTGTGTTTGGGTTATAGTGGACATATGTCAAAACGACCTCTTGTGTGGTCAAATATCTGTATAAACAACACATGTTTGAATGTTTAAAATACATTTTGAAAGACAAGTAAATTTCATGAAAAACAGATGTATGTTTTAACATTTTAGATTATGTTTATTTTCTAAGGATCATGGCTAGATTTAAAATGTCTTTAAATAGATGAATGTTTTTCATTTATACTGTTTTAACCTTGCCTTTTGCATTAAATATAAACCTCCACTCCCAATATGTGTGCAAAATAAATAATTGTAAACTCTCTATTATATGCCATAGACATTGACTTAAAGCTGGTGGGCATCTTGAGATTGAATTTCATGCTCTTACTTTATATAAGAGAAATGGGAATATACCAGTGAAACCACCACCACAATCAAGATAGGTAACGTTTCCATTGGTGTCTACATCTATCAAAATTCATCAAGCTGTACATCTGAAATATGTGTAGCTTATTGTACAAGAATAATACCACAATAAAGGTGCTAAAAAAGAGTAGGAGAAGGGAATTGAGAATATTGTGTTATAAGGTACCCACACTATCCATGAAGCATTATGGGGTTATTTGAAGATGTTCATATAATTTGTTGTAACTGTTGCAAACTCTAAGGAAACCACTAAAAATGTTTAAGAAGCATAATTGTTACGTTAAGAGAAAATGCGGGAAAAAAGAGAAATGGGGATAGATAGGAGAATGGCTTTCCCAAGGTCACATATCTAGTCAGTGATTAGAGGCCAGATCTCATTATTACCAGTCTAACATTATTTCCATTTGCACTTCACCAGTGTATGCCTCATCATAAGAATTACCTTGGATACTTCTTAAAAATACGGATCACCCCATCTTAGACTTATTAAATCAGTATTTTCAGAGAAGGACCTTAGAATCTATGTTTCCTTTCCCACAGTAATTCTTATGACAGGTTAATTTGGAAATAATTTCATTTCACTACACTGTGTCACTGTGGCTAAATAGTCTAGCTGATTCTTCCCCTTGGTCAAATTTTGTAGTTTATATTTTTCTTATCTATTTGTTTATTGTCTATATCTCTACTAGATTATAAATTCAATTCCATGAAGGCATATATCAGCATTAGAACAGTGCTTAGTGCATACTTGATGTTCAATAATATTTGCAGAACGAAAGAATGAATGTTTAACAAAAAGGTCTGCCCTCTGTGTATATCCTACACAGAACACAAATATATAATAATATGCGTTTAAACTAACATCAGTTTGGAATATTGTTTTTTATTACTTTAATATAAATGTACTTGGAAGCTTATGGGGCCTGAGAGTACTCCTATTTAATAGCCACTATATTTGTGCTGCCAATATATAGTTGACCTGGTGGAAAAGATACAGTATTAGTCTATAAATTTATGAGCACTCTGCAGGAACAAAGATCATCCAGGAGACTAAAGATTTGGAAACCAGTTTTCTCAATTTTCAGTTTCCTCAGATAAGGAATCTGAGGCCCAGAGTGATAAAATAACTTGATCATGGGTCATATAAAATCGTTGAAAAATTGTATATTTCAAAAGTATGGATGTTTAATTTGAAACACAGAAATAAATACTCTTTATGTTATTGATAGCTGACATGTACAAGAGGGTATTCGGGATAAGGTGAATCCAGTTCACGCTGGAACCAATGCCTAGAATTAATAGGACAAAGATACTGATTCAGTTTAAAGAAGCGCAATTTGAAAAAGCAATCTAAAAACTGCACTGGGGAACCTTGCAATGTCGTATGTTCCATATTCCTGAAGTCTTCATGCAAAGACCGAATAGCCATCCACCTAGAATGTTGAAGAAGGGACTTTTACATTAAATGAAAGTTTAGACTAGTTGGCTTCTAAGATTACTTTCGTCTTCTATGATTCTTTGAAAATATAATAAACCCATTAGCATTGTATTTGCATGCAGAATCATTTTCCTGGTGCCTTCCAGTTTTGAGGAATACCCAGAGAAGGACTATTTCAGGCCTAGTATGCAATAAATTATCATATAATCCCAATATTCACATCACATATTTTTTCACTTTTATTGCTGTACATTCCATAATCATTCATTTCTCCCAAGAAAGGTGGAAAAAGAAGTTGGAGATAAATAGAAATTAGTTTGCTTTCTGTTTTCTTCTCTCTTCCCAAACCTTTGACTCAAAGAAAGCAGAAAACATCCTAAGAAAACTGATATTGTCCTTCTTCTGCCCACACCACCATTTTGCAACCATCCATAGCTAAAATTATGAAAAAGAAGCTTCTGCATTCAGGATTTGATAAACATCAATAATTACAGAAAGGAAATAGAGAAAGTACATGACAACTTAATGGAGCTTCAGTAAGAAGCTGCAGTTCGTTACCTTTTCTCAATTTTAGTAGTTTATTCTCAATGAGACCATATAATGGGAAATTGAAATGGAACTATACTCTTTAAATTAGTATTTCTCCTATGTGTGAAATTAGCAAAGCTAGTAAAATTAATACCAATAAATATTTTTCTTTTCTACTGGGTAATTTTCACTTGGGAGTCCACAAAACAATCTATGTGTTTCAGGTTTCACATTTAGCACTGAATGCTAAATACATCAATACTACGTTTCCTGAATTTGAAGAGAAAATGCTCCCCAGTAACTATAAAGAATTAGTCTTCTTGGACTAACTGAATAGTTCTTCGATTTTGTGCTGCATTTTTTAAAATCTTACCATGTAAAAGTTAACTTTATTCATTTTTAACTTACATTAGAGAATATCAAAGGTGACTCCATATTTATGTGGATCTTGTATAGAAGAAATTCTGCTTAATATACAAAAAAGGTACCATAACCAAATTTAGTTCTGAAATTATGAAATGCTATTGAATGACTTTCTATACTAAAAGAGAATACACAGGTTTTAAAAATTCTTTTTCCACCTTGCAGATTGGCTTGGCAATTCTACTTTATAGAGCCACATGACAAAACTATGAAGGTTGTAAACTCTAATCATAACAAATGAGCTTTTTGAAAATTGCATGACATGAAACTGAAATTTCAGGTATAATATTATTTGCAATCACTCAAAAAATCAAATACTTAGGCATAACTCTAACAAAACATGTACAGGACTTGTATGCTTAAAACTATAAAACACTGATGAAAGAAATCAAAGAATTTCTAAATAAGTGGAGAGGCATTTTGTATTCATGTACTGGAAGACCCAACATAGTAAAAATGTAAATTCCCCCCAAACTGATATTTAAGTGTAACATAATTCCTATAAAAGTTTTTTTGTTGATGTAGACAAGATAATTATAAAATTCATATGGAAAGGAAATATGCTAGTACAGCTATGTAAAAAAAAAGGAAAAAAGTGGAAGAAATCCATCTATCCAATTTCAAGACTTATTGTATAGGTATGATAATCAAGACTGTGCTGTTGACAGGGGGATAGACATATAGATCAGTGGAACAGACTAAAGAACCCAGAAATAACCCTTCACAAGTATGGCCAGCTTAGTTAATTTTTTATTGAACTATAGTTGATTTGTAATGCTGTATTAGTTTCTGGTATACAGCATAGTGATTGAGTTATATTCTTTTTCATTATAGGTTAGTACAAGCTATTGAATATAATTCCCTGTGCTATACAGTAGGGCCTTGTTGTTTATATATTTTATATATAGTAGTTTATATCTGCTAATCTCAAACTTCTAATTTTTCTCCTTCCCCCTTTGGTAACCATGAGTCAATTTTTGACAAAGGTGCACAAGCAATTCAGTGGAAGAAGTATTTTCAAGAAATGGTGCTGGAACAATTGGATATCTATAGGAAAACATAAATGAACCTTGACCTAAATCTCAGACCTTATACAAAATGAATTCATAATGTATCAGAGTTTTAAATTTAAAAAAATAAAACTATAAAATTTTAGATAACATAGGAGAAAATCTTCACCTAGAGCTTGGTGAAAATTCTTAGAAATGGTACTAAAAGCACATTCCATAAAAGAAAAAAAGCATTAGCTTGAACTTCATCAAAATTAAAAACCTTTGTGCTGTGAAAGACCAGAACGATGAAAATATAAGCTACAGATGGGGGGAAAAATATTTGCAAACCATATATCTAACCAAGAACTCATATCTGCTACAAAATGGGAGAAAATATTTGCAAAACCACATATCTGACAAAAGCTCATTTCTAGATTATATAAAGAACTCTCAAAACTCAATAGTAAAGGGAAAAATACCCACACAATTAGAAAACGGGCAAAAAACATAGACATTCCATTGAAGAGGATATATGGATGGCAAAAAGTACATAAAAGATTTTCAAAATCACCAGCCATTGGGAAAACCACATTAAGAACCTGATGATCTATTACTACATGCATCAATAAGAATAAATAAAGAAAAAAAAGAAATAAAAATACTCATAATACCAAGTCCTGGCAAGAATGCCAAGAAACTAGATCTCTCCTACATTGCTGGTAAGAATGTAAAATGGTACAACTTTTATGGATACAATTTGACAGTTTCTTTTAAAATTAAACATGCAATTACCATTTGGTCCAGCAATTGCATTTGGGGGCATTTATCCTAGAGAAATGAAGACTTACATCTGCACAAAAACCTGTACATGACTGTTCATAGAGGTTTTTTTGGCTATCTGTAATAGCCAAAAATAAGAAACAACTCACGTATCCTCCAGCAAGTAAAGGGTTAAACACATGTTGAAAGAATATGTAAACAAATTGGTACACAAGTATCATGTATTGCTACTCAGCAATAAAAGAATGGACTGTTGATACATGTAACCTGAATAAATCTCCAGGAAATTATGCTGAGTGAAAAAAGCCAGTATAAAAAAAATTTTTTGAAGTCACATGCTGTATGACTCCATTTATATAATCTCAAAATTATAGAGGTGGAAAACAGATTGGTGGTTGCTGGGGGTTGAGGGTGGTGGGAAGGAGAAGAATAGTGATAACGAACATGGAAGTGTACACAAATACTGTACAATATCAATTTCCTCTTTCTGTTATTGTGCTATAATTGTCTAAAATGTAAATTGGAGGAAACTGAGTGAAGGAGACCTATTTTTGCAACTTCCTATGACCCAAAATTTATTTTAATATAAAAAATTTTAGAAATTCAATTCTAAATCCAATAAAATGAAATTTTAGAATACTTGAAATACCCAGGTCACCATTATGGAGCCAAACAAAGTTAATAGAAGGCACATTTTCACATACAAAGAGCAAGATTGGAAATAGGATATAAACTATAGTTAAGAGCTTCATGCCCAGTCCCTTTAGGAAAAGAACCGATTCATGTTTCTTTTGAAATACTTGGTGGATTATTTTCTCCAGAAATAGAAATAAAAACAAAAACAAAGTGTTCTGCAATGGACTGCATGTTGCTTGAAAGTCTGAATATTTAGATAAATATCATTTCTACTAGTAAGATACTTTAGAATAAAAACATAATTATTTTTATTTTAGCTTATTGAATAGTAAGTTTTTGTTATTCTAGGCATCTATTTATTTTTTAATCATATTTTATGTAGTATCCATTTATTGTTTTAGTGGCCAGAACTGCTAAGTTTTCTATGATAACAAAGCTTCCTCTTGTATCTCTCTTATAAAGACTTGGATTGGGAATCGAAGAAGGAAATATCGTTTAATGGGAATTGAAGTTCCACCTCCAAGAGGGGGCCCTGCTGATTTTTCTGAGCAGCCCGAATCTGGTTCTTTGTCTGCACTCACACCAGGAGAGGAAGCTGGTCCTGAAGTAGGAGAAGATAATGACAGAAATGATGAAGTATCCATCTGTTTGTCTGAAGGAAGCTCTCAAGGTATTTTATACCCTGCACCTCCTGATCTTATCTTTTGTGAATTTGATGCATTTTTACTTGCTTTTCAGCTTACTGTACTTCAGATCTGAAGTCCTCAAAACATTTGGTTAAACATTTGACAAGAAAGACACATTTTTATTTTAATCCTACTTTAACATAATAATTGGATATATTTAAAATGCACGATATATTTAAGTATTCATGTACATAGTGAAATGATTACAGTGGTCAAGCTGATTAACATAGTCATCTCCTCACATAGTTACATTTTTGTATGTGTGTGGTGAGAGCACCTGAAATCTACTCCCAAAGCAAATTTCCAATGTAAATTACAGCACAGTTGACCTTTAAACAACATGTGTTTGAACTGCATGGGTTCACTTACACTCCGATTTTTTTCAGTAAATACACTGGAAAATTTTTTGGAGATTTGAAACAATTTGAAAAACTTCAGACAAACCATGTAGCCTAGAAATACCAAAAAATTAAGAAAATTTAGTTATGTCATGAATGCATAAGATATAAGTAGATATACATATAAGATAAAATATGTGTTAATTAACTGTTTATGATACTGGTAAAGCTTCTGGTCTACAGTAGACTATTAAAAGTTAAGTTTTGGAGGAGTCAAAAGTTTTATTTGGATTTTCAACTGTGCAGGGAGGTCAGTGCCCCTAACCTCCACGTTGCTCAAGGTTCCACTATGTTACTAACCATACTCATCTTATCTAGACGTATTCATCCTATGTAATTGCAACTTTATACCCTTGACCATTATCTCCTCATTTCTCCTACCTCCCGACCCTGGTAGCTACCATTCTACCCTCTGCTTCTATGTATTTGACTTTTTTTTTTTGATTCCACATATGTGAGATCAAGCAGTACTTTTCTTTCTGTGTCTGACTTATCTCAGTTAGCATAATGTCCTCTAGGACTGCTGGACCATATGGAATATTTCTTTTTAATTTAGAGGAAACTTCATACTGTTTTCCATAATGACTGTACCCCTTTTTTCCATACCCTTACCAAAATTTATCTTTTTGATTTTTAATTCCCCCAAATAAAGTCTCCCACATCATCACCACAAAAATGAAAATTTGTGTACCACAATAGTGATCTCCCATGCTTAGAAATGTTGGCTATTACAACAATCCATACATTATAGTACATGATTGTCTTAATTTTATTGGAATTCTAGTCCATTTAGGTTAGAGCATTTTAAATGAATTGTAATGAAAGAGAATATGGTATAATGTGACAAACACCAGGCTAGTAGTCAGGCAACCTGGGTGCAAGTCCTAGATCTTTCTTTTTTTAACCTCTAAAAATGTTACAGAAAATGTCCGTCAGAAGTTCGGTTCATATCTAAAACCCATTAACTTGCAAGAATTTTCATCAAGTTTTAATTAGCTTGTGTTCTTAGACTTCTTTTTTTTAACATTTTTTATTGATTTGTAATCATTTTACAATGTGTCAAATTCCAGTGTAGAGCACAATTTTTCAGTTATACATGAACATATATATATATATTCATTGTCACATTTTTTTCTCTGTGAGCTACCATAAGATCTTGTATATATTTCCCTGTGCTATACAGTGTAATCTTGTTTATCTATTCTACAGTTTTAAAATCCCAGTCTATCTTCCTCTAGCTGACTATGTGACTTTAGGCAAAGCATTTAATTCAACAGGCTTTAGTCATCTCATCTGCAAAATAAGGGAATTAGGCTGAATCATCTTTATAATACTTCTCAGTGTTTCCCTAAATGATAATTAAATAATAATGTGTAATTATACCAATTGTCCATGAGAAGTATTTTTTCATTTGACTTCAAGCATAGAAACAGTCCTCTTCTGTCACTTTTTTATGAACATTTTTATTGAGGTTTAATTTACATAGAATAAAATTCATCCATTGCTAATGTTGAATTCAGTGATCTTTTTTTAGTAAATTATATATAGTTGTACAACCATCACCATCACCAAAATCCAATTTTGGAATATTTTCATTACTTCAAAAAATTTCCTTGAGCCCATTTTCAGTCAATCCCCACTCCCACCCGCAAGCCCAGGCAACCACTGATTTGCTTTCTGACTATATAAATATGTCTTTTCTGGACATCTCACATAAATGGAGTCATATAATATATAGGGTTTTTTTCTGCCTCTGTGATAGAATTTTTATTGGCCCATTTTGTTTGTTTTTATTTTATTGATCAGGACAGTCACACTATATGTTCCAGTTTATTTTTGCCTTTTAAATTTGCTTATGGAGTTTCCTGATGTCAGAACTTTTCTTTGTAATATTTATGTTGTCAGATATACCAATTTTTAATGGTATATTTTTCTAACTTCAGTGTCATGATTACAAAATTCTTCTTTGTACTACAATTATGTAAACATACCCCTATATTTGCTCCTTGTATCCTTATACTTTCATTTGTATCTGACCTAGAATTTGCTTTACTTTAAGATGTGTGAAGACAATACCTAATTTTATTTTTCCAAATGGTTAACCAAATGCCCTACACTACTTGTTGAATAATCCAGTATTTTTCCAGTGAGTTAAAGTGTAGCTTTTTATCAAAGATAGATAGATAGACAGGTAGACAGACATTCATGTATGCATACATACACATGTGGATTAAATTCTGGATTTCCTATTATGTTACATTGATTTGATTATTTGTAACTGCAGTCTTATAAAATATCTGAAGATCTGTCAGGGCTCTCATTCTTGGTTAGCTCTTGCAGCACACTGATACTTCCAGGTGAACTTTAGAATTTCGTAGTTGTATCTTTACCCAATCCCCTCAAAATTCATTTAAAATTTTTATTGGTACTGCATTAAATGGACAGTATAATGTGGGAAGATGAATTCAGTTTTTCATGTGCTGAGTTTTAGATGATAGCAGGACGTCCATGTGGAGCTGTCCAGCAGACCCTTGGATAATATGAGTCTGGAGCTCAGAAGAAAGGTTAAGACATGAGAAGAAATGTTGGAATCGCCCAAATTGAGGCTGAAGAAAATGTCTAGCCTTAGAAATAGAATATTAGTTAAGTGATAAAATGGAAAACAAGAGAGGAAGATGGATAAAGACAGTGTGCTTAGAAATATCCAGATTTAGGGACTGGAAGAGAAAAGGGAGCCACTGAAAGAACATTCAGGTACAGGAGAATCAGGATAGTATGTTACTACTAAAACCAAGGAAAGAAAGAGATTTCAGAAGAAAGGGGGTTATTATCTCAATGATCTTACAGAGTTTGAATAGAAATCCCTCTTATATAAGGCATCTAAAATG
The DNA here is from genome assembly GCF_048773025.1 of Camelus bactrianus. NCBI lineage: Eukaryota > Metazoa > Chordata > Mammalia > Artiodactyla > Camelidae > Camelus > Camelus bactrianus. The sequence goes on along the minus strand of NC_133575.1, from coordinate 67,525,588 downwards.
GCCAAAGGTATATAAGTGGACAACAGAATGATGGTAGGAGGGAGTGAAGGGAGAGGGATATGAGGAATTGTTGTTCAATGGATATAAAGTTATAGTTACACAAGAGGAGTAAGTTCCAAAGAACTGCTGAACAGCTGAGTGCCCATAGGCCTATAGTTAGTAATAAGAAATTATATACTTGAAAACTTAAGAGGATAAATCATGTTAAGTGTTTATAACACAAAAAAGGGACACAAGGAAACTTTTTGAGGTGATAGATATGTTTATTACCTGGAGTATGGTGATGGTAACACAAATCTATGTTCAAACTCACCAAATTGTATACATTAATTATGTGCAGCTTTTGTATGCCAATTATACTTAAATAAAGTGGGAAAAATAAAAGTTTAAAAAGAATGAGAAGCCACTGAATTGGGTGCTTAAGGAATTTTTTGAAAAGTCAACTGCATGGGGAGGGCAGGCAAGCAGATTGCAGTAGGTTGAGTAATGAAAGGGATATAAAAGTTGTTAGTGTTGAGAGGACCATGTATTTTAAGAGCAAGTATTTGAAGAGTTGTATGAATATTCAAGTTTTCTCTGTGTGTGTGTGTGTCTTTTTACAAACATTTTATAGTGATGAAGATTTTAACAGAATTTGGTGTACAGGAAAACTGTGATGCAGGACAAAAAGGGAAAGCTATTGCATCATTTTCAAGCCATTTATATTTCTAATCTAGTTGGTTCATTAAACCATTTTTATATTTTATTAGTCTTTACAAAATTGCATGTGCCTGAGAATACTTGAATATTTTCAGTGATTTCATGAGTAGATACTTAGACAATGATGTCTGACAGCTATTTGAGGGATAGTGGAGAAGTAGGGATTTGTGTGTTTCTATGAGTAGGTGGGAGATCTGTGAGGAAGTATTCTGATAAAAGGAAATTACATAAGCCCCTAAGGGAGTTTCATTACCCAACTCCCACTTCCCTACCTAAAAGGGAATTTTAAAAAATAAGTAGTTAATGGAAAAAAGTGAGTTAATTTTAAGGTTGCTAATGGACCACTGCTCCTACACTGGCATCCTTTGCCATTTAATAGCACACTCTCTAGACAGCTGGCATAGTAATCAAGACCTAATGAGAAAAAAGAGAGAGAATTTAATGCATGAATCAAAAAACCCTTGATGGGAAGTGAGATTGCCTAGAATTCCTCTCGGTGCCTTATTTTTCACAGCTGCATGGTAACCTTTTCATTCTCATCAGAAATTGCAAGAGAAAAGCATAAAAGAATTTTCAGATATTTAAAAGAGTTTTTTTCTGTATGGTTTTCTACTAGTTCTGTCCTGTTTTCATCCTCATTTTGCTGATGGAGAGTACTAATATGATTGATTTAACTGTGTGAGCCTTTTGTGACAACTGAATTGTATCATCTGAACTAGACTAATATCATACCTTTAAAATAGGCTAACAATATTCTCCTCCAGTTATGAGAATGTAGTTGAATGTATGTTTACTTTGAGATTTCCATTAATTACATCTTAGAAATATAGAGACAGGATAATCAGAGTAGCTTCCCATACTATTTCAAAAAAATAACAACATGAAACTCAGGGTCCTTTATAATACAGCTGTCGATCCAGTATGTTTAGAGTCTTCTAAATGTCTAAGAAAAAAAATGTCTTTAAATCAGGGTTCACAGTTTACATGTTAAAAATCAATTAAAACCACTTTAAAATATTCTAGGAAAAAACCCTACAAGCAAAAACAAGGATTTTTTTAAACTCAGTAAAAGGCAGAGCTAGCCAGTCATGAAAAAGTGCTGTTGACCTTTCAGCAGTTCAATTCCCTTCTTTTGCTTCTGAGAGAGTAGGTGCTCCCCTGATACAGAGCTTCTGACTTACCTCTAATTTCTACCTTCTACCTCCCTCTTTTGCTTCTCCCATTCCTTTTTCCTTTCCATGTGTGAATGTGAAGTGAAAGCAGATGTGGTTGGGATTGATAATGAAAAAGCTCCCTGGATTCACCCCCCACCCAACTGCAAACTCTAGCAAAAGTAATGGATGACTCAGCTCCTTAATGTCAAGTTTTGTGTCTACCAAAATATATTTATGGTTGAGCAACTTTAAAGATTTATACTATCCTGAGAAGCAAACTTTTATAATGGTAAATTTTATAACAAAGCCTTTTTTCAGTTGTATCCGTTGTATATATGGGTATGCATATGAAAGATAATTCTGCCTGCAGTTACTTAGTGTGAGTATATGGCCACCACATAGAGTGTCCTCTAGAGTTTTCACTGCTTATTAATTCTACTTATTTGTTTATTTTCCAATTAGCAGAGCTGCTTTTCTTGATGAATAACCAGACACAGTGACAATATTTAGCTTTCAAACTTTCACTAATCTGGAAGCTATGTATAAGCAAAAGAAAACGTGCCTTATTCAACTGTGTCATTTCTTACCTTTTTTTAAATTGAAGTATAGTTGATTTACAATATTGTGTTAGTTTCAGGTGTACAGCAAAGTATATAATTTTTTTCACTTCTTTTCCATTATAGATTATTACAGGATATTGAATATAGTTCCCTGTGCTGTTTTAGAAATCCTCAAAACAGTTTTTCTATGCATATTATAAAATAACCAAATGATTCATGAATATGTTGCTGGTAAAACAGAACTGTGTATCAAGTTATGAGCAAGTGAGATATAAAGAATGATATCTTAGTAATGATCTTGTTGATTATCAATATAACTCCTATTCTGAGGGCATCAGTACTAATACCAACTTGGCAACTAAATCTGATGACAGTTTTTCCTTCCTTTATTTCATTTAATTGCTGATTACATAGGACTTGAAATGCCATGATTTGGAATGTCCAAATAATCAATAAAGTTTCCGTTGCTGTGCAAAAGCTTATGAGTTTAATTAGATCCCTTTTGTTTATTTTTGCTCTCACTTCCATTGCCCATGTAGACTGCTCTAGGAGAACGTTGCTAAGGTTTATGTCACAGAATGTTTTTCCTATGTTTTCTTCTAGGAGATTTATTGTGTCTCATTTTATATTTAAGTCTTTAAGCCATTTTGAGTTTATTTTTGTGTATGGAGTGAGGGAGTGTTCTAGCTTCATTGATTTACATGCTGCTATCCAGTTTTCCCAGCACCACTTGCTGAAGAGATTGTCTTTTCTCCATTGTATATTCTTGCCTCCTTTGTCAAAGATTAATTGGCCATAGGTCTGTGGATTTATTTCTGGGTTCTCTATTCTGTTCCATTGATCCATATGTCTGTTTTTATGCCGATAACATGCTGTTTTGATTACTGTAGCTCTGTAAAATTGTCTGAAGTCTGGGAAGGTTATTCCTCCACCTTTGTTCTTTGTCTTCAATATTGCTTTGGTAATTCATGGTCTTTTGTGATTCCATATAAATCTTAGGATCGTTTTGCACAACAAAGGAAACCATAAGCAAAACAAAATGACAACCTATGGAATGTGAGAAAATATTTGTAAATGATGCTACTGACAAAGGCTTAATTTCCAGAATATACAAACAGCTCAGACAACTTAATAACAAAAAAAAAAAAAAACCCAATCCAAAAATGGGCAGAAAACCTAAACAAGCATTTCTCCAAGGAAGACATAAAAATAGTCAATAGGCACATGAAAAAACGTTCAATATCACTAATTATCAGAGAAATGCAAATCAAAACTACAATGAGGTATCACCTCCCACCAGTCAGAATGGCCATCATTCAAAAGTCCAAGAATGATAAATGCTAGAGAAGGTGTGGAGAAAAGGGAACCCTCCTACACTGTTGGTGGGAATGTAGGTTGGTGCAGCCATTATGGAAAATAGTATGGAGATTTCTCAAAAAACTGAAAATACACTTACCATATGATCCAGCAAGCCCATTCCTGAGCATATATCCAGAGGGAACTCTTAAGTTTAAAAGATACATGCACCCCAATGTTCATAGCAGCATTATACACAATAGCCAGGACATGGAAGCAACCTAAATGTCCATCTACAGATGACTGGATAAAGAAGATGTGGTACATTTATACAATGGAATACTACTTGGCCATAAAAAAGAATAAAATAATGCCATTTGCAGCAACATGGATGGATATAGAGATTGTCATTCTAAGCGAAGTAAGCCAGAAAGAGAAAGAAAAATACCATATGATATCACTCATATGTGGTATCTAAAAAAAAAAGGGGGACACTATGAACTCATCTACAAAACAGAAACAGACTCATAGACTTAGTAAACAATCTTATGATTACCAGGGAAACAGGGTAGGAGGGGATAAATTTGGAAGTTTGAGATTTACAAATGTTAGCCACTATATATAAAAATAGATTTTAAAAAAGGATTTTTTATATTGCACAGGGAACTATGTTCAATATCTTGTAATAACCTTTAATAGAAAAAATGAAAATGAATATATGTATGTATATGCATGACTGGGATATTGTGCCGTACACCAGAGAAAGACATATCATAATTGTACTTCAATTAAAAATAAGTTTCTTCTATCCTTTATCTAGGAACTACTCTTTTATATTAAAAATTTGAATTGAATTTATAATGGACTTTGAATTAAACTCTGGTAATGTTTCCTTGGATATCTTTAATTCACAATGTACTCATATGTGAGTTCTGGATCTATAATGCTTTCCTCCTAATCATCCCCCATGCTCATACAGAGCACCTTTCCATGGGAAGGAATGGACTCAGAAAAGTTTTAGGGGAACTGATGACTCTTTTTGTTCTGCTTTCTGTGGTTAAATAAAATGTCCTTTACCAAGGGACTGAGGACTTCTACTAGTATTTATTCAAATAACCTTCATGGCATGGTTGTACAGAAAGAAAAGGCACAAACATTAGTGCCCTGTTTTTCTAAGGGGTAGAGGTGGGGGAATCTAAGACAGAGGATTACCTTATAGACAGCTATGCTATAAATTAGCCACTTCCCCTGCTCAGCACAGAGAGCTTTTTAGTACACTGATTTCTCTGAATTAATTTTTTCTTTTATTTTTTCTGTTATCATTTTTTAAATATTGAGATTTTTAAAAAGTTCATTGCTGTTTTATTGCTATTTAATATGACAGCCACGTATTGAATATTCATTCATATTAACAGTATGCTAACTTCTTTTCCCAGTTTTGTTGAGATATAATTGACATAGCACAGTATAAGTTTAAGGCGTACAACATGATAATTCAACTTACCTACATCATTAAATGATTACCACAAAAGGTTTAGTGAAAATCCCTCATCGCATATAGAAACAACATTAAAAAACTAGAAAAAAAGTTTTTCCTTGTGATGAGAGCTTGTAGGATTTACTCTCTTAACAATTTCCATTTATAATGCACAGCAGTGTTAATTATCTTTATCATGTTGTGCATTATATCCCTAGTATGTATTTATCTCAGTTTGAACTCTTTGACCACCTTCAGCCAGTCTCCCCTCCCCCCACCCTCTGCTTCTGGTAGCCACAAATTTGATCTTTTTTTGTATGAGTTTGTTGGTTTATTTGTTTCTGAAGTATAATTGACCTGCCACACTATATTAATTCCTGGTGTAAAACATAGTGATACAATATTTCTATACATTTTAAAAATGATAACCATGATAATTACAGTTATAATCTGTCATCATACAAAGATATTACATAATTATTGACTATATTCCCCACACTTTCATTTCATACCTGTGACAATTTATTTTGTAACTGATAGCTTCTACCAATTATAGATTTTTGGTTTGTGGCTTCCTTGAGGTTTGTATACAGCAATCTATATATATGTGATTATTTACAGTTGCTGGTATCTTAATTTCAAATGCATTTTAACAACCCTGCATTTTCACTCTCCTCTCTCCTCATGATTACTGTTCCTGACATCATATTTTACATCTATTTGTTTTTTGTATCCCTTAAATGCTTACTGTGGATATAGATGATTTTACTACTTTTGCCTTTTAATTTTCCTACTAGCTTTGTATGTGGTTGATCTACTACCTTTACTGTATATTTGCCTTTACCAATGAGCTTTTTTCTTTTATAATATTCATGTTTCTAGTTGTGGCCTTTTTTTTCACTTGGAGAAGTCCCTTTAAAACTTCTTGTAAAGCTGGTTTAGTGGTATGAACTCTTTTAGCTTTTGCTTGTCTGTAAAACCTTTGTTCCTTCCTTCAAATCTGAATGAAAGCCTTGCTGAGTAGAGTATTCTTAGCTGTTTTATTTTTTCTTTTCATCGTCATAAACATATTGTACCACTGCCTTTTGAGCTGCAGAGTTTCTGCTTAAAAGTAAGCTAATAGTTTCATGGGAGCTCCCTTGTATTTAACTTGCTAATTTTACCTTGCTGCTTTTGACATTCTTTCTTTAGCTTTAATTTTTTCCATATTAATTACAATGTGTCTTGGTGTGTTCCTCTTTGTTTTGATCCTGTTTGAAACTCTGTGCTTTTGGGTGTGGATGCTTGTTTCCTTTCCCAGGTTGGGGGATTTTTTCAGCTTTTGTGTCTTCAGATATGTTCTCTGCCTCTTTCTCTTTCTTCTCTCACTGGGACCCCTATAATGTGAATGTTAGTATGTTTGATGCTGTCCCAGAGGTCTTTCAAACTGTCTGCATTCTTTGTAATTTTTTTTCTCTTCAGCTTCAATTATTTCCATTACTTTGTTTTCTAGTTTGCTGATCTGTTTCTCTGTATCATCTGATCTACTGTTGATTCCTTCAATTGTATTTATTTTTTCACTGATTGTATCCTTCAGCTCTGTTTGTGTCTTCTTTATGTCTTCTAATGCTTTGTTAAAAACTAACTTCTCCACTTATGTCCACTTCATTTGTTCTTCTGAGTTATCTTTTCCCTTCATTTGGAAAATCTTTCTCTGTCATTTCATTTTGTCTAATTCAGTTTTTATTTCTATGTATTTAGTAGGTTGGCTCTGTTTCCCAGTTTTGGAGTAGTAGCCTTATGTTAGAAATGTTCTATGGGTCCCAGCAGTGCACTCACTTGTGGTCACCCAAGCTATATGTTCTACAGGCACTCTCTGTGTGGGCTGCATTGGTCTTTCTTTTGTGGCAGGCTGACTACTCTGGATGTGCTAGTAGGTGTGACTGGCCCTCTGGTCCATTTGGTGGCCAGATCCTATCTTGTGCTGTGGCTTCTGGCCACTGGTGGGCAGGGCTGGGTTACAAGGTGATTGGCTTTGGATTTCTAGGGGATCCCAGGGTTAGTGCTGTCCCACTGGCAGTTGAAGCTAGATACTAAGGTGGCTGACTGTGGGTCTGGGGATCTCATAGCCAGTGTAGGCCTGCTGGTAGGCAGGGCTAATTCTTGACATTGACATGCCATGTCCACAGCTGGTGATGGCCCCCTGATGGATGTTGCTAGATCCTGACATGGCTGACTGAGGGGCACAAGGTGTCTGGAAATGGTGCTGGCTTGCTGGAGTTAGGGCCTGGACCTGGGGTGTCCTAGGGCTGGTGGTCATCCACTAATGGGTGAGGTTGAGTTCTGGGCCTAGTGCCAGCCCACTAATAAGGAGAGCTGGTTTTTGAGGTCTCCAGCTGTAGGGCCCTGTGGTTCCAGAATTGTTGTCAGCTCACTGGTGGGCAGAGCATTTACCCAAGGAGTTCTGGGGCTGGTGCTTGCCTGCTGGTGACTGTTGTGTTTCGATGCAGCTGGCTGCAGAGCCATGGTGGTCCAGGGGCTAGTGTGCACCCTTTGGTGGGTGGGGCTATGGCCCAAGGGGTTCTGGAGCTGATGTCAACCCATTTGTCAGTGAGGCCTGGTCCCGAGTGGGCCTTAGTACTGGGTTCTTGGTAGTGATTGCAGTGCCTAGAGGTCTTGGGGCTGTTGTTTGCCCACTGATAGGTGGTGCCAGGGCCAGCTAGTGTCAGGGCTAGTTCCAGCCAACTATTTGGCAGAGCCTTGTCCCAGGATCTCTGGATGGAGGGCTCTGGGGGTTTCCAGAGTTAGTATCAGCCCACATGTGGGCAGAGCCAGGGCTCAGGGGATCCCAGGGCTGGTACTACCCTGTGCTGTGTGAGTTTGAGTCCAGGGCTAGTGCCAGCCCACTGGTGAGCATAACCACGTCCTGGGCCCTTTAGTTGGCAGAGTCAGTTCTCTGGGTGGCTGGGAGCTCAAGAGTTCCTACAGCAGCCATCCTGCTGTTGGGTAGGTCCGTGTCCCTACCCAGCTATCTGTGTAGCCTGGAGTATATCAGAACTGGTGCCAATCACCTAGTAGGCGAGGTGGGTCCTTGCATTAATAAGCTGGAGAGAGGAATCCAAAAATAGTGTTTACCAGTACCAATGTCCTTATGCTGGGATGAGCTCCCCAAAATGGCTACTGCCAGTGCCTATGCCCCAAGGTGAATTTAACTGTCTCCTACCTCTCCAGGAGGCTCTTAAAGATCAGCGAGTGTGTCTGACCTAGTCTCCTTTCAAATTACTGCTTCTGCCTTGGGTCTTGAGGGGTGTGAGATTTTCTGTATGACCTTTAAGAATACAGCCTTTTCCCCACAGCACGCTGGCTGTCTGGAAAGTAAGCCCTCATGGCCTTCAAAACCAAACATTCTTGGAGCTCATCTTCGTGGTGAAGGACCCCCCAGACTGTGGAGCCTGATGTGGGGCTCAGACCCCTTACTCCCTGGGAAAACTGCAACTGTAGTTATCCTTCTGTTTGTGGGTTGACTTCCCTGGGACCATGAGTCTTGACTATACTGTGTCTTCACTCCTCCTACCCATCTTCTTATGGTTCCTTCCTTGTATCTCCAGCAGTAGAAAATCTTTTCTGCTAGTCTTCAAGTTGCTCTCATGGATAATTGCTCTGTAAATAGTTGCAATTTTGGTGTGCCCATGGAGAAGGTGAGCTCAGAGTCTTCCTATTTTGCCATCTTGGCCTCTCCCCCTACAGTATCAGAATACTGAATTTTGATTGTAAAAGGAATACATGATTATTCTAGAAAATAGTGGAAAATACTATGGAAAAAATTAGAAATAATTCTACACTTCAGTGATATCCTTTCTTAAAATGGGAGCAGGAGAATATTTATGCCAGTGTTTTCTCTTTGCATATATAATGGTGTTTATGTGTATGTACATGTGTGTGCACTCATATACACATGCCTTCTTATAAAATTGGAAATGTACTATATTTGTAAAACTTATATAGGTTTATATCATGTATTTGAACATTATTTTATCTCTTTTTTCTTATTACAATGAGCAATACATGTTTACTTTGGAAAACATTTAAATATAAACAAGCAAATGGAAAAAATAAGAATTATCAAAGGAAGTAAAAATTAGACAAAATGAAGAATAATAAAAGTTGCTTGTAAATCCATTCAGAAATAATAATGGTAATGTTTTGGTATAAATAGTGTCAGTCTTCATTTTTTCTCCATGAAATTGCACACTATTTTTTCTTTTACAAAATCAAGCTTACAGTATATACCTACATAGTAGATTTTGTCATCTTCATTTTTTCACTTTCCAATAGATCATTAATATTTTCTTTATCATCAGTTACTCTTCTACTTCATTTTTAGTGGTTTTATAGTATTTATTGTAAGGATAAGTCTTACATGATTTATCCAAGCCTCCACTGTTAAGCACATAGGTTGCTTCAGTTTTTGTTTTCAATTATAAACAGCACATGGGTTTCAATTATAAACTCATCCTTATGTGCAAACCCAATTACACTTATTTCCTCTGAATACATTGTTAGAAGTAGAATTGCTCAACAAGGCATATATGAAGTGAATTTGCCATTTGTGTCTTTTTACAATAGAGAAATTATTTAAGTGATTTTGAAAAGAACATTCTCAATAAAGTTTTAAGGAATGAAAAATGAAATCCTAGCCTTCTTTGTTTCTATAGAGGAGTCTGGTGAAGTTGTTCCAAATGAGGCAAGGGCTCATAAGGAGGAGGACCACCATGCAGTATCCGCAGATAATGTGGTATGTACACTTTGAAATTCTTTCCTCATTACATGATGGATTCCAAGGATATGTTTCCAGTTGGTGACAATATTAGCGTTGTCAGAATAAAGTCTTGCTCCACTTCACAAACCAAAACAGATCTGTTACCAATAAAATTACATATTCTGAGGGTTTAATAAATGAAATTTAAAGTGATGTCATTTGTACCTCACTTTTTTTTTATTTAGGAGCCTTGCAAATATAAAAATCTAATGCCTACTACATATGTGACATTTTATACATAAAAAGTTATTTTGCTTCAACACATTTAGCAAAGAGCAGATTTCTTCTCATTTGACAGATGGCAGAATTAAAACAGAGTTTAGGCTGAGATCATGGAGGAAGGCTTTCTTAGTTCTAGGACTTGTATCCAAGGATTCCTGACTCTTGAATTCTCTGTGTTCAGACCATATCTATCTATGTTTGGAAGGTTTTCTCCTTTTTAGTTAAGTTGAACTCTGCTAATCATCTTAAAAATTGCAGTAGTGGAGGAAAGGCAGTATTAAGAAACTGAATAGCAAGCAGAGACAGCCAAGGTGTGGATTAAACTAGGTTTTGTGAAAAGTAAACACTATTGGTATATAGAGATGTTCTGTAAGCAGCTGTTTTAACAGTTTCTGTTTATATTCTGACTCCACCAAGTAATACAGAAATCAAAGTGATATTAATCAAAAGTGAGACATAAAGGCAAATGTCATTGTGCTTTTGTTTTTACTTTTGAATCAGTGTTTTGTGCTTGATTGAAACCTTTAAAAATGGTCCCTATAATGGATTTTTCTGTTACAAAATGTCTGTAACTTCAAGATTTACCCTGGCTTCCATTATAAATATTATTTATCTGACACTATAATCCTGCCACATCTTCTTAATAAAAGTTGAGTACATAAAATACAGTTTTGTTCTTTTTTTGTTAGACATCAACAATATATAACACTGTTTTCCACACATAGCATGTAGTTTAGGATTCCATTTTACTGATCTCAGTGCTGATGTAAGTTAATGTTTGACCCTTCTAACACTAAATTCAATGGGCATATAGGAAAACAAGCTTCTATTTTGAAGCAGAGTTGTGTTTTCATTAGCTAGCTGGTAGTACTTATTTTTCATGGTTATTAATTGTGCTAATATTCTTAAATTGCAAGCAATAATCTCCTCTGCTCTAGATTTGAATTATACTATACAAATTATATATGATTATTTACAAATTGGAACCTTTTTTCCCCTAAAGGCATGCTCATTTTTAGCTTGAATTTCTCAGCATTGGATCTCCCCTGTGGCAGACATTTGAAGATAGTGAATGAAGTCATGGCATGGGATGACTCACAGTCACTTAGGCACCTAATTTTTCAAGAACAATTGATTTTCAGAGACAAAACTCCAAACTTTGAAAGGTTGATCTCCTCTGTCTGTAACTTTTGAGTGCCCCAAATTATTCATGAATGACAAATCACAAAGACACGTAAGACCTATTTATATGCACAGATCTATACTATGGCCCTTGGGGCTATCCTCCCTGGCTCTTTTTTCCCAGAACCAATCCAAATAAAAAATCTAAAAAACAACATCAAAAAACATATTAAATCTGAGTTATGGTGAGAGCCGACATGATTAAGCCCCAAGTTTATAGTGATTATAGTAGAAAACAAAACATTAGATTCATCTCCAGGCAGCGGTAGAAAGCAATTTCATTGCAGCTGTCCTCCTGACTCAGAAGCCTGCAGGTCACAAACCCTGTTATGGTATCGTATCCTCATAGGCAATATATCAAATTCTATCATTCCAAGTTTGTTTGTGACTTTTAATCACCATATATATTGCTGGGTAGGAAACCTGATTTAAATTCTGCCTACGACATGTTTCTATTAATGTGATTGTTCTTAAAAGACTGCCTAGTGACTAACTCTAGCTTAGCTTTTCACTTTTTAAAATTTTCTTTTGGGTTGGCAGGGTTTAAATGTTTAAAAGTGTTTTTTCTTAACTGTGTTTTTCATATGCAAAAGAAAAATTTAGAGCTGATTTTGTCTTGTGGTTTTGGTTTTACTTAGGGAAAAAAAAAGATTCTATGATTAGAGAACTTGCCTTGCCTCCATGGTTGGAGCTTATTGGTCATTATTGCTGTCAGTGCTAAGCTGTTTTGTTTATTCCTTTGACAGGTATTTAACTAGTACCTACTGTGTGCAAGATACTGTACAATCTATGCTGTACCTTAATTCTAAAGCCAAGGGCAGTATAGTGTGTCTCTTGTTCTCGCTCTCTCTCTCTCCTCTTTCTCACTCTCTCTCTCCACTTTCTCATTGTCCAGTAAAGGAAACAAATCACCTTGCTTTGTCACCATTACGTTATAAATGTCTGCTTTTAATTGTCTAGCTAATGGAGTGCAGTAAATAAGTGAATTTTTTTTAAGAATTGTATTTGACTTTGCAATGCATGCCATAGGTTGACATTTTACATTAGAAGTTGCAAAGAGATATACGGAGACTTAAGAAAGAAAGCCCTTCCAACCAATTAAGTTTATCATTAAATAGACCATTCTTACAGGAAGCAAGTTCCCTGTTCCTGGAGGGCACTATTTAAGCAGAGTTAAGTAAATGCTTGTTTTTTCAGGGATATTGTGAAAATTTTTTTTTCCTATTTTAAATAGTATTACAGTAATTTTCTATTTACTGAGCAGTCATCAATTAAAGATAGAGGGAGGTATTCCTCACCTTTAAATGGTGGGTCTCAACCCCTTCCCCCTCAGATATGTAATGATGGATTGGAGCAAGGTGGTGGGGATCAGCAGTGGGTTGAGGAGGCTGGCATATGTGCAGCTTTATTGCCAGTGAATTTCATGCACTTTAAAGTCTTGTGGCTTGTGACTTCTTATCTAAATAAAGTGGTAGAATCCAAAAAAAAAAAAAAAATAGGTGGTGGTGGCTTAGACACATACTGAGTGTAATGCTGAGGAACCAATTAGTTAAGAGTTTATTATGGATAATCTATATTAGATAACCCCGTCACTAAAACTGAACATTGAATGTATATATGCTTTATACATTATTGAGTGTAATGATGATGATCAGATATATATTTATGAAAACTTCTCTACTTGTGTTACAGAAAATAGAAATTGTTGATGATGAAGAAAGTGACATGATAAGTAATTCTGAAGCAGAACAAGTGAACTCTTTCTTGGATTATAAGGTAAAAGTAATTTCAGATTCTGAATTTTTTAAAAGAAGGTATTAAAGGGGGTAGACTTTTACAATACCTATGTACTGGTTTATTTCACTCTTTTTTTGATAAGTTAAGCACCCTGGGGCTTTCCATTGACTCTCTCAGTCACGTGGATATCAATCAGGGTGACACACATTTTAATTGATGTTGGCTGGTTTAGTGGTTATGATTTTAAGTAGAGTTTCCTGAGCAGGAGTTAACTATTGATAGTGTATGGCAAGATAAGCCATAGTGATGGTTAATGTGAAATAAATGATAATGCTTTTTTAATAGCCAATGTTCATTTTTAAATGATGATAAAGAGGTATTTTTTTCTAGTGTCCCTTGCTGATTTTATCTTGAATTTCAATTTCTAAAGACCTTTGTTCATTATAATAATATACCTGTTTTAGAAGTTTAAAAACAATCCCCAAAGTAAATACTGAATGAATATGAATGGAGATGACCTTTTCTTAATGTCACTTGTTACTAAACTGAAAGGCTTACTTTGACAGTGTGCCATACATAATTTTGTTTTTATTAAATTGACAGAAGCCATCAGTCTATATGTCAATATGTTTTCTGGATAGAGGTGTAATTGTTGTCCCTTTGTTAATCAGTATCCTATCTTAGTAGGTAACTTTGGGGCCTTCTGGAATTTTGTCCACACAGTCATTCCTTTCATACACAAAAGTTTTTGGAATATCATAAGTGTTCAGAGACTAGTAAGGTGTTAACAGAAAAGACATTTAATCAGAAAAGACAACAGCTGTCATTTTCTCAAAAATCTTTTCAGTTTTACTATAATTGAAAGTTCTGTCAGTCAACAGATTCTGTTTTCCAAATGTTCATAACATGTCAGACTTTAAAATATTGAGCATTGTAAACACAGAAGGAAATTAGCTTTTGAAATGCTTTTGTTAAGTGGTCAAAGAGCACAATATAATCCGGCATTAAAACTGTATTTTCAGCTAATAAAATCATAAAGTTGTTGGTCTGAAGTACAAGAGATCATTCTAATCTCTCCTACATGGTCATATAATATTTCTAAATGCCCAGTTCAGGATTAAAATGGCTCTGCACGCCGCCACTTGGCACAGGCTATGGAAACTACAGACGAGATGACTGGATTGCACAGCTGTTAAGTGTGCTCCACTTAGTACTCTCAAACAGGTCAGATAGGGCTGGGCCCAGGACTCAGAGGATTCTTTCCAGGACCTTTCCCCTCTAGGGTGCCAGCTCAGTTTGAGAAGGTTTGAAACTGAAGACCAGAGCAGGCTGGAATGTTCAGTTCAGAAATGTTAATTAACATTTTCATTGAGCTCTAATGGACATTTAACAATCTGGTGTTCTCCATTGTGGTAAATGCTGTGGGAACAAGGGGTCCTTCACTACCCTATGAGGGATATCTTTTATGACACATCACCATCCTACATAAACTTTTCTTTAACTTTCAAAAATTAGCACCTATAGAGAAAACCTATCATTTTATAATCATTATTTAAAATATTCCAGTTCACTTCATCTGTGAATTTGTTACCTTAATTCTAAAGTAAAAGTAAGCAAAATCTCATATAGCAGTTCTCATTGATGATTTCAGCATGTTCATTGAAAAAGAGCCTTACCAGTTTGGAAATTTAATCTTCCTTCAAAGAACATTGTTGTATTCTATTTGCGTACACATGCTAGTGTTCCTTGAATTGGGATCAAAATCACTTTGTTGGTTCCTCGAGTGTATTCACCACAAGCTTCTTGAAAGCAGATACTTTTTCATGTACATGTTACCTGGTCTAGTGCCTAGGATATAGGTGTCCAGTAACTAGTTCCTAAGTAAGTGAAAAAATAATTAATTTATCCTTGGAAATACTTTTAATATTATTATGCTTATTTACATAAAATGAATTAAGATCTGAAGCTGGCTCATTATGACCTTTTTCCCCCACACTAAATTAGGCAGTCTCTCATTCTTGGGATTCATTGTAGCAAAATGAAAGGTTTTCTATGTACATTTGATTATTACTACTATGCAACTATCAATATTCAGTTTGGTCATAGTGCAGTTTCTGATTAAGATATTTGCTAGAAATCCAGACTGCTAGGAGTTCTAACTAACCCCAAATGCTTATGAGAGAAGTTGGTGAGCTCAGTTCCTGAGGCATGAGTAGCTCTATGGTAAAATAACACCTCAAGTTTGGCAGCCATTAATAGCCTGCTCAGAGATCAAAGCCTCCGTCCACAAGAAGCCTTGAGTGCTTCCTGCAGTCACCTTGGAAAAGAATTGACAAAGCTTAGTGGTAATTTACAGAAGATTTTAACAAGAAAAATGAGCTAGGTCTTGTTTTGTGAAATTCAGTGACTGATGTTATCTTACTAGTTCCTCTCACAAAGGCTCCATTTGCTCAGGAAAATCTCAAAAGAACATAAATTACTGCCTGTAATCTAGGAAGTGTTTAATAGGCTTGCAGAAAGCAGCTCCAAGAAGAAAATGTCTGCAATATTAAATTATCTTAAAGCTGTTTATGTTTCTCAAACATTGCATGAATACTGAGGAGGAGGACTATTTGCATGCGAAATTAGAGATCTGCATACCAAAAGATGCTTCATGACTTTTGCAAATGTGAATTAATATTTTTAAAATATTTTCTAATGGACTGTGAGTGCAGATCAAAAGGACTGTGCATTCAAATGAGACAGTATGGTAATGATGATAGATATCTCGTGTATTCAAAAACACTTCCTGGTCAGCACTTTACTAACACTGTCGCTGTTACAATGAATACTAAAAAAAACCCAAAAGTTTAGAATTAGTTAAATGTATTATGGCAGGATCATGTGGACTTTTATTATAATGCTTACTTGTAACTTAGACTGCTGTTAAGAGTGCCTTTAGATAAGGAATTTAGCTTGAATCATCATTTGCAGATCATTCACTTGCTATTAAATGGTCTGAAAAGGAAGCAGTTTTATTAGGTAAAATAAGTTCTAAACTGAGCTGATAAACTAATTGATGCAGTAAACATAGTCATAGATTGAGTGTGATTAATACAACTGTGTCCTCTCAGTTGAAACAAGAATGCCCACAGAATTGACTAATTTTAATGTCGTTTGCGCAGCTTTTTAAACTAATACTGTAAAGGTCTTGCTGTGCTCTTTGAGACAAGTTCGCCAGCTGCAGAAAATACTCATAGCTTATTTTTGGCATAGCTTATTTTAGCAATTATTATTTTAAAGCTGGCTAATAATTTTTAATCAGGTTTTATGTTATATAATTTACATACAATAAAATTCATATAGTTAGGGTTTTGACAAGTGGAGACAGTTGTGTAACCATGACCACAGTTTGTTTATTCATCTGCTGGTGAACACGTGTTGTTTCTAGTTTGGGGCTATTATGAATAAAGCTGCTATGAATATTCATGTATGTCTTTTTGTAGGCATGTGTTTTCATTTCCCATGGGTAAATACTTAAGAGTAGAATTGCCTGCCGAGTCAGATGGTAAGAAAGAGTATGTTTAATTTTACAAGAAACTGCCAAAACATTTTCCGAAGTGACTGTACTGCTTTACATTCCCACCAGCAATGGATGAGACTTCTAATTGCTCTGCATTCTCATCAGTACTTGCTGTTGTCAGTCTCTTTAACATTAGCCATTGTAGTATGTTGGTGGTAGTATCTCATTGTGATTTTAACTTGCATTCCCTTAATCACAAAAAAAAATTAAGCATTTTTCACATATTTATTGATCATTCACATATCTTTTTTGATGAAGTGTATGTTCAAATATTTTGCCTGCTTTTTATTCTCTTGCTGGTCCTATGTTTGTGCTGTAAGTGCTCTTTATCAGATATGTGATTTATAACTTTTTTCTCCTAATATGTAGCTATTATTTTTATTTTCTCAGCAGTGTCTTTGGAAAAGCAAAGATTGTGAGTTTTTTTTCCCTTTTTGTTTCATTGAAGTATAGTCAGTTTACAATGTTGTGTCAATTTCTGGTGTACAGCATAATGTTTCAGTCATACATATACATACATATATTCCTTTTCATTTTCTTTTTCATTATAGGTTACTACACAATACGGAATGCAGTTCCCCGTGCTAAACAGTATTGTGGGTTTTTTTTTTAATGAAGTCTTTTTTTTAAGTTTCATGTTTCTTGTGTCCTATTGAGAAATCTTTGCCTAACCCAAGGACAAAGATTTTTTTTCCTCTGTTTTCCACTAGAAGTTTTATAGTTTTAGGTTTCACATTTAAGTCTATGACCATTTCTTATTAAACTTTGTATCTGATGTGAAGTAGGGGTTGATAATCTTTTTTGGGGGGTATCAACCACTGTTTTTTTTAAAAGATTATCCTTTCTTTGTCCATTGAATTACCTTTAAACTTTCATCAAAACTCAACTGAAAAAAAATACATATATATTCTGGACTCCCTGTTCTGTTCCATTGATCTATATGTCTACCCTTTTGCCAACACCACACTTCCTTGACTGCTGTAGCTTAAACGGTAAATCTGTTCAGAGCAATTTTGTGGCCATTACTTATTTGTGCCTTATGACCCTGAAACTAGACTTGCCAAAGATTACTAGCATTACATCCATTCTACTGTTGAGTAAATAGAGTTACAGGTTAATTGACCTGCACAAGTTTGCACAATTATCAGTAGACCTGGCACTAAAATCTTCCCCAAACCTAGTCTATTATTATTTTTCTACACAACTAGCAAATGTAGTGAAGAGAAACTAGGTTTTAAATCAGTGGTACACAGTGGTACATTTGGAGATATTTTCTGAATAACAGACACCTAAAGGTGGGAGTGCTCAGCAAACTACTTAAGACAATCTTAGTAAAAATTTCAGTCCCTCCTTGGTACAAAATAATAACCTTTCTAGTTCTTAGTATTTGACTTTGTTAATGGTACATTCAGCATTACTGCATCTGCTATGTTCTTTATTTGGAGTTAATTGGCCTCTGTCTATTCTTAATCCTAATCCAAATGCTAATTAGGTTTAATATAGGAGGAGTCTTTCCAAGAAGGGAACTGTTTCTTGATTTTTCTCTTACTGGAATTTATTTGATTGGATTTTTGACCTTGCAGATTGTATTCTGTTGATTTGCTTAAAAAGGAGCCTTTGTGTAATAGGATAATTTCCTTCTGTGCTTTATATTCCTTCATGCTAAAATTTTATCCTCTTTATTGTCCTTCTCATTTGACTGCTTTTAAAAATGTATTGTGCCTCAAACATGTATAGTCCTAGGTTTGCATAGAGTAATTGTATTGTTTGATGTTTTGTCCTTCAGAATGAAGAAGTCAGATTCATTGAAAACGAGCTAGAGATTCAAAAGCAAAAATACTTTAAACTTCAGACATTTGTTAGAAGCTTGATACTAGCTATAAAAGCTGATGATAAGGAGCAACAGCAGGTAGGTGACAGAAGAGAGAAGTAAGCTGTAATGTATCATATTGGAAAATGACATGTCACACTTAGGTTCTTCATATTTTTTTCATTTTTATATTTCATTCCTGCTTGGCATCAAGGAAAGATTTGTTACTTCATGACTTTTTTTAGCACAGTTTTCCTGAGAATAGATATTCAGATTTGTGTGTTTTAGTGGAAAATCAAAATAACTGATTAACATACTTTGTTTATTCCAAGCCAGCATTAAATAGGGAAAACATTTAAAATATTTTTACATAATTATTGATTATATTCCCCATCTTACATATTTCATTTCATTTCATTTCATTAATTTTGAAGAAATTCTCAAAATGTTTGTAGAGATGAGGCTACAGTAACTGGAGAGGCACATATTTGGGACATATTGTGAATGAAAAAAGTGAGACATTTGCTTCTCTTGTAGATTTCAGTTACCTTCCAGTCCCTACTAGAGTTCACAAATGTTTGAATACCTTCTATTTCATATGTTGCTCATCACTAGAAAAAATGTGAAACTACTTTGTGAAATTCTTTGTGAACACAGTGCATCATTTTACTTTTCCTAGTTTAACTATAGTATTTGATTCCTCTACCTCAAAGATGAAATGTAATGTCTTGTATTTGTCTCTGTAGATTTTTGTTTACAAACTCCTCCCAAATTACATTTTCTGTCTCACTTTTTTCAGTTGAAATTTCTGTATTAATTTATTCCTCTTACTAAAAAGGAATATAGGATTATATTAAATATTTCATTCAATACTAAATGATACCAAATTTACCTCTGAGTTGTACACTACCATGTTGATTCCTTGTCGGAGAAATTCAATGTGAGTAGTATCTCACACAGGTGACCATTAATTAGGAAACAATCTCAGAGGTTTTTCTGCAGCTAGAGTACACACATTTATCCCTTATATCCAAGTAAGACTGCACATATGTAGTAGTCTTCTCCCAGTCATCTCCTGGGAAACAGATTAGAGTCTTAGCATCCCACAATTATCCCTTTTGTTTTTAAGAAAAAAGCCTTTATATGTTTCACCAAAGTACTGAACCACAAAATTTAAACTATAAAATAATTAATTCATGAGGCGTAAACCAGCATGTCCATTGTGTCCAGTTTCATGAATTTTGCTCCCCTTGGGCTATACACACACAGACATCCCAAGACAGTAGTTTTCAGTTACCTTTGACAGTTTTATTTAAACATATTGTTATATTATGTATGTTATGCATATTCCATGTCATATTGAAAATCTGTTTGTTTTTTAGGAAACTAAATATAGATTTTAAATGATACGATGGTATTTTTGAACATGGTCCCAAAGGAACTGTACATTTTAAATAAATGTAAGAAAAAAAAGCAGAATTAGGTCCAAGCATAAGATTAAGTTGGAATGTGGTCCTGATCCCAAAAGTTGTAGCATGATTTGGAATTCAGCTATATGCTCACTTATTAGCAGTTGTCTGTGTCTCTTGATATCTAGAAATAGCACACAGACTGAATTTTATTTTCTAACTCTAACCTCATCCATCACTTGATTCTCCAAAACTACTAACAAATAACAAAAGTATCTATTGCACATTTCACTTTTCTCCTTCTCTTATACTTTTCCTTTGCTAAAAGGCTGAAGAACTAAGATATGGGCAAAATGTTGGTTGAAAAAAAAAAGAGTTATACAAAAATTGCACTGAAAATCATAGCCTATATAATCAGCACCCAAATAGAAACTACTGATTTTCATAGCTGAGATTGGGTATAATGGATCTCGAAATATGGTCTGAAAATATAGAAGACACCAATAGTAATCCACAAAAGTTATCCAGGTGATCTCTCAAATACTGATCTTTATGCTATGAAATACTTAGAGGTTTACTGCTGAAAGGAATTGGTGTTTACTCTACCTAATAAAAAAGAACCATTGTGTCATTGGTTTCTCATTAAAAAAAATCCTGTGTTTTTTTATTAATCTTGACTTAGGCAAATTGAGTAATATGAGTTGCCCACAGAATATTTTGCCCCAATGAAGCAGTCTAGGATTTTAAAATATATGATACTGACTGAAGTATTAGATTATCCAAATGTGTTTTTTTAAAATCAGTAGTCTCTTTAAAATAAAAATAAATGTTGCCAGCACTGTACTAAGTCATTAGTTATGGTCTTTCTTCCCACTGATAATTCACTACGTGATTCTAGTCAGCTCAATTGACTTTCTTAGATTTGAATTTCTCCACTTTGCAAGTAGTATAAGAATGATTAACATTATGGAACTTGTCATTCACAACCTAGGAACTAGAATAAATATTATGGAGAACGATGATATATTTGGGAAATGCTTTAATCTCTTGGGAAGAGGGGCACTAGGTCTGACTCTGATTGATAAAGAACCTGAATGAAGAGAGTTAATTGTGTTTACTTTGGTATCTATGAAAAAGTCAGTTCTAGCAACTGACATAATCCAAAGATTTGTTCAGTGTGCCAATGTTGCAATCCAGAAAGATGTTGAAAAGAATTTTGACATAGGCCTCATGCATTAGTAGTCCCTTATACTATCTCAGATATTAAAGTTCTCCTATTTCATACTACACTCATTTTAGTCAGCCAACTACATTAAATGCAATGACAGGGAAATAAATAGT
Organism: Camelus bactrianus; assembly: GCF_048773025.1. NCBI lineage: Eukaryota > Metazoa > Chordata > Mammalia > Artiodactyla > Camelidae > Camelus > Camelus bactrianus. The sequence goes on along the minus strand of NC_133575.1, from coordinate 67,504,341 downwards.
AGTGCTTCTTTGATTTGAAGGTTCCCTCAATAGAATTTAGAATGCCATTAAGACTGCACATCCATTTGACTTTCCAATATTCTATGTTAATTGAAAGACTTAGCCCTCTTTAATGTGGCTTGCTCACAATTGTAAAGAGAACTAAATCCAGTGATATATTTTTCATAAACTATGATCAACCAATATCAGCAAAGGCTTTGTTTCACCTGGGCTGCGTTAGTTGTAAACAACTATTCTGGAAGAAAATGGCTTTGTGTCCTATTACTGCAACCTGGAAACCTTAGAAACCTTAGAAAGCACGTAGTACCTTTAGGTGACTTCTTTGTAAATACTACTCTCAATTTCATCAAGAAGCTCATGAACTATTTAATACTATAAAATAGAAAACAAATTTTCTTTCAGGTAAGAGTTAGTCTTTCCTTATGCAGCCTGGCAGAAAGGTCTAATCTTTCCTTTCTGCTGTAAGACAAAAAGTATAGGATTTATAGCTGTCATTTCTTTTAATAAAGAGAATAAGAGAATACTATCTTATTCCAACATTGGACTTCATATGTTCTCCAAAACGCCCTGTCTTTCTGTTCCTTATTTGTGTAGTGGCAAGCTTGCATTTGTTCCTTTTCCTTTGGTCCTTGTTTACTACTGCACCCAAAGCCCACACTACAAGTAATGTTGTCTAAAAATTGCCAAGGTATGCTATATTATTTTTAGTATTGGGAACGGCAAATCAGTCACTTAGTTTGCAATTTCTGATGGTCAAGTGGGCATCAGCACTACCAAGCACATAAAACTTGATTATTTATTTCTCCAGGATGAATGAATGCATGTTTTGCAACTCCAGATGTAACAATTAAACCATGGCAAAGCTTAGTTCATGGCTCTTGGCTTATTATTTCAGCAGAGAAATGAGCAGCCCTCTAGGTACATAGTTACACAGCTAGTTTCACTTGTTCAGCAGTGCCCCAGTGAATGCTTGGCCATCTGTAGATATGGGCATAGCTTTAAAAAAGGAAAAAAAAAATCACTTGGACTTTTCAAGTTGTTAAAGTTTAGTCTGAAGTAGAATAGCTGAACTTTTTCCTGAATTGCTAAGTTCTTTCTCCCACTGAAGTATAAAATAGTCTTTTGTGAAATGCGTTTTTCTCTGTAGGACAGCATAACTGGACACGAATATTTTATTAAGGAATATAATTCTAAAGCCCTTTAGCAATGATCAGCGAACACTCAAAACTAGTATGAAAATCACTTAACTCACACTTCAGAGCATTTGGTTCAGAATAGTTGCTCATTTCTCTCCTGATTTCCCTTTTGTCCAGGGTTCCACTCTACATAAACCACACTCTCAAGATCGAGTATTTTGTTACTTCCTTAATAGTGAGTGAAGAATTTTTCTCTTAGATGAGATACTGTATTTAGTCCTGAAAGAGAAATGCTCTTTTCTTTAAATCTGTAAGAATAAATCAACATGAAAGGACTACAACTATAAAATTGGAAAAAATATGTCCACATAATAATTCAAAAAAATTGATTTTTCTGACTCAGGCACTGCTGTCAGATTTACCTCCTGAATTAGAAGAGATGGATTTCAATCATGCCTCGCCGGAGCCTGATGATACCTCATTCAGTGTGTCTTCTTTATCAGAGAAAAATGCCTCAGACAGTTTGTGATGGGGTGGGGGGATATATGATACAGCCTTTTGGCTACCTAACAGGTATGCATTTCATACTTGCATTCTGTTACCCTGAAATTCTTCAGTTGGTAAAACATTGTTGAAACAAACATTCTGTGAAGGATAAACAAGATATAATGGCTATGGTGCAAAAAAAATATATGTAAAATTGAAAAGCATTGTTTGAGAGTTTTTCCCAAACTGATGGAACTCTGGGGGGAAAATGTATTTAATTTTGAGCAGTTTAGTTATGAAATGCATAATGTCTAATTTCTGAAAGTTTTTTTTAAACTTTATAGATGAATCTTAGTTTTAGTAATAGTTTTAACCAGAGACACAAAAACAAAGGTATTTCAACATGGCTCATTAAGTTACTGAAGCTTGATCAGTCTTGTTTTTGTAGCCATTACATCTTCTTTCTTCCTCTCTCCTTTCCTGTCATCCACATACACTTTTACTCAGGAAAGTGGACTGAAAATTGAAAACAAAAATTTAAAAATGTTTTAGACTGAGTGAGTCCTGGGATTTATTTTTAAACCCCTATGAGAATCTGACTTAAGTTAATGATTGAAGATTGAAGTAATTACTAGTATACAATTGTAAATTATTGGTATTCTTCCATTATCTAACCCAAATATTTGGGGGGAGGAGAGAAAGCATTATGGAAAAGTGATTCACCACCGTGAAGTCAAATGAATTATTAAGTGTATAGAAACAAAATGTTGTAAAAGATTAGTCTTAATGGGAACTCTTCATTGCTGCAAATGACAAATATTGAAAAGATTTGCATTCTACTAGTAAATTTGTGTAACTGAGTTAGATGAAATGTTGCACAAATACTACAAGTGTATCACCATCTTCATAATATTTTTTCAGTTCTTCCATTTTATGAAACAGGAAGTCAAGGTAAGCCACTGAGCTTGGTTTTTTTTTTTTTTTTATCTAGTCACTCAGCTTTGCCACAAAATTTACCTCATTTCCATGTGAGGCCTTGTACCGAGTCATCAGCCAAGGATAATATCCAAAAAGAATTGTACTACTTTGGTTGTAAATCACAGTCCTCTGAATTTCCTGGATACTATTCTATGAGCACACTCTTAAAATGGGCATGCTACCCAGTTGTTCTATTAGTAGGTACCAGATGGCACCACACTGTAGACAATTTTTTGCAGACCTCCCTTCCGGGGTACCAGATTGTATAACCAAGACCCATAGAAGGGAAAATGCCAGTTTCTCCCTGAGCACACAGTATCACATATTTGTGAGTTGGCAGTGTGGAACTGGATTGCATGGTTAAATTAATATCTATACCTAAAAGATTAATGAAGCAGCTAGATGGCTCTTTTGGTCATCGGATTTCTATGTCAGATATTTTTGTAATTTGTAAGTAAAACCAGTTTTGATCTTGGAATTCACAAATACAAATTTATGAATGCAGAAAGGCAGTCATGAATGTCTTTGACCTTGAAATGTCTCCTCCCCCACACACAAATAGGTAAGGTTCAATGATAATCCTTTGCTTTGTCAGCCATTTGTTTGATTTAATATTGCTGCCATGTGACTACTATGGTTCTTTGTTAGCAGAAATATTTCAGTGGTTAGGTGTGCCACCTTTTAGCTGAGAACCATATGGTTCTTTGTAAACAATGTTTAGTACTCCGTGTTGACAAGTCAAATTCCATTCAGAGAAAAGAGGGCTGAGTAACAGAAGCTCAAATTTTAAGACTAAATTTATCAGTCACACTAATTCCCCTATGAGATAAAGAGTCCTTACATCATACAGCACATATAGAAACCATTTCTGAAGGTAGCATGAACAAATTTCAGGCCTTCAAGTCTCTCTTAAGGTTTCCTTACTAGTCATTGAGTTTATCTTTAAACTCTGATTTCTCCTGCTTCAACTTAAGTCCCTTCTTATTTGGTTCTTGTTACAAAGTAAAGATAGGTGATTCTCTCCTACATCTTTTGACTCCATAGATTATATTTGTCACAGTTCAGCAATTAGTCACTAAATCAAAAAATATTCACTGAACTTCTGCTATGGGGACATTGGATTTGTGCTCCTCAGCAAGCCATAAACTTCAAAACAAATTCTTTTCACTTTTTCAGGGATATAAATAAAAATTATTTAAGTAGAAATTTTAATAGATTTAAGGATTTTGCTAAGTACAATTCCTAGAACGATTTCTAGTCTACAATTTTAAGAGAAAGCATTGATTATTCCCTTGTCCCTGTTTAAAGTTCCATTAAAATAGAAACTGAATAAATCATAACAGTACACTTAGAATCCTTTTGTCTTGGCATTTGTGTTTCAGCACCAGAATTATTTCTTTTTACTACCATTGGAATTAAAACATTTCTAAAATGAAATGTCATTGTTCTATAGCAGGAACCAAAGGAAATATACATATCCAGAGAAAATCATAATTGGCAGAATGAAATTATGCACTGTAGATTTTGAAAAAGGTGTCAAGGTAAAGTATTAAAAATCTGTTATGAAGAAAATGTATTTTTACATGTATAGATTGGAATTGGTTTTGAGACATTTTAGAGCAGGAAAAATATTAATTTATAGACTGCTTTTGTGAGCCTCTTCATGACTGGGAGGAGAAAAACAATTAGTATTTATTCTTTAGGGTTTTGACACAATAATAAAACAGAACATACTATCTAAACCCATACTATCTCTCACAAAGGCAGATGCCACCGTGAAAAAAAAAACTGTTGTTTTCCTTCCTTTTAACTACTCTTTGATGTCTGCTTTCTGCTTAAGATAGCCAAACAGCTTCTAAAGAGGAAATGTGTATCTAAGACCACTTACCTTCCAAAATGTATATAAAAAAAACCTTAAAGTACTTTTCTCATTTCAGCCAAGCTAAAATTAGTCTCAAGAAAATGAGAACTGCAGTTACCCTGGAGAATAGGAAAATTAACACCTGCAAGGAAAACGTTAAAAGAAAATTGGCCTGTTCATGGAACTTAGGGATGTTTTGTTGTAAGGTCAGTTATCAACAGCAGGACATTTTTACTACCACTGCAATCATGTGATAGAAATGTTTCTTATTGTTGGAAAAGAAAAGACCACAGCTCAATCACATCCTGTACTCTGTATACTACCAAGACCTCGAAAGATGTCCAAGAGGTAATTTCTCCAAGGACAGTAACATCTCTTTTAAGGCACTTTCACAGTCAGCAATCTGTAAGTTTGTAAGAGAAAGCATGTGGTATTTTTAAAAGCATTCTAGGCTCTAAGATTGACTTTGTTGCCCTTTGTGGGGGGTCGAGGAGGGTCCATTCAGCCCATTTCCAAGGAATAATTTCTTCATTTTAGCCTGATAGCTTATGATCATTTTAAAGAGGGATTCTGAAAACTTTAACTCCTGTCCTTCTTCCATATTGCAGTGATGGTATATCAGGAATATTGCCTATTTTAATAACTATATTAAATTTTTATTTGGATCTTAAAATGCCAAATTCTGAGAGATCAGTCTTTTAAGGGCATTATCAGTACCATACTTTCTAATGATGAATATATGGATTTATCTTTGAAGTTGGTGTTATCCTTGGCAGACAGCACTGTATCATGCTCTTCACCAAGCTATGCCCTCTGATGTTATAAAGGAGGAGCCTACTAACTTGTGAGCCTACAGTCAACATACCATTGCCCAAAACAAACTTTTGTTAAGAACAGATTTGCTAAGGGAGAAAAGAGAATAAAGTGATATTTTCATGGAAATATATTATGGTTGTTCCATTAAAGTGTATACTGAGTATATATTGCTCCACATTGAAATTTTATTTTGCATTAACTTGTTATGTAATTCCTTTTAGCAATCTTGCATCCCATTTTACTGGTACTACCTCTGAAACATACTATCACGTTAAAACCACATCAGACTGTAATGTGAACTTTTGTAGGGTTTTTATTTAAGCTTTTATAGAGGCAATAAATGATTTCCAACTAACAGACATCTATTTCTTTCTTTTAATGTTTATTTTTCAAGTCTTTGTTTTGCAAGCATTGTTCCCCCTTTAAAGATAATTTTTTTCCTCTCCAAAATAAGGTTCTGATAAAAAGACAAAAAATGCAGAGAATAAGGTATTTGGTGTTATGGGAGGTAGGACATGGAATGCTCAAGTAATTTGGTTGATTTCCAAGCTGACACATATATCATCCTTAATTGACTTTGCATATAAGTGAATTACTCCAACACCAGTGATATAGAGTGAATATTCTATAATATGCAATATATTTGTCCATAATTGTATATTCCAATGGTAAAAACCAGCAAGTAAATCTCCACAGTATAAACAAAGAATACTATTTTTACAACAGATTTTTTTGTTTTAAGTGGCAGTGTTGTATCTAATTCTGGCTCTCTTTGACACTCGTTGAGCATTCTTTTACTTTGGGTGAAAAATGCCCATGCTTTTTTTTTTTTGTCAAAATCTTATACCAAATGAAACTCTTCTTGTCATCAGATGGGGGAGGAGGGCAAGGGGTGAGTTTCACATAGCACATCAGCAGTTTTCCTTCCCAGTTGATACATTTTCAAGAATGTTGCAAGTAGAAAATCATATAAACATGCACTTCCAAATACCCAAGTCTTTTCTCAGATCTGCAGAAACATTGATTTAAGGTGGTGAAGTCGTTTGATTTTATAAAAATGAATGAGAATCATTACAAATCTATTTAAAAGATAAGTCAGTGGATGAGTATGTCCATAAGATAAGATTGAGTATTTTCACATCTTTTGCAACTAGTTTTTATCATGTTATAAAAGTAATAGATGCTCATTGTAGACATTTTAGAAGATGTAGATAATATAAAGAAAAAACTACTTGTAACCCCAATACCCAATAATAATCATTGTTAATATCTTATGCATATTTAATTCTAATCATTTCTTCTACATATTACATATATTCAGCAATACTGTGATTATACTGATTATGCAGTTTCATATCCTGCTTTTTCTCTTAATTATGTAATGAGAGCATTTTCCAATGTGACCATTTGTCACCAAGGTATTTTACTCTCGGTTACATTTAGACCTAAACAGGAATTGTTTAAAAAATTTATACAAGAAAAAATCAAACCTTCCATTGATGAAAATACGCTTGTTCTAAAGAATTAACAAGTACCTGCTTTACATAAGTACTATACTTTTTACCTTAAATTTAAAACAAATGATAGTGCTTATTTACCTTCACAATAATAAAGTAGCTATAATTTGGCTGCAAGTTACAAGGTACTTCTCCTTAAGACCTCTTCCTAGGTGATGTTTATGTCATCTATACTAGTAAGCTATTTCTTTGTTTGTTTGTTTGGGGGGGAGGTAATTAAATTTATTTATTTACTTATTTATTTTTTAATGGAGGTACTGGGGATTGAATCCACGACTTCATGTATGCTAAGCATGCTCTCTATCACTGAGCTATACCCTCCGCCTACTAGTAAGCTATTCTAAACTTTAAAAATAAAACAAAATCATTTTCAGGTATGAAAAGTCTCATATTATGTACACCAATATGCACTTGGAGTGATTTTTGTTTTTAGTTTGGAAATCCTATTTATTTACAAAACTGACTTTGAGAGAAGGAGGCATAGTTCCATAAAAATTCTGTCAATTGATTTACCCATATAAAATGTTTTTTTAAACCTTTAGCTATTTTAAAGAGTGATTAACATTTAAATTTTGAGGTTCAGGATACTTTATACATTCAGCATATAACCTTAGTGAACTTTTTTGATTAATTTTGAGTTAATTTTTTTTGTGGTAAAGTATACATGTTGCGGAAAAATGTGTTACAGCTTGGTGATACAGCTCAGTTGTGACAGCAACCTGGATCCAGGCGAGAGACCAAGCAGCACTCGGAGAGTTGGACAACTCAGGTTTATTATGCCAGCGGGCCCAGAGGAGTTAACACTTTAAGCTCTGGACCCCATCTGTAGGTTTACACAGGCCTTTTATAGGCTGCCAGTTTTACACTTTGTAACATCATATGCAAATAAAGTGCAACAGAAGTTGACCAACCAGGAACACGCTTTGTAGAAATAGACCAATCAGGAGTGAGATAAATAACCAATCAGGAGTGAGCTCCATGCAAATGAAGTACTACAAATGGACCAATCAGAAGTGAGGGAAGTGGACCAATCAGAAATGAGAGTAATAACCAATCAGGAGTGAAGGAAATAACCAATCAGAAATGAGCTCAGGGAACCAATAGAATTTTAGGTGGAAGTTAGCCACTTTAGAGGCAAAGAGATAGAGCCTCTGGGCCAGGGAACCGGTCGGTGCTGGGAGGAGAGCAGCGGCCCTAACTAGGGGTCCTGCCGGTCTTTTTATGGGGCTCCCTGCCTCATACATAACATAAAATTCACTGTTCTAACCATTTTTAAGTGTAAAACTCAATGGCCACTTGTGTAATCATCACCACTATCTATTTCCAGAACTCTTTTACCATCCCAAATAGAAAATCTGTACCCATAAAGCAATGACTCCAATTCTCCTCTCCCCCAGCCCCTGATATCTTCTGTTTTACTTTTTGTTCCTATGAATTTACTAGGAATAATAATTTTTCAGAAGTCAGGCGGAATGCAATTCCAATTTTTCTGTAAAGAATAAGACTGTTTCTTTTTATTACAGTGTTCTGTTTCTGCCAGTTTGGAAAGTTTAAAAACGTTGCCAATTCTGGATTTTCTTGTGAAGTAATCAATATTTATATTTCCATTTTATGATGTAATACAGTGTATACCAAGACTATCATATTCAAATACCTCCTCTGTGATCTAGGCCATATGAAACTCTAATCTTTCCCAGTACCTTGATTACTCCCTAGTTAAGAATTACATCTGTAGTGAACCTTATTAATTCTTTCAAGTTGTTAAGCTACCATTCAATGAACTGCTTCAGTAATGTTGGAACTGGTATCAAGAACTCTTGTTAACTTAAATTGGCTATCACACAGTTCCTAGACTTAGGTCACAAGTTTGATCTCAATTCAGTTAGTTTATACAAGAGGGGAAAAAAAAAATCTCTGTTACAGGACCACCGTGTCCAAATCTTGTCTTGAAGTCTATCACTAGTCACAGAACACCAGAGGAAAGATGCAGGTAGATATAGTTAACCTTATATGTTGCTTAAATGGTATAAGATAATAGATGCTGGAAAGGTTCTCCTGTCCATTCCCATCCACCCTCCATGCTTCTGTTGGAAGTTTAATGGTAGTAATTTATTGGGGATAATTTGATATAAAATGTAATCATCCTTAACAAAGATAAGGAGGGTCTGTAAGGTATCCATACCATAGTGGCATTTGCTTAATCAGCTGCATTCTTTACAAGATTGGGTGAAGAAGATCAGGGCACTGAGAAAAGGATAGCTGGGGAGGTGGGTGATTAAAACTGGAGGGGGATAAATATAGAACCTCTAGAAATCTTGAAGGAGGCATAACAATAGAGGGCACTAAGTGGCTGGTGGGTAGGAGAGAGGGAATTCTAGACTCTAAAATCTGAAGGTTAAATGTATGTAGAGTAGAAGAATGCAGAGGTTATGGTAGAGTATTGTAGGAGTTAAACATGGGGTCAAATCTCAGTTTTAACACTTATTAGCTGTATAATCTTAGACAAGTTATTTAAACTCTCTGAGCTTCTTTGCAAAGTGTGAATAATAATAATACCTATCTCATGGGGTTGTTGTGAGGAATATGATAACCTGTCATAAAATGCTTAGCACAGTGCTTATCATGGTGCCTAGCACACAGTAAGTCCTCAGTAAATGTTAGCCCAATGCTATTATTATTACTTACAGAAAAGGAGATTGAAGGGATCCAAAGACAATTCCCACCAACCAGTTTTACCTCAGACAGAAATAGCTCAATGCAAATATCTTAGAATAAAAACACAACTTGAACTAATTTCACCTACATCTAGTTTCTTACTAGCAGGGTAGTCACATTTAAAGGACAGCACAATTTATCTGTAGTGTCCTCAGTAGTCTTCTTACTGCCTTAGAGAGTTAATAGCCCTTCCTCACTATCAAAGAGCTACCATGGGAACTGGGGCGAATCAGACACATTATCTTGCAATGAATAAAATATCGATGTCATATAACATATTTCATCCACTTTTATTGATCTATTATTTGTATATGTATAGTTTTATAATCTTATATGAGCCAAACTCACTGTGGAAAATGATATTGCTTTAAACATTCATTTAACTGTTCATATAGCAAATGTTGGCCTCCAGCTTAATGTGTGTGTGTATGCAGGTGAATTTCTGACACAGATTTTTGAAATTATCTGGAGAAATTTTAGATTACTTGCTTTATTTTGGCTTGTCTTCAGTTTCTAATTAAGTGAATCAAAGAACAAATTACTGATACATGCACAACTTGGATGAATCTCAAAGACATTATGCTAAGTAAAAGAAACCAGACACAAAAGGCTACATGCTGCATTATTCCAGTTATATGAGATTCTGGGAAAGGCAAAGTATAGAAACAGAAATCAGATAAGTGGTTGCCAGAGATTGGGGTAAGGAGCAGGACTTAGATAGCAAGCTGCCACAAGGAAATTTTTTAGGGCAATAGAAAAAAAAGTGAATTCTAGTCAGTTATTACTGGTTCTGGAATATGTTAACATATTTTGTTCAAGCACATGTTATTTAACATTTGAAAACATATCATGGTTTTTCTAATTAACATGTTCTATATATACAGATAGGCTTTCTTCCAGTCTATTCATGAACAAATATTTTGCTTTCTAAGGGTTATTCTTTCTAATCAAATGCCATTTGAAAATACTTAGTTCACCCCTGTATCAAGGATTGTACAACCTGTATCTTCACTGGCACATCTGGTCAGAGGAAAAGGCTGTTTACCTTCCCGAAGGCTGTTTACTACATGCAAAGCTCTTTTAAAATCTACTAATATAGGTGCCAGAGAAATTAGATAAAGATTTCAATGGATTTATTTTCTTATATGGCCTTATAAATTTTTACATTCATTTTTCATTTTTAAGCATTAACACATCTTAACTGGAAAAACAGCAACAACAACAATAACAAAAGGTTAAGACATAAAAAGCAGGAGACCTCAGATTCACTCAAATAAGAAACATTGACCCCTTTGGACACAAATGCTTACTGGGAACTGGGAAGGAGGAAAAAAAGGGCTAGGTAAAGGAGTTTAGGAAACTCTAGAACCAAGACAATATTTAGGTCAAAATTAATACAGCTACTTATCCAATAATTAATGTTTTGCTTCATCCTAATTAGAAACTCGTAATATTCTAGGCTCTATCCTCTCCTTTTTTGGGGTCTTTTTGTAGTGCCAACATTTTTAGCAGAAGGGGCTGAAATTCTTGAGATGGAAAGTTCCAGGATCCTAAAACCTATGCCCCAGCCTCTCTTTTCTCCAATAAGACACAATGTAGTGTGGTAGAAAAGAAAGATCACTGTTTATGTGATTTTGCTCAAGCTGTAAATTCTTGAAGCCTCAATTTCTTCGTCTATGTAATGGAAATAATACTTGCTCCGACTGCCTCTCACAGCGATTGTGAGAATCATTAACCAGTTTGAAAAGCCCTTTACAACTTACAAAACACTACAGCAAAAAGATTAATATCTACTAATACTCATTGATTGCCTGTATATTCAACGCTATATAGGTTCTGGGAGACAAAGGGAAAGGGATACTTTCCCTGGCTTCCAGGAGCTTGATGTACTTTGAAAAATTCAGCTTAAACAGATAAAACATAACGTATAAGATAACATAAAATTGAGTGTTAAATATCATGATGTGATTGCTAAGGGGTTGGTGGAGAGTTGTTTGGAGGGGACCTAAACAAGGGGCAATTGTCAAAGGAAGCTTTGTGTGAAAGGGTAAGTTTGAGATGATTGGATCCAGCCAAGAATTCTTCCTTGTTGGTCACCAAAAGATGATGTGGGGAAAAATACATGATTTGTCTCCACAGGTTTAAAGATAGCTCCCAAATATTTCCCTAGCTTTCCTTGAGGCATTGTTCTTTACATATCTGTCACCTGAGAACTGATTTAACTCCTGTTTGAACATGTTTATATTTTCTGTCTGCATTCACATAACTAATATTGAATTCATATTCTGTGCAGGAAATTGTGCTGGGTGCTAGGTTCTGTGGCCTTTTGGAACAAGTTCAATTAATTTAATGTCCCTTGTGTAGATTAATACATGTTAGGGCTGAAGACCTTAGAGTTTCTCTGGATCAAATTTCTCATTGTAAAGGGAAGAAAAGTGGTGCTCAGAGATGACATCACTTACCCAAGATCTCACAAATGATAAAGGGTGAAGCCAAGACTAGACCTTAAGTCTCTTCCTACCCAGGTCAGTGTGTTTTCCATAATATTAAACTATAGAATAGTACCTTATTTTACTAATTTCAAACTGCCTCTTTAAAACAATGATTCTCATACTTAAATTTGAGTAAGAATCACTTGGGAAGGAGCTATTTAAAGGGAAAGTTCTTAGACTTCTGGAAACCTGAGACTTGGGTTTGGGTTGTTTTTTTGTTTGTTTGCTTTCTCTTGCTTTTTTATGTTTTTTTTAAACTTGTGATTTACTCAAGTGATTGTGATGTAAGTGATCCTCAGATCACACATCAGAAAAATTTTATATTAAAGTTTAATAGCTATACATAGTTCCATTGTTCTATGATTTGATGTTACTCTTATTAATAATCTTGATAATTTTAAACATTTCATTGATCTTTGGTCTTTGCATATATAAAAAGCCTGAACTTAAATTTATTTTCTAATGTTGAAGTCTTTCATAGCCTTAGAATTTTTAGTTCCTTCATCATAGAATAGGAAATGACTACCCTATACTATTAATACCACAGCAGTGGCCCCAAACTGAGTAGGCTGCTCATGAATCAATACCTGTCTGGTGTTTTCAGAAAGGATTCTGTGTTAGAACAGAATCACTGATACCTAGCTTAGACCCTAGAACCATGTTGTGATGACAATCAACAGAGGCCTCTAAGGAAAATGTAGGCCTCTAAGGTCACATTAAAATTCTATCTAAAGGAACACACATACACACACATAACAACAATCCACAAATAGGAGTGGCACTCTCTGATGAATCAGATTCTAGGAATATAATTGGGTTACCCGTTGCTAGTGAGTGGGATAACTATGTGTGAAAATATCGTTAATGTTGTTGTCTCTGTTTCTCTCTCTGGAGCTTTTGTATGTCCTCCTTCCATAAATCTAGGAGTGTCAAAAGGCATGATCCACTGATGCCTGCTCACCTCTTCTCAAGCTCATCTTTTGAATTTTCTGTACTATGTAGTCTGTTGGTAGCTGAGCTGACTGATTTGGGCTTAAGGAAAAGACCCCTGTTAGGTTTCCAGTCTAAGCTTCTTCTCAAACCAGTTTTACACAAATCTCAGCTCTAGGAATTTACAAGCCCAGTAAAATAGACAGTCACACTTTACTTTCTTATTTACCATTATTTCTCACATGATGTCTCCTTCAGTGACCTCAAAAGGAAAAGGATGATTGGTGTGGTGGGAATTTGGACATACTTGAGTCTCCAAAGCTCTCCAAACCCTAACAGTAACAGAGAAGTATTTTAGGACCAAATATCATTGAACCTCTTTTATCATGAGAAAAATAACTTGTCCAAGGTCTAAGAGTTACAGGAGAAGTTAGAAGCCAGTATAGAACCCAAGAGTGTTGTACTCACTGTCCCATACTCTTTGTACCAAACAATTACATGCTAAGAAGCTATTCGAGTTTATCTATTCCCACAGTTAGTTGTACTTGTGGGTTTTTTTTAAACACTTCCCAGAAACAAAATGGAATAACAATATACAATGATTAGGAAGCAGATTTTCTCACATTTTATCTCAAGGACTGGAAGTTTTGGGTCTTTCACCAGTATCTAATCAAAAAATTGTGGTGACAATATATCTAATATTAAAAATGACGTCTCTTTCTATCCACAAATCAAATTTTAAATTTTAACGAGCATTTTCCTATGTCAAACAGCCCCAGTTATTTCCAACAATTCCACTTTTTACTTCATAATAACCAAACTTTAAACCAGCCTGGTCACTCTCCTATAGAAGAATATCTGAGATTGTTGCCCCTGGAATGAAATCAAATTCCAGATGCCGTGCAATCAGTCAGGAGTAAAGTAGAACTACTAATGGTGTTGCTTTGGATTTCTATGTAGTTAAAGAAGACTGAGCTACATATTAGAAAAGCTAAAACACTCAAGACATACTAAAGAAGCTCTCACATCTTTTTTTTTTTAAATTCAAATTGGCATCCTATTGAAATAGGAATGCCCAATTATAGTCATTTACATCCATTGAAAACCTCTAAAAACTTGAAGGTTAATGTAAAATATACTTTCTTATACAGTCTACAAATTGCCTTTAAAAAGATGGAGGTTTTAACAATATGACTACTCCCAAAAAAGAATAAACAATAAAGAGTAAATTTTCAATGCTTTAGTTATACAGGCTAAACTAGAAGATTAAAAAATTACTAATGAAGAAGAAAATTAAACTGCAAGCAGTAATTAGTAGTTATCACAGCTGTTTTTAGAGAGTATGGGCTATTTCTAAGGAATAGTGACAATATTGAAAGTAGTAATGGTGCATATTATTGTTCAGTTTGTACACTGCACCTACATATCCAGGCAAGGGATTAAATCCAATTAGTGCGCCCTTTGTTAAGACTTAACCTGGGAATGGAAGGCAGCCTGAAAGGGTCGCCCTTTTAAAATTCACTTGGCCAGAGGGGCCACTGTTTTATAATGTTGATCTTAAATAGACTGCCAGTAATTTCTCCAGCAAAGATAGGTTTATTTGGGATCAGCAAACAATTGCAATTTGGGGTCTGCAACCATGACAACGCTTGTGCTTTACCCCTTGCCCTTCTTCAAACATTTATATTTAGATTTAATCAGCCATTAAACAGAAAACACAAAAAAATGTATAAATTTCAAAGGCTTTGTGGGAGGGTTAGAGGTGGAAAGTTCTTCCCTTTCTTATAGGTTGAAGATCAATGAACAAATATTTACAAAGTATCTACAATGTGCCAGGCATTCAGACAATTCTGAGCAAGACATGAATCATCTTTACCCTTATGGCTATTGCAGTCTATTTACTCTAGTGTGAAAGTTTATGGACCGGATTTAGGCTTTTATTTATTTATTTTTCTTTAAGTATCATCCAAGAGAGCCATCATCTTCTCCCTTATAGTCTCCCTCTATTAGTAATGTCCTAGTTCCTAGAGTGAACACCCCACCCACCCCTCACACACACACACAAATCCCGAGACCTGGAGTAATAATCTCTATCCCTTAGGGGCAGCTCTGCTACTAATGAATGTTTCAAACTCAAAGCAAAACAGATGAATTGGAGATTAGAGGAATAAAAAAAGACCATCCAGAACCAAATATGGCTGACCTGGAGCCAGCTCAATGCATTCCTGTAAATAAGGAGGCTTTGTGGGTTTTTGGTTTTGTTTTGTTTTGTTGTCTTTCACTTAAGATATCTTTTTTTCTCATTAGGTTTCTACAACAATTCTTTGAAAATTCCAGCAGCTTAACTTTAACCTTGATCCTTCTGGACATGTAGACTGAAAAAGAAAAAAAAATCCCTTTTATACCTAAGAGCATTTGGTAATTTAACAAGGGTATTCATATCCATTATTTCTTTTGATTTTTATAACAACTCCACGAGGTAGACAAAAGCAGCCTTATTTTTTCTATTTTAAGATAAAGAAACTGATGCTCATAAAGAATTAAATTATTTGCCTCTGGCCATATGACTAATAAGTTATAGAAGTGAAAATCAAACCCCAAATTCTCACTCTAAGTTCAGTGTTCTTTTTATTGACCATCACTGTGTCAGCTAACCACCAAAAACATCATACTACATATTTAAGAATAAATATAATATATTTTCCTCATTGGAGGAAGGTAGGTAAATGAGCATTTTAATGATCAGATCGCAAGGTTCATTCTAATTCTAAGATTCTTGGACTTCCTTAAAAAGAGAGAGAGAGAAGATTCAATTCAATGATTAACTACAGCTCCTCAAACAAACTGACTTTAAAAAGAACAATTTGTCTTGAAGTAATCCATTCAGTTACTGTGTATTAAAAATAAATAAAAAAATAAATCAGTGTATTGTTAAATGTTTAAAAGCTTTTAAATGGCTCCATCTATAGGTTAATATGTTTGTTTTCTATACTCATTTTAGATTTTGCATGTGGATATACTGAAAATAAATGTAAATTACCTTGTTAAGAGAAAGCACAGTATCCATAGTACCTAACATGATATCTGAAAATATACTTACTCTGTAAATGCTTGTATAATGGACACAAAGATGCACAGATAGATAGATGAATGGATGGATAGATAAACATGGCAGACATCAAGAACCTAGTTTTACATAAGAGTGAGTACACAAGGAGGAGACTATTTACAGCAACTGATCTGGTTTGCACTTTCATTTTTTAAAATATTCAATGAAAGAACAATAAAACAACAGCCTCCATTCCCAAATGTTTTACAGATAGGGGTGTGTGTGTGTGTGTGTGTGTGTGTGTGTGTGTGTGTTTGTGTCTGTGTGTGAAAATGAAGTGAAATTAGAATGAAGAAATAAAAGTCTCATTATTAAGATTTGCCAAAGAAGAGAGCAGTTTTCATGTTCACATATATTCCTGTAAAAAGGCATCAGTACCACCCTTGAAATTAGACAACCAACTGAGACTGACTCTTGTGACCTTTGTATATCTTTCTTTTGAAAGCATTTGCTCAAAATCTCATTTACATTTTCTTAGCCAGAGTTTGATACTATTTGATTTGTACACAATCTATGGAAATTAAAACACGATAAAATACAAGTAAATCTCTGATCAAAGGTATGAAGGCCACACAACAAAAGGAAATGTCTTATTTCTGCTGTTCCCTATTTTACCTCAGACTTTCCATTGCTGGAAAAACACCATTCTCCAATCATGTCAAAACCGTTTTCTATAGGGTCAGAAAAGTTCTTTGAATAAAACTGATCTTTAGGACCCTACCTTTGTTAAAATTGGATTTTAAACTAAAATAACAACACTGGCAACAGCATTAAAGGGTCAGGAAATAATGGGTCTAGGTTGAACTTGTAAGTCATCAAGTCTAATCCCTTGCTTCCCTGCAGTATTGTACAAAACTCCTCTTTCTTCAGACAAGAATATTGTTTGGCTGAATTATTCATGTATTCAAAGCCCTCTCCGGTATGGACTCAACCATTTTCACTTCCTTTGGATCCTATGCTCCAGTTATATTGAACTATCTGGATTTCCCAAGTATACCTGTATGTTCCCACCTTTTATGCCTTTGCTCCTGAAGCTACTTTTGCTTAAAATATTTTCACCTCATCTCCACTCGCCCAAATTCTGCTCATATTTCAAGTTACAGAGCAAATCCCAACTCCATGAAATCTTATAGATTCACACAGAACTTTGCTTATAACTCTGTCACCTTTTTGTTCACACTCTGCCTTCTATATTAGATGTTTGTCCATTTTCTTTTCACCTTTACATCCTCTGGAGTTTTGCTCATTACAGAGTCTTAGTAAATATTTTTTGAATACTGTCTAAAGTTCTATATATCCTCCTAGATATAGCCATTTATTCATTCATTTATTTAAAAAAAACATTTACTGGAGATACAGCATCAAACATACAGACAACATCTCTATCTTTGTTAAAGCTTTCACTCTGGTGGAAGAGACAAAAATAGTCAATATATAATTTTGGGAGTGATAAAGTGCTATGAAGAAGGTTGGAAACTCCTCTAGAGCAGGAAATGTGACAGATTCATCTTTATTTCACTACAGTGCCAAGAAATATGTGTTGAGAGTATTGAATAGTTTTCTTTTAACAACAACAAAAAAGAATTAATATCTTATATTTTTGTAACATTTAGCTATTTCAGAGCATTTTTTCAGCTTTTCCGATTTGGTCGTCACAACATGCTTTTGGACTAGATATGATTGTTAGTGTTTCCATTTCATAGATGTGGCAGATAAGGCCCAGGAAGCTCCTTTATTCAATGTTAAAAAGTGGTTCCTTCTTGGTCATTCATTCAAGAAATATTTAATGATAGCCTACTCTGTGAGAGAGATATAAAGCTAAATAAGACATGCTCATAAGGAGCTTATAATTCAAAGGTGTAGAATTAACTATAACCAAAAACAATATGACCTCAGTGTCCTAAGAAAAGTATCCATGTGGCAGTTCAGAGGAGGGAGGGTTTGCCTCTGACTGAGGAAAATCAGATAAAGTTTTAGGAAATAGTTGGGTATTTAAGCCAAGTCTGAATTTTCACTCATTTATAATGGTAATGTGGATATCACCTCAGATGAGTTCCCACTGAGAGAAACGGTCCTGCCATTTTGTCTCGCACATTATACGAGGCATGACTATAAATTGGTAGGACTTATTTCCTCATGTGGCTCATAAATTGACTGCTGGAAGCTCCAAAAGAGAAGCTCTTTGCATTGTTTAGAGCAAAAGCAGCATCATTAGAGTAAAATGTATAGCTCCTCAAAGTTATTACTTTGAAGGGAGTGCCACTCATTTGACTGTACAATTCCAATATTTTGTAATAAGTTGACATCTTATTTTCAGATAAGGAGTATTTCTGCTTAACAAGGATGTTGTCCCCATGTGTTTGAATAATATACAAGGAGCTGAGAGGGCATACAGTAATAGCATCCTAGGTCTGTAATATAATCTTCTGTATCCTATCACCTTAAAGGAAAAGATAGCGGGGTCTCAGAGGTGGATAGCTATAACACAGACCATTTGAGACTCCTGAGAACCTCCTGAGTAAAATAAAGCTTTTGTGTTCCTAGAGACAGGAGATCAATATAACAGCTTTAGAGTGAGACTGCATAACTATAATAGTGAGAATACGAGATGAAGAAATTTGAATGAATGGTAATTTACAGAAATAAAATAGTTTTACATAGATCATGTGACTAAGCCAAATGTTACAATTAAGTCATGGTTTAAAGACTGAAATAACGTATCTTAGAAATGTATACAAAGATGTGAATTTTTTCCCTTTTATTCATTGAAGTTAGTTGATTTACAATATTGTGTTAATTCAGTTGTACAGCACAGTGATTCAGTTATATATATATTTTCAGATACTTTTTCATTATGAGTTATTACAAAATATTGAATATAGTTCCTTGGGTTATGCAGCAAATCCTTGTTGCTTATCTATTTTATGTGTAGCAGTTTGTATCTGTAAATCCCATACACTTAATTTATCTACCTCCTCTTCCTTTCCCTTATGGTAACCATAAGTTTATTTTCTATGTCAGTGAGCTTGTTTATATTTTATAAATAAGTTCGTTCATCTTTTATCTTTAGGTTCCACATATGAGTGATATCATATGATATTTTTATTTCTCTTTCTGACTTACTTCACTTAGAATGACAATCTCCAGGTCCATCCATGTTGCTGCAAATGGCATTATTTTATTCCTTTTTATGGCTGAGCAGTATTCCATTTTATATGTGGAATATATATATATCTACAGATATATAGGTATAGATATATCTCGCAACTTCTTTATCCAGTCCTAATTGTCGATGGACATTTAGGTTGTTTCCATGTCTTAGCTATCTTTCAGCATTTTGAATACATCTTGCCACTCTCTTCTGGCCTGCAAAGTTTCTGCAGATAAATCAGCCTTATGGGGGCTCCCTTGTAAATGACTGTTTTTCTCTTGTTGCCTTTAGAATCTTCTATTTAAATTTTTCTATTTTAATTATGATATGTTTTAGAGTGTGTCTGTTTGAGTTCATCTTGTTTGGGACCCTCTGTCCTTCCTGTATCTGGATATGTTTCTTTCTTCATGTTAGGGAAATTTTCAACAATAATTTCTTCATATATTTTAGATCAACTTTTCTATCTCTTCTCCTTCTGGAACCCCTATTATGCATAGGTTACATGCTTTATATTATCCCATAGATCTTGTATCTTGCTTGCATTAAAAAAAATTGTTTTTCTGTCTGCTGTGTTGATTGGGTGATTTCCATTATTCAGTCTTCCAGATCACTTATTCATTCTTCTGTGTCACTTAGTCTGCTACTCACTGCTTCCAGATTGGTTCTTACCTTAGCAATTGAATTGTCTAATTTTGATTGGTTCATCTTTGTAATTTTAAATTCCTCCTTTCAGTGATCTGCACTTCTATTGATAATCTTTCTTAATTCCTTTTGTATTTTTATCACCTTCTTTTTAAACCTGGGGTCTAGTAGGTTGGAGAGTTTTGTTTCATTATTTGTTCTTTTAGGGGATTTCTCTTGTTCTTTTAATTGGGAATAGTTCCTCTCCTTTTTCATTTTACTTACCTTTCTCTGTCTCTATGAATTTAGGAGAAATAGTTATTTTCTGTGGTCTTGAAGAGGTGTTTTTATATGGGCGTATCTTTGTTGTAGACTGTGCTTGTCCAATATTTTTGGTGTGAGGCTTGGTTTTGTTATGGATATCAGCCACATCTTTCCTCCAAGTGTGCTGGCCATTATTCCCCCTTTATTTTTTTACATTTTTTTATTGAGTTATACTCATTTAACAATGTTGTGTCAAATTTCAATGTAGAGAACAAATTTTCAGTTATACATGAACATATATATATTCATTGTCACATTTTTTTCTCTGTGAGCTACCACAAGATCCTGTATATATTTCCCTGTGCTATACAGTAGAATCTTGTTTATCTGTTCTACATTTCAAAATCCCAGTCTGTCCCTTCCCAACCCCCACCCCCTTGGCAACCACAAGTTTGTATTCTATGTCTATGAGTCTGTTTCTGTTTTGTATTTATGTTTTGTTCATTATTCCCTTGATAGTGAGTGCGACTGGTGTTGCTAGGGTCTCCTCTTTGCTCTGTGGCTTTTGCCATCATGTTAGGGGTGGGGCCTGTTTCCCAGCTGTTAGAGTAGAAGCCCTGAAGATTGGGCTCAGTCAGGCTCCATTGCCCTTGAGTGTGTGCTCTTTCCCAAAGAAGGTGACTGCTGAAGCAAGTGAGGCTTATGTGATCACAAGAAACCTATGTGCTACCTGTGCAGGTGTCCACAGTTCCACCCAGAAGCAGCCTAAGATTGTGTCCCTTTCTCTGTTGTGTTCATCCCAGATCTAGTGCAAGGTTGTGGTGTGAAGGAGGCTGGGCCTAGGGGCTGGGGCACTGTGGATGGAGGAATCGAGGTGGCTGTGCTGCTCCCTGAGACCTAGGCTGCCTCTGTGGCAGACTAATCCCAGGACCTGTTAACCCCTGATCCTGCAGCAAGCTGAGTTGTGGAGTGGGTGTATCCCTCCAGGAAACAAACCACAGCATACTCTTGCCCAGGACTTGTCCGCCCAAGACTCAGCACCATGCCACTGTGTGTTCCTGGGCACACGGACAATGTCTGCCCCAGCTGGGCCCACCCCCACTGTGTACGTGCTGACCACGAGCTCCATGGCTCCCCCTGGGTAACACCCAGACCCTCCGTGCTTTCTCTGTGTAGCTAGATCGAGTCCTCTCCCAAGGCCTATCTGCTTGAGATTTAGCACCTAGCCACTGCTCGTTCTTGTGGCATTGCCCAGTGTGTGCACTGACAACATCCACCATGGCCAGACCCACCCTCACTGTGTATGCACTAACAATTGTCTTCACAGTTCTTCCTGGATCGCACCCCAGATGCCCTAGTCTGTCTCTGTGCAGCTAGACTGACTCTCTGTCCTGATCTCCTTTGAGGCTATGGTCTGGAGTGAGCAGGGCTAGGGTGTTCCCCCTTTGGATTGGGAAATGCAGTGTGATAGCATCTGCCAGGACAAATGTCTCTCTCCACCCAGATTGTTAACAAGCCAGCGAGCATGCTCCTTGTGAATAGATTCTAGGTTTCTCCAGTCCCTCTATCTGTTCCAGTGGCTTTCCTAGCAGGCAACTAGGCTCCCCAGTGTGAATGTCTGCCTGTGTGGGCTTTCTTTTCCTTACAGATCCCTCCCAGGGGTGCCAAACCTGTCCTGATGCCTTTTTTTCTCTCTGCTACCTGGTTACATGGAGATATTTCTTGAAGCTTTGATTGTATAGATCTTCTGCCAGTTTCCAGTAAATCTTCTGGGAGAACTGTTCAAGGTGTAAATGTATTTTTGATTTGTTTGTGGGGAAAGTGAGCTTCACGTCCTACCACTCCACCATCTTGATCCCCTTCCAAGGATGTGAACCTTTAAAGTACTAATTTAAATGATTTTGGGAGCATATAGCATGACATCCCATGAAAAGGATTTCTCATTTAATTATTGATAAAGTATGTTTTTAAATAAGATGATCTTTCTAGAATATTTTTTTAAATTGTGGTTAAAAGACACATAATATAAACTTCACCATTTTAATCATTTTAAGTGTACAGCTCAGTACAGTGTTAACTATATTCACATTGCTGTGTAGCAGACCTTTAGAACTTTCTTACTTTGCAAAATTGAAACTCTTTACCCATGAAACAGCAACTCCCAATTATCCCCAACCCCCCAGCCCCTAGAAACCACCATTTTATGTTTTGTTTTGAGGATTTTGCCTATTCTAGATATTTCATTTAAGTGGAATCATTCAGTATTTGTCCTTTTGTAACTGGCTAATTCCATTCAGCATAATACCTTCAAGGAGCATACATATTGTAGCATGGGACAGGAGTTCCTTCTCTATAAAGGTTGAATAACATTCCGTTGTATGTATACCCTACATTTTCTTTATCCATTTATCTCCTGATGGACATTTGGTTACTTCAACCTCTTTAGTATTGTGAATAATGCTACAATGAACATAAGCATGTAAATATCTCTTTGAGATCCTGCTTTCAATTATTTTGGATATATATCCAGAAATTAGATTTCTCGATCATATGGTAATTCTATTTTTAGTTTTTTGAGTACCCTCTGTACTGCTTTCCATAATGGTTGCACCATTTTATATTTGTACTAGCAATGCACAAGTGTTCCTGATTCTGCACACCTCATCAATGCTTCTTTTGTTGATAATGGCAGTTCTAATGGGTTTGAAGTGATATCTCATTGTGACTTTGATTTCCATTCCTCTAATGATTATTGATTTTCAACATCTTTTTATATGCTGGTTAGCCACTTGTATATCTTCTATTCAGTTCCTTTGCCAATTTTTAAATTGGATTATTTGGGGTTTTGTTGTTCAGTTGTAAGATTTCTTTGTATATTCTAGATATTAACCTCTTATCAGATATGATTTTTCAATTATTTAATTATTTTATCTTGTTCCATAGGTTGCATTTTCACTGTTGATTGTTTCCTTTGTTATGCAGATGTTTTTAAGTTTGATGCAGTCCCCTTGGTCTTTTTATATTTTGTTGCCTATGCTTTTGATGTCATAGCAAAGAAATCATTAATGATGCTAATGTCCAAAAGCATTTTCCCTATGTTTTCTTCTAGGAACTTTATAGTTGTAGATTTTAGTTTTAGGTCTTTATTCCATTTGGAGTTAATTTTTGTGTAACTTAAGAAGTAAGGTAAAGGTCCAATTTCATTCTTTGCATATGAATATTCAGTTTTCCCAACACCATATGTTGAAGAGACTGTCTTTTCCCTATTGTGTGTTCTTGGTGCCCTTGTCAGGGAACATTTGACCATATACACACGGGTTTATTTCTGGGCTTTCTATTTCATTCCATTGTTCTTTATGTCAGTACCACACTGTCCTGATTATTGTCTCTTTGTAATATATTTTGAAATCAGAAAGTGTGAGGCCTCCAAGTTTGTGTGTGTGTGTGTGTGTGTGTGTGTGTGTTTTAAGATTATTTTGGCAATTTGGATCCCTTGAGATTCCATGTAAATTATAGGATTTTCCCCTCTATTTCCACAAAAATGTCATTGGGATTTTCCTAAGGATTGCAGTGAATCTGCAGATCTCTTTAGGTAGTATGGACTGGAAATTTATTTTGAAAGAGATGTATATAGTACTTAATAGATAAATGATGTACATGTTGGTAAGATGAAATACTGTTATACATGTTATTTCCCTCATTTTACATATGCAAAATCTGGAAAATGAGAGGTAGGTTTGACTACATTTTAAGCAATAAGAAATAATTCTGCCTTCTAGTTCTTTAGATAACTAGACCACGCTACCCCAATATTCTCTCTTTCCAGTTTTAAGCAAAAAGAAATAATGATTCTGCTCTGTAGCTTCCTAAAGGATATAAAGAGGTGATGCACATGAATCTGAGTCAGGAGAGTGAATCCATGGATAGGTTAGCTCTCGGCCTGCTTGTCTGAACTGTGGTAGAATCTTTTTACACTCACCAGCAGTCGTTCCAATAGTATGATCTCAAAGGACTATTGGCTGAATTGAAAGTGACCATATTGAGGATCTGATGCTTGAACAGACATGGATGCATAGCATGCATGGATATTGAAAAATACAACCATAAAATACAATGACATCTTAGTACGGTGCTGGTATGATTTTATATTTTGTAAATGAAGAAAATAAGGCCACTCTAAGGTTATATAACTAACTCAAGGTCATGATAAAAATGGGAAGCTATGCTTGGAATAAAATCTAAAGTTCTTAATCCCCTGATATAAACAGCAGTCATTAGTTCTTTAAAAGATATTTTGTTCTCTGCCTATAATGAAATATTTTCTCTACAAGGTGCTCACTAGAAAGAGTCCCTGAAGATATTTAAACTTAGCCTACTTGATATCAAAATAACCAATCAATTCTGTCAGCTGGGTAAAAAGAATGTCAAACTAGTTGGCTATACGATGCAACTGATCAATCTGCTCAGGAAAAGCAGCCAATCTGATAGCCCTATGTATCTGCAAACTTTGGAAAGGCCAGCAAGATGATGGCAAGTGATTGATCACTGTTCTACTTTTGGAAGCCTAAAGTCTTACATCCCATTCATCTCAAGCATTTGATGAGGCTTGATTTGTGAAATTTAAAGGAATGAAACTGCTGTTCTCCTTAATCAGTTTTCTTATCTGCAGTCACTACAAGGGGGCAGCACAGCAATACAGATGCATTCACATTTCTTCTTTGGAGCTTATAAACATTCAAGGTCTCATTTCCTAAGACCTTCTCTGGGCTTTCACTTCATGGGTGTGTAAAATTTCTACTTGCACTTGAGGTAGGTGTTAAAAGATCAGCACATTTCCAGGATGGCTTTCAGGTTGATCTTTAGTGCAAAGTCAGTCTGATGTTCCGAGAACAACTTAGGAAATTGCATATTCTTTGAAAATAAGGTCAGAGTGTGAGTGGGGTGTGTCATGGAATAAATTTTTCTCCACCATTCAAGGTTCTTCTGACTGGTGTAAGAATTAAATTGACACGAGACATTTAAGATTAAGAGGATAAAATCAAACAAAAGTTTAATAACATATATACATGGAAAAGACCCAGGAAAACTAACTCCCTAAAATGGCTGAAGCCCTCACCTTAAATACCATCCTCAGCTAAAGACAAAAGAGGATGTTGAGGGTGAGGAGTCAGTTATGGGAGCCTTCCAGGAAAAGCATAGTAAATAAGGGTAAGATTGTTATGAAGATTAAAGTCTTTGCCTTTTCTGATGATAGATTTCTAAAGATTTGAGCATTCTCCTCTTTCTGTTACAGTAAGGGAGACATCCTTCCAAATGGAGATTTTTCTTACAGACGTCAATGTTTCTTACAAAAGGGTAACTGCTGCTTGGTTTTCAGAGTCTTTCCCATGTGTCTGCTGTTTCTTAGAAAATACTGGCTTAAAATAATTAACATGCCAAAGAGACATATTTTGGGGTCGCAAATTTTGCTCCCTTACAGTCCTGCATTTGAAATTTTTTAAGAAGTTTCCTGATTCAGAAGCTTAGTTGATAGATAATTAAACCAGTCTCTTAGTCCTGACAATAGGTCGGTCCAGTTAACTTCATTTCAGAATGTGGTGATGCCAGTGGGCTCTCAAAGTTATAAGGTACAAACAATCAGGTATTTAACAAGAGGCATTTCTATGGAGACAAAGAAAAACAAAGGTTAATGGTTGGAGGAAATTATAACCCCAGTGTCTGAGTTCTGAGAGTAGCCAGTTGAGACGTTTTCTAGATTCAGGGTAAAAGCATCTTTTGCAGTTTGAAATGTCTCTGAAGATGTCAATGGGTGTTCAGGTAAAGTTTACGAGTGGCTTACAAAGCAAGAGGCACAAAGATTGTCTAAACATGGGCAACTGTGGTGATCTCTTTTAAGTTTATATCAAGTTCTGCTTCATTTTTCATGGCTTCAGGAAAATTGCAGCTTTAGTTTTCAATAATTCTAAATGAAATGTGGGAGAAAAATCAGAATATTAGTTTGGAGAGTTGGAGCCAATTATTTGAGGAAACTAGAAAAAATTCAGTTCCATTTACAGGTGGAAAAACAAGACTTCAAAGATGATTGACAGAACTAGAATCTAATATCCTACAAATGTGTATTATAGTTTCTATTGAAACAGTTTTTTCCTCTAACATCACCCTCTTTTCTACCCAGGATAACCAAATTAAGACTAATTTGTTTGCAGAAGAAGATTAGCTTCATTAAAAGTGGTCTATTTACATAAGTACAACAAGAATAACGATTGACCACATAAGGCTCTTTCAAATCTGCCTTGCTGGAACCTTTCATAAAGAATCTCCAGATTGAACTTTTAAATGCCTTGAGGCCAGAAAGCCAAACTAAGGACTTGCCATCAGACTTGACTGCAATACCTACCTATAAATTTGGGTGAATTCCCTTTTTTGAGGTCCTCAAAATATCTTGAGTTTCCTGCACCTCCCAGAAAGTGCCCTCCCTTACTTATTCACCAGGTAATGCTGCTGGGTTGTAAGCAAACTACCAGGTTGTTTTTCCAAGAGGCATTATTGATTTCATAAAGTTAACCTCAGCTCCTTAAAGCTGTCTGGTCGTATCTGAGTCTATGCCTGTTCTCAAATATGACATTACATTCAAAGCCTTGGTAATATAACCATTTCCAATTGTGTCCCATTATAATGAGAACAAATTCTTTTTAAACTTAAGTAAATAAATGTTTTGTCATGAAGATAATAAATTTCTGAATTCTGGAGGGATTCAGTAAGGAGAAAAAGATTAATGTCTCAATTCTGTTTTCAAAGGAACAATTTACCAAGTTGCTATAAATCATAGTTAGCTTAAGAGGAAAAGTTTCCTTATATTTGGAAAAACAAAAGATTAAAGGCCAGCAATATTTCAAACAAAAGTCGTAAAAAGTATAATCATCTTCATCAGTTCATTCAGTGCCATATGAATAATTCTTGTTTTGTTTGAATTGAGTTTTTCCATTAGTTCTGCAATTTTTTACCCAGTTTAGTGGTATAGTCTGAAAGTTAGCAGAAAGCTGTATCTGTCAAAAAGCTCTTTCTATGAATCTTCTTGAAGATGAAGCATTTTAGCAGAAGCATCAGAATAAAACAATAACTGTCAAAAATAATAAGACTTAAAATGGTGTCATTAAAGTTGTGATTATAATGCAAATGACAAAGAAATTTGGTTATTTCTGTGTCATATAACATGAAGACAGTAACTAGAATTATGACTGATAACATTATACCAAGATATAGTTGAATTTTAAGACTTTCATACAATCTCTATAATATTTATATTAAATAACATTCATCCATGCAATGTAACCTAAGAATGTTTATCATCACGTATTTGATAACATTTCCCGTATAATTTAACATATCAAATAAGCCTAATTAGCTTACTATTTCTCTTTTATAATGAGAGAAAATTAACCTATACCACTATACCACTAAACTGGGTAAAACATTGCAGAACCAGTGGAAAAACTTGATTCACTGGGTTGTTCCAGGGGAAACCTCAAACTTATTTCCAGTTAATTAATACTTAATTAATTAATTAATTAATTTTAACTTTTTTTTGAGTTATAGTCATTTTACAATGTTTTGTCAAATTCCAGTGTGGAGCAGAATTTTTCAGTTATACATGAACATACATATATTCATTGTCACTTTTTTTTTCACTGTGAGCTACCACAAGATCTTGTATATATTTCCCTGTGCTATACAGCATAATCTTGTTTATCTATTCTGCATATGCCTGTCAGTATCTACAAATTTTGAAATCCCAATGCTTAATTTAGAATTTGATTTTTGGTACATTTGTCAAAAATATCAAAAAGATTGTATAACACTTTGCCAAATAGGATTATAGGTCTCTGTGAAGCAATACTTATTTATCACCCAACTAAAGTGACAAAAGATTGCAAAGGCAAATATAGCAAGTTGCAACAGATTACTTTAAAAGGTAAAGAAACTTTTATAATCTGTTATCAAAAACAGATCAATTGTCCAATAACTTTGTTCTCTCAACAGAGAAAACAAAATTCTAGCTTTGCACCAGTGAATATTAAAATTCACTCACTCAGTTCAGTTCATTTCAGTCTTAGCCAGCTTGCTCATGCATAAAACTCTTTTCTCAAGGTTCCTTTTCCACAAACATTCTGTAACTTTCTTTTCTGCATTTATATTGTGTCCTATGCCTTCCCTCTCTTTTTTTAACCTCTCTTCAGGACAACATTACCTTTTTCCCTTAACAAAATTCATTTCCATTCCTCATATTTTTTCTCTACATATAAAGATATTTTCCTTATTAATTTTAGCAGTTTTAATTACATACATTAATTAAAATTCTTAACCCTTAGAAACCTTAATTTCTAGTGAAAACTAAGAATCAAACTATTGTAAACTGTTTATTATACAAGTTTTTTTAATTGAAGTATAGTCAGTTTACAATGTTGTGTTAATTTCTGGTGTACAGCATAATGTTTCAGTCATCCATATATTCATTTTCATATTCTTTTTCATTATATGCTACTACAAGATATTGAATATAGTTCCTTGTGTTATACAGTATAAACTTGTTTATCTATTTTATATATAGTAGTTAGTATCTGCAAATCTCTAACTCCCAATTTATCCCTTCCCACTCCCTTTCCCCTCGGTAACCGTAAGTTTCTTTTCTATGTCTGTGAGTCTGTTTTGTAAGTAAGTTCTGAAACATTAATGGTAAACAAGCCTAAGCTTACCTACTTTTGTCTTATTACAGAAAAACTAAAAACGCTTAGGTCTGTTAGTGTATGATTTGTAACCACACTGAAAATATTTATGCTATGATAAAATGCTTATTTCTAGAAATTATGAAATGTATTCATTAGCTTACCTATCAAAAATACTGGTAAATAATATCCAAAGACTGACACACCCGTTCTTCTATGTCAGAATATTTTTCTCCCCCTCTGGGTTTGAAACCAGTATTTTTGGATAGTGGACTTTTTTTTGCTACTTCACTTATAGTAATGTGATAACCTATGAACAGATATTAACCGAAATAACTTTGTGAATCAAGCCTTTAATTTAATCCTCACGACAACCCTGTAAGGTAAGTAACATTTTGTTCCCAGTTTATAGATGATGGCAATAGTAGACAGTAAGATATTTTTAAAGTATCTTCTAAAGTATCTTTATTGGTAAGCTAAAAATTAAGCAACCCTGTATTTACACCACACTTTTTTTTTATTAGATCTGAAAAATACAGAGAGAATAAACTAATTATTTAAAAATTAAAGAAACCAAGGCCCAAATAGAGAAAGAAAATTGCCCAAGAACAAATAGCTAACCAATAGCAGAAGCCAGGACTAGAACTCAGATATTTTTTCACCTAAGCTAGCCCTTTTCCCTTGTACCCTAATTTGCCTTGCAAGGGAACTTTACAACTTTGTTCATGCACATGTTGAAAATGTTAATATTTGACTTTTTCCTACTGCACAACTCTGAGATGCTTGCCCTTGCCTCTTATAACAGTTAATTTAAATCCAGGCCCTTAAGCAAAATGTCAGAAAGTAACCCTTCAGACTTTTAGTTAACTATCACTTCCCTATGGGTGAATCAAGGATCTCTCATTCTTTGAGTCTCCCTCAACACACACAGCTGTGCCATGGGTATTTCAAATTATGCTGTCACCCAAAGTATATACCTGTCACTCCTCAGGTCCTGAAAATGTTCTGTTCTGCCTTGAGTCAAAATAGCTTTTATGCTTTTGGAATTTTCTGCTGCAAGAAGAACTCTCTGCCTGGGGCTCTGACCTCCAGGATTTGTGTAAGACACATATTATTAGTCCAGCTTTTCCACAAGTATGGTGTATTGAGAGACTTAGTCGAGAGTACTTTGTCCTCAGCTTTCTTACCACCTACATGCTTCGCATATACACTCTTGCATTTATTTCTGATTTGGGGGAAAGTCAGGATAAACTTATCATCTGTTTGATTTTACTGAACTCATGATCCCACCTGCTTCCTTAAAAATGTTTGTCTGGATTATATTTATTTCTTTCAGTTAAGAATTAAAGATAATTTCCTTTTAGAGAATGCCATGCTGAACCTGGAACCAGTTTGCCTCCCCAGGGCTGAAAAGCCCAACTCTGTGATTTTGAACCTATTACTGGAACAGTGGAAAGAAACAAATAACATATTGACTATGGTGCTGTTTAATTTGTTTGAAGTGGCTTCTAATTTCTGATTTACCATCTCAAAAACTGATTTACAGCCAATATAAAGCAGAAAATCCTATTCTTATGATAGCAACTGAATTATGAAGACTTTCCCTGGTTCACAATGGCTAGAACCACCCACAAAAGAGTTACATGAGCTAAAAATGAAAAGTACCATACATTATGGTTGTTCTCATATAATTCTTAGATGGTGCCCATCCATAAAGGCAACTAAATAGCAGCATCCAGAGTAGGGTAGGTTTGAACAAGCTGAATAATAAATGTTACATTGGACATGATTTTAGCAGTTCTAGAGGAGATAGCAAAGGGATATGTGTATGGGGAGGGTGGGGATAATTTAAGAAAAATTCTAATTATGAACTCTTCTCCTCACTGAATCTAGCCATAGCTTAAAAACTCAGTTTGATACGTTTGTTAGTCTGCATTCTTAACTCATTGTAGCTCTATTCACAGAATACAGAATAGAAAACTGGCTGTCGTGTCCTTCCTGTTAGCACTATCCAGATGGCTTTCCACTATACTGTGCCAGCCTTACTCAGAGTGAAATAGATGGCCAGCTCCATGCAGTGATGTGAAAAGCAGTAAGGGGCATCCCATTCCCAGAGTGTTGCCCCTTCCTTAGCTTGGCACTCCTTTCAGTAAAGGATTAACAGCCCTTGTTAGAATATAAATGTTCTCTGAAATGGGCAACATATTACACATTCATCAGTCTTAACCATCTCAACTAACTTTTCCTTGAGCAGGATTCTGAGAAAATGGGACAGAAGACAGGCAAATGTTGACGGTGGGAGAGGAAGGAACTGCCAGTAGTGGTAAGTAGGAAGAGAAAATTGGAAACTACAGTATTTTCCCCCAGGCATTTCTGTCAATGGGAAAGAACTGAATGAGAGGGCGTGGAAAATTTGGAGACCTGCCAAAAACCAGGAAGGTAACAGAAGACTTTAATCTTGACCTCCTTCACCATATCTGTCCCCAGTTTACCTACTTGGACATACTAATTTGAGGGATACATGCACATCAGCATACAGCCCAATGCTCTGGCTATAATCCTGATCATAAAGCAGCTGCTCCTAAATGGGAGAGTTACAGAGCTAGCTGCTTTTTTCCTCCTCTTTAATAACTCATTAACAACGGAAACCTCAGTGTTTCTTCTGCAGAGCAGCCACAAGGTCTGCTTCAATCCCCACAATTTCTTTGTGCTTTACTAATTGTTATTCATGGCCAGTTTGGTTACTTGGGTTCAAATTTAAATGGATTTAACCTTAGCTTTAGGCATGACAGATGCTATTCCACTGAAAACAGAATCTTAAGATTGACCAGCAAACTGCTTAGAATTCCAAAGGGGTCCCTAGGCCTCCCTTTGACCCTGCAGGCCTGGTGAGCAGTGAGGTGAGAAGATTTCTAAATCTCCATTGCCTCCTTCTCACAATTGTCTATGCTGTGTGCATAAATCTTACCTACACCCATGCAAATGAGAGAATGATATATCGAGGATAATAAAGAGGTTTTTACAGTGAAGAGCAAATTGTCAGATGGGCCTTCAGAGCAGACATAGTCAGTTGTGTGTACAAGGAATAGAAAGTATTAATTCCCAGCCTCTGACTTAATTCTCTCACTCTCCCTCTCTGGTGCCCTGGCCTGGCTTCATGCCTTCTGAGGACAGTATTATTTCAGCAAATGCATTTTTAGAATTCATGTCATCTCTTCAAAAAGGGAAGCACATGATTCTGAGGGAAGAGTGTGTAGGATGGTTATGAAGGCTTTACCTGAAGAGATACAAATGACAGGCTAATTTGGCTTTCTGTTGATTGTTTTGTTTCAGACTAAGGGCTGATTCATCAGCCAATTACAGTCAGAAGACATGAACACATGAGTGGGCTTACGTGAGACTAGAACTTCAGCCCCATCAAAGTTAGCTAATAGGTGGCTACTTGCTACTAGTCACAGAGTACCTTGAAATGGTGCCTCTCTGCCCAATCTTCAATATAAAACTTCATAAGGAAGATAGGAAGGGCCCAGGAAATGAAGGATAGAATCAAAGTATAATAGAGTCTGAGGATGTTAGAAATCTGGAGAAGCCACTGTGAAGATTTCTGTAATGTTTAATGTGTCTGGCTGGTATCACAATTCTTATTTAAAAGTTTCACAATGTTAGAATAGATAGAGTACTAGATTGGGAAATAGGAACTCTAGGTCCTAGTCCTACTGCTGGTACTTGTGTGAGGCCTTAGAAGTACCTTCCCATTTTTCACAGCACTAAAATGAGGTAGCTGGATAAGGAGATCTCTAAGGTACCTTCCGAATCTAGTGATTTGTGGGTACACACCTAGGGTTTTCATGAGCAAAAATTCTAATAATCAAATAATATCCCAATAAGGTAGCCCAAAACAAAATGTGCAAATATGTTGTGTTGGAGCCTAGGGGGAGAGTGGTCTTTGAATTTTCTTTCCTCCTCTGAAGTTTATTCCTGCTATTTCTCTTAGCTTTGTGCATACTTTATCACCTAGCTCCAAATTATACTTGTCAAAATCCTGCTCTCCTTTGAAGCCTAGCCCAAAGATTAATTTCACAATTGCATTTTCTCTGCTACTCTAAAGCAGGAAATAGGCTCTCCTTCTTCTGAGTGCCTGTAACATGCTATCTGCCTTTCTCTTATAACAATAATCACAGATCTTCATCTTGGTTGAGTTTGTCTTTTTTTCCCTATTACACTGAGACCTGAGACAAGATCTTACTCATTTTATGTCTTCCACATTTTTCTGTACCTAGCATATGAGGTGTGTTCAATAAATGAGACACTGAATCTCTTCAAGCCAACATTAGGGAGCATCTCATCTCTCTGAAATGTGATAGCATGTTAATACAGGAACATAAGTATCTGTTATTTTCAGAAATATCAGCCAATTTTAAGTTTTATTTTAATTTTTAAATTTTACATTTTACAATTTCAGACTTACAAAACAGTTGCAAAAATGTACAAAGAATTCCCAAATACCCGTCCTTAGATTCATTGTACATAACCCCAGCACAATTATCAAAATCAGGAAATTACCAATGATCCAATGATAGTATCTAATCTACAGACCTTATTTAAATTTCACCAATGGCCCCATTAATGTGTTTTTTGTGATCCAGTGTCTAACTCGAGATCACATGTTACATTTACAGTTGTCATGTCTCTTTAGTCTTCTTTAAACTTGAACACTTAGTCTTTTTTGTCTTTCAGAGCCTTGACACCTTTACAAAGTATTGGCAGTTATTCTGTGGAATGTTCCTTAATTTACGTTTGTGATCAGATTGTGAATTTTGGTAAATATCACAGAAGTAAGGTGTGCTTCTCAGAGCATCATATCAGGAATCATATGATGCCCATTTGTTCCATTATGGGTGATGTTACTAACTTTGATCATTTGACTGAGAATTTCTCCACTATAAATTTATTATTTTTTCTTTTCACAATTAATAATTATTTTTTATGTAGGGGACTACTTTGATACTATGTTATTATTCTGGTGTTTGTCAAATAGTGGTTTTATATTTCCATCATTTTTTGTACATTTAGTAACTGAAATTCCTCTAGCAGATAATGAGCTTTCTCTTCTCTCCCATTTATTTACTTATTCAATAACTTATATCAATATGGACCCACAGGTTTTTATTTTATATATACAATGGGTTATAATCCAACATCCTCATTCTTTATTTTGCTTGAGCCAACTTTTAAGAGGAAATTCTCTGTTTTGATTTTAGTTTTTTCAATTTTCTGACATAAGAGTAGCCATGTGAAGCTCCAACACTTGATTAGAGTGACACAAAAACCAAGAGACACATTTTTCTTAAATAGTATCAAATCATGGGAACATCTAGTACAAAATCATGCACCCAGTGAATATACAAGAAATGTATTTTTTTTTATTACTGAAGCAGGTAATTCTGAAGCCTTGACAAAATGAAAGCCCAAAGTTCTGTTTATTATGAGTAATTTTCCTTTGGGGCATATGTCCAGGCACTATTCTGTTCGTCATTGTAGATATTGAGCACTGAATCAAGTTCTTTGCATGTAAAAATTGTCTAGAGGCACTGCTCACAGAACAAGGTGGTAAATAATGTTCACATTGCTTCAAAATGAGATTGGAACACTCATGTGTGTTACTGTGCTAAATTTAGCCTTGCTTGAAGGCTACTAAATGCATTCATCTCAATGTAGATCTTGATTAAACACTGATAACTAAGACAGAAAAGAAAACAGAGCTTGGGCCAGGGTCATGACCCTTCCTGTTGGTAGGGAGGGAGCTTAGAAATAGGGAGAATGGTGAAATAGAGAGCTATTTGCATGAGCTGATTCCCTCCCTGTGACTCCAAGGGGCAGAAAACAACCCACAGTTGCCTTCAAAGCAGTCAAGTGAAGAAAATAATTCATTAAGTGAAAAGAGAAGGAAGAAGATTGTTTCTTTTCTGTATATTCTGGCTGACCTTAGAGCTACAAGCTGGAGAGTCACACTTCAGGTAAGTAAGGTTATTCACTCTAAGTGGGATACGGTAAAAAGTGCATCTATTTGAAATCCAGTCCACAAGGTTCTAACTACTTATGAACTAGAAAATGTTTGTGATATGGTAGATGCAGGATGTGTCCAGGTTTTGTAGGGCTTGAACTGTATATAATATGGCATGCTTTATTTAAGAAAAATAATAAGCACAATTTACTTGCAAATTTTATACAAGCATGTGACTATGTGAACACATTGCTAAGGTGCCTCTCAGAGCTTTGGAAGGTACCTATGCAAGCCTGAAGCTTCAACTTTATTATAAGAACAACCTGATGTGAAGCTCCAATAACTTTTCTAGCCTGCTGCAAGTCTATAGGCTTGACTGCCATAGTTGTAACCAGATCTAGAGATGCTGAGAAGAGACTATTGTTTCTGTTGGGATTGCAGATCACTGGATTGCTTTTGTAAAAGTGGACTGTCCTGTGGAAGCCACTGTCCCAAAGCAGTGATTTGGTAGGTCTCCTGTAGCAAAGGAGTGGTGGAGGAGAAAAAGGCGGTAAGTCAATGATATGGGTGGATGATATTTACAAGTGTACTAACAAATATAATTCATTGTGGTCTGTGACTTTATGGTATTAATTACATGAAGATTTAACAAGAAAGGATTGCATCTAACAATTTTTGAACTTTAACCCTGCCTAAATCACCTCTCTCTGTCTTTGTAATCCTGAACTTCTGTGTCCCTCTGAAACATGTGCCGTTGCAAATACTTTGCAGCTTTTAGGAAAAATGCTAAAAGTTTAGGTCTAACCTCATCTATTAGTTTTAACTGATTATTAGCATTTCACAGTTCCTCCACAGGGTTTATAAAATAAGAGGAAAAAAGAGCATTTTATTTTGCTTCATTCCAAGACTGCAAAGAGCTTTGGGGAAAAGAAATGACTAGACTTTCAAACTTTCTGAGAGAGAATGGGTATTTCTCGTAGTATGAGTTACTCCCTGGTTGGAGGATGCAGGCTGATAAACTTGTGATATCAGATATTTTCATTATTTAAGAAACTGAAGGGTGTAATGTTCCACACTGGGAAGCCTGGCATGAGATGTATGACCAGACTATGTCCAAATACACTCAAACTACAAATAAGCACATAGTTTATACCAGTGGTTCTCAAACTGAGGAATCGCTTGGAACTCTTTTGTAAACTCTTGATTCACAGTCACCATGGCTAACGTTGTGGTGTGGGAGGTCTGGAGTGTGGCCCAGGGATTTTTATTTTTTTCAAACATCTTGGATGATTCTCATACAAGAGGAACTTAGACAATAGCATGAGAAACACTAGCTTAAGCTATTGACAACACTAAAACTGGTCTGTGGAAAGTTTGTTTGCCATTTCTAGGGTCCTTTCTATAGCTAATGAACTTCTTTTTCTCACTGATGTGCTTTACTGTAGTAAGGCAATGTAAAATAGTGGTTGAGTGCTGATACTAGAATCGAAAAGACCCATGTGATCATTTCAGCTGAGTGATCTTGAGCATATTAACTCTCTGAGCCTCATGTTCTTAGTCTGCAAATTGGAAAGAAAATACTATAATCTTGCACTACTGGGGACTGTTGTGAAGGGTAAACACATATAGAGCAATTAGCATAGTGCCTTGCACATGAAATCATGTGTGTATTTATAAGTTGTTATTGTTATTATAATAATTTAGCATCAATGTTGCTGGTAGGCTGATTATCATGTAGATGAGTGGAAGAGCATATTGTTTTCCTGTGAACCCAGAAAGGGACTTAGCAATTGTCCCACTGCATGTAAAGGAAAGAATAGAGTCCACAACACATGGGACATTTGTCTATGTGATTTATGCAGTCAAGATGGAAGCTTTCCCCAATCTTATTTCCCTATACTAATCCTATTGTAAAGTAAACCATTTCTTTCCTTATGTTATCAGTTGAAATTTAAAAAATCACCTATACAATAAAATATAAAGCTCAGAAATGGACTGAAACTAGTTTATGTATATATAGGATTATGGATAATGAGAGGCAGGCTTCTCACTGTCAGAGAAATATGTTACAAATAGGAAAAAGAGAAGGGCTAGAATGAAACCTGTTAATGTTGGATCGGAATTGGAGATGAAAGTCAGAGACATCGATATGAATTCATAGTTTGTTTAATATGTATACAGACAGGTAGATACCAAAATACTTATAGATCTGTCTGCCAAGGAGAGCCTAGAAGCAATGAACCTCAGTAACAATGAGTACACCTAGCTTCCAAATCTTGGTTTATAATTACTATTCTCTAATAAAAGGAACCAAGATGCCATGGAGAAATTTCTGACTATAATGCTGGGGCAAGGAATACAAAAGACAAGCCTGAAGCATTTCCTTTCCCAGAAAGTAATGATGTACTCACTAAAGAAAGATGGCATGTCATAGGGACAGAATAGCCACCCTGAAGGAGATCCCAATGGCCAAAACTAGAACAATTTGATCAGGAAAAATAAATAATGATACTATTGGATTATAACCCATAGAATAAAATAAATATTCCTCTGTCCATACTTTGTGGAAACAATTAGATAAATAAATAAATTTGAAAGAAGAAATAACTCTTCCTTTTAGAAGAATTTCAATGAATACATGTAGAAAGAATGAGAGGATTTTTTTTAAAATCACCCATTAAACAAAAATTACAGTAATAATTGTTGCAAGCAAGAATCATAGATGGATGTGTAAACCAATGGGCAAAAATATGAGAAACAGGATATCTGCATAATTTCAAAATATCTCTTCCACAAGATACATATTGGTTACAAAAGTGTGAAGGATAGTAACTATACAGTGTAGAAATCTGTCTGACATCACCTTAACCAAATTATCAAAGTTAACATGACCAGTGTAAGACATATATCTGATGAACAGAGAAGGATATGTCACCTCTGTGGTGTTCATACAAAAATACATGTCAATCTAGCATGACCAAGTCAGGAAAGACAAGGAAAGACTGAGGAACTATCACAGACCAGAGGAGACAGAGAAGACATGACAACTAAGTGGGTTGTAGCATCCTGGAGAAGAAAAGGTGTATTCCTTTAAAAACCGGTGGAATTCATAAAAGGTCCACAGGCTTGTATGTTATATATTGTATAATAAATAATATTGTATCAGTGTTAATTTCCTAGTTTTTCTAAACAAGTATCTTCCATTTAATAAAAATCAGAAACATTTGCTTGATTTCCTATGTGAGTATTTTCCACTTAAAATCCAGTAATTAAACAGATTTCTCCCCTCACAGGATGTAACAATTTTCCAAAACAGATTACTTCAACAGGAAATTATTTTGAACAACTGTTGATTGAAAACTCTCAAGTGAGTTAAACTTAATTTAATAAATTTATCCAGCCCCAATAGTATTTTTCTTGGATAGTATATCAGAAATTCACAACTTTCACATCACTAAAAATTATCACATAAAATGTACTACCACTAGGATTTTCATCTTATGTTAAACAGCAATAGTACATTACACATAAACCAAGGTAATATTTCACATTCTAGAGAAATGTTTTATTGTTATTATATTTTATTTTTTGTTTATTTTGTGTCAGAAGTCTACTAAGGAATGAATAGTTTATGTTTCAGGGAAGAAATCTGTTGATTGTCTACTTAAGTAGAGATTAAAGATTTAGAAAGCAAATTTCTAATCTTCAAATGTTAGCCATCTCAGGCTGAGATTTCTACCACAGGGTAGGTCTTATTTACTGGCATGGCCCTGGAGTATTAATATCTTTGCCTACATTGCCTACTGGTCTCAGTGGTCATGTAAAAAATGCTAGTAAAACCAATGTTGGTCCTTGTGGGAAAGTGTCAATGCCAAAAATGTGTAATCAGTGATCTTTGAATATATTCAATGTTGGTTCACAAAAAATATACTCTGGAGCAATGTGTGCTCAGGAATCAGAAACATGAAACTTGGAGAAAAATCTTGATAAGCTCTGCCAAAATATTTACCTGTTCCCTCATTGCTCAAAGCAGGAGTGCTGAATCAGTTACATGCTAACAACATGGGTGAATATTTAATTACTAAATTAAACTTCATTTACCTTAAATTAGTTGAATTAATAAATTGCTTATTCAACAATCATTCCCAAACCCTAAAAGTAAAGATAGAAAATATAAATGTAAAACATTATTTTTTTCAGGACAGTTCTCTCCCATAACTTAGAAGGGTACTAGTTTGTTAAAAACTATAGTCACCAATTGAACCAGCTAATTGGAACTGTGAATGAGACATATTAACATATTTCCATTGGGACCTCAACTAGAATATCAGAAAATCTGTCTCTCTGAACTTTTTCTTCTCTTGGCAGTATCCCTTTTTCACTCCCCTCCCCTGTTATCCTCAGGTCAGCTTTTAAGTGCTTTTTTACATCCCCCTTTTCTCATCTAAAGATATCCTCAACTTCTTCCACGTTCCTGAGAATATGCCTGGCACATGGTAAACACCGTAAGTGCTTTATTGAATGAATAAACAACAGATATTGGAGCATTAGCAGTTTATTAGAGGAATATGCTTTAAGAAAAATGGTGCTTTCTCACTGTAACCTGAAATCACACCAAACAGGATCCTCCTTCTCTTCTTACTTATGAGTACAGTTTCTAAAATCAGGAGAAACCTAAGTAGATTTAAAGTCCCTTGATTTTATTTTAACTTCCCAATAGTTAGTCTCCTTTCAGATCACAGACTAGACCAGAAATAGATTTGTGGAGGGGAAAGGTATATTGCTTACTTTGGTTCTTAGGTCTGTTGACTGTAAAAAAAAAAAAAAAAAAGCATAACCTAAAAGTTGAGAATTGTGTTTTATTTGGGGCATTACTGAGGATGATAGTCCAGGATACAGCCACTGAGGTAGCTCTGAGAAACTGTTCCAAAGAGGTAAGAAAGGAGCCAGTACATATAGGAGTTTTTGCTGAAAACAAAAACAAGAGGCTAGAGGAATAACTCTCCCAGACTTCAGACAATACTATAGAGCTACAGAAATCAAGAAAGCATGGTATTGGTACCAAAACAGACATATAGAACAATGGAACAGAATAGAGAGCCCAGAAATGAACCCACAAAATTTTGGTCAACTCACCTTCGACAAAGGAGGCAAGAATATACAATGGAATAAAGACAGTCTCTTCAGCAAATGGTGTTGGGGAAACTGGACAGCAGCATGTAAATCAGTGAAGCTAGAACACTCCCTTACGCCATACACAAAAATAAACTCAAAATGGATCAAAGACTTAAACATAAGACAAGATACAATAAACCTCCTAGAAGAAAACAGAGGCAAAACATTATCTCACATACATCTCAAAAATGTTCTCCTAGAACAGTCTATGCAAGCAATAGAAGTAAAAGCAAGAATAAACAAATGGGACCTAATGAAACTTACAAGCTTCTGCACAGCAAAGGAAACCAGAAGTAAAACAAAAAGACAACTTACGGAATGGGAGAAAATTTTTGCAAATGAAACCAGCAAAGGCTTGATCTCCAGAATATATAAGTAGCTCATATAACTTAACAATAAAAAAACAAACAACCCAATCCAAAAATGGGCAGAAGACCTAAACAAGCAATTCTCCAAGGAAGAAATACAGATGACCAATAGGCACATGAAAAAATGCTCAATATCACTAATGATCAGAGAAATGCAAATCAAAACTACCATGAGGTATCACCTCA
Organism: Camelus bactrianus; assembly: GCF_048773025.1. Classification (NCBI taxonomy): domain Eukaryota; kingdom Metazoa; phylum Chordata; class Mammalia; order Artiodactyla; family Camelidae; genus Camelus; species Camelus bactrianus. The sequence goes on along the minus strand of NC_133575.1, from coordinate 67,463,809 downwards.
CACCAGGCAGAATGGCCATCATTCAAAAATCCGCAAATGACAAATGCTGGAGAGGCTGTGGAGAAAAGGGAACCCTCCTTCACTGCTGGTGGGAATGCAGTTTGGTGCAGCCACTATGGAAAACAGTATGGAGATTCCTCAAAAGACTAGGAATAGACTTACCGTATGACCCAGGAATCCTGCTCCTGGGCATATATCCAGAAGGAACCCTACTTCAGGATGACACCTGCACCCCAATGTTCATAGCAGCACTATTTACAATAGCCAAGACATGGAAACAGCCTAAATGTCCATCAACAGATGACTGGATAAAGAAGTGGTATATTTATACAATGGAATACTACTCAACCATAAAAACCAACAACATAACACCATTTGCAGCAACATGGATGCTCCTGGAGAATGTCATTCTAAGTGAAGTAAGCCAGAAAGAGAAAGAAAAATACTATATGAGATCGCTTATATGTGGAATCTAAAAAAACAGACTCATAGACATGGAATACAAACTTGTGGTTGCCAAGGGAGCAGGGGGTGGGAAGGGACAGATTGGGATTTCAAAATGTAGAATAGATAAACAAGACTTCACTGTATAGCACAGGGAAATATATACAAGATCTTATGGTAGCTCACAGTGAAAAAAATGTGACAATGAATATATGTATGTTCATGTATAGCTGAAAAATTGTGCTCTTCACTGGAATTTGACACAACATTGTAAAATGATTATAACTCAAAAATGTTAAAAAAACATGTAGTTGAACATCACAAAATTATGGCTAATCAAAAAAACAGATATACAAGTTAATGATTTTAGTCCTTTTCTGTATATGGGAAGATGGGTTCATTGAAATTATTCCATTGATATGCACCTTAACTATCTAGTGCCAGTATCTTGTTTTTCTCTATCCTGAATTTCCCTCATGATGCCCTTTTTTAAGGGTGTGGGGAGGGGGCAGCTGTGGTGGCTGCTGGCTTTATGGCCACAACATCCTTTGTTCACTTAAATGGCAGATGACATTCTTTGTCCACAGATCAGAAGTAAAATAGAACTCATTTTGGAAGAGTCCTGACATGTTAACAGATATTGACACTTCTTCAGAGTCTCAAAGTTTATTTGTTGGTATAGCCATTCCACTGGCTTAGTTTATTGTTTTTCTGGCCTGAATCAGGACAGTGAAAGACTTGAATCCATTTGACAAATATGTCACTTATAGCAGGAACTGCAATTTCCAACTCTCAGGGGAAGTCACACTTTGTTGTAATGACTAAAGAAATGAGAAAGAGGCAGACAGACTTGGAGTGCCGAGGGAAATAGCAATGTGAGGCCAGTGACTCACACATCATAATGGGGGGGGTGTATGTGAATACCATCAATACATTTCCTTCTGTTCAGAGCTCGATTTCAAGTTAAGTCATTTGAAAACAAATCAAATGGTTGAATGTGAGGCACCTTGGATCTCAGTGTACAAAGTACACTTCTCAAAACAGTCACAGCTCTCTTTAGAGAAGTTGGAAAGGAGAATCTTCACATTTTGATTCTTTGAGTTACATATTTGACTGACCTCTGGAACCAGTATCAGCTGAGGAAATGTTACACTTGGGGCTCTTCCACTTCTGTGCTAAGAGCATACTAAATCCTTGAGTATATCCTATCAACAGGTAGATGCCTGAGTGATATCATTTGGAAGGTCCATTCTTTTTAATGGGAATCATAGATGTCTCTAAAAATGAAGAAAATTAATTCTAATAACCTAGCTAGAAATCAGAAACTTTATGCAAAAGAAGTAGAGGGATGTCTTACAGAACATGGGAATCCCAGAGGGTATCTCGCTTCACATAAAAATCCCTGCCCAAATAACTGGCTTGGGGTCATGGAGAGGTTTCTCCTCTCCCTCTTGTAGTTTTCCCTGTGCTCTACTCCCTGCTGGTGATGCTTCTCCTACTCAGCTTCTATCCCTATCTCAGAATTAGACAAGCTGGAGGCTAGAACTCCCCCTTACTTTTACTGCTACCCCTACCTAGATTTTCCAGAGAACTCAATTTTCATATATTCTGATTTATCTTGAGGTGGTATCAAGGTCAATTTTGTTATAAAAAGAAACTTTAAGAAGACAATTTGTTAAATAAGGCACAGTTGTACTCGTGGGAAGAGCAACTCTTTAAGACACCTATACCTTGGGGGTATTTGTTTGCTAGAGGCCCAGAGGGAAGGTGGTATTAAAAGCAGCAAGAATTGACTGGGGAAAGGGGTGCAAGTGACACTCCAGACTAGCCAGTTTTGTCTAGGGCTGGATTTGCTCTCCACTCCTCTACCCTTCTTAATACCCTCCCTTTCTTTTATAACCACCCCTTCCCCCCATGGAGGTGTCCAACATATTTTCCTATGGATTTCTACCTGGGTTTTCATCCCTGATTTTCAAAGCTTGTAGGGTTCTTCAGCCCCTACTAAACTCCCCAGATTCTGACAGCAAAGTCCTTTTTAAATCTTGGGAGCTAGTTTGATTATTCTAACTAAAGTGATAATGACTTAAATGTTCTCCTTCTGAGACAGAGAGTTTGTATGGTAATGGATGACTTTAATGGATTTACTGAAACCTGAGACTTTATCAATATTGAGTCCAGGCCACACTGCCTGCCTGTGGGGAAAGTAGATATTATTCAGACCCTATCCTTGGTAGTTTACTTTAACAACCATGACAGAAGCAGTAAATGGAGTTAAGGAGGTGGTGAGCAAGTGGAGGCAATTATGGTAGTAATAAGAGCTACCATCTACATTGAGTTACTATGTGACAGACACTTTTATATGCAAACCTATAAGGTAAATACTGTTTTAATTGACCTTTTTGCAAATGAGGAAACAGGCATATAGAGGTAGGTTAAGTGGTGGTGTCATAATTTAAACCAAGACAATCTCGCTCCAGAATACACATCCTTAACCACTATGTTATGCTGTTTCTTGACATGTGAATTAGAGATTATATATTTATTATCCTCACAAAAGCTCCACAAGGTAGATATTCAACCTCCATTTTACAGATGAGAAAACCAAGAATTAGAGAGGTTTAGTAACTAATTTGATGTCACACAGCTAGGAAGTAGTACTTGTGGTGTTCAGAACCATGTCTGCATTTCTAAAAGTCCACATTTCTAAAAGTCCACATTCTTTAAAGTGCAACCATGATGGCACATTGCCTCTGTTGGCAGCCAGAAGGCTTGCTTTCCATCTAGGTGTTGCCTCCAGATCACTGTGGTCCCCTAGCCAAGTCACCTTCTCACCTTTAAAATGAGACAGTTTGGCTGAATGATCTCTGGTAACCTTCCAAATTTGAGAGTCTATGAGACTAATTAGCTCATCTCTGTAGGCAATAGGTCTTTGCCCTCTGTGTTGAAACAGAGGATTGCAGGTTACAAAACTGCTTACTTCTCATGAACTCAGTGAAGGACATTCTGTTTAAGCTTCAATAAATGTTGAAAAAACATCCTTTTTCTAATAAGTTACTGTAACGGCTGAGAATGTTTTACTGCACATTACAAGTTGTTAATATGTATATGTATATATAGTTTACTGAGAATGAGGTTATCGATCTTATGATACACTTTCATGTAGTGGCCAAAACATTTCTCCTAGGCTCAATAGATCTTGGTGAATCATCAACAGACTGAAAAGTTGTGAATCTTTTCTTTTCTTGACTGCTTGCCCAGGGAGAGACATCACTTCTCATCAATCCCATTCTCTGCAAGAAAGTTGAAACTGCAAAAACTTTTTATACTTTCTTTCTAGTTATTAACCCTGTGTGTCGATATTTGACCCTGTGAGAATGCAGTTCCTTCACTAATACAAAACCAATGTGTGATTCATTGGACTTTTACCAGCAGACAGATCAACCAGCAAGTTATTATTTAAGTCTTTCACTTTTCTCATACTCCCAATCAGAGTGCTTGTTAACAGTAAGTACACTAGGAACTCAACTTTACCAGGAACTGAAAGTCCTAGATCACATTGTGAAGCAAAAATCCCAGACTGTTAGCCCCTGAAGGAGTTTTGATATTATCTAGTCCATCTCCCTTATCTTAACAAATGAGAAAACTGAGCTCCAGAGAGGTCATATCAAGAGTTTGGTCTTCAGAGCCTCTTCTCCCTCCACCCCACCTTCCCATCCCAAAATGCTTTCTAGTGTCTGTACCTTTTTCTAACACTTTCCTCCACTTTAGATATCCAGTCCATGAATACTGGCTTCTGAGGAACCCATCTCATACCTCCTCCTCCAGTTTCTCCTGGTCTTTGCCACCTCTTCCTAGGTCAACCTTAAATGGAATATTAGAAAAAAACTGTTCTCAGGGTTTTCCTCAGTACCATCCTGCCCTACTGACCACCTTCCCACCAAAAATATCTAAACTTCTGGGGGCTTATCCAATTGCCTCAGGGCCTTGCTCCAAGAAAACCTGCTAAAACTAATTTGAGAAACTAATAAATGTTAATGGTGTGAACTGGTTAATATGTTACCTCTTCTGGCAATGATATTTGCATTTTAACAGAGACTATTGAGACAAAGCTAATGAACTGGAGTGACTCTTTCCTGGGAATTTCAGATCAGGCTAGTGAAGAATAAGGTTCTGAGTGGGAACTCTTTAACCTCAAATCACAAGATAAAGCCTATCACTGTACCTCAGGCTAACAGTGTTATCCACCTCTAAGGATTTGTCTGGCAAATTAATATATAACCAACCATGTGCAAAGGGATTTGAATGTTTCTCTTAAAAAGGCAGTTCTTAAAGATGTTTGAAGACGGGAACAACCTTGAAACCAGCTTTCAGTTTCAAGGAGAAATTTGTATGGGACCCAAGACCTTCAGTGGACCCTATTCCAGGTTAGATACAAAATCAAACTATTTTTTTTATTTCATGTGACGAATTAGAGTTATACTCAGAAAACTGTTTACCTAGAATTCTTTCTCCTTCCCAGTTTTGTTCAATCCTAGTCTCTATTCAATATTTTACATGGCTTAGCCTTCTCTTTTTATTCCTATAAAGTCTCTCTCACTCTGATTAGTTCCTTTCCCTGACTCATCTGTCATTTTCCATATTCATTCTCACATTTTCCTTTTCCTGTAGTCCATTTCCATTATTTTTCCTGCCAGCCTTGGCACCTCAGAGTGTGGAGAAGCCCCTGATGATTTGGTTTTTAAAGCCTCCAGGGACATCCCACTTTCCAAAAGGAAAATTCTGACAACTCCAGAGCCACATTCCTGGTCTCTGGGGAAAAGTACTGCATAGTCCCCCTAATAAAATCAAGACACCTTAAAGATGTTACTACCTGTACTCTCTACAAGTGTAATCTCTTTAACGTGAGTGATTTTTTAATACGTCAAATGTTCGCATTCCACTTTTCCCCTCTGATGATTTGTTCTCATGTAATCTTGTGCTTAACTTCAAGGCTGCTATGTTCTTCAATTGTTTTAACGTTCTATTCCACAAGCAGGGGGTTGTTTTTCTTATCCTGAGTGCCTTATCTCCTCACCCACACTCTTCCCACCCCAGCAAGCACTGTTTTCAAGGCACAGTGATTCTGCTTCTCTCTGTATCTGACATATTCTTGAATGACTCTAACCTTGTATTCCATAATTCTCAAACTTTAGTGTACATTAGAATCAGCTGAGGACATTTATCAATGTGCATTATCATGTGCAGATTTCCAGTTCTCACCTACCCAGGATATTCTTATTCAGTAGGTTGGAATGGAACCCTGTAACATGCATTCCGGGTGATTCTAACGAGAATGACTCCAGGTTACACTTTTTTGAGATGGTGTTGTGTGGGTGATGTGATATAGCAGTACCAAGTACTTGGAAAGGCCTTGTTCAGGATCTAAAGCTGACAACCAGGAGAGTACATACACAAATGGTCTTCCATGATATTTTGCTAAAAGAGCCACATAACAATGAAATAATTAGCATATGCATGTCTATTGACATCACTCACCTAGGCTAATGGGCAGAATTTTATCCTATATTCTCGGGCATGGAAATTCAGTTGATGGAGGTGGAAGAGACCTTAGATAACTTCTAGTTCAGTATACTATTTTACTTATAGAGAAACTATGATCCTGAAGGGGAAAGTAACTTGCCTAATGTAGTAAATATCTGGCCCTGGACTAGAACTCAGGTCTGCTAACTCAAATTTCATTATTTGCTCTTCTGAAAACTGAGATTTCTATAGGCAAATCTTATTTTTCTCCTTACACCTATGTCCTTTCTCTGACCTGTATCAATTTAGAAGAATGATTAGTGCTGGGGTTGCCCAGCCAGATTGGGATATGGTTAAGGAGGCAGAAAACCAGGAGAAAGATTAAGAGCTGAAGAATTTCAAACCCACTGCACCACAGTGAACCTCAGAGTGCTTTGAAATACCAGGACCTAAGCCATATAAGACTATGACTTGAAGATCAGAAGAAGGTATTTTTACATTTAAAGATTTTAACACTTCCTACTTTGATTTTAAGCAAATTCTTGGAACGATCAAAGAGCTCCAGCAAAAATATGTCCAGACAATGTGAAATCAATAACCACTGATATAAAGCATTTGGAGCAAAATAATTAGCTGCTTTCTTATATTAAAATTAAACACAAAAAGAATTGCTTCAATAAACAAATTATACTAGATCACTTTTTAAAAGTCGAATACCATAGAGCAGTACTCTAAAACTGCATTTAATTAGGAACTGGTGATAGTCTGAAGCAAATTTGGACTTCAACAAAATAGCCATAAATCTTGCAGAGGCTACAGCAAAAGTAGAGGTAAATAATTGCTTTCTTTCAAGCTTTCATATATCTTCCAGTATCTACGTTAGATTGCTCATGGACTACTTTTCCTAAAGAAGGGTTTCTTTTTGTCTTTCTTGTTAGTGTTAGAGATTTTTAGCTCTATATAATCCTTATGAAAATATATTAAATTACAGCAATTCATTTCAATTCAGTCTTAATAAGTATATATGAGAAAAGGCCCAGCTCTTTGTGAAAGGAAAATAATAAAAAAAAAATTCACCATTCCTTAAATTCTATAACATCTACCATCTCATCTAACTCTCTTATTCTCTCACCTCAAATACATGAGCAATGCAAAGCATGAATTATCCCCATTTTACAGATGTGAAAAGGGAGATTGTGAGAAGTGATGTAACTAGAGCCCAATCATGTGCATTAGGTTTTTGTTACCCAGGGATATTTGAATTTTCTTAGAGGGCTCAAGGTATCTGAAAATAAATGCCTTTCCAGATGCTATAGAATGAATCTCACATGGTATGATTTCCATCTAGCAGAAAAGACATGTTTTGAGGCCAGAAGCTGTTACCAGATCATTATACTTGGAACCAGGACCTAACCTAGCACCCCAACTCACAGTGCCATTATGCCTTTCCACCCCGGGTCCAGTGCTGTTCTCCTGCTGCTTTTCATCTGTTCAGGGCACCCTCACAATAAAAGTACCACTTGTTCTCTGAACCTCGTATACTCCTTTTTTCTTCCTAATCAATATTGCTGTTTTGTGCTTGTGACCCAGTCCCTCAGGGCACTTTGCACCTTGATAATAAATCTCTCTCTAAGGTGTTAATAAGTGCTAGTGAACTAACACACTACCCTCCCAAGGTACATAATTTGCATTTTAACTGAGGCTTTTTAGAGAACTGTGCTTCATCCTGTTCATGTCACCCCCTGGACAAACTCTTCAAAGGCTCCCACTGTTTATCAAATTAATTTCAAACGCCTTAACCCTGAGGTATAAAGCCCCCCAAAATCTGATTCCAACCTAACCTTTCTCTCCCAGAAATCTACCCTTTGCCCCAAATAGTCACACTTCAAATGTTAACCTCTCCTCTCCATAAATGCTTCCCTAATCCCTCTCCACTGCTTCACCTTCAGCATTTAAACCATTATCAGCTAAATGTTGAAGAAGTTTAGATTAGCTGTTGGAAGAAGTAGGGGTGGAAGTGAAACAAGAAACAAAATTAGAAGTGCCTACAGAATTAGAAAGATGGAAGGGCTCCAGAGATAAGTTTTGCCAACTTCATACTTTTGCCAAGAATTATGCCTGGAAATGGATATCTGGTAGTTACCAATTAGGGAGCTTTGTCCTAGATTCAGCCTAGCTGAAAGAGTGGGCCTGTGGGTATTAGAAATTTATGAATACCAAGAATACCTCCAGAGACAGAAAACTATAGACCTCCAGAGAGGAAGTGATATACATGAAGTCATAGAGCTAGTAAATGGAAAATCAGGATTTGTTTCATATTTCATTCCTCTTGAAACTCCCAATGGGAAGAAATTTGCCCTGTAAAGATATGCCTTCACACAGGGAAGGACACCATCAACAAAACAAAAAGGCAACTAACTGAATGGGAGAAGATACTTGCTCATGCTGTATCAGATAAGGGGTTAATATCTAAAATATATAAAGAATATGTACAACTCAATATCAAAAAAACCCAAACAATACAATTAGAAAATGGACAGTTGACTTAATATAGATATTTTTCCAAAGAAGACATACAGATGGCCAACAGACACATGAAAAGATGTTCAACATCACTAATAATCAGGAAAATGCAAATCAAACCACATGAGATATCATCTCACACTAGTCAGAATGGCTATCATCAAAATCTACAAATAATAAATGCTGGAGAGGGTGTGGAGAAAAGGGAACCCTCGTGCACTGTTGGTGGGAATGTAAATTGGTAAAATCACTAGGGAAAACAGTATGGAGGAACCTGAAAAAATTAAAAATGGAACTACCATATGACTCAGCAATTCCACCTCTGGGTATTTATGTGAAGAAAGCAAAAACACTAATTCAAAAATATATATACACCTCTATGTTCATTGTAGCATTGCTAACAATAGCAAGATATGGAAGCAAACTAAGTGTCTATCAATAGATGAATGGATATATGCAATGGAATATTATTCAGTCATTAAAAATGAAATCTTGTCAATTGTAACAATTGGATGGGCCTAAAGAGTATTATGCTATGTGAAATAAGTCAAACATAGAAAGACAGATGCCATATAATTTCACTTACATGTGCAATCTAAAAAACAAAACAGATGAACAAACATAATAAAACAGAAACAGACCCATAGATACAGAGAACAAACTAGTGATTGCCATAGGACAGGGGTGGGGGGTGAGTGAAATAGGTGAAGGAGGTTAAGAAGTACAAACTTTCAGTTATAAGATAAATAAGTCACAGGGATGTAATGTATAGCATAGGGAATATAGTCAATAATGTTGTAATAACTGTATGGTGACAGATGGTAACTAGACTTATCAAGGTGATCATTTTTCAATGTATAAAAATGCCAAATCCCTATGTTGTGCACCTGGAACTAAAAAGAATTCAATTAAACTTCAGTTTTCAAAAACTATATGCTTGTTTGCATATATACAGCCTTTGCTCATATCACCACCACCCCCATCTAGTTTCTCCCTCTGCCCCGGATTTCGCCCTTTAAACCTATATAAAATATTCCTTGATCATTCTACTGTCAGTAGTTTTCTAATAGTGGCACTGTTTTTCCTCCCTTGCATGCAGTAAGATGTTCTCAAATTACCTCCCTAATTAAGAGGCAGTGCAACTAAAGCCTTTCATTTGTGGATTTAGTGCACCTAAGCCTCTAGTAAGTCAGATTTTCTGTTTCAGTTATTGCTTTTCAGGCTCTAGTGAAGCTGTCAAGTTCTGAGGAATATTGTAGTAATGGAGATGACTAATCAATACCTGACCATGACTTGAAATAAGACATGTCTTACTTCTGTCTTCCAATGCATCTTCTTTGTTTTTCAGATTGGAGATTGGTAACTCTCATAATCATATAGTTATCAGTTGTAGAAATGGGACTATGCATGGAATGTTTGATGAACAGCCAATATAAAAGAACATACAGAATTAAAAACAGTAAAATTTTGGAGGCATGAATTATCAAGCTTTATGCTTCAGTTTTAGACAACTACTGATTTCCTGCTTTGAAAGATGAAGAACATAGCACTCTTATATTTCCTATACTGTCCTCCACCACTTTCTGATTTTTGTGGTATATATAATATAATATATAATTTATAGAATTGTATGCATATATATAATCAGAGTACATGGAATTTAAAACTTAATCAGACTATGTGACTTTTACATTCTATTCTGTAACAATAACCCCTCAGTTTATTCTTAGGTCTATGATTAAATGGAATAAATTGTTCACTACTATTCTTTTTTCTAGATTCTTCACTCTTTTTCAGTTGGCCAGCCATTCAACATTCAGTAGGGTTTTTTTTTTTTAATGAAATACTTCATTATTCAGTTGTTATTGCCCTCTAAAAAATTCTCATGCTTCTTATTTATTCTGAGTTCTCTCATGTTTTAGAATATATGCCTGTTGCATTTACACTTGATCTAAGAACTTTGCTGGTATTCTTGGACCACACTTTCTTTTAGAACATTATATATTTTCCATTGTTTCTGGCATTAGCTGTATCTCTGGAGAAAAACCATATTAACAGTTTTTTTTTCCCTTTGTACATCACTTGCCTTCCATGACTACATGGTTGCCTTCTTTATCCTTGACGTTTAATAATGTAATCAAGATATGACTTGATTTCGATCAGTATCTATCAGATTTACCTGGAACACAGAGTATAGTCTTTAGATTTGCAAATTTATTTCAGGAAATTTTTCTGCTGTTATATCTTCTAATACTTTCTCTGTTTCATTGTAGAATAGAAGTTGTTCTATTTCAGCATTATTCTTACTAGATTATCTTTGATCCCATCTGTATTATTTTGGAACTAATTAGTTTAATTTTTCTTTATTCTTTTCATTCACTGTGATTATCTCAGAATTTTCCTTCATTTTATTTTTAGCAATTTTACTGAGTTCCCTGCTCTTTGTATTAGTTCTTAAATGATGTTTTTAGGTCTCAATTTGTTTCCTTAACTCTATACAGATATCTGTTCAAGTCCCTGATTTCAATTCTTTTAGACATAATCTTAGGAGTGAAATTGCTAGGTCATATGTCAACCAAGAATTTTTAGCCCAGAAAAACTATCCTTCAAAAATGAAGCAGAAATTAAAATGTTATCAGATAAACAAAAGCTAAAGGAGATTGTTGGTAGTATTCCTCCCTTACTAAAGGGAGTTCTTCAGGCTGAAATGAAAGAAAACTATGTGATAACTCAAAGCCATATGAAGAAATAAAGATCTCTGATAAAGGTAGATACAAAGGTAAAAATAAAAGCTAGTATCATTGTATTTTTGGTTTGTAACTCCTCTTTTTGTTTCTTATATAATTTATAAAAAATGCATGAAATGATTATTATAAATCTATGATAATGAGCACACAAAGTATAAAGATTTAATTTGTGACAATAACATAAAGGGAGGGGTAGAGTTAGATGGAAGCAGAGTTAATGTATGGTTCTTGAAGCTAGTTTGGTGTCAATTCAAACTAATTTGTTACAAATTTGGAATATTAACTGTAATCTCCATGGCAACTACTAAGAACATAACTAAAGCATGCAGAAAAGAAAGTGAAGAGGAAATCAAAATGGTACACTAAAAAAAAATGACAAAAAATAGTATTGGAAGAATTGAGGGAGGAAAAAGATATAAGACATATATTAAAATAGTAAAATGGCAGAAATAAGTCCTTCATTATCAGTAATCATTTTAAGTGTAAATGGATTAAACTTGCCAATTAAGAGATGGAGATTGACAGAATGGATAAAAGCCACGATCCCACTATGTGCTGCTTACAAGGGCTCAATTTAGTCTCAAAGACACAAGTAGGTTCAAAGTAGATGGATGGAAAAAGATATTCTATGCAAATAGTAGCCAAAAGATAGCTGTGGTAGCTAAAATAATAAGAGAAAAAGGCTTGACTGTAAATCTGAAAAGTTACAAGAGACAAAGAAGAACATTATACATTAATAAAAGCTTTGGTTCAGTACAGCTAGAAAATATAACAATGATAAACACTTATACAGATAATAACATTCAAAATATATGAAGTAAAAGTTGACAGACTACAAGGGAGAAATAGTTCTACAAATATAACTGGAGACTTCAATATCATACTTTTAGTAATGGATAGAATATTTATATAGAAGATTAATAAGGAAATAACATACTTAAACAACTCTATAGTCAAACTAAAGGTAATAGACATTTACAGAACAGTCCACCCAAAACAACAGAGTGTGCATTCTTCTCAAGTGCAAATGGAACATCTTCCCTTAGGCGACAACAGAAGTCTTACAAATTTAAAAAGATCGAAATCATACAAAGTATGCTCTCCCCTAAGAGTGGGCTGCAGCTAGAAACCAATAACAAAAGGAAAACTGGAAAATATACAAATACGTGGAAATTAACAAAAACATTCTTAAAGAACCACTGGGTTAAAGAAGAAATTCTAGAGAAATTAGAAAATAGTTTGAGATTAATGAAAGAGAAAAAAAACAACACAGCAAAATTTACGGATTGCAACAAAAGCAGTGTTCAGAGGGATGTTTGTAACTATAAATGCCTACATTAAGATCTCAAATCAACTGCCTAACTTTGTACTTTAAAGAACTTGAGGAAGAGGGGCACACTAAAACAAAAGTCAGCAGAAAGAAGGAAATAATGAAAATTAGAACAGATACAGAAAATAAACTATTTTTAATCTAATTGTGAGGGAGGGAAAGGGAATGCATTTTTGAGGTTACTTTATTAACAAGATTATACTTACCAGAATCTCATTTAAAACAACCAGAAAACAACTCCATGACATAGGTAATATCATCACCACTTCACAGAGGAAGAAACTGAGGTTCAAGGAGGTTAAATAATTTGCCCAAGATCTCACAGTAAGCTGTTGAGCTAAATTTAGATCTAGGTACTTCTTACTCAAAAGATCTTTCTTTAGGCTGGTGCCTATGAGGACATTAAAGAGGGGATATATTGAAAGAAATATCAGAGACAATTGATAAGACATAATGAGAAATTACATGTAGGTACCGAGAGGGGGGGAATTCAAAGAAAACACACCCCCAGATTTTTTACTTGATTAAGTAGATTATGGTGTCAGTAATTGATATTGGGAAGTCAGGAAAAGCTGGCCTAAGGAAGAACTTCATTCCGTTCAGAACAAGTTTAGTTTGAGGTACCAGAAGTACGTCTAAGTGGAGTATGTCTAGTATTTAAAAGTACACCTAATGCTGTTTGATCACCACTGTATGCCAAGTGCTTTATATATTTTCATTCACTTATATAAGATGAAAGATAAAGATTTAGAATTCATCAGTCTAGAGATGATGATGTTGAGAATAGAAAGGAAGGAACAGATACAAGAGATCTCGCAAGGGAAGAATCTACTAAATGTATTAAGTGCCTGGATTTGGAGAAGTACTCCAAAGTCCCGGGCCTAGATGCCTAGGTAAACAATGTTGTCCTTGACATTGACTAGGAAAAAATAATAATACTTTATATTTGTACTTGTCCTTATAAATGTCAAAGTATTTTTCTCACTTTATTGTGAGCTGGCATGGAACAGAAGATGATAAAACTGACATTTGATGGGTTTGAAGTGGCGTCTAAATGTCGGTGTAGAAATGTCCAGGAGGCAGCTGTGATACAGATTTGGAGTTAGTGTGATAGGATAGGACTGCAGATATAGATTTGAGAGTCATCCACGTAGATATGATAGTTGAAGCCACGTTAGTGGGCAAGATCTTAAAGGAAGAGAATGTAGAGGGAGAATAACTCCCAGAATAACTCTTGGCATCACCAGTGCTCCATGCCTTTTTGGTATGTCAACCAAAGGCATGAATTTCTCTTCTGGAGTATTACTCCCTGGTAATAATTTTTTTATTTATGACACTGAAATTAATATACCAAGGCTTTCCCTCCTTGAAAGCCAGGCCTCCTGCTGAATTCTCTGTAGATTCAGAGGTCGTTTGCTACATTGTTACTGGTTATCAATTTTTGCAGGGCTGGTCTCTTCCACTCTTGGAAAAGAATGTTCATTTCTCCCCTTCCCAGGCAAATTTACTAGATCTGAACTGAAAATCCACACATTTCTCCCAGTTTTTCAGTTTCCTGATGTAAAGACTAGGCTCTTTTCTCCCTTGATCTATGACTTAAAACATTGTTGATGTGAAGCATTCCTTTGTCTTCCCAGCATCAATACAAAAAGCATTGGCATGACATGGCCTTTCATGTGATGTGAGGGATAGAACTGACTTGGGGTTTGGGGCTTTTGTCTATTATTTTAGCTGCTCCTGGAGATCTCAGTATTCCTTTGATATAAGACTCTTAACCTGTTAGAGCAAAAAGTCACCTTAGAAATCAATCTAACCCCTTTATTTTTATGAATGTGGAAACGAAGCCTCAATAAAATGTTGTAAAGAAGCAGCATTTCCTACCAGTTAAAAGTGTGAACTCAGGAGTCAGATGTACCTGGTTGAATCCTGGTTCTGACACTTATTAGCTGCTTGCATTTTAGTTCTGAAACCCTGCATAGCCTTAGGCTATCTGTAACTTTAGGCAATTTTCTCAACTTCTCTGAGCTTCAGTTACTTAATCTACAAAGTGATAATTATACTAACTTCTATCCTGTAGGGGTGTTGTAAAGATTAAAATGGACTAGGGCATCTAAAGTGCTTCTTTAATTGTTTGGCACATAGTAAATATATGACACACATTATTATTATTATTGTTGCTGTCATTACATGGGGGAAGGAAAGAAACTTGCCCAAAGTTACAAAGGAATTAGATGATGTATCTTGGACTAGAATGGAGATCTCAAGACCTAGCTCAGTGCTCTTTCCTCTACACAAGTCTGCTTCTTTATCAGGAGTTTCTTTGAGGAATCCCCGAGTCCTCCTCAATACAACTGAATTATAGTAATCAATGTTGTTATTATTACTTAGAACATTCTTAATGCTAGACATTTTTTAACATATAGTAGATAAAATACAGAAGAAGAAATGTCCTTCAAATCTCCATAATTCACAATTAGAATAAAGAAAAACACCATTAAGAAACTAGAAAAAATACTAAAGGAGAATGTGGAAAAATTTTCTCAACATTTGGATATGATTTTGATTCTGTCCAGTCTTTCCTGTCAACTTGGTATTTATGGGTTTAGAAATGAACTATGGGCCAAGGGCATCCTGAAAGATCCAGGTTTAAAATGACTTCAGAGAAAGTGAATGGCAATAGCTTTGCGAGGCCAACATATTCCAGGGAGGGGAGGAAAGGGCAAAAAAATAGGGGTGGGGTGGGGGTGTTGGGCAGAAACGGGAGAAGCATTAAAACAGTCAGCAGAAGAGGAACTGGAGGATGGAAAAGGCAGCAAACTTAGGATGGAGAGAAAAAGAGTAAGCTAATCAAAGAGATAGGTCCCAAGGGCTGGCACTAAGATACAGGATAAGACCTTTAAGTGAATACTCTTTTCCCTTTAAGAGAAGAGACCAGGTAAAAAGAGAGGCATGTTATACCATCTCTCTCACTGATTTTTTGGTTAGGGCAGAATTCACCTACAGACTTTTCCTCTGGCTGTGATCTACACCTGTACAACTATACCCAGCAAATAGGTTAAAATTGAGTGGAAACAAATAGATGCTGCCGTCAGATTCAAGCTAATTGACCTTGCACATTTTTGATCCTCTTAATAACTTTCAGACCTCTAAGCCTCTGGACCCTGCTTTCCTCCAGAACCAGCCTATGACTTAACTTAAGCCTGCTAATTAGCCCAACATCTTTTGCTTTATGCAGCAGGGTGTATTAAAGAATTAGAATATTGTTGATTGGGAAAGGAGATTAAATTGAATAGAATCAAGGGAGTTTAGAGAAGTAATTCTTGACTTTAAAATCCATGAATGTATCCTCCTCCTTTTTTTCTTAGACATTGTTTTTTTTGCAGGAATAAGCTTTTATAGTTATTAACAAGGTGAGGGATAGTTCTCTTCCAATCTAAGAAGCTTGAATTCCTTCCTACCTTTGATTTGCTGCCTTCCTCGTTCTTCCATTGCCCACTAATCTCAGCGGGTCTAAAATAGGTTTTTCCCATTAAACCTTAAGGAAACAGTTGTACATAACTGAGGACTTTAAATCATGGGAGGAAAAAAATAAAACTTCAGCTACGTAAAATAACTTTTCAAAGTAGTTGATTCAATATACAAGGAACTTAACTACAACTTCACATCCTTTTAACAGCTGTAATTAAAGAGCTTGGAAAATTTTGCCTGGCTTTTTTAGTGCATAATTTATAATTCTATTCGATCAAAACCATTTATTGGGTGCCTACTATGTGCCAGGCTCTGTGCTAAGTAGGCAACTTGCCAGTTGCTACAAGGAAAACTTTGTGTGGGTGTTATTTTAAATGGAGCCATTTGAGAACAGATTTAGTTCTTTTCCTGTGATTCTCTTTACAAAATCTATTCCAACATCTGGTCACTATTTCACACCTTCAGTCCTTGGCACAGAATTTTGCTACCACCTGGGCCCTACTTTGCCAAATCCTTTTCATCAGTTCCCATTTCCATGGAGAACAGGGATGCATATAGTTGTTTTTATGAATGAGAAGCATGGTCTACAGCAGATATAGTCCCTAGACACCTCTGGCTGGACTAGTCCTGCCAAGAGTTAATACTTGTTCTTGTCCCTTATGGCTGTTGACTTGTGGTGAGGGGTAGATTTACCATACCAGACCTATTTCCTGGTATCTATCCCAAGTCATGAGTTATATTCTGCCACAAACTAGTCTGAACTTGGAATAAGTATGAAGGTAAATGAGCAAGAAGCAGTAGAGAGCATCAAGGGAGGGAGAGAGAAGTATTTTGCCTATAAGCCATCCAGGACTGAATATGAGTTGGGATACCCTAACTTCAAACCAGAAAGGCAATCTTTATATTCTACTTACGTAGGACTTACTTGCCCCAAGATTTAGTGGGACCCAGTATAATACCCCAGAACCCTGTATCCTGCTTGAGCTTCAATCCTGAATCCTTATATAGTCCTACTTCCTACTTTTCTCTAGGGTCCTTGTTTTTCTATACCAGATGAGGTACTGAAAATTGTATTCCCAGCCTAAGAATTTCAGACATATTATGGATTCTGTACTGTGGGGACCTATTTGAGTGTATCAGAGCTTAGGACACTATTCTTAGGCTCAGTTTGTACCCTGTTTTCCTCTGTGTCTTATCTTTAGACTCCACTTCTGTTCATGCCAGTTAGGATGTCAAGTTACCAAATTTTACTTGAATGTTAGGACCCTGCTTTGGTATGTGCTCTTGTGCCAAGCCTGGATCTGTAAGCATTAAACCCACTGTCTATTTTAACTTTGTCCATATCCTGTTCCCTCTGTTTTAATATGACACTCAGGTCCCTGACCTTAGTTTTTCCCTTTGGATCCATTATACACTTGAGCTCCTGGCTCTGTAGGACTTGACTTCTCTCTTATCCTCCTCATGTTGCTTGTGAGTGAGACTTGTTCTCCAGAGGAATTGTCAGTGGATATTGGGGAACCCAGGTACAGGGTACAGACAGTAGGCATGAGACAGCAGCTTCTTGATTTTGAGGCCAAGTCCTGCCCCCAAGTTAGGAAGCTGACAACACTGTTGTAATGTCTACATAAACAGGGTTAAATCAGAAGTGGCCAAAAATTTGGGAATTCTGAACTATGATTGGTGAGAACAGAGATTCCGGGAGTCCTGCCACTCCCAGGAGTGTATAAATGGGCAGCACTGAATTAGAATCTTCACAGGTGATAGAGAGAAGGCAGACACTCAGAGTGGCCAGCACAGGCTCAGGAGCAGAGAGCAGCAATCAGGTAAAATTTCTGATTGCTATGGTGTATAAACCAGCCTGAACCTTTCATTAAGATGGTGTGTGTGTGTGTTTGTGTGTGTTTGTGTGTGTGTGTGTGTATCTGTGTGTGTTCTGGGCACTGAGAGCTTCTCAAGCAAGCTTCACTCAAATCACAGATTTCTCCCCTGGAGCTGTAGATTGCTCCAGCATTCTTTCCTCACTGCTTCACACCTACCATGTGGGTAGGTTGTGGCTGAAGAGTTGTTGGTGTTTATAGAAGGTGGAGTCTTTTCTGATGAAGGATGGACCTCTTGGGGAGAGACTAAAGCTGTTGAAGAATAACTATATTCAGCTGGCCTCAGTAAGGAGGGAGCTGGCAAGAGAAGGCAGGTGAGAGCTCCTGCTTCCAAGCCACGTAGGACTTGGAGTAACCAGGGGATTGGGGATCCTGTGCCAAAGCTGAGGAGGCCTTGAGGGTGATATCAGAAGGTTGTCATGAAATCTATTTGGATAATAATCCCTCACACTTGGTCAGTGCTCTTTGATTTGCAAAGTACTTCCACCTCCGTGATTTCATTGGGTTCTTCCAGTACCTCTGTGAGGTGGTTAGATCCGGTGTTAGAGGTGAAGGAACTTACTCAAGGTCACAAAACAAGTCAGTGACAGAGGTGGAATTAAACACCTGGGCTCTTGCTTCCTCGTCCTGTGCCCTCCCACCGAAGCAGGCTGGCTGCTTCTGAATGCCTGTGAAGGGCCAAGTTCTCTGTGGTGAGTAGTTTTTCAAGAGTGTTCTTAGAACAGGCATGGAAACTCCAGAGTGAAGGACTAAATTGTCACTGGTTATTCCTAGGGACTGGGGCTCATTTTTCTTAGGACACTGGAAGAGCTTTCTAGAACTCAACTTTGCTTTCTTTAGCAGCCATTCTCTCCTCTTTTCTAACAGGGAATTGCTGGTTATGGCTTTCTTTTTTTTCTTCATTTTTAAGAAAATGTTCATGTCTGCTATTCAAGCTGATAACCTTGCCAAACATTTGTTTTTCTTCCTGCAGAGCACCGGAAATAAACAGGTGGGTCTTACATCCTTTGTGAGGACCTCTAGGCTGACTTCTGATTACAGCCAGCCATTTGAAGTGTGGCTGCTCTTTCTTGAGAAGGACGCTAGTATCGACATTCAGAAACAGAGAGACTCAGAGATTGAGCAAATCATCTCTCTTCGAATCATTATCTTCAAGTATCATTCTGGTTGTTAAGGTGAGCTGGAAAACGAGCATTTTCTCTCCCCTAGTCAGTGGGCAGAACTGTTCCTAGAATATGACAAGTGGTACTGATCTCCCTGGGGTTGTAACTTTAAGGTACCCCTGTGTGCAGATAGAAAGTGAGGGAGGCATTTCATCAACTGGTACTAAATACCTGAAATATGCAAAACCAGAAACATCCCATTCCCCCTCTGCAGCCACCCCCACCTAATACTCCAAGGTACAGCAGTCAGGGGTGGCTTTTGTCTTCCCTCTCTTTCATATATGCACCCTCAAGCTGACCTCTAAGCCACTACTCTTTCATTCTCAGACTCATTATTTCTTGTAACATGAGGGAGAACAACATGTGATTTCCCTAGGCCCCTCAATATCCTAAGGATGACCCTACCTTTAGGCAAGTTATTGAGCCCAGACATACCCAGGCAGACTACCTACCCGCTCTTCTTCCCACTGCAGTTGTGACATGGCCCTTCTATCCACTCACAACTACAGGAATAGTTCAGTTTCTCTCCAGAATCAAGCAGCTCCCTGAATATAGAAGTCAATTTGGTAGCTGCCCTAAATTTGAATTCCTCTAGCCCCTGAGATATGCTACTATTGTTTAAAACTCAGTGAGAGCATACAATAATAAAATCTGAAAGAATAAGAGAAAATGTCATAAGTGCATCATGTATATAATCAGGTAGTGACTTAGACTCAGGAGAAATCTGATTTACATTACCTTACATGGGTCTCATGTTTCAGTTATTAAACCACTGAAAGTGCTGTTAACTGATAAGTAAAATACTAGCCTTATCAAAATGAGAATAAATCAATCTTTATTTCACAGACCTTAAAACTTTGGAAAGCTGCTGCTGGGTGCACAATCCTCCTCCCCACCTCCCAACCCTCCTGTCTCTTCCTAAAGGATGGTTTCCTGCCTTTGTTTACATAGAGTTTGTCAATGTCCTTCTTCAAATGTGCCCTCCCTCATATATTTACACACTGGTTATGGTATTATCCATTCAGAGAACTGTGCAGCAGCTTGATCTGGACACTGTACTGTTTTAAATGTCATTAACCTTGTTTTAAATCGCATTAGCTTTGTCTTTTGGTGGCAGTGTTTTCTGTTTCTGGATTTTTTTTTCAGCAGTTACCTTACGCTACTGGCTTATTGTGCTTATGATCAACAACAATAACAACAACAAACCTTCCAGTTACTAGTTTATTCATACTGTTGTTAAGGCAGGTCTCCTTATAGATAATTTTATAAACTAAATTAAGATAGTTTGCATTAATTACTTCTTCCATTTCATGTGGCTAGATTTTACCCATCTTTTCAAGTTGGCATCAGACTCATGTCCTCTCCCTTCTAGTTTTGTCAGCTGTCAATTTAAAAGGCATTTTTTTCTATTTTCATGTTGGGACCCTGATAGCAATGTGAATAAAACAGGAGAGCCTTATAATTTTCCTCTGTTGTTAATAATGAATTAATTAATACATTTGATGGAATGATTGATTACCTATCAATCCTCCGATTACCTCAAGCCTCATTTTGTCTGTCTTAAGAACAAGAAAATTATGTTTTGTTCAATTCAGATATGCTAGCTATAAGGCAACCATCTGATCTTTCAGAGTCTTCACACTATCAAAAAAGGAAATGAGGTTAGTTTGGCCTGACTTGTTCTTCGTGAACCCATGCTAACTTATTGAAGATGAAATGGACTCTGTCTTGCCAGTTCAAGTTATCCGGATTTAACGAGGATTAATTATATGCCCTCAGACTTCAGAGCACTTATACTGTCCTGACCAACCTCAGAAGTGGAACTCAAATTCCAATTGACAGAGCTCATGTTTCAGAAGCAGCCATTTTTTAACACAAAACTGACCTAGAAGTCATGTGTTAGACAGAAATAAAAACTGGATAATTGAGAGAATATGACCTTTGTCTGTTTGGAAAGAAAAGGAGAGAAGTACTAGTCTGTCACTTTTTCTGTTTGTTTTAAGCAATCTTGTTTCTTTCTTCTCTGCAGTTTGGGTTAGAGACCAGGTGAAAATTTAAAGTATGTGTATCAGTAGGAGGATTGAAGCAGCCTTAAAAATCCAAAGGAAGCAAAATGACTTAGGGCAGTTGTGGTCTAGTAAAAAGACAGTAACTTGAGGTCAAAACTAGCACATATTAGCTAAGTGATTGGGTAAGTCATTTAATTCTTTTGGACCCTGGTTTCTGGGTTTTTGCTTTTTTTTTTTCAGATGTATGGTACCTCATGAAGTTGTTATGAAGATTAAAATCCTTCCTTCACAAAATGTAAAAGCAAAGAGAAACTGTGCTCAGCAGGGATTTACTTTCCTGATTTCTATTTTTGACGTCTGTCTTTTTTGGGGAGTCTTAGTTTGCCATTTTGTAAAGTGTCATTAGTGCAAGATGCACATATGCACCTGATAAAGTGTATAGGAATCTCTCTACCTTTTGAATTGATGCCACAACTTGAAATCTAGAGACCATTATTATTGATGAGCATTTTATTATTATTTTTACCTTAGAAATTCAACATATGTTTTTTTTTCTATATCACTAACCTGGGTTGGACAGATAGTTTTTTCCATTTTGCAAATTGGAAAGACAAGGTGCAGCTAACATGTTTAGATAAGTGGTCTCCAACACATACTGTGCAAAACAAGCTATTGGGGTATGGTAAGAAAAACAGTATAAATATTTATAGTTACTCTTATCTCATTATTTTACATTCACTACTTTTGTGTAAGTTTTATAATATATACAATTAGATTGATACATTAATTTGGGGGACACATATCCAAAAATTTATAAAATTAAATTTTTTTTAATTTTATAAAATTAAAAATTTATATATCCTACAAATTTTTGGGACACATATCCAAAATTTACTGACAGGGTGCACAAAGTTTAGAGATAACTGGTTTGGAGGATGATAGAAATGAGAGCAGAGAACTTTTGCTAGAAATTCATCATTCTTGAGATCAAATGCCTCTGTTTCCCCTATGAATCTGCTTTTCTTCTTGACCTACCTAGTTCTATCAGTGACATGATCACTCTCCTAGTCATTCAGACTGGGAGCTTATGAGTCATTCTATACCTTCTCTCATCCACCACATAAAAGTAGTTTCCAAGTTTATTTCTGAAAATCTGTCATATCTGCCTCTCTCTTTCTAATTTTACTGTCACTACATTTATTAATGCTTTAGCTTTGTTGTTGTTGTTGTTGTTTTTAACATGGATTACTGCAGTACCGTAACAGCTTCCTAACTGCCTCCTCTCTCGACCCAATTTAACCTACTCATTTTTTAGTACGTATGCATGTCTTGTCCCTAGTATTTAGAGTATGAGCAGTCATGGTCAATGTCTTTATCTCTTCTTATTTGGTACTTTGCATGTGGTAGGCACTCAAATGTTTCTAAGTGGATAAAATTAGATTGGGATTTGTTTTTCTGTCTGGAACTGAGAGTTAGGGTTCAGACCTTGGGGCTTGGAGCTCACATAATTTTTCTAATTTATACAATCAAGTAAGGTTAGGGTTAATCTGGCACTCTGAAAAAGCAGTGCTTCCTAACATCCTAGTCAGATATTTATTTATTCTTGTTAGCTACTCGGCAGAATCTCACTTTATCTGAGAAAAGCATTTCCTAAAGAAAATAAGCATTATAATGAATGAAATGCCACTTCTCTTTCCCAAAACATGCTCACAGGGAACATTCTCTCATTCTTTCTCCTTTCTTGGGAATCAGAGTTGAATTCTGGGCTGTACTTTATTACCAACTTCCTATGATTACCTGGGTGAATTATTAGAAATCATATAAGCTTGCTATGTTTATAAGAATAATCAGACCTGCCCTCCCTTCCCCCTTTACCTACCTTCATCCAGCTACCTCATAGAGATGGAAGAAATGTGATCCTATATCTGACATGACTTAAGATTCTTAGAAGAAAAAACGTCTATAAATTCAGGGCAATCTGATACAGTTGCCTCTTGGGAAGAAAGGGGAATGAAAATAAGATTGAACTAGCTTATTTCTGTATAATTATGAATGTGCGTTGTTAGCTTGTTCAAAGATCTTCAGAAATACTGTATTTCAAGTAGCCTCCATGCAAAGGACTTATTGAAAGAATAGATAGTAATGCCTATAGCCTTTCATATTTATATTACAAATACACTTGGTGAATTCTGCCCTATCTTCCTCAACCTACCCAGACACCAGCTCTAGCATTTCCCTTTGAGTTCCCCATGGCAATTTCAATTCATTTCTGTATGGTATTTAGAACATAAACCATATTCTTTCTATAAATCTCTCTTGTTTTCACTTTAAGCAACAATTCACCAACATATTTAATATATACATCATTCATTTCTAGCTGTGTATTTCCAGCCCAAATTTTCTTCCTTTTGTTTTTATCAGACTGTTTTAGCACCAAAGAGACTGAGTACTCAATGCTGATATTGGCAGCAGTGGCTTCTGCTTGCTTAAGACTGATTATAGCCAACTCCTTTAGGTCTGCATGACAAAGAGGCTGCGGACATCACCATCGATTGCTCTATTTCTCCCATGCCAAAGCAATCTGTTAAATCAGTGCAAAATTGATTTTTGCAACTGGAAGCTACAAGGATACAATTGGTTTCTAAGCTGCCACATCAATCAGATATTTAAAAAATCGTTAGTGAACCTGGGTGTGCCCACCCATGTGATTAGATGATATATTCTCTCTATCTACAAACATTTTTCCTTGAGGATCATATAATATGTGCAGAATAAAAAAAATGCAGGAAAGTATACAATACTATGTGGGCTACTTTAGGTAGGACACTTGTGAATCACCTCAGAGCAGTTACTATAGAAAATTTCTAAGCAATACTTGAGTGCTGAAGAGAATATGTTCTTTTGATCATTTCAAGCAGATAAAATCCCAGAGGCATTTTCTTGACCAGTTTCTAATTTGGTGAATTAAATTTTGTTGTAGATCTACTGCTTTCAGTAGTTCCAGTTGAGTAAGGTATAATTCTCTGGAGTCATTAGGGCCTCTACAATTATCTCCATTTCGCACATCCTATCAAAGCTTATTAGACCAGTTTGCCTGAGCTTTAGTTCTGTCAGATGTACTCCACCACAAAATTACCTTTCTTATAAAGATGTACGAAAAAATTTTTACAACTGTCATGTTTGTGAAGAGTTTTTAGGCTTTGGAAAGTACAAATAACTTCATAGTACTGAGGAGGATGGGATTCGGGTTTCTTTTCAGTACTGAGAATTTATGAAACTGTCATGTATGTTGGAAATAGGAATTTAGTGTGTTGTAGGGATTTTTCCATGTGTATAAGGAGTGAACTGGAAAGATTCATATAATGGCAAACAAGCAAACAAACAAAAACAAATAAAAACTTAAGACAAAAACTAGGGAGTGAAGTTAATTTATTCTAAAATTTGGATCCCAGAGTCTTTTTTCTTATTGAGTTATAGTCAGCTTACAATGTTGTGTCAATTTCAGTGTACAGCACAATTTTTCAGTCATACATGAATATACATATATTCATTTTCACATTAATTTTCACCATAAGCTACTACAAGATCTTCAATATATTTCCCTGTGCTATACAATATAAACTTGTTTATCTATTCTATGTATACCTGTCAGTATCTACAAATCTCGAACTCCAGTCTGTTCTTCCCAGGCCCACCGGGAACCAAAAGTTTGTATTCTATGTCTGTGAGTCTGTTTCATTTTTGTATTTAAGTTCATTTATTTTCTTCTTCTCTTTTTTAGATTCCACATATGAGTGATATCATATGGTATTTTTCTTTCTCTTTCTGGCTTACTTCACTTAGAATGACATTCTCCAGGAGCATCCATGTTGCTGCAAATGGCATTATGTTGTTGGTTTTTATGGCTGAGTAGTATTCCATTGTATAAATATACCACCTCTTCTTTATCCAGTCACCTGTTGAGGGACATTTAGGCTGTTTCCATGTTTTGGCTATTGTAAATAGTGCTGCTATGAACATTGGGGTGCAGGTGTCATCCTGAAGTAGATTTCCTTCTGGATACAAGCCCAGGACTGGGATTCCTGGGTCATATGGTAAGTCTATTCCTAGTCTTTTGAGGAATCTCCACACTGTTTTCCATAGTGGCTGCACCAAACTGCATTCCCACCAACAGTATAGGAGAGTTCATAACCCTTTTCTCCACAGCCTCTCCAGCATTTATCACTTGTGGACTTTTGAATGATGGCCATTCTAACTGGTGTGAGGTGATACCTCATTGCAGTTTTGATGTGCATTTCTCTAATAATTAGTGATATTGAGCATTTTTTCATGTGCCTATTGGTCATTCATATGTCTTCATTGGAGAATTTCTTGTCTAGGTCTTCTGCCCATTTTTGGATTGGGTTGTTTGTTGTTTTCTTATTAAGTTGTATGAGCTGTTTATATATTCTGGAGATCAAGTCTTTATCAGTTTCATCTTTTGCATATATTTTCTCCCATTCCGTGAGTTGTCATTTTGTTTTGCTCATGGTTTCCTTTGCTGTGCAGAAGCTTATATGTTTAATTAGGTCCCATTTATTTTTGCTTTTGTTTCTATTTCTTGGGTATACTGCCCTAGGAGAACATTTTTGAGATTTATGTCAGATAACATTTTGCCTATGTTTTCTTCTAGGAGGTTTATTGTATCTTGTCTTATGTTTAAGTCTTTAATCCATTTTGAATTTATTTTTGTGTATGGTGTGAGGAACTATTCTAACATCAATTGATTTGCATGCTGCTGTCCAGTATTCCCATTACCATTTGCTGAAGAGACCCTCTTTATTCCATTGTATGTTCTTGCCTCCTTTATCAATGATTAATTGACCAAAAGTTCATGGGTTCATTTCTGGGCTCTCTATACTGTTCCATTGATTCATATGTCTGTTTTTGTACCAATACCATGCTGTTTTGATTACTGTAGTTCTGTAGTATTGTCTTAAGTTTGGGAGGGTTATTCCTCCAGCCTCATTGTTTTTCTTCAGTAATGCTTTGGCAATTCTTGGTCTTTTGTGATTTCATATTAATTTTATTATGGTTTTATTATGGTGAAATATGTCCTGGGTAATTTGATAGGGATTGCAATAAATCTGTAGATTGCCTTGGGCAGTATGACTATTTTAACAATATTGATTCTTCCAATCCAGGAACATGGGATATCTTTGCATTTTTTTAAGTCTTCTTTAATTTCTTTAATCAATGTTTTGTAGTTCTCCATGCATAAATATTTCACCTCCTTGGTTGGATTTATTCCTAGGTATTTTATTACTTTGGGTGCTTTTTTAAAGGGGATTATTTCTTTACTTTATTTTCCTGTTGATTCATCATTAGTGTAAAGAAATGCAAGTGATTTTTGTATGTTAATCTTGTTACCTGCTACCTTGCTGAATTCTTCGATTAGCTCTAGTAGCTTTTGTGTTGTCCTTTTAGGGTTTTCTATATATAATATCATGTCATCTGCATATAGTGACACTTTCATCTCTTCTTTTCCAATTTGGATCCCTTTTATTTCCCTCTCTTGCCTGATTGCTGTGGCTAAGACTTCCAAGGCTATGTTGAATAGGAGTAGTGATAGTGGGCATCTGTGTCTTGTCCCAGATTTTAGTGGGAAGCTTTTGAGTTATTCACCATTGAGTACCATGCTGGCTGTAGGTTTGTCATATATAGCTTTTATGATGTTGAGATATATTCCCTGTGTACCCACTTTGGTGAGAATTTTTATCATAAATGGGTGTTGAATTTTATCAAATGTTTTTTCTGCATCGATTGAGATGATCATGTGGTTTTTGTCCTTTCTCTTGTTGATGTGATGTATTACATAATCTTTCTGTATGTTGAACCACCCTTGTGTCCCTGGGATGAACCCCACTTAGTCATGATGTATAATTTTTTTTATGTGTTGTTGGGTTCTATTTGCTAATATTTTGGTGAGGATTTTGGCGTCTATGTTCATCAGTGATATTTGCCTATAATTTTCTTTTTTCTTAGTGTCTTTGCCTGGTTTTGGTATCAGGGTGATGGTGGCTTCACAGAATGAGTTTGGGAGTATTCCCTCCTTTTCAATCTTCTGGAAGAGTTTGAGAAGGACTGGTATGACTTCTTCTTTGTATGTTTGGTGGAATTCCCCAGTGAAGCTGTCCGGTCCTGGACTTTTATTTGTAGGGAGATTTTTTTATTGCTATTTCGATTTCATTTCTAGTGATCGTTTTGTTCAAGTGGTGAGTTTATTCTTGGTTCAGTCTTGGTGGACAGTATGTTTCCAGAAACTTGTCCATCTCCTCTAGGTTATCCAGTTTGGCTCCATATACTTTTTCATAATATTCTCGTATGATTTTCTGTATTTCTATGTTATTTGTTGTAATTTCTCCATTTTCATTTCTTATTTTGCTTATTTGTGCTCTCTCTTTTTTCTTCTTTGTGATTTTGGCCAGAAGTTTGTCAATTTTATTTACTTTTTCAAAAAACCAGGTTTTGGTTTGATTGATTTTTTCTATGGTCTTGTTAATCTCTGTTTTATTTATTTCCTCCCTAATCTTTATAACTTCCTTCCTTCTGCTTTCTTTTGGGGTTTTTTGTTCTTCTTTTTCTACTTCATTCAGCTGGTGGGTTAAATTGTTTATTTGAGGTTGTTCTTCTTTTTTGAGGAAGGACTGCATCACTATAAACTTCCCTCTTAGCACTGCCTTTGTGGTGTCCCATGAATTCTGTGTGGTTGTGCTTTCATTGTCATTTGTCTCAATGTATATTTTTAATTTCAGCTTTGATTTCCTGATTGACCCATTGGTTTTTTAATAACATATTATTTACTCTGCATGGTTTCCTTTTTTTCTCCTTTGTTTCTCTGTTGTTGATTTCTAGTTTCATGGCATTGTGGTCAGTAAAGATGCTTGAGATAATTTCTATCTTCTTAAAATTGTTGAGTTTCTTTTGTGCCCAAGTACATGATCAATCGTGGAGAATGTTCCATGTGCATTTGAAAAGAATGTATATCCTATTTTGGGGGGATGTAATGCTCTGAAAATATCCACCAAATCTAGTTTTTCTATTGTATTATTTAATTTCTCTGTTGCCTTATTTTTTTTTTTTGTCTGGAAGTTCTGTCAAGTGATGTTAATGCACTGTTAAAATCTCCAACTATGATTGTATTCCCATCAATATCCCCCTTTATCTTTGTTAGTAATTCTTGTATGTACTTAGGTGCTCCTATATTGGGTGCATACATATTAACGAGTGTAATATCCTCATCTTGTATTACTCCTTTAATCATTATAAAATGTCCTTCTTTATCTTTCTTTATGGCCTTTGTTTTAAAGTCTATTTTGTCTGAAATCAGTACTGCTACACCTGCTTTTTTGGCTTTTCCATTTGCATGGAATATCTTTTTCCATCCTTTCACTCTCAATCTATATGTGTCCCTCTCCCTGAAGTGGGTCTCTTGTATGCAGCATGTTGAAGGTTCTTGCTTTATTATCCAGTCTGCCACTCTATGTCTTTTGACTGGAGCATTTAGTTGATTAACATTTACAGTAATTAATGATAGACATGTGTTTATTGCCATTTCGAACTTATCTTTGCAGTTGGTTTGGTATTTCCTGTTTGTTCCTTTCTTCTTCCTTTTGTGGTCTGGTAATTTTCCTTTGTATTATCATGGATTTTATTTAGTTTTTGTGACTCCCTTGTAAGTTTTTGGCTTATGATTACCCTTTTTTGTAAGTCTATTAGCCCATTCCTATAATTGTTTTTATTAAACTGATAGTAACATGATCTTAAACCCATCCTACCAAGAACAAAACATTTAAAAAAGAAAGAAAAAAAATTCTATATTTTCCTGCCTCCCTGTCGCACTCTCAATGATTTGTATGTCTTCTTTTATAATTTTGTGTTTATTTTATTTGTAATTCATGAGTTGTGAGTTTCTCATTTCTGTAGCATCCTGCTGCTTTTCTATTTAGAGTAGGTCTTTCAATATTTCTTTTAGCATGGGTTTAGTGTTGCTAAACTCTTGTAGCTTATTCTTGTCTGTGAAATTCTTTATGTCTCATATCCTAAAGGATAGCCTTGCTGGATAAAGGATCCTAGGCTGCATCTTTTTTTTCATTCAGGACTTTGAATATACTTTGCCACTCCCTTCTGGCCTGTAGTGTTTTTGTAGAGAAATCAGCTGAGATCCTTATGGGCGTTCCCTTATAACTCACTCTTTGCTTTTCTCTTGCTGCCTTTTGGATCATTTCTTTATCCTTGACTCTGGCCATCTTGATTATGATATGTCTTGGTGTGGCTCTATTTGGGTTCTTCCTGTTTGGGACCCTCTGAGCTTCCTGTACTTGGATATCTGTTTCCTTCTTTAGATTTGGGAAGTTTTCAGTCATGATTTCTTCAAAAACCTTTTCAATCCCCTTTGATCTTTCTTCCCCTTCTGGGAGCACTATTATGCGAAGATCGGCATGCTTTATATTATCCCATAGGTCCCTTATGCTATTTTAATTTGTTATTTGTTTATCTTGTAGCTGTTCTGATTGGGTGCTTTCTATTGTCCTGTCTTCTAGGTCACTAATTCATTCCTCTGCATTATCTAGTTTGCTTTGCACAGCCTTTAGATCATTTCTCATCTCAGTCAATGAGTTTACCAATTCTATTTGGCTCTTCTTTATAGCTTCCATTTCATTTTTGACATATTTTATATCTCTAAACACTATCTCTTTTAGTTCCTTCAGTACTTTGGTCACTCCTTTTTTGAAATGTTGATCTAGTAGGTTATCGATGTCTATTTTTTTGATCATTCTTTCAGGGGATTTCTCTTGTTCTTTTAATTGGGAATCGTTTCTCAGCTTCTTCATCTTGTTCATACCTCTCTGGCACTGTGGTTTACGGAGTATCAGTTATCTATTGTGGTCCTTAAGGAGTCTATCTATCTAATGCCTGTGTAGGAATAAGACTTAGAAAAAAAATGAGAGAGATAAAGAATTTTAAAAGAAGGGAGAAAGAAAGGTTTGAAAACAGTGTATAATGAATAATAGAAGAGCAAATTGAAGCAGAATAGCAATCGGGTTGAGACGGCCTTTAAAAACCTTTAAAAAAGGAGAAAAGAGGAAAAGATGTATCTGAAACCTGTGTATAATCAATAACAGGACATCAAAACCAAGAGAAACAAAAATGAATTAAGAAGTAAAAATTAAAATGGTAATAGAAAATAGAACAGGTAAAAACAAATTTAATAAAATAAAAAAAAAAGAAAAAAAAGGGGGTGGTGTCGGTGTTCTCCTGGAAACTGTGTGCTTTTAATGCAAAGTCTTTCTGTCTTCGTCCTGTTTTGGAAGCTCAGCTTGCTGTTTCCAGAGGCCCTCCATTGGCGCTCTCGCCTGTGCTGCTCCCCGTGCCTGTCGGCAAACATACCGCACCTCCTCCCAACACTGGGTCAGGTGCAGCTCTCCTTTGCTGTGGGCGGGTGGGTCTCTGCCACTCCCGATGCTGCAGTCAGATGCTGCAAACTGGCCATGTCAGAAAAGGGGTCGTGCCCCCTCCCAGCACCACAGTCAGGGGCTGCGTTCCTGCCCGAAAGGCGGGGGTCCACCCTCCCTCTCCCGGGGCGGTCGCTCTGCTGCTCTGTGCTGCTGTGCTCTCTGCCTCGGGTCAGCGCTCTGCAGGAGGGCTCGGGGAAGACCGAGGAACAGCCTTGTCCCTGCTCCGGGCCAGAACCCAGATCCTTGTTTGTCTTGGTGGAGCAAGTTCTCTGAGGGAACAGGATGGAAGGATCCTATTTGCCTCGGGCTGTAGACATGTCTCGTCTGGCCTTTGAGGCTGCTAAGTCCTTAGGTTCAGATGCCGGTTTCGCCCCCACCCCCGCCTGGGTGCTAAGCGCCAGAGGATATGGTGGATGTGCCTGAGCTCCACATCTCTTCACCTGAAAACTTTCTGTGGGTTTTCAGAGATGGGGGTATGCACCCTTCCCCCCAGGGCACGTCAATCGTGTTGTTTTATGGAGGGCCCAGGTTGTTCTGCCCTGTGCTCCCACAGCCATGGCACCCAGCTCCCTGCAGTCCCCCGGGGCTGCCTCATTGTAGCCACCCCCGTCCTCCGCCCGGCTTGGGTAGCCTGGCCCTGCCCCCAGCTGCTGGCCTGCATCTCGGGCTGGGTGTTGCAGGGACCCTCTGTGCCCATTTAGCATAGTTCTGTAGTTCAAGGGCTGGTCTGTACAGATCTGAGCCTCGGAGGCTCCCCCTCCATCCTGCTGGCCTCTCAGTTGTAGAGGGGAGACCTAGCGAGCGAGTGCCAGTCCTCCTTTGCCACTCCCTCCCCGTGGGACCCATCCCACTCTGCTTTGACTTTTCTTCTTTCTTTTTTCCTTTTTTCCTACCAGATTTTTAGTATCTCTATCTTTTTAAGAGGACGATGTTCTGTTGGAGTTCTGCAGGTGCTCTGGTTGGCGGAGTGGGTCCGTGGATGTGTGTTTTGGTGAATTTGTGGGAGAGGGTGAGCTACCAGCATCCTTCTACTCCGCCATCTTGGCCTCCTCCTCTCTGTGCATGAGTCTTAATAGCTGAGACCCTTGTATAAGGGTCCAATACTTACTGTCATTTTGAGATTAGCTATACTTATTGCTACTATGTTCACAAGGAGAGGGCGTGCTTTAGTTCTGCCCCTCTTTTCTCCTATTTATGCTCAAGATGGTGTCTCCTCTCTGATTCACAGACTAAGAATTAATTTTATAAAAATGAGATATTACATGCAAAGTATTTTCATATAAGCTATAGCCAATTGTCCTCATTACAATCCCTATTTCGCAGTTGAGAGAAGTAAAGCTTACCTGTGTTAAGTCACTCATCCAAGGTCACAAATTAATAATAGGCAGAATTGTTATTGGAGCCCTTCATCCTCTTGAACCATTAATAATGCAATTGGAAGAATTTACCTCTACCTGGACCCAAATACAAGTACCCGGGGAGAAGCCAGCTCCTAAGAGATGGTCTTAGTTTTTAGCTAATCTGGTGTAAATTCTTCATAATGTGAAATCAGTTGCCCAATATTCTTTCAGTGATTAGCTTTTGGACTGTAAATACCCTGACAAGTTGAAATAGCATTTATAAATGCTACCCTGTAGATTGTCACTGGCACATGATCTATAACCAGGATTTATCAACCCTCTCTAGTTACCAAGCAGATACATGGACATTTCTCTCTCCATTGACCAAAGTTACATTTGTAATTTTTAACGTAAGTTTTAAAAATATGTATCTATTGAAAGACAACTGTGGAACAACAGAATGAGAGTGACTTGGAATCTGAACGTCAGGTTTTGTGTTCTGGCTCTGTTGCTGTGACTTTGGACAAGCTACTTAGTCTATGGGAAACCAACCTTAAATGGGTGGTTGTAATGACTAACAGAGATGATGTTTGTACAAGGCTTTGTAAGCTGTGAAAGTACTATATAAAGTTTAGATAGTGTAATAGCTACATCTGAATATTTCACTATGTTAGAGAGTTTGTTTAGTGGCCAAATTCTTTAACTCCTGGCCAAATTTTACCGGTTTGTTGTTATAGTTTCCTTCCAATGCATCTCATGGTGAAGATCAGAAACAGCCATAGAATTCTTTTATCAGCTTTGTTTGAGAGATAATTATTGATGAACCAAATGTGGTGAGGTCTTGTTTGAAATCAACTCTGTGTTTTCACATGTCAGTCTGTCATAATTTACTGGTGAATCTTGGGATTATTACTTTTTTTTTATAGGTCTTTTTTTTTTAAATTGAAGTATAGTTAATTTACAATGTTGTGTCAGCTTCTGGTGTACAGCATAATAGTTCAGTCATACATATACATACATATATTCATTTTCATATTCTTTGTCCTTATAGGTTACTACAAGATACTGAATATAGTTCCCTGTGCTATATAGTAGAAACCTTTTGTTTATCTATTTTATATATGTTAATTAGTATTTGCAAATCTCAAGCTCCCAATTTATCCCTTCTTATCCCCTTCCCCTCAGGTAACCACAAGTTTGTTTTCTGTGTGAGTCTGTTTCTGTTTTGTAAATAAGTTAATTTGTGTCTTTTTTTTTTTTGATTTCACGTATAAGTGATATCATATGATATTTTTCTTTGTCTTTCTGGCTTACTTAGAATGACAATTGCCAGGTCCATCCATATTGCTGCAAATGGCATTATTTCATTCTTTTTTATAGCTGAGTAGTATTCCTTTGTATAAACATACCACAACTTCTTTACCTAGTCTTCTGTCAATGGACACTTAGGTTGTTTCCATGTCTTGGCTATTGTAAATAGTGCTGATATGAACATTGGGGTTCATGTGTCTTTTCGAATTAAAGTTCCCTCTGGATATGCCCAGGAGTGGGCTTGCTGACTCATATAGTAAGTCTATTTTTAGTCTTTTAAGGAATCTCTATACTGTTTTCCATAATGGCTGCATCAAACTGCATTCCCAAGAACAGTGTAAGAGTGTTCCCTATTCTCCATACCCTCTCCAGCATTTATCATTTGTGGAC
This sequence comes from Camelus bactrianus, assembly GCF_048773025.1. Lineage (NCBI taxonomy): Eukaryota > Metazoa > Chordata > Mammalia > Artiodactyla > Camelidae > Camelus > Camelus bactrianus. The sequence goes on along the minus strand of NC_133575.1, from coordinate 67,430,190 downwards.
TTTTGAATGATGACCACTCTGACTGGTGTGAGGTGACACCTCATTATAGTTTGGATTTGCATTTCTCTGTTGATTAGTGATATTGAGCATTTCTTCATGTACCTATTGGCAATTTGTATGTGTTCATTGGAGAACTGCTTATTTATGTCTTCTGCCCTTTTTTGGATTGGGTCAAAACATTAACTAAAGAAATTAAAGATGACTTAAAGAAATAGAATGATATTCAATGTTCTTAGATTAGAATAATTAATATTGTTAAAATGGCCATACTACCCAAAAAATCTACAGATTTAATGTAATCCTTATCAAATTACCCAGGACATTTTTCAACAGAACTAGAACAAATAATCCTAAAATTTATATGGAATCACAAAGGACCCAGTATTGCCAAAGCAATACTGAAGAAAAAGAATGAAGCTGGAGGAATAACCCTCCCAGACTTCAGACAGTACCACAGAGCTACAGTAATCAAAACAGCATGGTATTGGTACAAAAACAGACATATGGATCAATGGAATAGAATAGACAGCCCAGAAATACACCCACAGACTTTTGGTCAATTACTCTTGTCAAAGGAGGCAAGAATGTACAATGGAGTAAAGGCACTTTTCAACAAATGGTGTTGGGAAAACTGGACAGCTGCATGTAAATCAATGATGTTAGAATACTCCCTCGCCATACACAAAAATAAACTCCAAATGTACTAAAGATTTAAATATAAGTCAAGACACTATAAACCTCCTAGAAGAAAACATAGGCAAAACATTATCTGACATAAATCTTAGCAATGTTCTTCTAAGGCAGTCTTCCCAGGCAATAGAAATAAAAGCAAAAATAAACAAAGGGACCAACTTAAACTTATAAGCTTTTGCACAGCAATGGAAACCATAAGCAAAACAGAAAGACAACCTATGCAATGGGAGAAAGCATTTGCAAAAGATGGGACTATTACTTTCATTTTGGCCAAATATAATTTAAGAATCATCATATATATTTCTAACATAAATACGTGCCTCAATCACTCTATCTTTTGAAAACAAAATGACATTTTTTTTGTTTTTCTAAAGGATGTATAGTATTTTAGTTTTATTAATTTCTGAAGAATTTGATCTGAGTGTTAGTTTAATGACCATCACTATCCTAAATCACCAAACCCTTAGTATCACTAAGCAAGCTACCTGTTTTTAGCCTTAAGATAATTAGATGTAGCCTTACACTTAAAATCTTGGCTAAGCCAATATAACTCAGAAGAGTGAAACTCAGTTTTCAAGGCTGATTTTGCTATTAGGTTGTTATAGTATAATCAAGGAACAAATACACCATATCCCAATCTTCATTTTAGTGGTGTAGAGCTAGTCTTTTCCCCAGTATTCTTATATAGATTATAATCATACTTGCTCTAAATGGTTTATTTCAAGTGTGACAGTTTGAGGGCAATTTAAATTTTCAATATTACTTATTCCTCTCCTCTGTCTTCATATGAAAAGCCTATGGTTCAACTGCAGCTTTTAGGTGGGATATGATATTTTATCATTAGTAGTCTGACTTTTCTTCTGTTTTGTCCGTTCCTGTAAGTGGGCAGTCAAGTGTCACCAAAAGAAGTTGAGATTTTTTATAAGCCTCTATCCCATTTCCAAATGATTACCAGTAAGTATCCTTTGGTCCTAAACGCCAACCTCACCGTCAGCCCTTTCCCTTTCAGTAGTTCTTACATTGACACTGCCAGGGAAATATTTTTATAAATGAGCCCTTTTTCTTCTCTCCACCTCAAATCACTATCTTTTTACTTTCTATCATTTCCACATTCTCTTCTATTTATGGAATAAATGCCATTCCTTTATTACATAGCTAACCCCACTTTTTGCTTATCTGTTTTATGTACGGTAGTGGTAGTGTGTATCTGCTAATCCCAAACTCCTAATTTATCCCTCCTCTATCATTTCCTCTTTAGTAAACCATAATTTTGTTTTCTCTATTTGTGTGTTTCATAAATAAGTTCATTTGTATCATTTTCTTAGATTCCACATATAAGTGATATCATATGATATTTATCTTTCTCCATCTGACTTACTTCACTTAGTATGATAATCTGTAGATCCACCCCTGCAAATAGCATTATTTCATTATTTTTTATGGCTGAGTAATATTCCAGTATATATGTACATATACTTCATCTTCTTAATCCAGTCATCTGTTGACAGGCATTTAGATTGGTTCCATATCTTGGCTATTTTAAATAGTGCTGCTGTGATCACTGGGGTGCATGTATCTTTTTGAGTTAGAGGTTTTATTTTTTCCAGATATATGCCCAGGAGTGGGATTGGTGGATCATATGGTAACACTCTTTTTAGTTTTTTAAGACATCTCCATACTGTTTTCCATAATGGCTGCACCAAACTACACTCACACCAACAGTGTAGAAGGTTTCCCTTTTCTCCACACCCTCTCTAGCATTTATTATTTGAGGACTTTTTGATGATGGCCATTCTGAGTGGTATCAGATGATATCTCATTGTAGTTTTGATTTGCATTTCTCTAATAATTAGTGATGTTTATCTTTTTATGTGCCTGTTGGCCATCTGTATGTCTTCTTTGGAGAAATATCTATTTATGCCTTTTGCCTAGTTTTTTAATTGGGTTGTTTGTTTGTTTGATATTGAGCTGTATGAGCTGTTTGTATATTTTGGAAATTAATCCCTTGTAGGTCACATCATTTGCAAATATTTTCTCCCATTCCATAGGTTGTCTTTTCTTTTTGTTTATTGTTTCCTTTGCTGTTAAAAAGCTTTTAAGTTTAATTAGGTCCTATTTGTTTATTTTTGCTTTTGTTTCCATTACTCTAGAGGGGGGTCCAAAAAATTATTGCTGCAGGGGGAGGGTATAGCTTAGTTGTAGAGTGCACAAGGTCATGGGTTCAATCCCTTGTACCCCCATTAAAATAAAAAAATAAACCTAATTACCCCCCCAAAAGGCAATAAATATTGCTGCAATTTATGTAAGAGTGTTCTGCCTATGTTTTCCTCTAGGAATTCTATAGTATCCAGTATTACATTTAGGTCTTTAATCCATTTTGAGTTTATTTTTGTATATGGTGTAAGAGAATGTTCTAGTTTCATTCTTTTACATGTAGCTGTCCAGTTTTCCCAGCACCACTATTGAAGAGACTATCTTTTCCCCATTGTATATTCTTCCCTCCTTTGTCAAAGATTAATTGGCCATAAGTGTGTGGGTTTATTTCTGGGCTTTCTATCCTATTCCATCAATCTATGTATCTGTTTTTGTGCCAGTACCACACTGTTGTGATTACTATAGCTTTGTAGTATAGTCTAAACTTAAGTAGCATGATTCCTCCAGCTTTGTTCTTCTTTCTCAAAATTGTTTTGGCTATTCATGGTCCTTTATCTTTTCATACACAGTTTAAAATTTTTATTCTAGTTTTGTGAAAACATAATGTTATTCTTGTCACAGTTTGAGTAGATATTCTCTAGAATTATTTGTTATATCACAAATGTCTACATGGTGGAATTTAAAGAGGTGCTGCCTACTGCTGGTTTTTACAATATTATCCAGAAATATTTTGCAATAGCTCTGGGTATTGGCATGAGCATCTTGAATTAAAAAATTCTGCAACAATTCAGAACCCAGTACTTTCAGATGGCTAATGGGTTTTGATAGCAAATTTTGTCCAGATAGTCTAGTGGGTAACATTTGATTAATTATCTATTAAATAATTTCCCATTTTGTTTAAAGCACATTGCTTCAGGGCTATGATACTTTGTTGTTTACTAAACGCTTGCCTAAAATTCCAAAATCTTATAATTGTGTGCCCATCCTCCTAATATTCAGTTTGAAGCAGTTGTAATCAGTAATAGATTTTATTTTGATTCTTTTGGCAATGCTTCTTGGACTTACCATGTTAGTACATTTCTAAACAGGTGATTTGTCTTCCCCTTCTGTCCAGCACAGCTCCTGCCCTTTGAGGCTGGAGCTTATGTGAAATCCCAATTTTCAAAAAAGTTTGTGAAGGTTATTCATTAACACTTATTGTAGACAGTGCTGTGATGTCCATAATCTCTACTGTTATGAGACACAGCTTTCTATTTGTAAGCTTTAGGCTAGGCTGTTCTTTCCTCTTTATTACCATAACCTTTAAATAAATACTTAACAGGGAATAACTAGAGTTAAAAATAAATTCACTGTGCTTTCTTTGGAATACTTTTAATACTCGATAAATTCAATGATATGTAACTTTTGGAGGAGAGCATCACTGGAATTCTGTCCAATGGAGCATTAGAATTTTTAAATAAGTTCATGATAGCATGAAGATGATTTTCCATTATGTCAAACAGTTATAGATTCCTTTACTCATAGGCACCAGTTGCTCTTCCATTGTCTTCTTTCATCATTCCAAGCAATAACTTCATCTTCTGATTTATCAGTTGCAAGCGTCCCTTCATTTACTATTTGGGAAAGTTCCCATTCTTCTGCAACCTCCTGTTTAAAGGCATTGATTTTAACTGTAGTTAGCATGTTTCTTCCACTATGGCTTGCTGCCAATCTGTAGTATATTGTTTCATTTTACCTACTTTCCTTTTCTGAATGAGGATGCCAGGGAAGAGGTGGAGGGGAGCTAATGGGATCCATTGCTGGCCTATGATTTGTTTTGTCGGTTTCCAGTTGAGTGGCTTAATAAGAGTAACATAATTCCATTCCACTTGTCTATTTAATGTGAGTCCTGGGAAATGTGACTGGGTGATTGGTCAACTTGTATTTCAACCAATCACCCAGTATTTCCCAACCCCCCTCTGAGACTATTGTATTGAGGCTTTTGAAATCTTTTGTAGTGCCTAATCACTGGATAGTAACAGTCATTCCACTGTTCACAATTTGAGACTGATTTTTGGTGAAAACAAAACTTTCACTTTTGCTTTGCCTCTTCTTATTTTGGTCATAGTAATCAAGACCTCCATGAATGAGCCTTCATCATACTAATTTTAATTTCCTTCTTTTGAGATTATAAAGTCATCTTAAAAGGAATAAAGTGGCAACTATTTCTTGATGAGGAGCCATTTGTACTTGATTGAAGTTTTGTGATTGTTGCTGGCATGCAGGGAAATATGAGTTACTAAGTTAAAGGAGTAGTTCCCCCCGAACCAGAGTTTTACATACAACCTCCCTCCCTGGGGCTTCTCTGTAAGTCTTAGAGGAGAACATGTGGTTGGGGAAACTGACCTACATGTCAGCCTTTCAAACCTTGATCTACATGGCTTGGAGACCACCCAGGTAAGGCTTTGAGATCTACCAGTAGATCATTATCTAATTGTTGGGGACAGTTGATCTAGGCTGATTGGACTATAAGATGTTATATTTTGAGAAGATTGTTATTATTGATATTTTTAATGACTAAGGATTCCACTAAGAAAGAAAAAACAGAAGGAAAAAGCGGTAGAGGAATCAAAGTGCATACTGACTCATTCTGTTCTACCCAAGCTGTTCTTCTTCTCCATAAGGGTTTGTGAATGGTTATGCAAGGTGGATGGTATAACATCTCTCTGTAAATTATGACTAAGTTAATATATCCAGAAACCTTTATCATTCTCTTCCTAACCAGAGGTTCAACCAAAACTTATCCTGAAAAAAAATAATAAAAAGTACTTTAAAGTCAAGTTTATTTTCTTTTTAAAAATTAGTTCTCATTTCAATGAAATGAGTTTTCTTAGATTGAGTGTCTTAGCAAAAGAGTCATAAAACTCCTGAGTAGTAAACAATCAAAGCTTGAAATTACAGGTAATAAAATGGATTAAATAATCGGAGGGTTTCAAGAGTCGGAAAAAATAAGAGATAGAAAGGCTTGTTGCAGAAAAATGTAAAGGTAAATAATAAGGATTCCAAGAACAAAGATGAGAATGATGGTCCATAGGGAAATAGAGATAGACATTTATTGCTTGAAGAGTTACCAATTTTATATATATATATATGGTTTACTAAGCATAGAGGGAAGGAAATAAAGTATTAATGTTTCCTCTCTGTCTACCCCTCCTCCCCCAAATAATTTTTTGGAAGAAAGGAGAAGAAAAAATTATTATTCAAGAAGAGAAAAAAAGGGAAATGAAGCATCTCAAAGCTGTCAGAATTCAAGGACTGCAGACTAGATTTCAAAGGGCCTTTGCAATCATTTCTTTGAATGAGAAGATATTAAATTTGAAAATCGAGCAGAGGGAAGGAGATATGAAAACTAAAAGACAGAGAATGGGGTTGGTGGAAAGCAATGGTATCTGGCAGATCATGGGGTAACACCATTAGGGAGGAGAATGAGCAGGAGAAGAAGAATCAACAGCTTCAAAGTTATTGTTAGAGAAATGGATTTTTAAGACATCTGAAACCTTTGGGCTCTACTCAAAACTTTATACTGCTAAAAAGCTGACCAAAATAAAGTACCTCTGAAGTTTTGAGCTCTTAGTTTGGGCTTAAAAGAAAAATAAACTCTCAATTGGAATCTTATTTAACAGCAATCTACCCACCCCTGCAGTATTCACTTAGAGCAGAGCAAGTACTGAATATGGACTGAGTAGCTCAAGTTTTCTAATGATTCAACCCTCTATTAATGAAAATGCATCCCTTTTTATGACTGCCTTAAGTGTTGAATAATGAATTGCTTTATCTACGTCTCTTTATACCTTCATATCTAGTTACAGTAAACTGTGCTTTTAGGCACATTCAGAAGTAAGGAATTCTGGTTTGTGGACTGCTTTATCCTTAGGTCCTTTTGTTATTGCTGTTTCACAAGTATGAGCCATCTGATTTTTTTTTCCTACAGCTCTAGAAGATAGACTCCATTTGTAATTTGAGAAGACAAAGATGGAGGAGCAAAATGGCAGTGTGAGGATTTGGTTTGGAGCTCATGATTTCCTTTGAAAATTGATGCTCTTGTCAACAAGTATTTATTGAACACATAATGCAGATTGGACTTTTTAAAAATTGTGTAATTAAGATATGGAACACTTTTTTTCTTTTGCCAGTTTATAAAGTGTGAAGTAGCAGGCACAGTGCAGTTAAGTGATTTTCTTCTATTACTCTGCAAGTAGAGGAAAGGAGGTAAGAGTGAGTTAGTAAGCAAACCTGGTGTCCCTATTTTCAATCTAGTATTTCCTTTAGTGCCTCTCTGCATCTTACTTCAGAGTCCACCCTTTAAGTCAGTCCAGGGACTACAGTCATTGAAACAATAAATAAAATCTAGAAACCAATTAAGCATTATATTTACCCCTCAATCTCAAACAACTGTTCCTTCTAAAAGCACAGCAGTTCTTTGCCAGGCTGGATACTTGAATCTTATTCATTACCCAAATAGAGAAACTTTAGGAATACGTTTGTGTGTACACTGAGCTTATTATTGGGATAAAAATTTGAGCCAGGCAATTTGTATATTTTGTAAAGTATTTGTCAAATGAGAGCTTACACCAGATTTCTAATTTTGATTGCAAATCTAAGAGGTCTTACCAATTGTAAGAATATTTCTTCAAGGGAGACAATAAGATTTGCCTTCTTGGCCATAATCTTCCCCAAGAATGTTGAATAGGTTATTAATTTTAAAGAATATTTGGATTTAAATCAGTGCATGCATCAGTAAATGATTCCACAAGCCTGAGTTAGTATATACTGTTTAGAGGAGAAAAACATTACTCATATGTGCATTAGCATTTTCAGTTTTACTGCAGTGATGTATCATTCCTTTTTCTGGATGCTGAGAAATGCTGCTGCAAAATGTACTTCAGATCTCAGGTGAAAGCTCATGGCTAGCTTTTAAGAAGCTGCTCATTTAAATACAAATATCCCCTAAAAGCCAAGGGAAATATGCTTCATCATCTCTGCCTATTTGTTCACCCTCTCCCAAGAGAACTGATAGCTTCTGCTTCTTCTGTGTGATTATTAATTGTGATTTCTGATGCAGTGCTTGGTCAGTAATTAAGCAGATGGACAGATAGGGTTCTAGCACTGCTAGCTGACTCCAATGACTCAGAAAAAACAAGTGGCATTGGTTACAGCAGCTGCAAAGACTGATCATTTAGTCTCTGACAATATGGACTGTAGATGAATATGTAGGTATGAGTATGAGGGAGAAAAGAGACCTAGAGACAGAATGGGAGGTGGGGAGCTAATAGTGATTCATGGCAAGTATAAAAACAGAAGTAATTTTGAAAGCAATTGGTGACGGTCTATAAAATAAGCCTATTTAACTCAATACTAAGGAGAGGTGGTTGTGCTTAATGCTACCAAATATTTTTTCCTTAAAAAACTCTGTTTGGATGATTGTATGACTTTTCATTTTAAAATTTCTATGGTAGTTATTATATAAACCAGAACCAAAGCTAGAAAAATCTGAGGTGAGGTAATAAAAAAATATAAATAAATTTTAAAAAATCTTTCCCATCTACCATTTGAGTTTATAACATCAGAGAGAAAATGGATTTTCTTGACTTGAAATAAACAAAAAGAGCTTTCAGAATTGTGTTTATGGGAAATAATTAAACATACTTTGAACTTTAGTACTTTCAATTGAGCATATGAGCAGTTCTCAAATGAGTTTGGAGTTATCTATGGAATTAACATTTAAAATGCCATCCCTAGCATATATGTAAGTAAGTCACAGAATGTAGCCTAATGATTTGATTAGTGTAGCGGTGAACAGATCTCTGCAAGAGCTGTGCAGAGGCCTGGCTAGGCGCATCCCCATTTGGCCTTTCCTTGCAATGCACAAGCACTAATTGGGTATTGCCAGGAATGTGGGATTGAAAGAGGCACTAAAACCAGAGTGTCCATTTGCCCCTAAGTGCTAACCAATGTGATCTTTTTACTGGTTTATTTATTCTTCCATTTTATTTTAAAAAAAGTGAATTGCAGCAGTCTTGAGTATATACATAATTAGTAACACGGGCCTCTTCATTCAGGTACTTAACCACTTGCCAATCAGGAGGAATCACAATATTAAGGAGGGAAAGAAAGGAGGAGATGTTCCCAGGCAACATTTGATAAACTGTAAAGGTTCTTTACTTTCACTGGTGGTATCTGATAGGGAATGGGATTTGATAGGTAAGAACAAAAAGGAGAGAAAAAAGGAAATGATGGCTGCTATCAATCTTCAAAGAAGCTCAAGGGATTCTGGTTGGCTTCTTCAGGATGACTTAAGGGGTTCTGGAGAAGGCCACAAATCTCTTTCTCAAAAGTCTTTCATAGTGCCTGAAAGCATCACACTTTGGGGTTAAGGCTCTTATCACAGTCCTAATTTGCTACCTTGAAGCAGAAACTCATGAGGCTTTTATCATCTATTAATATCTTAACATGGGTTATTTTCTCAGATAAGTTTCAAGTGCCTAGCAAATCCTTGAGAGAAAAGAACACAATAATAGATGAGGGTAGCTAGTGAGAAACAGGAGGAGAATATCCAGAGCAAAAATGGCTACTCCAGCCAAATAGGTTTGGGTGCGGAACTTAGGCAGTTGAGGGGATAATATAAAGACAACGAAGGCCTAGGCATCTTATGGGCAGGGGCTGGGAAAGAAGAGGTAGAGAAAGAAGACATAAGTACAAGGCCATAAAAGTTCCTCTTTCTCCTTTACAGCTTAGCTGAGCATACTAGCCTAGTCTAATGTACTGTCCTCTGTCTATGACATCTATTTTTTTCAGGCTTTGTTGAGCAGAGGATAGCCATGGTAGTGAAAGAAGACATTCAGTAATCTCAGGCCACCTCCTCACCTTTCTTGTCCTTTTCAAGTTCACAGATAAGGAAGAAATATGAGCCAGCCTGACTCACAGGAGGCTGGGATATTGTCCTTCCTTGTGGAGTAGAGTATAAAGCTTAGGAAAAAAGTCTTGAGAAAGAGTAGAATATCATATCATTTAACTGGAAACAATTTTGTCAAAATTTTTGGGTTGGTTAACAGACATTTTCGTTAAAAGCCACGTATAAAGAAATAGCTTGCAGCAATTTCTTAGTATTAATCTTGCCTTCACATGGAATCTTGTTGAGAAGGAGTGGCATTGATAAAGAGCTAGAAGTTGTATACCATGAGTAATTCATTAGTGTTTTTTAACCCCTGAACACCCTCATTTTCAGACCCGAATTAATAAGGAAAAAAAAAAGACATTGCTTTAGTGTAGTCCTGAGTAGAGGATTGGAAAAGACAATAGCATTCCTGGTGTTTTGTTAAAATGTAGGGTCTCATCCTCTAAGCTGGATACCTCTTTCATTACTATAAAGTGGGTCTTTAGTTTATGGGCTTTTTGGAAATAGCATTGTATTTGGCTTAAGAAAATAAACCAAATTGGAAATTGGAAAAACTGGAGGGACTCTTCAGAAAATGAACTCAGATAATCAACAAGATGGAGACTGGGTCCTAACACAATTAAGTCTACTCTGTCTGGAGAAGAGAAGAATAAGGGGTAATGTAATTCCTGTCTACAAGAAAATGTTGGAGGTTTATGTAGAGAAAAGGGGGATGCTGACCACTTGTCTTCTGTGACCATAAAATAGTATGCAGAGGAATAAAACAACTTAATTTTAAAGCAGGACAGATCTTGGTTGTCCTCAAAATGTTTTTGAGTATTAGATTTAAAAAAAATCCATAGGAATGAAAACTATGTGAGAAAGGTTGAGGAGTCTCTAAGCGTTCTTGTGGAATAATAATCATAAACATACAGGAATTTTCTATAATATTCTTTATAACTTTTGTTAAAATATTTTAAAATAGTCAAAAAGAATAATGATACCATTGTAGATTATTTTCTTTTTAAAATTGATCTGTATTTTCTGATAACCCTACAATGAACACTATATTTTTATAATAAGATGAAAAATGATTAAAAAAGTGTTAATGTTGAGAAAAAATTACCTCTATTTTCTGTAGATTGGAGATTTTTATATTTTCTTGCCAAAACTTCTTTGATATTTTTCTTTAGTTTTTCTTTCTGTCTGCCTTCTTCTTTCAGCTAAGGCTTAAAAAATTTATTCAATAACTTTTAAACTGCCAATGTACTGTATTAAATGCATGCATACAAATATGACTAAGGCACAACCTCTACCTTCACATTACTTACAGTCTTATGGAGGATACAGAGAAGTTAATGAAATAATGTGGTAATTATCACAGCAGAGTTATGAATAGGCTGTTATGGAAACTCAGGGGAGTGAAGTCCTATAGGGGTGCTCAATATCAAATCTGCAAGAGTCAAACTGGGTGAGATAAATAGGAGGTGTCCTAGGTAAAAAGGAAGAAAAGGGAGCATTTCAGGTATGGGAGCACTATTTGCAAAAGCACAGAGTTTTGAAAAGGGCTGACCATGTCTAGAGAATGGTGAGAAGTTCAGTGAAGAAGGAGGAGTCAAGGCTGACATCCAGGATTCTGGCTTAGGACAAGGTAGTTGGTGAGGCCATTTACAGAGAGTAGAAACAAAGGAAGAGGAGCTGTTGCAGTATTTTGCGGTTGGAGTTGGAGGTTGATAAATTCAGTTTTGGGTATGTTGAATTGGAGTAGCCTAAGAAAAGGTCAAGTGGAGACATCTAGTAATTTAGAAGGGAGGTCTGGATTGAAGATGAAATTTGTGATGTATTAGCATATAGGAATAAGATCACACGGAGAAGAGAGTATAAAGCGAGAAAAGTCAAGGGCTGAGGGTGGAACACTAAAAAAAAAACACCAATATTTAAACTACTTTTGAAGGAATTAGAGTTCCTCCCCAAAAAGACAATGAAGCAGTAGCTACATAGATAGGAGGAAAGGCAGGATAGTGTCTTAGAAAGCAAAAGGCAAAGAGACATTTCAGTAAAAGGGAAAGGTCAGTATAGCCATTGGATTTAGCAATAAATTAGTCACTGTAGACTGTGGCAATTCCAATGGATCAGTGGAATGGAAATATGATTATAGTAAGTTGAGGAGTGAATAAGAGGTGTGGACCTTGAACCAGTGAGTGTAGATAAACAACTCTTGGTTATAATGCAGAAGCAGGTAATATTGCAGTAGCTAGAGCGGGGCATCAGATTAAGGAGCTGTTTTTGTTTGTTTGTTTGTTTGTTTAAAATAGAGACTTAAGCATGTTTCGGTGCTGTTGGGAACTAGTAGTGAGGGAAATGTTAAAGATATAAGAGACAGAGAGTTTGGGATGGGCGACTTTAGGTAGAGTGGCAACCCTGAGATACCAGGAAGCAATAACATCAGGAACATATGTTATGCGGCAGTATTAGCCTTAGACCAGAAGTGGATCACCACTTCCACTGTGACAGGAGGGCAAGAGGAGAGACTGAGTGCTGAGCAGGTATGTTTATAGGCATTGTGGTAGAAAAATTGAGGGGTTCTCATGTGATGGTTTTTAATTTCTCCACAAAGTGGGAGGTGAGATCATCTAAAGAGACTATGGGGCACAGGGGTGGCGGTGTTAGGAGAGTAGAGAAGATTTGAAATAACTGCTAAAAGAGAGGGAGATAGGATTACTGGGTGGCATAGAAAGCAAGTTGAGATTAGAGACTAATAATTTGCATTAGCACAATTTGAAAGTTCCTCCAACAGCATTCAGTAGGGCTAGAAAGGTGGACATTTGGGTTGATAAATCTTTTGGGATTTACTGTGTGGATGCTACATAGGGACAATGAATATGAAAGATGACGACACTGGCTAATTGAAGTGATAGATAATGGGATCTAGGCTGGATAGAGCAGGTAGGACAGAGATAGTCTCTTGATTAGTTAACTTTTCCTCTGATTGTGTTTCCAAGGGAGTTGCAGTCTAAGAAAGCACGCAGGCAGTGGAATTACATAGTTTCTGGATTCTTGAACTATGTCAAAACATTAGTAATCTTTATTGCATAGCAGAGTCACCGGATATGTTGTATAGCCTTACCAGAAGAACAAAGATAGAAATTGAGACTTAGAAGAGAAAAAAATGTTAAATCTAAAATATTAAATCTTTGTAACTAAGATTTTAGTGGGAGGGGCTTCGCAGAGGAAAGTGGTCAATATGCAATAATCTGGAATAACAGAGTAAGTAGTACAGTGAAAGAATGGGATTTGGATTTTGTGAGATTCCAAAGGCACAGTGCAAAATACTGCTGGTAGCTTTGAATGTTGCTCCAGCTCTGGCTTGGGCAGGTGTGTCCAATTGACTTGAATGCATAAGAACAGCGGGAAAGGAAGAATTTGATAGGACTTGGTGACTGACAAAATGGGCAAAGGAAAGTGATGAATTGTAAACGTAAGAATATTATAATTGAGAGGGGAGGTGAGAGACAAGAAAGGGATATTTATGAGGAAAATATGATGAGTTCTATTTTGGACTTGAGGAATCTATCGTAATGTTTATTAAACATGTAAACCTTTTTAGTAAGAAGCATGAGACTGAATATTGCCTGAAGATCTAGCTTTAGCTGTCATGAACACAGATGTGATAGAATCCGTGAAAAGGAATGAAATTTCTAAAGTAAAGAGTGAAAAAAGAGCAGGAGCATTAAAAACTAAGTCTATAAAAAGGTGTGGAAGGAATAATAACCAGTGAAGTAAAGACTACATGGAAAAAAAGGAAAGAATCAAGATAGATAATTTTATGGAGGTCAAACGAAGAAACAGTTTCAAGATAGAGGTGATAGGTAACAATGTGCTATGAAGAGGGAATGTGGATTTTTTTAACATTTTTTATTGAGTTATAATCATTTTACAATGTTGTGTCAAATTCCAGTGTAGAGCACAACTTTTCAGTTATACATGAACATATAAATTTTCATTGTCACATTTTTTCCTCTGTGAGCTACCATAAGATCTTGTATATAATTCTCTGTGCTATACAGTATAATCTTGTTTATCTAGTCTACATTTTTAAATCCCAGTCTGTCCCTTCCCACCCCCTGCCCCCTTGGCAACCACAAGTTTGTATTCTATGTCTATGAGTCTGTTTCTGTTTTGTATTTATGTTTTCTTTTTTTTTTTTTAGATTCCACATATGAACGATCTCATATGGTGTTTTTCTTTCTCTTTCTGGCTTACTTCACTTGGAATAACATTCTCCAGGAGCATCCATGTTGCTGTAAATGGTGTTATGTTGTTGGTTGTTATGGCTGAATAGTATTAATTGTATAAATATACCACTTCTTTATCCAGTCATCTGTTGATGGACATTTAGGCTGTTTCCATGTCTTGGCTATTGTAAATAGTGCTGCTATGAACATTGGGGTGCAGGTGTCTTTGAAGTAGGGTTCCTTCTGGATATATGACCAGGAGCGGGATTCCTGGGTCATATGGTAAGACTTTTCCTGGTCTTTTGAGGAATCTCCATACTGTTTTCCACAGTGGCTGTACCAAACTGCACTCCCACCAGCAGTGTACAAGGATACCCTTTTCTCCACAGCCTCTCCAGCATTTATCATTTGTGAATTTTTGAATGATGGCCATTCTGACTGGTGTGAGGTGATACCTCATTGTAGTTTTGATTTACAATTCTCTGATAATTAGTGATATTGAGCATTTTTTTCATGTGCCTATTGGTCATCTGTATCTCTTCCTTGGAGAATTGCTTGTTTAGGTCTTCTGCCCATTTTTGGATTGGGTCGTTTGTTTTTTTCTTATTAAGTCATATGATCTGCTTATATATTCTGGGATTGAGCCTTCGTCGGTTTCATCATTTGCAAAAATTTTCTCCTATTCCATAGGTTGTCGTTTTGTTTTACTAATGGTTTCCTTTGCTGTGCAGGAGCTTGTAAGTTTAATTAATTCCCATTTGCTTATTCTTGCTTTTATTTCTATTGCTTGGGTAGACTGCTCTAGGAGAACATTTTTGAGATGTATGTCAGATAATGTTTTGCGTATATTTTCTTCTAGGAGGTTTATTCTATCTTGTCTTATGTTTAAGTCTCTGATCCATTTTGAGTTTCTTTTTGTGTGTGGTGTAAGGGAGTGTTCTAGCTTCATTGATTTACATGCTGCTGTCCAGTTTTCCCAACACCATTTGCTGAAGAGACTGTCTTTATTCCATTGTATATTCTTGCCTCCTTTGTCGAAGATGAGTTGACCAAAATTTTGTGGGTTCATTTCTGGGCTCTCTATTCTGTTCCATTGGTCCATATGTCTGTTTTTGTACCACTACCATGCCGTCTTGATGACTGTAGCTCTATAGTATTATCTGAAGGCTGGGAGAGTTATTCCTCAAACCTCTTTCTTTTTCTTCAGTAATGCTTTGGCAATTCTAGGTGTTTTGTGGTTCCATATAAATTGTACTATGATTTGTTCTAGTTCTGTGAAATACGTCCTGGGTAATTTGATAGAGATTGCATTAAATCTGTAGATTGCCTTGGGCAGTGTGACCATTTTAACAATATTCATTCTTCCAATCCAGGAGCATGGGATAGCTTTCCATTTTTTTAAGTCTTCCTTAATTTCCTTAATCAATGTTTAATAGTTCTCTGTATATAAGTATTTCACCTTCTTGGTTAGATTTATTCCTAGGTATTTTGTTGCTTTGGGTGCTAATTTAAAAGGCATCATTTTTTTTTTTAGTTTCTTTTCCTCTTGATTCATCATTGGTGTAAAGAAATGTAACTGATTTTTGTACATTAATCTTGTAACCAGCTACTTTGCTGAATTATTTGATTAGTTCTAGTAGTTTTTGTGTGGACCTTTTAAGGTTTTCTATATACAGTGTCATGTCATCTGCATACAGTGACACTTTTACGTCTTCTTTTCCAATTTGGATCCCTTTTATTTCTCTCTCTTGCCCAATTGTTGTGGTGAGAGTGGACAGCTTTGTCTTGTCCCAGATTTTAATGGGAAGGTTTTGAGCTCCTCACTGCTGAGTACTATGCTGGCAGTAGGCTTGTCATATACAGCTATTATTATGTTGAGATACGTTCCCTCTACACCCACTTTACAGAGAGTTTTTATCATAAATGGGTGTTGAATTTTACTAAATGCTTTATCTGCATCTATTAAGATGATCATGTGGTTTTTGCCCTTTCTCTTGTTGATGTGATCTATTACATTCATTGATTTGCATATGTTGAACCATCCTTGTTTGACTGGGATGGTACCCAAGTAGATCATGGTGGATAATCTTGTTTATGTGCTGTCTGAATCTATTTGCTAATATTTTGGTAAGGATTTTTGCATTTATGTTCATCGGTGATACTGGTTTGTAATTCTCTTTTTTGGCAGTGTCTTTGTCTGGTTTTGGTTTCAGGGTGATGGTGGCTTCATAGAATGAGTTTGGGAGTATTCCCTCCTTTTCAATCTTGTGGAAGAGTTTGAGAAGGACTGGTATGAGTTCTTCTTTGTATGTTTGGTAGAATTCCCCAGTGAAGCTGTCTGGTCCTGGACGTTTATTTGTAGGGAAGTTTTTTATTGCTAATTCGATTTCATTTCTAGTGTTTGGTTTGTTCAAGTGGTCAGTTTCTTCTTGGTTCAGCCTTGGTGGACTGCATGTTTCCAGAAACTTGTCCATCTCCTTAGGTTATACATTTTGGTTCCATATAGTTTTTCATAGTATTCTCATATGATATTCTGTATTTCTATGTTATTTGTTGTAATTTCTCCATTTCCTTTCTTATTTTGCTTATTTATGCTCTCTCTTTTTTCTTCTTTGTGAATTTGGCCAGAGGTGTGTCGATTTTATTTACATTTTCAAAAAACCAGCTTTTGGTTTAATTGATTTTTTCTATGTTTTCTTAAATCTCTATTTTATTTATTTTCTCCCTGACCTTCAGTATTTCCTTCCTTATGCTGCCTTTTGAGGTTTTTTTGCTCTTCTTTTTCTAATTTGTTTTGCCGATGGATTAGATTGTTTATTTGAGTTTGTTCTTCATTTTTGAGGAAGGCCTGTATCGCTATAAACTTCCCTCTGGGCACTGCCTTTGCTGTGTCCAATAAATTTTGTGTGGTTGTGTTTTCATTGTCATTTGTCTCAAGACAATTTTAATTTCAACTCTGATTTCATCATTGACTCATTGGTGCTTTAATAGCATGTTGTTTAATCTCATGCTTTCCTTTTTTTCCTCCTTTGTTTCTCTGTTGTTGATTTCTAGTTTCATGGCATTGTGGTCAGTAAAGATGCTGGAGATAATTTCCATCTTCTTAAAATTGCTGAGGTTTCTTTTGTGCCCAAGTACATGATCAATCCTGCAAAATGTTCCATGTGCACTTGAAGAGAATGTATATCCTATTTTTTGGGGGTGTAATGCTCTGAAAATATCCACCAAATCTAATATTTCTATTGTATCATTTAATTTCTCTGTTGCCTTATTTATTTTTTGTCTGGAAGATCTGTCTAATTATGTTAATGTGGTGTTAAAATCTCCGACTTTGATTTTATTCCTATCAATATCCCCCTTTATCTGTTAGTAATTGTTTTATGTACTTAGGTGTTCCTATATTGGGTGCATATATATTAACGATTGTAATATCCTCATCTTGTATTACTCCTTTAATCATTATAAAATGTCCTTCTTTTTCTTTCTTTATGGCGTTTGATTTAAAGCTTATTTTATCTGAAATCAGTACTGCTACACCTGCTTTTTTGGCTTTTCCATTTGCATGGAATATCCTTTTCCATCCTTTCACTCTCAATCTATGTATGTCCTTCTCCCTAAAGTGGGTCTCTTGTATGCAGCATATTGAAGGTTCTTGCTTTATTATCCAGTCTGCCACTCTATGTCTTTTGACTGGAACATTTAGTCCATTAATATTTACAGTAATTAATGATAGATAGGTGTTTATTGCCATTTTGAACTTATTTTTGCAGTTGATTTGCTATTTCCTCTTTGTTCCTTTCTTCTTTCTTTTGTGGTTTGGTAATTGTCCTTTGTATTATCATGGATTGTATTTAGTTTTAGTGACTCCTTTGTAAGTTTTTGGCTTGTGGTTACCCTTTTTTGTAAGTCTATTAGCCCATTACTGTAACTGTTTTTATTAAACAGAGAGTAATATAATCTTAAACCCATCCTAGTGAGAACAAAATATTTAAAAAGAAAGAAAAAAATATTCTATATTTTCTTGCTTCCCTCTCCCACTCTTAATGATTTATATGTGTTCTTTTACAATTTCATGTTTATTCTATTTGTAATTCATGACAGTTATCACCTTTCCAGTTATGAGTTTCTCATTTCTGTAGTATCCTGTTTCTTTTGTATTTAGAGTAGATCTTTCAATATTTCTTTTAGCATGGATTTAGAGTTGCTAAACTCTTGTAGCTTTTTCTTGTCTGTGAAATTATGTCTCATTCTATTCTAAAGGATTGCCTTGCTGGGTAAAGTATCCTAGGCTACTTCTATTTTTTTCATTCAGGACTTTGAATATATCTTGCTACTTCCTTCTGGCCTGAAGTGTTTGTTTAGAGAAATCAGCTGAGAGCCTTATGGGGGTTCCCTTGTCACTCACTCTTTGTTTTTCTCTTGCTGCCTTTACGATCATTTCTTTATCCTTGACTCTGACCATCTTGATTATGATATGTCTTGGTATGGGTCTATTTGGGTTCTTCCTGTTTGGGACCCTCTGAGCTTTCTGTACTTGGATATCTGATTCCTTCTTTAGATTTGGGAAGTTTTCAGTCATGATTTCTTCAAATACCTTTTCAATCCCTTTTGCTGTTTCTTCCCCTTCTGGGACCCCTATTATGTGTTGATTGGCATGCTTGATATTATCCTATAAGTCCCTTATATTGTTTTCATTGTTTTTCATTTGTTTATCTTGTAGCTGTTCTGATCTGGTGCTTTCTGTTGTCCTGTATTCTAGGTCACTTATCCATTCCTCTGCATTATCTAGTCTGCTTTGTATAGCCTTTACAAAGCTTTATAGCTTTATAGCTTTAGATTAGCTCTTATCTCAGCCAATGTGTTTACCAATTCTACTTGGCTCTTCTTCATAGCTTCATTTTCATTTTTTGACATATTTTATATCTCTAAACACTATCTCTTTTAGTTCCTTCAGTACTTTGATAACTCCTTTTTTGAAATCTTGATCTAGTAGGCCATCAATGTCTATTTCATTGATCGTTCTTTCAGGGGATTTCTCTTGCTCTTTTAATTGGGAGTGGTTCCTCTGCTTCTTCATCTTGCTCATATCTCTCTGGCACTGTGGCTTTTGGAGTATCAGTTATCTATTGTGTTCCTTAAGGACTTTACTTATTTTTCTGTCTAAGGCCTATGCCGGAATAAAACTTAAAAAAGAGAGAGAGATAGAATTTTAAAAGAAGGGAGAAAAAAAGTTTTGAAAACAGTGTATACTCAATAATGGAAGAGCAATTTGAATCAGACTAGCAATCGAGTTGAGACGTCTTTTTAAAAACCTTTAAAAAAAGGAAAAAATAGCAAAAAACAATATTTGAAACCTGTGTATAATCAATAACAGGAGATCAAAGCCAAGATAAATGAAAATAAAATCAGGTGAATTTTAAAAAATAATAATATTAAAAATATTGTAAAAGAAAAATTTTAAAGGGATTAAAACTAGGAGCATATAAAATTGTTTAGAAAGTAAGAATTAAAAAGGTAATAGAAAATAGAGCAGATAAAAAAAGATAAAAGAAAAAGAGAATTTTAAAAGAAGGGAGAAAAAAAGTTTTGAAAACAGTGTATAATCAATAATACAAGAGCAAGTTGAAGAAGAATAGCAATTGGGTTGAGACATCTTTTAAAAACCTTTAAAAGAGGAGAAAAGAGGGAAAATGTATTTGAAACCTTTGTATAATCAATAACAGGAGATCAAAACCAAGAGAAATAAAAATTAAATGAGGTGGATTTTTTTTTAAATAATTATAATAAAATTATTTTAAAAGAAAAATTTAAAAGGGCTTAAAACTGGAAGCATATATAATTGTTAAAAAATGGAAATTAAAAAGGTAATAGGAAATAGAATAGATTAAAAAAAAAGAAAAAAAAAAAGGTGTGCTCTCCTGGAGACTGTGTGCTCTTAATGAGAAGTCTTTGTGTCTTCACCCTATTTCATGAACTCAGAGGCCCTCCATTGGCACCCTCCTCTGTGTTGCTCCAAGTGCATATCAGCAAGCAGATCACACCCCCTCCCAACACTGTGGTCTGATGCTGCTCGCCTTCGTGGTGGGTGGCAGGTCACTCCTCCAGATGCCACAGTCAGATGTTGCAGTCTGGCGAGGTAGGCGGGCAGACTGTGCACCCTCCCAGCACCATGGTCAGGTGCTGCATTCTTGCCAGGAAGGCGGATGGTCACCTGCCCTCTCCCAGCGCTGATTGCTCTGCTGCTCTGTGCAGCTGCCAGCTCCAACTCAGGTTAGCACTTCATAGGCGTGCTTGGGGAAGACCGCGGGACATCCCCTCCCCTGCTCTGTGCCCAAACTCAGCTCCTTGTTTGTCTTGGCGGCACAAGTTCTCTGAGGTACCAGGGCAGAAAGATCCTATCTGCCTCAGGCTGTAAACAAGTCTCATCTGGCCTTTGAGGCTGCTAAGCCCTTAGGTATGGATTCAGGTTTTGACCCTGCCCCAGTCTGGGTGCTAAGCACTGGATGATATGGAGGCTGTGCCTGAGCCCCACCTTTCTTCGCCCAAAAACCTTTCACGGGTTTTCAGAGATGGGAGTATGACACCCTTCCGCCCAGGGCACATCAGCAGTGTTGTTTCATGGAGGGCCCAGGTTGTTCTGTTCTTTGTCCCCTCCCAGCCATGGCGCACAGTACCCTGCAGTCCCCTGGGGCGACCTCAGTGCGGCCGTCCCCGTCCTCCGCCCAGGTCGGGCAGCCTGTCCCATCCCCCAGCTGCCGGCTCGCGTCTCGGGCTGGGTGTCGCAGGGACCCTGTGTGCCCATTTAACTTAGTTCTGTCAGTCAAGGGGTACTCTGTACAGATCCAAGCCTCAGAGGCTCTGCCTCCATCCTGCTGGTCTCTCTGTTGGAGAGAGGAGACCCAGTGAATGAGCTCTACTCCTCCTTTGCTGCTCCCTCACTGCAGGACTGGTCCTGCACTGTTTTGCCTTTTCTTCTTTCTTTTTTCCTTTTCTCCTACTGGATTTTTGGCGTCTTTGTCTTTTGAAGAGGGCGATGTTTTGTCGGAGTTTGGCAGGTTCTCTGGTTGGCTGAGTGGGTCCGTGGCTGTTAGTTTTGGTGTATTTGTGGCAGAGGGTGAGCTACAAGAATCCTTCTACTCTGCCATCTTGGCCCCCCTCCAAACATGGATTTTTTAACAGGCCATTGGTGAACCCTGAGAAAGCAGTTGTCCTTGTGAGGTGGAGCAAAGTAAAAACTGAAGTGCTACATAGAAAGCTTACATAGAAAGAGGAGAAAGCTTATGTAGACCATGTGAGTGGTTTGACCATGGAAGGAAAAAAAAATAAGATGATAGCTAGAGACAGCAATAGGATACCATAATAGTTGTTTTCAAGGTTGGGTATACCTATGCTCCTAGAAAGTTGTTCAATATTAAAATATTTAATTTTACATGCCTGTTCTGGTTGTATAATCTTCTAGTTATCTGCCAGATCCATCAAGCTGTCAACCAATGTACAGAGGCAATGATTGTGCATTGGTGCTAGAATATTAATGCTGCAGCCATGTCAGTTCATGTTTAATCATGTATAATATATCCTGACAATGTTTTTCTTTAATTTGATTTTTGGAGTAGAGTCACATGAGTTTATGTGACAGTATAAATGATTAGATTATAAACACTGGCTAAATTTGGGAGACTGGGATACTAATGGCATTTAATGCTTAGAAAGAACAGTTCTAAGGCTTAGTCCTTAGGATTTTTTTTTTTTCCTGTTCCTTATTTCTGGATCTAGGAAAGCAAAAATTTGCATCCATGCTTATAAGTATAATTTATTTAGAAATTGCTCAACTCTGTAAATATATTTTGGAACTGAATAGGGAATCTATATTATTTGTTTTATTGTTCAGTCAGAATAGAGTAGTGGGGGAAAAATGAGTAGCCATTCTATTGGAAATTAGCTTCTGTTTTTGTGCCTCATTTTTCATTATGTTCTCCCTTTACTAGATAGAGTGGTGAAAGATGGAAAAGGCATAGTCTTTGAGCTGAGATTTCAGTTCCATTGTGAATTATACCACTAATTATTTGTGGGTACTTAACCTCTCTGAACTTTAGCTTTTTTTACCTGCAAAATGGGAATCATATTATCTACTTTGTAGAGTTTTGAGGATTTAATGAGTTAACTTATGTAAAGCACCTAGCTCATTGCCTAGCCTAGATGTTTTTCTCTTCTTCTTGCATTTTCTTTTGATTGAAGCCTAAGCACTCTCGTCTATAAAATTGGATCTATTTTCATTGTTTTTATTCATATCCACTACAATGCTTATAGCCAACTATTAATTCAATTCAGGGTCATTAGCAATCATGAATTTGATGGTCTTGGTGACTGATTCTAAAAGCTGATGTAGAGAAATGTTTTCAAAAGATACCGTTGAAGGATGAGAAAAAAAAGGCAATGTAAAATAGCAGTCATATCTACCTCAAATGGGGCGAACTTTACTTTTTTAAAAATCACATTGCATTATTGGAGAAAGTTGAAAAGAAAGGCGATAGGGACACATTAGTTTAATGGAGAAAAATGTTCTGTCACCTATCCATTCCCTAGAATAAAGTTGTGCCCTTTTCAACAATACATTTTGTAATCTTCATAATCACTAATTACTCTTATAAAAAGAATAAAACCATTTTCAACCTAGTTATTTGGGAATATTTAAGTAAAAGTAGGAATGGTGCAAATATACAGAATCTTTTCTTAAAATCATTTGAATGAAATATTTCAATAGTAATTGATGATAGTACATTTCCCATCCAATGTCAGCTGCCTCAAATCCTTTTTAGAAGTAACTGTAGTGAAAATTAGAAATAAATAAAATAAAATTTCAATGTCAGACTCCAGTTGTCCTCTGTCCCCAATAAATCCATGTACTTAAAATTGCAAATTAACTTAACCTACATTTATGCTAGGGAAACTGAAATACCAAGTTTTTTTTTTTTTCAATTGGTAAATACTTTAATCTTCCCAAACTGTTAACACTGGTCTAATCTATTTTAAGTTTCACCACAAACTTACATTGACATAATAATACACTAGTTTATTATAACTTAATACATATTGAATGGTAATGGCATAGTAAATGCTGTCAATTGGGTTCACAGTACAAATTAATTACTCATATTGATATTTGTAGCATCTAAATGCTATATAATTAGAGACAATCGGATTATTGATAGAAGGGACATCACCAGTTGGCTGGTGGCCCAGAAGGTCTGGGCTGAGGTGGAAGGGTATATTTATGCCAGGAACTGCACAGAGATATAGTTCTGAGATGAGAATGCCAGGAATTTAAGTGAGAAAGAGTAAATGAAGTTCCCAGTAGAAAATAGATGAAAAGGAAACAATTCAGCCTATTTTTTCCTTCCCTGCCTGAGGAGTATGTAAAGTGTAAGCTTTGTAGGGAGTAGAGTCTCATTCAACTTTTCTTCTGCATTTTCTTCCTCTTATCTGAGAGAGTTGACCTAAAGAGTTACCTTGTTGTTATTATTATATTATTATATTATATTATATTATATTATAATTATTATTATTATTATTATTATTATTATTATTATTATTATTATTATTATTATTATTATCATTACTACTACTACTACTACAGGCATAAAACTTTTTCTGCATCCCCAGGGAGTAAGAGTTAAGGTAAGATCTCCTATTCTGGGAACTTCTCCCCCAACTCCATCCCCTCCTCCTTCCCATGTATTGAATTTCCATGTTTCTTATCTCCACCACTGTTCCACCCCAGTCACATGTTTTTTTTTTTTTTTCAGGCTGTACTTCAGGGGAACACACTTATTGATAGTATCGACTTTGAGACGAAATGAGTTCTAGAAGGACACATCACAGAGCATCTGGCAGTAGGTCCAACTCCAATTTAAGCCTGAACTGTTGCCTTCCAATCTTTGAACATTATTGGAGACCTGAGAATCAGGTAAGAACATCTAGAAGCAAGGCTTTGGGTTTTATTAGGCTATGACTAAGGGGAAAATTTTAGAGAAATATTGAATGTCTTAGCGTCATGACTGTGGTGAACTACTAAATAGATGTATCGTGTTTGAGACTCTCTAAGGAGCTCATACAAGTCCAAAATATACTGATTTTGTGGGTGTGGGGGATTGAGGAAGTGGGATAAGATTGGGATTCCAAACAATTTTGACAAGCTGAAGTGGGTAAAAATAAACAAGACAAAGTGTATCAAAGGCAAGCTCACTTAGGGAGGAATATCAGATTACAAAAATGAGTACAAGATGGTTCTGGACTGGTTATGTATAAGTATAGGAAATAATTGCCTTGGGACTGTGGGAGTCATAGGTCAAAACTGTCAGTAATAAAAACACCATATAGTTGAAAACATATCTCCTATATCGATACAGATATAGATACAGAGATATATTGATAGCATGTAAGGGCTGAGATGCAATCTTCTTGGTGTATTCTGCATTAAGCTTTTATCATGTCTTCTATGTGGAATAATACATTGTTTCAGTATCTATGGCTTAAATGAGATGTGGAATATTTAGAGAAGGGCCAGGGTAAGCTAGCCAAAGTGATTCCTTTAAAAGACTTAGAAAACTGCCCCTGTAGAAGAAGCCTAAGAGAACTGAAGGGTTAGCTTAACCACAAGCCTTCAAATAGTTGGAAAGATATCATATGAGGAATGGAAGGGGTGGATCAGGCAGCTGTTCAACATATCCGCTTGAGTCAGACCAGAGGAGATGAGCTTTAATTATTGTGGGGCAAGTCAGAAGTTTGTTTTTATGTAATAACACTTCTCACTCTACAGTGGAAAAAGTCGAATTCTTTAAAAGTAAAGATAGATCAAAAAATTTCCGCTTTGAGATTTCTCTGTATAGAGCAAACAACTAACTCTATGAAATGACTTTATTGCAGATTGGCCATATGGCAAAGTGGATCTATTAGTAGATTTTTGGAAAGCCTTTCAGGTAATAGAAATCTGTGAAATAAGGTTCATTTGCCTTGATATCAACAATTCAAAGGAGAAAATTGGATTCCTAAACATCCATTTTGTTTCTCATTATAATTTTGATAGCATTTACCCTCAGGGTTGTTTTTAAACAGCTTCATAAACTTTAAGATTTCCCAGACTTCTTTTACATTTGTAAATATTTAACACCAACCTTTTTCTTTCAGTTCTTAATGTGCCTACACACTTGTCATTTGTTTATCCTAGGTTGTGTTCTCGCAATATAAACATGATATATGTGAAAATATTTCTATTTAATCATCACATTTCTGGTTTATCAGATTATTCTAGCTCTTAGTTTTCTACCTCTAGAATCTTTTTCCACATCCAAAGTAGGAATTTGTGGCAATTGCTGAAATAAAGTGAGTTGCTAAGCTGCCCCTAAACTCATTTTTTATTCTGTACTGACATAATTTCTCATAACATAAACTTATTTTAAGAGATAAAATGAGCGTTTGAAGAAAAGTAAGAATTTTTAGTGTTCTAACTCACTGAGCATATATGATTGAGTGCTGATAAAAGGATGCTTATTTTTCTTTATTCCAATTCCTCCATGGCTGTATCTAAATGCACCAAGGCTGGATAACCAAACAACTGGTAATTTCAGTCAATTAGCAACTTCTTTGAGCTTAAAGATACTGGTTTTTGACTATTTATTTATTTTTCACTTAAATTTTCAGTGGACATTTCATTCAATTTGTTGTTTCATTTAAAGTGAAGTAAAGAATTGGAACAATTATCCACATGATTTAAACAGAAAGATGACCTGTTTGACCTCAATTATAGTACCTGAATATTTTAAGCAAAATGTAAGTTTTGCTGAAAAAATGGAAAGAATGTTGGTGTTAAACATTTACAAAAGTAAAATTTGTTCAGAAACTGCCTAAATCCTCAACATCTGTGTTGGTATATGTGTGTTTGAACATTAACTGCAATAATGTTAATGAATGCAATGCATAGTATACCGTTTCCCAATAAGAAAGGCATTGTTTGAAGACAAACAGCAATTCTAAATTATCCTTGTGAAAACAAGCTTATTTTAAAAAAGAGAAAAAAATGACAGAAATTCTAAGCTATCTCTTATGCTTACTGCTGCAGTATTGTACCAAAAATATGTGATAAGAAAAAGAATCTTTGAAATTAACATTTGAAATGCAGCATGTCAAATAATATCTAGAGCACACACTAACAAGTGGCTACCAACAGTGGTGACTGAATAATTAGAGGGTCTTTTCTCCACTACAAACACACATCATTACTTGAACATCAGTTAATTGAAACCATGAGCAGAAACAAGGCAACAATAGTCATTTATTGCTGAACAGTGCTTTAAAGCAATAACAAATGCAACATAATTAATTTATAATCATTACTAAACAAATCAAGAAAACAGGAAAGCAAATCAACCCAGATGATGTGACTATGGAAGAAGTTGTAAATTCAGTGAATTTAGAATTTTTAAATTGAGGATGTCCATAGAACCATAAAAAACAGACCACACAGTTATTTGAATTTTGGCCCAGTGTAATCAATATGAATTAGTGACAGAATAAACATACATTTGTAATAATTAACCATTAATATGGCACCTTATAGCCCCACCTCCCCATCCCTCCAAATGCTAGTTGGCATTTTCATACATTATCTTTTTTAATTGTCAAACTACTCTACAAGATAGCTTCAATTAAATAAATATAAAAACTGAAGAAATAGAAGTTAAGAGAGCTTATGTAACTTACCCAAGGTCACATAGCCAACATATGGTACAGGCCATAATTTAATCCAAGCCTGTCAGAATCCACATCACACTGCTACTTCTTGATGACAGAAAGGATATATAAATGGAGGAGTAGTCATTAAAACAATTGTCAGTGATTAGATGCCACCATTTACAAATACATTTATTATGCTATGAAGATTTTTTTTTTTTGGAATCCAATTTGTAGTATTTATTACCTGTGTGCCTGTGGGAAAATCTTTTAATCTGGATCCAAATTTCCTCATTTATAGAAAAAAAGCATGCATAAGAATGAAGCCTTTCCTTGGCACTCGCATCTATATCATGTATGTAATTTCACCAAAGCCTCTCTGCTTTAAAGATAGAAGGAGAAATAGACATGTACATAGATAAGTGCAACAAGGGATATGTACAAAGTAAAGAGGTAGCACAAAGAATCAATATTTATTCATCCAAAAAGTGTTGACTGAGCATTTGCTATATGCTAGGTGCTGTGCTGGATTCTGGTTGCTGGAGATATACAGTGGTAAAAAAAAAAAAAAAGCAGATATGGCCTTGCCATCTTATAGCTTACATTTTAGTCGAAGAATCAGGCAGTAATAAAATAATATCATAGCTGTATGTATGTAGACTATAAGTGCTATGAAGGAAGGGTATATGATGTTATCAGAACAAAAAGGAGAGAATTTGACATAATCTGTTGAGTTAAGAAGGCTTCAGAGAAGAGGGGTTGCTTGAAATAGCCTGTGACAGAAACTTAGGAGTCATCTGAGTAGATAAGGAGAGGAAGGGAGAAGTACAGAAATGGCTCATACAAAGATACATAAACTTAAGCAACATGGCATAGTTAAGAAAATATAAGATGTAAACAGAGAATTATTAGATCGGGCTGGAGAGGTATACAGTTGCCAGTTCATAGAGCGTCTTGTATGCAACTGAGTTTAGATTTAATTCTAAATTTCTTGCACAGTCAATGAGGATTTTTTAAGCCAGGAGATGGCATGATCAGACATATGTGTTAGGAAGATCATTTTACCCTTTCTACAAAGTCCAACTTAAATCTTAAATTCTAAAAAGCCTTCTTTGATTTTCTCATTTTCAAGCAAGAATAAATCTTTTCTTTTTCCATACTGACAACATACAATCTGCTTTCTATTAATATTATTGACATATGAGTCTGTCTCCAATATTAGATTGTGAACTTCTAAAGGTTGGGAAATATCTTGATCTCTTCTTCAGGGGAAAGGTGTGTGAAAGAAGCCAGAGAGATGAAAAGAGAAGTCTCAGAGGCTTTACAAGTTAGGCTCCCAGTGTAAGTCCAGAAAGCAAGTGAAGGAGACTACTTGGAGGCTCTTGAAATAGTCCAGATGAAAAGTGATGAGTTACAAGATGGGACCAGTAAAAGATAGAATGGAGAGTAGAGAACAGATCTAAGAAATTCATTTTAACATGCATTACTTTTTTCACAAATATTTATTGAGCACCTTCTATGTGTCAAGGAACTAACTTAGCTGTGGAAGATACAGCACTGAACAAGACAAATAAAGTTCCAGTCCCAATTAAGTTGGATGCAGTACAACATGGTAGCTCAGAGCACTGACTCAAATTGCTCGGATTTCAACCCACGTTCTATTAGCTGTGTGACCTAGGACAAGTTACTTAAACTTTCAAAGCCTCTTCATTTATTAAATAGAGATACAAATGTCATTTGTCCCATACTGAGTTCTCAAGAGATATTGGTAAAATTATTATTAATAAGTGGTACAAAAGTATAATAGAGTGCCTTAAAAGTTCTTAGCAGGAGATTCTATCTAGTAGAAGGGGTGGAGTTAGAAAAAGCTTTCCTAAGGAAAGGAATGGGGCAGTTCCATTGGGCACGCATGGATGAGTAGGAATTAGCTAAACAAAATCTAAGGCATGGGGAAGAAGGTGGGAAAAGGATCAATGTGGCTAGAATTTAGTAATAAAATTAAGGTGTAGAGAAACACAAAGCCTTATAGGCCATTGAAAGGAGCTTAGATTTTATTTTAGGTGTATTGAAGGTCTGGTGAATATTTTCAAGATAGGAGATAGGATGGTTTCATTTGCATAGAACTGACTGAACTTGTCAACTGGAGGTGGGAAATGAGGAAGATAGAGTAGTTGAAGATAATAACAATGTTTCTCACATAAATGACTGTGCACAGGATGATGGGGAGAAATAATGAATTTGATTGGTTACACATTGAATTTGAAGTGAGGGATTTCATGTAAAGATGTTCAGCAGGTATTCAGAAATTATATTCAAAGCCCAGGAGAGTGATCTGACTGAAGATATTGATTTAGGAGTTATCAATGTATCAGTGTATAATGGGATGATTGAAGTTATAGGGGTAGATGATTGATTGTGGGGGAGGGAGAAAGAGAAAGAGAAAGAAAAAGAAAAAAGTCTATATTTTAGAGGTGCTCAGAGAAAGAGGAGTCATCATAGAAGACTGAGGAAAAGTCAGAAAGTTATGAGAGAACTTAAATGGTACTTTGGGAGGGAAGCTGAAATGAAATTTAGGAAAGCCCAAACTTATTTTATAGTCTTTCAGACACAATCTGAAATGGATTACCCATTGAGTGTGTGGTGTGATCACTCTGGCATAAACATTTATAGTATATCTATCTGTGATGAAATCTGTAATACCCAGTTATTTGGAATATTTCAAAAGTCAGTCCAGCTTCAAACTTACCTTTCATTTGGTCTGTTCTGGAAAATGACCATTCATCTGTGAGCAAATAATTTACTTCAACTGAGTGCTAAATACTGCTAATTTCCATCATTGGACTACTTGGATAATTAAATGTGGATGAAAGAACACACGGAAAGAGGAGAACAGGCGATCTACCAAAAGAAAATGGTCAAATTGGTAGAGTAAATTCAATGGACATGAATAGAAGTGACAGCGTTGGAAATCTGTACTTTTCAGTAACATTACTCATCATTCATGCAAAAGTGCAGATACACACAAACTCACCTTTTGTTCCAACACAAATTTTATTCAGTTGTCCTAAAGCAACAGGTTTTCTCATGCCTCAGGACTTTTGCACATGCTGTTTCCTTTGACTAGAATATCCTTATCTCCACTGTTCTTGCTTTTTCCCTGCTCTCCCTCCCTCCATCCTCAGGACACACACAAGCACATTCTCATTAAAGATTCATCTCTTCTAATCTCTTAAAACATCTCTCTCACTCATCCTACCCACTTACTGCTACAACACTGAATATTGTCCTCTTTCTTGCACTCTTACATCACATTATACCTATTTATATTATAAAATTCATCACACAGATGTGCTTTGTTTATCCATTATCCAGTATTCTTCTCCCACTAAACTGTTTCATTTTTAATAAACTTTTTATTATAAAGCACTTTTAGATTTACAGAAAAGTTGTGAAGATAATACAGAGAGACAGAGGGTTCTCATACACCCCATACCGATTCCCTCTATTGTTTACATGTTCCACTATAGGTACATTAGTCACAACTGAATTGATATATAATTACTAACTAAAGTCCATACTTTATTCAGATTTCTTAAGTTTTTATCTAATGTTATTTTTTGTTCCAGGTTTCCATCCAGGATATCATGTTACATTTACTAGACTGTTTATTGGCATGAGCTACTATGTCTTCTTCATTTCACTATCACCACTACCTAGTAGAGTGCCTGTAGGTGCTTAGGAAATATTTATTGGATTGATAGAAGAAAGAATGAATATATAAATTGGTGAATAATGTTATGTAAAATATTATCAGGTGTAGAGTGACATTCTCTCTCTCTCTCTCTCTCTCTCTCTCTCTATATATATATATATATATATATATATATACACACACATATACATATATATATTTTTTTAACCAGAGAATTTAGAGATGAGAGTCATGAAATAATACACTTTCCAAGGACAACTTTTATCTCTCTTGATAGTGGTATAGTTAGAGAATAGATTTGTGACTTAAACTACACCAAGAGTAAAAACATGCATACATTGCAGATTTCATATTGCACTATACATTATTAAATATCCAATTACAAAATCAGATATTGCAGATGACTATGAACATCAACTGGAAAAATGATCTATTGAAACAGAAAATTAAAGAAATCAATGGCATAATAATTCCTTGTATTTCTCTAATACTTTATTCTTTGCAGAGCTTTTCTACATATGTATATTTTACTTGAGTTTCATAGCAACTCTGTGAGATACTTTAATACTGAATATTTAAACTCTGTTGCCAAAAACAGTGCTGTGGTGACACAGATTTAATAAAATTTACAACTGTCAGGCTAGCACAGCACCACCCAGTAAGAGTTAATGAGTATCAAGTATGCTGGCAAGACTCCAGTGAACAGGACAGAATCGAGATGAAACATTTGAGGAGTCCTCTACTTGTGCACACTTAGGACATTGTGAAAGTGAGATCTCATAAACTATGTGGCCAAAACAAGGCTGTTGGCAGCTAATTTCTATTTATACACAGAATAACTGGATGACATAATCTTGCACACTGGATGAGGGCTAGAATCTTCCCTGTGAAGTTGGTCCCAGGCTGGGTCAAGAAAGAGGATAGCATAAAGGAATAATCAAAAGAGTTAGGTTAAATAGAGATTAGGTCTGAGAGAGATTAGGTCTGGAGGGAACAAATAATAAAGGAATCTTCTGTGGCAATAGGGTTTTATCTGGGGAAATGGGCAGAAAGTGAAAGTAAAGGAATGGAGGATGGGATTTGGCAGAGATTTCTTTGAAGTTTTTGAAGAAAGAGCAGATGATCCTGGACCAAATGCTACAAAGAGGGAATTTCCCAAATGGATTAGTTGTAGCCAAATATTTCTGGCAACAGGATGGTTAAGGCCTTTCCTGACATAGAGTGAGTTATCCTGGCTTTAAAGGCTCCCAGCTTTTGGGGACAAGAGTCTATGGCTTCTTTTGTCTAGTAGTTCCTACTTCCTCCACCCCACCCCCCACCAAAAAAAAAATCTGTTTTAGAAAAAAGCACTCTAGACTGGAAGAGAGTTGAAAGACCTGGAAATTGTCACTATTTGATCTGTCCTTTGGGGGTCATGCCAGACTCCTTGCAATGTTGTATTTGACTATGATACTGACAACTCAGGCTTAATGGAGAAAAGTACTGGCAATGTAAAACAAGATTTATATTGTGATATTTTACTTATGATTTTCTTTCTATAAATTATCTTTATTTATTTTATTTGTTTAGTTCTAGGACAGACTAAAGCAGGGAACAGTCATAAATATTTTAGCTGTAAACAAGTTCTTCTTCCAATGAAAAAGAAGACCTGCCAGAATATGTGTCAGTGATGATACACAGTTCATTTCTGTAATGGTTATAAGTTCAGGTTGATTAAATATTTTTTGGCAACTTGATTTTTATCTCTGAAAACAAGATTGGATAATTTATCATAATGAATGAATATTTCTAAATCAAGATCTTTACTCAAGTAAATGGGACCCATCGTATATAGTTGATCTAACTCTAACTTATCCATTAGGCATGTAAATCAAAATGGAGATTATTTTTAGAAGTACAAGTACAAAAGTAAAAGTAATTTGCTTTTAAAATTGCAAGCATATTAGCTTCTGTGCTAGATGGAGATGATCTAATCTAAGCAGAGCCCTGTGCTTCTGATAAAGGTTTTAGTGCTGGTTCTAATCAAGTTGAGATCAATAGTGCATTGCTCCATTTCTATAATTCAGATGAAGTAAATGAGTGACATTAATTGAGGCCTGAGTAGATGGATGGCCATATCAGAGTAAGACAATTAGGACTAATAAATATTGTTATTTGAAGAGTTGACATGGATGCAGGAACTGAATAGATAAATTCTAAAATCTCCATTCACCTATCTAATCATTTGTATAGAGTTTACCAAAGTAGCAACTACCCAAAATCTCTGTAGTTAGAGAGAGACTCTGTGTGCTAGGAAGAAAAGCATACTATGAGTGGGTAAATGGACTAAGCATGTGCTTTGCCAATAGTATATGGTAGCCATGGGTGGGTCATTATGAAGGCCTATTAGTCTGATGACCCCTGATTATTTGTTAGTGTCAGGCTGAAAGTTTTTACTGACTACATGTACTGTACTGTTTCTTTCAGGTTACCGGAGCTCAGTATTGCAAAGACAAATGATTTAATAGAGATTTTATAATAGCTACTACATTTTCAAAGATTTGAAGAGAATGTGACCCCAAGTTGGATTTTTCTTAACACAATTTTTTAGAGCAGTTTTAGGTTTGCAACAATATTGAGAGGGAGTTACAGATTTCCATATATCCCCTACCCCAACACTTGCATAGCCTCCATAATCAACATCACTCACCAGAATAGTACTTTTTTTTAAACCAAGAATGAAATTGACATGTCATAATCACCCAAAGTCCATAGTTTACCTTAGAGTTCCCACTTGGTGTTGTACATTCTACATATTTGGAAAAATGTATAATAGCATGTATCTGTCATTATAATACCATACAGAGTATTTTCTTTGCATGAAAAATCCTCTGTGCCCAAAGATCTTTCTCCTTTTATATAAATTATTGGTTATCTCTGTCCTTTCCATAGCTTAGCTACCACCAATTCTCCACCCCAATGACTAAAGGAGAAATGTATTTAGATTTCACAATGCTATCTTATCCAGGCAATATAAATCATTATCATAGAACATGAGTAGAATTTGAAGATTTCCATATGCAACTTGATATTACACAAATCACTCCTTTATAAGAATCAAGAGTCTTATTGGAAGATGTGATACTTTTTCAAACTCTTATATTGAAAGCATGCTTGCTGGTCAGCAAGGGAATATTACTTTTACCACCTTAATAAAATTGAAAATTGGATTATTTAACATACAATATGTTCTAAATAATCCTTTATCCATTTTATTAAACATATTCAGGTATTCTAGCATCTTATGTTTATATTCTATTCTGGTGTAAGGGAAATAGCAATCAGAACATACGTACAATTACCACTGTTTATGTCAGAATGAGAACTCCAATGATATGCCATGAGAGGCAAGTAACTGGCTAACATGCCCAGTGGGATGGCCATTTTGCAATAAATTTAGTTGCAGATAATAAAAAAGACATTTAAAAGGCAGGTAGGAGTGTTTACAAGGCATAGTGGCAGCTAATAGGTAGCAATCAAAGTAGTATCAGGGAGGTAGTAGATGATGAGTGTTCCCCAAATCAACTGAGGGCCTAAGAGGAGAAGGACTGGAGGGTGGGAGATCGGGAAAGACATAAGGAATGAAAGAGAAGGTTACAAAAGTTTAGGGAGCTGGGCCTGGTGAGAAGGGAATGAGATAGCAAGGAGAGAGAAAGTGTGGGTTCTTGAGGGAAGAAGAATGAAATAAGTGGGTGGAGAGAGTGCAAAGAGGCTCAGGAAGCCTGAACATATAGAATAGGGAGAGAAGAAAGTGGGAAGGCAGAAGCAGGAGGGGATTGGGAAAGGAGGGAAGAGGGTTGAAGATGGGGTATTGTGGAGGCAACCAGCTGGTTATTACAAATTTTATGTATTCCAAGCAAAGAGGATGAATGGCATCTGTGGATAATTTAACTTGTATTAATTTGAGTCATTTATTTAATTCCTATTTCTTTGTTCCAGTGAGCATAAACAATGTGGCTCCTCAAATTGTTTTGGGGCATAGGCAGAATAAATAAATTATATATGTAAACAATGTATTAATAAATAATTCCAACTCTTTCACTACTAATCTGCCTTCTGAAAAAGAGGTACAATTGAGATTAAGTAATGAGATATTTAGCAATGGCATGTAGCCACCTGGTTAAGAGGGGTGTTCATTGCTGAGCAGACTGGTATTATGTCTATCTTTTCTCTTCAAAGAAGTTTAGAATGTTGCTTCTTTTTCTGAAATACTTCCATCTTGAATTCATGATTATGTGACAATGTGCTAATATAATAATTAGAGTCAGTAGCACAGGCCTAAATGGTCATAAGAAACTACAAAAGGCAATATGTAAGATGCAGCCTTAACTTTAAGAAAATATTTCCAGCTTCAGTATTTATTAAAAGTATACACATAGCATATTTATTTATATGATATTGAATATGAATGTTATATTTTAAAGTCATTATCTTTCCGAAACATACATTCTTAACCGTATATATTTCGAACACTTTCCAAAGGAAACAAATCTCAAAGCATTCAAATACTGATTTTTAAAAAATACCTTTCATTTTTGTTTTTGATGGAGGTACTGGGGATTGAACCCAGGACCTTGTGCATAAACTCTACCACTGAGCTGTACCCACCTCCACCAAATAATGATTTTTATTCCTCTTATACAGTATGTTAACTGAGTGAGAGTAAAACACATTTTTAAAAGGTAAATCATCTCTCTGTCATTTAATAAAGCAATTTAAGCTCTACTGTAGCCACATTTTAAAGACACATAAAGTTTAAAATATCTCTATTTGTATGTACTCCTTTCCAAGGGTATCCATCAAAATTTATTTAGGTGAAACAGTTGATCCTAGGGTATAGCATATCATAGCTATCCCTCTGGGCCTCCCATTTTAGGATGCTGTGCATTATTGCAGGGAATATGTTGCTTGCACTGCACAGATACTCTGGAAGGACAGTGACTCAGTATGTTAGTGGGAGGGAAAAATCAGGTGACAGAACAGGCTATTGCTAAAAAGGATTTGAGGTGTTCTTATATAATCAGCACACAAACACCCACACCCATAACCAAGGTAACAAGGCTAGTTTGGTCACAGGGTTTCCTGCCCATTAAATATTCTCCTGAGGCCTCAAAATGCCCTTTTGCAAAATCCACTCTTTGTACTTCCTTACACACTTCCCAACTCTCTTTACATTACCCTCTACTATTATTTATGTTTTGTGTGTCTTTGTGTGTGTATTTCTTTTTTGGCCTGTCTGATGCCCTTTTTAATTTATTTTTATTTTATTTTATTTTATTGAAGCATAGTTGGTTTACAATGTGTTGATTTCTGGTGTACAACATAGTGATTCATATGTATGTGTGTATATATATATGTATATATATATATATATATATATATATATATATATATATATTCCTTTTCGTAATATGTTTCATTATAGGCTATTACAAAGTATTGAATATAGTTCCCTGTGCTATACAATAAGACCTTCCTGTTTATCCATTTTATATATAGTAGTTAGTATTCACAAATCCTGAACTCCCAATTTAGCCCTTCATCTCCTCTTCCACCCTGATAACCACAAGATTGTTTTCTATGTCTGTGAGTCTCTTTCTGTTTTGTAAATAAGTTCATTTGTCTCATTTTTTAAGATTCTACATATGAGTGATATCATATGGTATTTTTCTTTCTCTTTCTGGCTTACTTCACTTAGAATGACAATCTCCAGGTCCATCCATGTTGCTGCAAATGGCATTATTTTTCTTTTTTACGGCTGATTAATATTCCATTCTGTATATATACACCACAGTATATATACTGTAGTATTCCATTGTGTATATATACCACTTCTTTATCTGATCATCTGATGGACATTTAGGTTTCTTCCATGTCTTGGCTATCGTAAATAGTGCTGCTATGAACATTGGGGTGCATGTATCTTTTTGAATTAAAAGTTCCCTCTGGATATATGCTCAGGATTGGGATTGCTGGGTCATATGGTAAGTATATTTTTAGTCTTTTGAGGAATCTCCATACTGTTTTCCATAATGACTGTACTAAATTACATTCTCACCAATAGTGTAGGAGAGTTCCCTTTTCTCCACTCACTCTCCAGCATTTATTGTTTGCAGCATTTTAATGATTCCATTCTGACTGGTATGAGGTGATACCTCATTGTAGTTTTGAGTTTTGATTCCCTTTTTTAAAGTTAAATTTATTGAAGGATACTTTTTATACAATAAAACATTATTTTTAGGGTACAGTTCTATAAGTTTTGATAAACACATATAATCCTATAACCACAACCACAGAACATTTCCATCACCCACCAAAACATCTGGCCCTTTGAAAAAAAACTTTCCCTTCACCTCCAGTCCCTGGCAACCAGTAATCTGTTTTCTTTCTCCTTTCCAAGTTGTTACATAAATGGTATAAAAGAGTATGAAGCTTTTTAAGGCTGTTTTTTCCACTTAAAATAATGTATTTGCAAGTCATTCATGTTGCAAATACCAGGGGTTCCTTCAGTTATATTGCTGAGTAATATTCTTTTCAATGGACGTACCACAGCTTGTTTATCCATTTTCTAGTTGAAGGGCATTTTGGTGGTTTCCAGTTTTTGGAGATTATTATTAAAGCTGCTATAAACATTCATATGCAAGTTATTGTGTGAACCTATATTTTCATTTCCTTGGGTAAATTTAGGAGCAAGGTGCTAGGTTATTTGATAATTATATGTTTACCTTTATAGGAAACAGCTAAACTGTTTTCAAAAAGTGGCTATAAAATTTTGCATTCCAATTTGCAATCTAAGAGAGTTCCAGTTGCTGCATGCTCTCTTTAACATTTGGTATTGTCAGATTTTTCTTGTTTGCTTTTTTAGTCATTTTAATAGGTGCTCTCTTAGTCCATTTGGGTGGCTACAACAAAATACCATAGATTGAGTGGCTTAAACAACAAACATTACTGTTTCACAGTTCTTGAGGCCGGGAAGCTCAAAACTAAGATGTTGGCATATCTAGTGTCTCATGAGGGCCCACTTCCTGGTTCTTAGAAGGCTGGTCTTCTCATTATATCCTCATATGGCAGGAAAAAGATGAGAGAGTTCTCTGCAATCCTTTTAATAAGGACACTAATCCCATTCACGAGGGCTCCACCTTCATGACCTAATTGCTTCCCAAAGGCCCCATCTCCTAACACCATCACATTGGGTATTATAGTTTCAAAATTTGAATTTTGGGAGAAAATAAACGTTTAGTCCCTAACAGGTGTTCAGTGGTATCATATTGTGGTTTTCATGTGGATTTCCCTGATTGCTAATGGTGTCTGACATTTTTTCATATGCTTTTTTTCCATCAGTGTATCATTTTGGTGAGGTGTCTTTTCAAATTATTTGCACTTAAAAATTGCTTTTCTTTCTATTATTGGGTTTGGAGCATTCATTATGTATTCTAGATATAAATACTTTGTCAGATATGTGATTTGTAAATATTTTCTCCAACCCTGAGGCCTATCTCTTCATTCTCTTAATAGAGCCTTACAAGATCACCTATTTTAAATTTTGATGAAGTTCAATTTTTTCTTTCATAGATTATGCTTTTAAGTGTCAAGTCTAAGAAACATTTGCCTTAAAAAAGGTCACAAATTTTTCTTCCTTTTGACATTCTTTCTTATAGTAATTTTATAGTTTTAGGTTTTACATTCATGTTTATGATCCATTTGACTTACTTTTTGTATATACTGCAAGGAATGGATCAAAGTTCATTTTCTTCCACATGGATACCCACTTTTTACATGACCTGCTGTTGAAAAGTCTATTCTTCCTACTCTGAATTGCTTTTTCAGCTTTGTAAAAAGTTAGTTGATTATGTATATGTGGTTCTATTCCTGAGTATATTCTGTGGTCCACTGACCTTTCTCTAATAAACACTCTCTTGATTACTGTATTTTTATAAGTCTTGAAGTATGATACTGTACATCCTTCAACTCTGTTGTTTTGGCTAGTCTATGTCCTTTGCCTTTCTGTATCAATTGTAGAATCAGTTGACAAATTTCATACTGGGATTCTCATTGGAATTGCACTCAATCAACAGATCATACTGGAGAGAATTAACGTGTTAATAACACTGAATCTTTGAACTTGAATCCAAATGCAATCCATCTTTCCATTTATATAGATTTTCTTTGATTTCTTTCATCAGTGCTTTGTAGTTTCATTATACAAAGCCTGAACATATTTTTTAGGTTTATATCTTAAGATTTCACATTCATTTATGCTATTATAAATGGTATAGTTTACTTAATATTAATTTCAAATTTTTATTGCTAGTATATAGACATAAAATAGATTTTTGCCCATTGATTTTGTAGCCTTGCTAAACTCACTTACTAGTTCTAGTACACTTTTAATACATAATTTTGGTTTTTCTAGCAGACACTCATGTTTTCTATGAATAAAGAGTTCTATTTTTTCCTTTCCAATTTATATGCCTTTTAATTTTTTTTTCATTTCATATTGTACTGTCTGGAAGCATCAGTGTAATGCCAATAGCAGTGGTGAGAATAGACATTCTTGCCTTTTTTTTTTTTTTTTTTAGTTATAAGGCATTTCTTTTTTTAACATTTTTTTATTAATTTATAATCATTTTACAATGTTGTGTCAAATTCCAGTGTTCAGCACAATTTTTCAGTCATTCATGGACATATACACACTCATTGTCACATTTTTTTCTCTGTGAGTTATCATAACATTTTGTGTATATTTCCCTGTGCTATACAGTGTAATCTTGTTTATCTATTCTACAGTTTTGAAATCCCAGTCTATCCCTTCCCACCCTCCAACCCCCCTGGCAACCACAAGTCTGTATTCTCTGTCTATGAGACTATTTCTGTCCTATATTTATGCTTTGTTTCTGTTTGTTTGTTTGTTTGTTTTTGTTTTTGTTTTTTAGATTCCACATATGAGCGATCTCATATGGTATTTTTCTTCCTTTCTGGCTTACTTCACTTAGAATGACATTGTCCAGGAGCATCCATGTTGCTGCAAATGGCATTATGTTGTTGGTTTTTATGGCTGAGTAGTATTCCATTGTATGAATATACCACCTCTTCTTTATCCAGTCACCTGTTGATGGACATTTAGGCTGTTTCCATGTTTTGGCTATTGTAAATAGTGCTGCTATGAACATTGGGGTGCAAGTGTCATCCTGAAGTAGGGTTCCTTCTGGATACAAGCCCAGGAGTGGGATTCCTGGGTCATACGGTAAGTCTATTCCTAGTCTTTTGAGGAATCTCCACACTGTTTTCCACAGTGGCTGCACCAAACTGCATTCCCACCAGCAGTGTAGGAGGGTTCCCCTTTCTCCACAGCCTCTCCAGCATTTGTCATTTGTGGATTTTTGAATGACGGCCATTCTGACTGGTGTGAGGTGATACCTCATTGCAGTTTTGATTTGCATTTCTCTGATAATTAGTGATATTGAGCATTCATTCTTGCCTTTCTTATTCCTGATTTTTTTAAATTGAAGTAACATTGATTTGTAACATTATATAAGTTTCATGTGCAAAGTATTATATTTCTATTTTTGTATACACTGCAATGTGCTCACCACCAAAAATGTAGTTTCCATCCATCACCATACAGTTTACCACCTTTACTCATTTCACCTTCCCCCATCCCTTCCCTTCTGGTAGCCACTACTCTATTCTCAGTATTGATATGTTGGTTCTTGTTTAGTTTCATTTGTTAATTTATTTTGTTTTTATTTTTGTTTGTTTCTAATATTTCACATATAAGTAAAATCATAAAATATTTGTCTTTCCCCATCTGACTTATTTCACTTGGCATAAAATACCCTCAAGGTCCATACATGTTGTTACAAATGGCAAGATTCCATCTTTTTATAGCTAAATAGTATTCCATTGTGTGTATGTGTGTGTCTGTGTATCTCACATCTTCTTTATCCATTCATCTCTTGAAAGGCACTTAGATTGGTTCCATATCTTGGCTATTGTAAATAAGGCTGATGGTCTTGGTCCTGATCATAGGGAGAAAGCATTCAGTATTTTATCATTAAGTATGATGTTAGCTGTATATTTTTCATAGATGTCCTTATTCAGGTTAAGGAAGTTTCTTTCGGTTCTTAATATGCTGAGAGTTTTTATCATGAATGGATGTTAGATTTTGTCAAATTCTTTTTCTGTATCATTGAAGCAATATTATGTTTCTTCCTCCCTTAGTCTTTTAGTTTGTTGAATTACATTGATTGCTTTTCCAATGTTAGACTAACCTTTCATTCCCATGAGAAATCTCTCTGGGTCATAATGCATTTTATTTTTCATTTATTTGTAAGCTCTGCTTATATTTTGGTGAAGATATTTGCATCTATATTCTTGAAGTATACTGCTTTGTATTTTTATTTTCTTGGAATTTCTCTCTCTTTTTTGGTATCAGTTTAATATTGGAATTAAAAATAACTTAGAAAGTGTTCTCTTCTTTTATTTTCTGGAAGAACTTGTTTGGAATTGGTATTATTTATTAATTAAATATGTGTTAGAATTCACCAGTCAAACTATCTGGGTCTAAATTTTCTTTGTTGGAATGTTTTTAACTATGAATTCAATTACTATAATAGATAGAGTACTATTCATGCTATCTATTCATTTTTTATTGATATATAACTCACATACTATAAAATTCACCCTTTGGTGTGGAGAAAAGGAAACCCTACTACACCGTTGGTGGGAATGTAGTTTGGTTCAGCCATTATGAAAAACGATATGGAGATTCCTTAAAAAAAAACTAAAAATAGACTTACCGTATGATCCAGCAATTCCATTTCTGGGCATATATCCAGAGAAAACTCTAATTTGAAAAGATATATGCATCCCAATGTTCATAGCAGCACTATTTAAAATAGCCAAATCATGGAAGCAACCTATATGTCCATTGACAGATGAGTGGATGGAAAAGCTGTGGTAGAATACTACTTAGTCATAAAAAGAATGAAATAATGCTATTTGCAGCAACATGGATGGACCTAGAGATTATTATACTAAGTGAAGTAAGTCAGACAGAGAAAAACAACTATCATGATATCACTTATATGTGGAATCTAAAAAACAAATGATACAAATGAACTTATTTACAAAAGAGAAAGAGCTCACAGATGTAGAAAACAAACTTATGATTACCAAAGGGGAAGGTGGGGGAGGTATAAATTAGGAGTTTAAGATTAGTAGATACAAACTACTATTTATAAAGTAGATAAACAACAAGGTTCTAATTTATAGCACAGGGAACTATATCCAATATCTTGTAATAGCCTATAATAAAAAAGAATATGAAAAATGTATATGTATGTATAACTGAATCACTATGCTGTACACCAGAAACTAACACAATATTGTAAATATTGTAAATCAACTATACTGAAATTAGGAAGAAGACAAATTCACCCTTTGAAGTGTAATACTTATGTATGATTGTATCACCAACACCACTATATAATTCCAGCACATTTTCATCACCCCAAAAAGAAACCCAGTACCCATTAGTAGTCACTCATCATTTTCCCCCTCCCCCAGCACTCAGAAACTACTGATCTACTTTATGTCTTTATGGATTTGCTTATTCTGGATATTTAGTATAAATGGGATCATACAGTACGTAGTCCCTTTTTACTGGCTTCTTTCATTTAGCGTAATGTTTTCAAGGTTCATCCATGTTGTATAATGTTTCAGTACTTCATTCCTTTTACGGCTGAATAATATTGCATTGAATATTTATTTAGTCTTGAGTGAGATTTTATTGTTTCTTTCTTTCAAGAAATTGGTCATTTTATCTATTGGATCTATGGGCATAAAGTTGTTTTAAATATCCTTTATTATACTTTTCATATCTGTAGGATTTGTAGCAATAGCCCTTCCTTTTTTATATCTGTAATTTGTGCCTTCTACCTTTTTCTTTTTTTAATTGAAGTACCATCAGTTACAATGTGTCAATTTCTGGTGTACAGCACAATGTCTCAGTCATGCATATACATACATATATTCGTTTTCATATTCTTTTTCATTCAAAGTTATTACAAGATATTGAACATAGTGCCCTATGCTATACAGCAGAAACTTTTTAAAATCTATTTTTATATACAGTGGCTAACATTTGTAGAATCAAACTCTCAAATTTATCCCTTCCTACCCCATTTCCCCAGTAACCATAAGATTGTTTACTATGTCTGCAAGTCTGTTTCTGTTTTGTAGATGAGTTCATAGTGTCCTCTTTTTTTTTTTTTTTCAGATTCCACATATGAGTGATAGCATTGGTATTTTTCTTTCTTTTTCTAGCTTACTTCACTTAGAATGACAATTTCTAGGACCATCCATGTTGCTGCAAATGGCATTATTTTATTCTTTTTTATGGCCAAGTAGTATTCCATTGTATAAATATACCACAGCTTCTTTATCTAGTAATCTGTTAATGGACATCTAGGTTGCTTCCACGTCTTGGATATTGTATATAGTGCTACTACAAACATTGGGGTGCATGTATCTTTTCAAATTAAAGTTCCCTCTGGATATATACCCAGAAGTGGGATTGCTGGATCATATGGTAAGTCTATTTTTGTTTTTTTAAAGAAATCTCCACACTGTTTTCCATAATGGCTGCACCTAACTACATTCCCACCAGCAGTGTAGGAAGGTTCCCTTTTCTCCATACCTTCTCCAGCATTTATTGTTCATGGACTTTGAATGATGGCCATTCTGACTGGTGTGAGGTGATACCTCATTATAGTTTTGATTTGCATTTCTCTGATAATTAGTGATATTGAGCATTTTTTCATGTGCCTGTTGAATAACCTAGAAGAAAAGGACAAGTTTCTGGAAACATAGAGTCCACCAAGACTGAATCAAGAAGAAACAGACCACTTGAACAGACCAATCACTAGAAATGAAACAGAATTAGCAATAATAATAAAAAAAAACTCCCTGCAAACAAAAGTCCAAGACCAGATGGCTTCACTGGGGAATTCTATCAAACATACAAAGAAGAATTCATATTGGTCCTTCTCAAACTCTTCCAAAAGATTGAAAAGGAGGGAATATGCCCAAATGAAGCCATCATCACCCTGATACCAAAACCAGACAAAAGCACTATCAAAAAAGAAAATTACAGGCCAATATCACTGATGAACATAGATGTAAAAATCCTCCACAAAATATTAGCAAACAGAATCCAACAACACATAAAAAAGATCATACACCATGATCAAGTTGGATTGATCCCAGGGACACAAGAATGGTTCAACATATGCAAATCAATCAACGTGACACACCACATCAACAAAAGAAGGAAAAAACCACATGACCATCTCAGTAGATGCAGAAGAAGCATTTGATAAAATTCAACACCCATTTATGATAAAAACTCTTAACCAAAGTGAGTATAAGGGGAACATATCTTAACATAATAAAAACAATTTATGACAAACCCACAGCCATCACAATACTCAATGGTGAAAAACTGAAAACCTTCCCACTAAAATCTGGAACAAGACAAGGATGCCCACTTTTACCACTTCTATTCAACATAGTCTTGGAAGTCCTAGCCACAGCAGTCAGGCAAGAAAAGGAATCCAAATTGGAAGAGAAGAGATAAAATTGTTACTATATGCAGATGACATGATATTGTGTGTAGAAAACCCTAAAAGCTCCACACAAAAACTACTAGAGCTAGAATTCAGCAAGGTAGCAGGATACAAGATTAACATACAAAAATCAGTTGCATTACTTTACACTAACAATGAATTAACAGGAAAAGAAAGTAAAGAAGCAATCCCTTTTAAAATCATATTCAAAACAATAAAATACTTAGGACTAAATCTGAGCAAGGAAGTGAAAGACTTATACATGGAGAACTACACTTTTTCTTGATTGGTGAAGATAGTGACTAATAAATTTGATTCATCTTCTCAAGAAGCATCAGATTTTGCTTTCATTGATTTTCT
Organism: Camelus bactrianus; assembly: GCF_048773025.1. Taxonomy (NCBI): domain Eukaryota; kingdom Metazoa; phylum Chordata; class Mammalia; order Artiodactyla; family Camelidae; genus Camelus; species Camelus bactrianus. The sequence goes on along the minus strand of NC_133575.1, from coordinate 67,385,730 downwards.
TTGTTTTCTGTTTTCAATTTTTTTGATTTTCAGTCTTATTTTTGCTATTTCCTTCCTTCTGCTTGCTTTGAGTTCAATTTTCTCTTCTTTTACTACTTGCTTAAGGTAGAACTTTAAGTTATTAATTTGATAACTTTCTTCTTTTTTAATACAAGCATTTAATGCCATCAATTTATTTCTAAGTACTAATCTAATTTTGGGGGGACAAAAACATTCATACCATAGCATTGTTGAATATCTTATTTTTTAAATAGACTTTTAAAAGAGTAATTTTATGTTCACAGCAAAAGTTAGAGGAAAATACAGAGATTTTCTATATATCCCCTGCATATATATATATATATATATATATATATATATATATATATATACACACATATATATATATACAGTCTCTCCCACTATCAACATCTCACCCCAGAAGTGGGATTGCTGGATCATTTGTTATAATTGATGGACCTACATTGAAACATCATTATCATGAAAGTTCATAGTTTACATTAGGATTCACTCTTGGTGGTGTACATTCTAAGGGCTTTGACAAATATGTAGTGGCCTTCATCCACTATTATGGTATCACACAGAATAAGTTTCACTGTCCTAAAAATCCTCTGTGCTCCACCTATTTATCCTTCCCTCCTCACTAACTTCTGATAACTATTGTTCTTTTTACTGTCTCCATAGATTTGCCTTTTCCAGCATGTCATATAATTGGAATCATACAGTATATAACATTTTCAGATTGACTTCTTTCACTTAGTAATATGCATTTAAAATTCTTCCATATATTTTAATGGCTTGATAGCTTATTTATTTTAGCACTGAATAATATATTATCTGGATATACCACAGTTTATGTATCCATTCACCTAATGAAGGACATTTTGGTTGCTTCCAAGGTTTGGCAATTATTTAAAAAATGGCTATAAACATATATGTGCAGGTTTTTGTGTAGATATAAGTTTTTAATTCCTGTGAATAAATATCAAGGAGAACAATTTCTGGATCACGTGTTAAGAGTATATTAGGTTAAAATGACAAACTGTATTCCAAAGTGGCTGTATCATTTTGCATTTCCACCAGCAATGAATGAGAGTTCCTGTTGCTCTACATCCTTGCCAGCATTTGATGTTGTTAGTATTGAATATCTTTTCATGTGCTTATTGGCACATATGTCCTGTTTGGTAAAGTATTTGTTCCAGTATCTTTCCTATTCTTAAAATTGGATTATTTGGCTTTTTTTTCCCTTGTGGGATTTACAGAATTCTTTATATATTCTGGATCAAGGTCTTTGTCAGATATAACATTTGCAAATATTTCCTCCAGTTTGTGGTTTATGTTTTCATACTTTAAACAGAATCTTTTGCAGAAAAAAAAGTTTTTCATTTGGATGGTCTCATTTATCAATTTGTTCTTCTATGGATCATAGCTTTTGTGTCATATTTAATAACTCTTCACCTATGACTTTGACCCTAAGTCACAAAATTTTTTCTATGTTTTCTTCTAAAGTTTTATAGTTTTTAATTTTACAATATGACCTATATTTAATTAATTTGCTGTTGCTTTTTATTTGGTATGTTCTAGCACGGTGGTTGGACAAGGGGATTTCTTGTTCTCCTGGTGTAACCACAGACTTAGACAGGTCTTGTGGCCCTGGTCTACCAGATTGGAGTTTTCTCATCAATATTACCTCTCCTCTGAATGGCACCTAAATTTTGCCTTGTATCTTTGATGGACATTTGAAGGAAAGAGTTTCCTGCCCCTTCTTGTTGGTAGGAAGCGTCTAATTGTCTGGGTCTAGGACAGCTTTCTGCCTCTCTCCTAAAGAGTAGAGGGATTTTTTTTTCTTTTACCCTTCCTCAGAACCAGTGGCTGTTCACACATTTCCTGAGGGGCGACAGTGTGTGCTGCCCACTTCCTCCACCGCCCAGTAGCATTTGTGCAGAATTTTTGCCTTTCCCACAGCCGTGGCTTCCCCCCTCTTCTAGGCCTGAAATGTTCAGAGAAGCTTTACCTGGTGTTCCACCCTGCCACTCATCTTTCTCATAATCACCAGATGTAAGTCTGTGAAGAACAGCCTGAGAGTGGATGCCACCTTCCCTAGTCTTTGCAGTTCCAAGAAGTTTTATAATCTCATGCTACTCCATATTTGGACTTCAGAAAAATCATTTAAATTTTAACTCAATTCTCCTTACTGCTTTATGACACCCTATGTCTTTTACCTCTGTGTTCTGCTATGAGTAAACCAGTGCTAGCATTTTATCTCTCTTTGGAAGGCTTATATTTGGATTTTAGGCTACTGTTTGCCCTGTAACCTCAGCTTTCTTACGGGTTCAAGAAAAGTTATGATTTTGTTATTTATTTGCCTTTTTGGTTGTTATTAAGGTAGAAATGATATACTTTCCATCTTTACTACATCCTAGGCTGGAGTAAAACTCTGGGCAATATCTTCTTTAAAAATCAATTTTTTAAAAGAATGTTTAGGGAGAGATCATATAGGAGTTTCCTTTGGTGTCATACTTCCTTTGTGTATAGGCCTAGTTATCTATTGTAGCTCTAAGATGTATTACTGTATTAATATTTTATTATTTTTAAAAGGTAACAGAATCTCCCCTGAGTTAAGGTATAGTATTTATGTTTTTAATGATTGTTTTCATTTCAATGTTATTTGATAAACAACAAAAGGCTTCTAGGGTATGATATTAGATTCATTCTGAATAGCTATTAACTTAATTAAGACTTTAACTTAAATTATTTTCTTTAAATGGATTAAAACCGATAAGGTAAGAAATGCCACTGTGGAACCTCTAATTAAGGGTAGATTTTACTAAAAATAGAACTACCATATGATCCAATAATCCCTTTTCAGGGTATATCCCCAAAGGAAATGAAATCAGTACTTCAAAGAAATATCTGCACCCCTATTTTCATTGCAGAATTATTTACAGTAGCCAAGGTATGGAAAGAACCTAAATGTCTATTGATGGATATGTGGATGAAGAAAATGTGATATTTGGAATATTATTCAATCATAAAAAGAAGGAAATCCTGACACTTGTAACAACTTGGATGAATCTGGAGGACACTGTGGCAAGTGAAGTAAGCTAGACATAGAAAGAAAAGTACTGTATGATCTCATTTCTATGTAGAGTCTTAAAAAGTTTAATGCATAGGAGCTGAGAGTACAATGGTAGTTACCAAGGGCAAGGAGGTGAAGGAAATGGAGAGATATTGGTCAAAGGGTACAAAGTTGTAGTTATGTAGGATGAATAAGTCTAGAGATTATCTATAGCATTATGACTCTGGTTAATAATACTGCACTGAACACTGGAAATTTGCTAAGAGAATAGATTTCAGGTGCTCTCATCACACACCAAAAATGGCAACTGTGAAGAGGCATGTTAATAAGCTTGACTGTAGTAATCCTTTCACTATGTATATCAAATAATTATATTATACACCTTAAGCATATACAATTTTTATTTTAAAAATAGGTTTTAATATTGCTTTAGTTAAATTTCCACCTAAATATACTAGATCATATTAAAAAGATGTAGAAAGCAGAGAAGTTAGGTAGAAGCGGTGTTGTCTTTAAGTACTTTTCATGGTTATATAGGATGTATTTTCTAAGAGTATGCTAAGGAGTTACAAGATTATTTTGTATAATACTCACTTTGAAAACCTCTTGGAACCAGACTAAAGTCTAGTTTATTCAATTCAATAAATAATTTCGGAGCTAAATGAATTCTGAGTCACTAAATGCAAAAAGAAAATAATGAAAATAATTCTCAGTTTTAGGATGGAAGACCAATTAATGGTTTTAAAAGTCTTGTTTTGTCTAAACATGTCAGGACACTGACAGGCCTACTTGGGATTATAGATGTCTCTGATAAGAGTTCTGAATATTACTTGGGAAACCAAAATAATCCTCCACACCCTAGTACCCAAGGATTCAACTTTGCATATATGTGTGAGCTCCTTGAACATTCAGAATTCTAACAAGGAGTGGGGCTCTAAATACAAAAAAAAGAGTTACTTAGGTGAGGCCAGGCTTAAACTCAAAGCAAATTTTCCCCCAGGGAGCTATCCAGGGTACTACACATCTACCTGAAGTTGTCCTGATCCACTGGACAAGAACCCTCTGCCTGTATCAATGTCTACCTGTCTTCCTAATTTCAACTTGCTTGTCTCTGACTTGTTGACCCCAAGTAACCTAGAAGCCTGTTACCTGCCCCTATCTGTGCCCAATCTGAATCAGAATTTTTTTCCGTAGCCACATCCAAATTTGCCTATTTTTCCAGTTGAACTCCTAAAACAGGGCATCAGAAAAAAGGGACACTTTTATTAGCTTCAACTATTTATACCAATAGTAAGTTGTTATTAGTATATCAACTGCTTTTATATAATGGAGTCTTAAAGTGCTTCAATGGAACTTGCACCTCACAAAAAATTTCCTTGATAGATTCCTTTGCAGTTTAAATTCACATTTACTTTCCAATTCTCTATTCATTTTTGATATGAGTTTTAAAAATCTGAAATTTGAATGAGTCATAGAGGCTTTCTGAACAAAATTACTCTCTAAAATATGTCTCTTACTTTGGCTAATTATAACTTAAAACAGTGGTCCTCAAAATGTAGTCCAAAGACCAGCAGCATCAGTATCACCTGGGAACGTGGTAGAAATGCAAACACTCAGTCCCCAACCCAGATTTAATGAATCAGAAACATTGGGGCTCAGCAATCTCTGTTTTGACAAAGCCCTGCAGGTGACTCTGATGCACAGTTGCCAGCAACTTAGATGTTAATAAGACCATGAACATAAGTTTGAAATTATCTGGTTCTGTTTAACATAATTCCTATTTAGAAACTTTAAATACCAAGGGAACCTAGTGAATAGGTATGGTTGGTCCCAGGGAAATTTTTTATCATTACTTCAGTCATGGGAACTCTGACTACATGTTTTATCGTAGGTGACAACAGTTTTGCAAATTATATGCAAAAAGGCAGTCTGAAACTAGGTAAACTGGTAGATTTTTATTGCTTTACAGATCTATGAGTATGTTTGAAATCTGAGTAGGGTAACATAACTACTCCCATGTCCTTAATCAAAAAATGGTCCACCTTTATCTCAGAAGGAACTCTTCTCAAAAAAGTTCTAAGATTTCCAAGGGACCCAAATGGAAAATTGTGAGTTAGGGAAGAGACATCAAATAACCAGTCAAATTAGTTGGCCCTACTTTGTTGAATAATGCTGTGAAGGATGTGGGCAGCCAGATTATCTTCACATCTGGTGTTATTGCTTTGGCTTATAAAAATGTATCTGTTTTGTCAACTATGGCTAGTTATTAAATTTATGTATGTTATCCTTGTAATTTATGTCCTATTTAGTTGATCCATCATACTAACATTTTGACAAACCCACTAGTAAGATCAACTGTTTTTTGTCTTTTTTTCCCCCAGAAAATATCATTATAACAAATATGTTGGCTAGATTGAAAGAGATTTAGAAATAAAAAGAAAATAAATTTTTACTTTTTAATATTTTGCTTAGCAGAAATCCTTTGTAACATGTGCCATTGTTAAAATTTAATGAATTTGAGTTCTAGCTAAATCACAAAATGTAAGTATCTTTCAAAAAATCTTAGGAGTTAGACTATAAGCAATGGTTACTACTCTTCCCCCTCTCTAGTACTATTAAAGGATCTCATCCTCTGTGTACTATAAACTTTAGTTACTGCCAAACCATGATCATATTTATCATTTATTTACTGTTTAATCTCATTCATTTCAACAAAAAGGCAATAATGAACTTATATTTCACAAGTATGTGTGAATTGCTCCCCTTTTGAAATTTATTTATAGAGGAACCAAAATTATTTAGTATTTTTAGAGAATGAAATTTATCTGACATTCCTAAGGAATGATTTAAAGATAATAAGTACTTGCTAAAATTTAAAAGTTTCCTGTTTCTGTACACAGATCCCATTTTTATATTTTGAATCAGAATATCTCCAAAATAAGATATTTGTGTATTTTTCTAATAGTGATTTTATGCTCTGTGTTGGGTCACCATTTTCCAGCTATTTGGATTATAAACTTTAGGGAAATAGGCAGAGAATACTGAGAGACTATGTAGCTCTTTCCATAATTATAACCTAAATATGCAATACTTTGTATATCAGAACCACAGTGTAGGATCTGTGGGTGGTCTGTGATCTGCTGATCAAAGGCTCTTGGTTCATATTTCACACCCCCTTAGTGGGGCCAAGATGAGTTGTTTTTTTATCTCCATATGGGTCAGTTCACTTTTTTCAGCTAAACTGCATGACCACCCACTTTCACACCTGACCCTGGTCATCCAGTGTATGCCATTTGTCACAGGATAAAGAAGTCAGAGTGGAGGTTTAAGTGTACCCTTTCCCTAGTCCTGGAAATACTCAGAAAACATGCTCTAATTTGGTAGAGCCCATCTTATCATCTTTTATGAACAATACATTATTTAGAAACTAGTTATAGTACATCCCAGTTCCAGAACCACCAAAATATTACCAAATACTGTGTAAATTTTTTAAAAAATTATTTATTTATTTTTAGTTTTTTTTGGGGGGGGAGATAATTAGGTTTATTTACTTATTTATTTTAATGGAGGTACTGGGGATTGAACCCAGGGCTTTGTGCATGCTAAGCAGGTATTCTACCACTGAGCTATACCCGCCCCCTATTGTGTAAATTTTTAACGCTATGCTAAAATAATTGGAAATCTAGAGATACATAGTCATATAGAAATTTTGAGGCTAAAAATGTCCTGCAGACTGAAGGGAAAGCAACAATCTTTGCTGTGTATGCTCTGTAAAATATTTAGAAGTTCAACTCTTCCTTATTACCTGCCTTTGTGCTTAAATAAAGTTATCATGTTTTTCACCAACAATTCAAGGGCTTTTTGGGCTAGAAGAAATTAGATCTAATAGGCCCTGGTTACTAATAACTTAAGATCAGATAATATGTCTTTAATACAGGGACAATGCAGAACAAAAAAGCATTAAATTCCACAGAGTTAAATACTGTCATACATTTTTATATCAGACCACAGCTTTAACACAGTGTCTGGCTAGAGTAATGTTGTTTGTCCATCCAACATACTTATTGAGCACCAGCCATATGCTGTGAATGCAGAGCTTAATAAGCTAATTCAATAACATCAAAAAGCTTAAAGTTTCCTGGTGAAGAAAGATAAAGAAGTGCTGAAATTAGTATATGGAAAAGACATTATAGAAGTACGGAGGAATAGGTGACTAATTTTTCCCAGGGATGAATGGAAGGAGGGTATAGAGAGGGGAAGTTAAGATCAGAGAGGCTTCACAGAGCACCAGAGCCAGGTAGAAAGTTTGGTATTAGGTGGACTTAGTTACAATTCTGAATTTTTCATTTAATATCTGTGAGGTCTTTGAGAAATCACTGAACGTTTTTCAGGCTCAGGTTCCTCACCTGTAAAATATAGGTAATACAAATTTTTACAAGTTGTTATGAGAGCTAAATGAATTAATGAAGAACATATGCCTGGAGTATAGTGGACTCTCAGCAAATAGTGGTCATTAATATTGGCTACTATTAAGAGATAGCTGTCTAGGAAGACTGGGATAGGGAAGAGACAACAACATGTGCATATATTTGACTGGAATATGAAGTGGTAGATGAAACTAGGAAGATAGTCAGAGACCAGATGGTGAAAGAATTTAAACATTTGCATTCAGAGCTAAGGAATTTGGATATTTTACTGGAGATGATGGAAGAATTATTGAAGAATTTTGATTACTGGGCTGCCAGTGAGGAGGGTAGATTGGGAGAAAATAAATTCAAAGTCAGAAAGACCAGTCAAGAGGAATCATTACTATTATTAGTTCAAGTAACTATTTTATAAGGTGAACTGAGACAATAGCCATTGGGATAAAGCAAACATTTAAAAGTATTTGAGATAGAAATAAAAAAGACTTGTTAAGCTGAAAGCTTTGTAAAATAGGAGTCTATTAAAACCATTGAGTTGAAGAAGGGGCTTTAATTATTTTTTTTTAAATGAGAGAAATGTGTGCATGTTTATATGCTAAGGGGAATGTTGAATGAATGAACATATATGAAAGTTAAATTTTATACAGAAGCAAAGTAATACATTCACAGTGAGGAAGCTTCTTAATATATGTGATGTGGTGTATTTATCAAATGAGTAAAACAAGAGAAAAGGACAAATTCATTCATTCAGAAAATATTTACTGAGCCTTCTTATGTTCTGGGCATTAAGCTAGGTGCTGGAGGGAATAAATACACAAATATATCATATACCACATGTTGATTGGTGTTATGAAGAAAAAGCAGGGTGAGGATAGATAGTCATGGGGATGGTGTTTTGGAATGGATGGTGGTAGGAAGACTCTGAGCAATAAACCAGGTGGTTGGTGGAGGTCATTAATTATTTTGGAGAAGATTAAGTGAGGAGTAGGTTGGTAGAGTTAAATCAAGAATTCAGTTTGAATCGGTTAAGTTTGAAGTACCTATTAGATATCCAAGTAGAATAGGCAGTTGCATATACAAGTCATGATTTCAAGAAAGAGTTTGTGGTTGGAGACAAAATTTGAGAGTCCGTAGCATATAGATGGGATTTAAAGCCGTGGAATGGGATGGAATATGGGAATACCTAGGATGTTGGGGAAGGTAGAGGTTGAGGACTGAGCCCTGAAGTTCCAACTTTTAGAGATTAGGAAGATGAGGGATGATCCAGCAAAGAACGCTGAGAAGAAATAGCTGATGATATATGAGGAAAATGAACAATGTTTTGTTCTGAAGGCCAAGTGAAGAAAATGTTTAAAGAAAGAGGGAGTCATGAAATGCATTAAATGCTAATGAGTGGTCCAGCAAATTGAAGTCTGTAACAGCTTGTTTTTTGCTGATGGGAAACGTCAGAGGGAGGAAAATAGATGATGTGAGAGGGGATGGGGGTGGGGGGAGAATTGCAGAACAAAGCCTTTGAGTAGGCAATCAGGGATGAGATCCAACGCTCAAAAGGGTTGGCCTAAGAACGCTGTCGGTTCAGCCAAATGGGTGTTTATGTGCCTGTGCGCACACACTCACATATTTTCACTCTTTTTAGCCCCATGTTCCCACTACTTTCAAAGCTTTCATTTTTACAGAATCATATTCGTAAAGTACACTTTCTCACTGGAATTTTAAGCAGAGTAGGTAGGAGTGCTCTATTAGTGATCTTTGTCTGCAATTCAGTGATAATCTTTGTGGTCCGCTTTACTTTGCTAGTGCTGGACGCTAGATAGTAAAATAAATGCAGGGCACAGTTCAATGTTTTTCTTGAGCACAGCACCACAGCCCTAGGTGTAGTAGAGGGAGGGAGTGCTGTTTTATGTTTACCGTTAGAAACCTCTCCAAGGTACTGAGTTGGCTTAGTCGCTGTTGAAATTGCTCTTTTAAGTTCTTTTAAGTGTCAAATGTGGAATCATTTTTTACTTTAGTTTCTGAATTATTTTCATGAGAAGGATCTTGATCATCTCCCGTGTATGAGATTATTTTATTTGTTTCAGTTAAATCGCTAGTGCCTGGTACCTTGTGTGGCTTAGAGTAGCAAAGCAGTAAAGGTTTGATTAGAAGAAGGTATAAAAATGATAATCAATCACAATATCCTCAAAGTGGGGTGGAAGTGAGATTAGTTGGTACATTCTGCCTCCACTGCCGTACGTACAGTCCAATAAGTGGCGTATGTGTGTGTATGTGAACACTGGAAACACTGTATGTCTTCAATAGTATGAAGACAACCAGTATAAATACCGTGAGAGGGACAAGCGGGGGTGGGGGCTGGGCAGGGAGTTAGGGAGCACAGCTGTACTAATTTATTTTAAACGGATTTTCTTCCTGCCTCCAGCTTCTAAGAGGCTAATGGATAATGGACTGAAACCGCCGCCCTATTTGTCACTTAGTACCAAAATGGGCGTGGCTTGGTGTACAGGGCACCTGCTTTTGTGAGCCCTGCAAGAAGATATTCCTGGAATCCTCCCCTGACACTGACTCCAAAGCTCAGGAGGGTCCGCGATTCCCTCATCCTTTTTGGGAATCCTCCCGCCGGCAAGGCAGCTCCATAGACTTGAGAGGGCCTGCTGAGCATGTGTGAACAGCGCCGCGCATGCTCTGTGGAGCGGGCAGGTTTACCGAGGCACTAGCAGAGGATTTTACTACTCCTCTCCTGCTTCCCCCGCCCAGCACGTCCCCCTCCCCTCCTTCCCACTCCTCACCACGCGGTCCCCAGCATCCACCCCCACCCCTCCTTCCCACCCCCCTCCCACCCCAAGGCTGGGGAATCTCCATTGACGTTCGGGTGACGCGGCTGTGCCGCCGCCGTGGGGGGTTCCAGGCGCCGCACAGGTAACGCCGTCGCTGCCGCCATATTGACAGAGCTGGGAGCTGGGAGGGGGCCCGAGGAAGCGGGGTTGAGGGGGAGTCACCACCAAGCGACAGTCGCGGCGGCAGCAGTGGTGAGCACGAGCTGAGCGGCAGCTCTTGGAGAGGCAGCACAGAGTTGTCTTCTCTATGGGGAGCAGCAGCCTGCGGTGACGGCGACCCCTCGCTCCCAGTCTCTGAAGGACCCCTCGGCGAGGGCAGCTGTCGCTGAAGGCGAGGCTGGGGATCTCGGCGGCGGCGGCAGTGGCAGGCAAGCTCAAAAGACGGGATGCGGGGCCGCGCGGGCGGTTGGCAGCTCCTGTTCGAGTGCTCCTGAAGGGGGGATGCTACCGTTCGCTCCCCAAGACGAGCCCGGGGACCAAGAAATGGAGGTGTTCGGCGGCAGCGCAAGCAGCGGCGAGGTTAGTGTGGTGGCCAAGAGGGGCTGGAGCTACCCCTCTCCTCTCAGGACCGTTGCCGGGGCCCGAGAGAGAAGGGGCGTGGGGCTGGAAAGCGTGGTGCCCAGGCAAGCCCCCTTGAGGCTGCGGGGCGGCGGAGCACGCTCTGCCCAAACTGCAGTTTCGCTCCGGAGTAGGCGGGTGAGTGCAGCCCGGGCCTCGGGCGGAGTGACTGCCTCGCGGGCCACGCCGGAGTTGTAACTAAGTTTCTTTACTTTGCGACCTGAAGTGAAACCGGGGGATGCACCAGGTGCCTCGCCGGGCTCCGCGTGTACCACTTTCTCTTTGGCGCCCAGTTTGCTCGCTGGGAGCACGTTGGGGGACAGCTGCTAACTCCAGCTCTCTGTTGAACCCTGGGTGCTTTAGGAGCCCAGCGCAACAAAAACACACCAAGGTGGCGAACTCTGGGGATATTTGCACATAGGGATGATTGCTCCTTAGTTGTTTAGCTTTTTCTTTTCTTGGTGGCTTGTGGTTCTTTGTAACAACTCAAGCGGAGATAACTGGAGGCCAGGTTTCTTTATCTACATTCAGGTGATGTTCTGCTGCCTCCTTTGCGGTCCTCTGAATTCTACCACCCTCTTCCTCCCGCCCCTTTTCCCTTGCCCAACTGCTGTACCCGCCCCGTTGGTCAGTAAAAGCAGACGCAAAGTAAACCTCAGCCTTTATAAGAAAAATCGTTGGTAAGACAGTGAGGTTTAACCAAGATATTTTGGTTCGCCTCTCTTCCCACTCTTTTTACTTCTGAAACTGTTCTGGTTTGGCTTTGGTCAGCTGTGCAGTGAGAACTTAGATGTGGACAGGTACTTTGTTTTTATTATTGTTGGTTTGTTGTTATTATTATTAAAAGCAGGCAGCATTTAAACACAAAAAGAGCCTTTGGGATAGAAGATTGGATCCTTTTCTGATAACCTAATCAATTGACAGCCTAGTAGTACAGTAGAGGCCATCATAGATCTCCTAAAGATGTTGAATGCCAGCTTGATTCACAGTGGAATATTTTGAGGTAGGACTCGCAATCCTCCACATCTCTCGGTTCAAATTTGTCTTTAAGTACTTGCTTCATCCTTAAAAATACACTTTGGACTGTTGTCTAAGTTCTTTTTTCTTTTCAAATATCCAACTACACTGGGGTTAAAATTACGTGCCAGAACATTTAACAAGAAATGTAGTGGAAATATGGAAGAAGTCTAAAGTTGAACCCCTCTCTGCTAAAAGGAAGTATGTAACTAGTTAACTAAGGAATTCCAAAATACATTTTAATATTCTGCATCCCTTAAGAACAAGATAAATGAAGAGGGGTTTATTTCTTCTTGGAATGTAGGAATGTTTCTTACTTGCAAGAATTTTCTAGAAGACTGTTGAAGGGAAGAGGAATTTTGTTTTGTTCATATACACAATCTGTTGACTTCTAGTTCCAGGCATCTAGTTTATAAAAAGAGTCAAATGCTTGTATGTAAGGTTGGGATGGGAGGGGGGAGCCGTTCGCATGCCTACTATTTATTGTTTTTGTTAACTTTGAATATAGAAATGTTTTAAATTGTAATTACCGCATATGGTTTTTTTTATTGTTTACAGTATGTTTTAGGTATTATAGAGATTTAACAATGGGTCTCTCTACCTCAGCAATTTGGAAAAATACTGGAGTGGAAATTGTTAATCCCTATGAAGTAAAACGAAAGGTGAAGGTAATGTGGTAAAGATAGTATTTCTGCCTTCTTTTTCTAAAATAGTTATGATTGGTTAGTCACTTGCAAACCTGCAAGTGATTTAATTAAAAATATTCTAGGTGAAAACTAAATGCTACGTCTGAACCTGCTTAGACCTTCTTAGTACTTAGAAGAGGTTTTTTTTTTTGTTGTTGTTGTTGTTGTTGTTGATGTTTGTTTATAATGATATTCTTTTGATAAGAAGGAAACAATTTTACTTCCCAGAATTTATATTTATTTTAATTACGTGTTTGTTGATGTTGGCTTTAGAAATGTTAACCTTTGAGCATGAGCTTTGCAGCCCTCAATCATGATAGTTTTTAGGACTAAGGGTGCTTTCATTGTAGAATATGCTTTTTCGAAATGTTTGAATACTTAAAGAAAATGTAAGTAAGAATATGTTAACTTTAATGTCAAGGGAAATAATTTCTGTCCATTTCTGTGTGTGTTGAATCCTGGTAAAATTAAAGATTATATACACTATCATATATTGTGGAGTCTTTTTCAATATCTTTTTACCTGTCTTGTTTCATGGGCAGTTGTTACCCTTTGACTTAGCATTCAGAAGTGTGAGAATTGGTTGTTTAGACTCTTAACATGTTTTTGCACAGGAAAAAATTATTAAGGATAGTTACATTTTTAGACCAGTAAACAATAGTAAGGTATAATGATGAAAAACCTAACTATTGTTTGTAAAAATGTCCTATGGGAAAATGTCAGAGGTTTCAAACAAGAATTAGTTTGGTTCCAGTGCGAGGTGAAGAATGGGCCTGAAAAAGGGAAATACAGGCTCCATTGGCTTCTGGGAAGAGGGTTCTTGGGAGAGGGGAAAAAAGATAAGCAAGTTTTGGTTGTGAGAGCTCTTGCAGGGACTGTCTCAATTAGTTCTAGTGGGAATAGCGACTTAAAAGGGCATCACCCCTCAGGCAGCCATAATTTTCACTGTTGCCTGGATTCTGTCAGGAACAGGGAAGAGGTGTTACTTAAGATGTGATGAGTATTGGCCATTCCTAGGCAAGAGTCATTAAGAATAGGCTGTTTTAGTAAAGTGGACTTTTCATGAGATAGTGCCATGTGTATTACAGTTTGTGCACTTTGTGTTTTGTTGAAAGAGTGCTTGCTTTCTGGTGAAATTTATTATAGTTTTCAAATTGCATATTATATCATTTATTATATTAAATTATAATTAGTACTTTTATATTTCTCTTTAGCACTACTCCCTTTATTCGAGGAAATTCGTTTTGAAAGTAATACAGTTCACTGCTAAAAACAATTTGGGGTTAAAGCCACAAACTCTAGAAATTTAACCAGCCTGGCAAATATATGGCAGATTGGGAAAAACTGCTAGTTTTAATTAATTTCATGAGACTCTGTAGTAGTAGAGGAAAGAACATGGGCTTTAGAGGCTGATTTAATCTGGGTTCCAATCTCACCTCCAGCTCATACAAGCTGTGTGATCCAAGTTATCTAATCTCTCTGAGCCTCAATTTCTTCATCTGTAAATAGGAGGAAAAACTTCTTCAAGGGTTGATATGTAAAAAATAAATGCTGTACTGGGTTTAATTCACTTGGCAAGATGCTTTGCACATAGTAGGTCTCCAGTTCCTATTCTTTTTCCACAGTCATCATCATGCCCCTTTCCCTGCCCCTAAACTCTGAGTTACTGTCAACTATATTAAAATCTTGGGATTTAGATGGCCATGGTCATAGATCTAGATGTCCCTATTATGAACAGTTTTTCTTAAGACCTCCTTAGATCTGATCGTTTCATCTAAGTATAGTAATCACATTTGTAATCACAGAGTAATTAAGGATAAAATATGAGGTCATATTTAGGAACACTTTGGGGGAAAGGAGAGACAATTTACTAACTTAATTTGTAATAACTTGTTAGTGAGGTGTTTCATTGACATTTATTTGTTTTTTCTCCTGTTCTGAACTTTTGTCGTGGTAGGAACTGGTTCAGTTCATCAGGTGTTTATTGGGTATAAGGCAGTGCAGTACATACTACTGTAATGTGGAATGCCAAAAGATACAACATTCTGGGTCCCACTCCACCCTGATGGGTTTACATTCAGGTAAGCAAGATAGATAAATGCAGAAACTGCTGTTATACAAGTCACAGGACCATCAATAATGATGTTGGTTGTGGTGATGATTTAGGGATGGATCTAATAAGGCCTTGTCAAAGAGGTGCAATTTGAGCAGAGCATTAGAGAGATAGATGAAAGGAGCATATTTCTGGTGAACCGGGACAATATTAAAGGTATGGAGGTGTTCTTGGAGGAAGGAGGAATCTGATATTGCTTGGATTTAAGTCTGAGGTGAGAATGGGGATATAGTGTGAGATGAGGTACTCATCGAAAGATAGGCAAGGCCCACATTGTATGGGGCTTTAAAAACCAGTGTAAGGGTTTTCAGTGTTGTTCTGTAAATGAGAGATACTGAAGGTTTTTGAGTTCGTGAATAACATGATCAGATCTGTGCTTTGAAAAGTAATGGATGACAGTGTATAGGATGGATTGGAGTCGGGGGAGAGACTAAAGGTGGGAAATATTAATCAGTGGAAGTAGTAGTTTTTTTTTTTAGACTAGGACAGAAGAGGTAGAAAGGAGAGGATTGATAGGAGAGACCTTGAAGAGTTAAAATAGAATTTGGCAACAGATTGGGGAGTAAGAGAGATTAGGAGTGTTGTGGTAGGACTTAATTCAATATAACAGATATTTAATGCCTGCCTGCCAATAAAAGTGTCTGTGCTAGCCACTGGACTAATATAAAGATAAACTGATACTTGCAGCATAGGGAGATAAAAAGCTAAAATGAACCTCCCTCTCTCTCATATTGTCTTGAACAAGAGCAAACCATGCTAAAGATTTCTGGTTATGCTTAGCTTGCTTAAAATCTTTACTACCAAAAGTGAATGCACTTATTACTGGCTAAGAAATTTTCCAGTGCTTTAAAAATGGTCCTTAGGCCTGTAATTTTTGCTTTATCAATATTCATCTTAAATAGCAACCCTCGGTGCAGAGGGCTGTGCTGAAAATAGTGACTGGTGCTTCTTTCTGGAATGTGGAAAAGAGAACAGGGACATTTGTATTTCTTATATGCTTTCACCAAGTTCATTTAGAATAGAAATGGGGGAGTGGTCAGTAGGGCTCTGACCCCTCCCCATCACTGGTGCCTTCCCAGTTTCTCCAAGACTTTATTCCTTTAAACCAGTCTGATCTGGAAATATTCAGGTCAGTTCCTTGAGGGCAGGGCCTCTGTATTTCCTACCTTGATTATTTCATCAAGAGGGCTAATCATTACCTCACCATTCATAATAAGGCCTGACTTGGTGCTGTTTGTTTCTTAGGCCATATGGTTGTTTCAGTACCACCCCTCTCATAGCTTCTCTTATCTGTAATTTTGAGGGGGAAATATAAGATTTTCTCTCTTCCTGTAATTTACCTTTTGGTGGATGCTGTCATTGTCTCTAGCAGCAGTTGTGAAGATCTGGTAAGCACTTGGAATCTTGAGGTCTTATCTTTTAGTACTTTGTTAGAATTTGCTATATAATGTTTACACATTTATGTTCTTTCCAAAGATTATTTACTGTTCTTGATGTTAGTCGGGTTTTTTTTGTTATTTTGTTTTCTTTTTGTTTGTTTTTAGGTGGGAAGGGAGTTGGATGGGAGAGAGATTTAGAGCTAAGCTTAATCTGGCTTTTGTAGATAATAGTGATGTTTTATGAATTGCCCTGGAGGCATTCTGTGTAACTGATTTTGCTGCTAGATTTTAACCTGTATCTGTACATTAGAAGTAGGTCCTGCTGTGTAAGTGTGGTGTTTGTGTGTGTGTGTGTGTGTGTGTGTGTGTGTGTGAGAGAGAGAGAGAGAGAGAGAGAGATTGAGAGGGAGAGAGTGTGTTTTACTTATTTCTTGCTTCATTTCACAAAATATTGGAGATAGTTTATAGGAAATAAAATCCAATAAAAATTATTTTGGTATTCAGGATAAGGAAAAACATAAACTAGAAGGTATATGGAAAGGATGGAGGATGGGGTTGGAGGGTGAAATGGAACATAGAACACAGGTAAGCAGGCTCTAAGTATCTACTGCACATTTAAAATATAATTGAATTGCAGATTTGGCCTTGGATTTCCTTGGACTGGTTGTTCTCACTTCGGACTATAGATCAGATATACCTGGGAGTTAAAAAAAATTTCCACGCTCGTGCTTCACTCACAGAGATTCATATTTAACTAATCTGGTGGGTGCCTGGGCATCATTCTCCAGATTAGTATGATGTACAGCTCTAGGCCACCGTAAAAAGAGAAATCGTCATATGGTTTTCATTATCCAACAAGAAAAAAGCATATCAGTTTCTAAGCTAGCAGTCAGCTCTAAAATAAATTTTCTATGAGTTGTAATGGTTTTCTATATGTTTTATTCTGTTGTTCTAAGATATGACTGGCAAAGGAATTGTTTGAGTTGTCTTGTGTGCTCTTGCTGTGTAGTTTTGAGAAATTTGCTTTTTCGTAAGAGAAACAAAAATGTCCTGATTTTGATATAGTTTAGCCTTATAATTTAGAAGTTATATGATCTGCATACCTTATTACTAGCTAGGAGATGGTGACTCCGTTGTGAATAAAATATCCCATCACACCTCTAACAAAAATTTCAAAGGCCACAAATAATTAGTCTCACTACAGGACCTGTCTGCCACTCCTGTAAAGGGGATGGGGACAGACCTTAAGAGGAAACATAGTAATTTTAACACCCAATGTAAATTTTTTACCCAAAAGACATTGGAATCCTTTCCATCTTAAATGTATCTCTAAATTTAAGAGAGAAAGATAAGACATTTATTGAACATGTATTATCTCTTCAGTTTTATTCACTGTTCAAAACAGTTTGATAAGAAAAAGTGTATCTTTTTGACAGATGAGAAAGAGACATACATATCAGTGGGAGGCACAGCTGGAATTTGAACCTAGATCATTTTAAGTTTTTAAGTTCATGTTTTTCCCTCTATACATTGTTGTCTCTTTTATAAGGACATTGAAGATAAGGAGAAGATACAGACAAGTTGTTGACAACCATATCAGATGAGTAAATGAGATCAGCTGATTCAATAACTATATTTACTCAGAGGTCAATAAAATCCAACAAGGTTTTTTATAGACATAGACAAGTTTATTCTAAAATTCATATCTAAAAGTATAGGACTAGAATATCAAATAATTTTGGAAAAGAGGACTGAAATGCAAGAAATCACTCTATATGGGATATTAAGGTTTATTATGTTACTGCAAGTAATTAAGACACTGTGGTATTGGAAGAAAAGACACATAGATCAGTGAAACAGAATAGGGAATACAAAATAGATCCACACAAATAGGGTCAACTAATTTCTGAGAAAAGTAAAGAAACAAAATAAAGGTGTTCATATATAAAATGAAAATTAATGTGTTTATGATGATTTTGAGAAGTAAGTAAAATATTTGTTCTTTGCATATAATATTTGACAAGGATAATAAAGTTCTTGTTGTTTTCAACAAAATAACTCTAAGATTGAGTTGTCCTAGACAAAGTATTTCTTTTACCCTGATAAATAACTCAATGGACATTTTAAACTTATTTCACATTCCCAAAGGTATTTTTTTTTAATTTATTTTTAGAAGTACTGGTGATTGAACCCAGGAACTCATGCATGCTAAGCATGTGCTCTACCACTTGAGCTATACCCTCCCCGCTCAAAGGTTGTATTTTAATGAAATTACATGGACCTCACATCTCTAAGAGGTTACTACAGTGAGAATTACTACTAAAGAATGCCATGTATGTACACATCATGTATATATGTGCATTCATCTGTACTACACATAATACATGTATCCTCTGAAAGTAAAATTTCCAAAGCATGTGAGACTGGCCAGATGGCCAGTGCCTTGGCATGGGGAACACTTTGGAGCTATTCAGAATCATTAAAGTCATTAGCTCTGATTTCAAGCAGAGTAAACAAATTCCTGTCTGAACAGTAACCAGGGAAGCAGCTTTTCTTTCATTGGGCCACAGTTTTAAAATGTTCCACAAATATTTTCTAATGTATATATATTATTGATATGCTTAGTTCAACTCATAGTAACCTGTCATTTGCACAACTACCAGTTCTTTTTAAAGTGTGATGATACTTAGATTGGTTTTAATTGGTTCTAAATATTATTTTGTATGCATTCACTCAGCAAATGATTGTTAAATGTCTACTTATGTGTAAGTTTTTGTGTTAGTAGATAGGATTCATTTGGTTATTGTTCCAGGTTTCTACCTTTGATAACTGGAAATCAATTAACTGTATATCCATCCATTCTTCCATAGTCCCAAATAAATGTTTGAAAGGGCAGTATATTATGTCACAAAGACCAACAAATTTAAGCTGATAGAAAGCTTTTTAAAATTAAAAATTTTCTGAGGTATTAATGTTTTAATTCCATACTCCTGTGAAATTGCTCATAGGTTCATTGATAGCTCCTTTCCACTCCTTGCTTTTTTTTTTTTTTTTTTCAATATTGATGGCTTTAAAAACTGTTAACAGATTTCCTCCTATTTAAGTCAACTGTTAATAGTGGAGCCTCAGTATGTATGGCAATTCAATTTACATCTTATTTTTGTCTTAATGTACCTCTCCTTACTCCTGGCATTGGATTATGGCAGTTGGAGAGGATTATTATGTTTGGATGTATGTCTCTTTTGCTTTTATTTAGTGCTCTCCTACAAACATGGGAAAAAGAAACTTATTTTTATTAATGAATTGCCTTTGAATTTGGGTCTCTTAGTTCTTGAGGTTGAAATAATGAAGAGTCTAGAGGTTAGTTTTCTGGGTTAGCAAGTTACCCTTCATTGCTAATGATGATTGTGTGTGTGTGTGTTTGTATATTTCACCTCCAACTTGCTGAGGTGTATGCTAAAGTATGGCAGAGAACAAAAATTGCTATTGTAGCAATAATAGTAAATTTTTGAAATTAGATTATTCAGAATCTGAATAGCAAGATGATTAATAGCTAATGTGACCAATTTTAACAGATACATGTAAGCAATCCCTGGGAAACATTGGCTTGGCTAGATAACATAGGGCAGACTTCAGCCCTTTTATTTAAGCTATCAGGCTGTATCTTGCAGAGAGATTATTAAGAGGGCTATGACATGGCTCTTTTTCTAGAAATAACATTTCTGAAGATAGTGATTTTGAATTAGGGTATTGTTTTGGAGACTCATCCCAATTGAATAAATTTAGTAACTTTAGAGTCATTATTTCTTTTTAACAGAAATGTCATCATTATTTCAGTTTTTACATTTTTAGATTCTGTGTTCTAAAAAGCTATGTACTTGACTTTCCTTGTTTTAAATCCCTGTAACACTTAGTATGGTATAAGTGAAATATTGAAAACAATTTGGTTGAATTACACCAGTTCCAAAAAGTAAATATTCTTACCTATTAGTCTATTGTTGGGATTAACAGCTTCTAAAATCTAATGTACTCTTCTTCCTTCAGGGAGGTGATTATTATAGGTTTCTGCCAATTAAGTTACTGGTTTCAAGAAACATGGAAAATCCATTTTGCTGGCCTTTTAAAAATTTTTGTAAGGGTGCAACGGATGTTGGAGTAAAAGTAAATGGAAAATACAGGTTGAGTGTTACAAAATTATGAATATAATCTGGGTGAACCAATATTCTGTGTGTACTGTGGCAATTATAATCCCACAGAGTAGATAACTTTAGTTTGTTTTTTCATTGCTGAACCAACTTGGACTCTTTTTTGCATTTTAAAAATTTATGCTTATAATTATTAAAAAATTATATAGTTTAGACCAAGGGGTGGTAAACTTTTTCTGTTAAGACCCAGATAAATTATTTTAGAGTTTGTTTGCCTTTTTATAACCTCTGTTGCATATTTTTTTAAACAATCATTTAAATGTGTAAAAAAAATTGGCTTATGGGGCCCAGTTTAGACAAATGGCTTCAGAATGTGGTATGCAAAGTTAAGTTTATACTAATCTGCAGACAAAATTTAGGGTTAGAAATCTAACTGAAAAAAAATGAACTTTTGAAATAATTTCCATGCAAGATATAGAATATTAAGAATTTATAGATACTTTTTTTTGAAAAACATCTTATGAAGCAGTAAGCTATGTATTTTTGAAATGATTTTGAAAGAGCTGAATTTCTGTTGGCTGTCAGATTTTAAAATTGAGTCAGAAATGATAAAATGACTACTGGAAATTCTTTATAAAATTAGGGTTCAAAGTTGATTTTAAATGTTTCAAGTAAGAAAATTAATAAAAACTAAGGAAAACCTATGGCAGTTACTTACTGAATTTATTTTTACATTTAATTCATTCAAATTACAAATTCAGTCATTCCATTCCACAGATGTTTTTCCTGGATCAATTATGTTCTAGATAATATGCTAGATAGTGGGGTTATAAAGAGTCATAAGATATGATTGTTTTCCTCTGGGAGCATACAGTGTGATAGAGGGATTGAACAAATACTTAATAAATAAGACAGTGTTTATAGATAGAAGTCTGTGTGTGGTAAGGTGTAAGGGAAAAAGGAAGATGTGACATTGAGTACTGGTAAAGATGAGTTGATGTTCAAAAGCACAGGTAACCCCAAATGGTAAATATCTCAAAGATCATCCATATTTAAATTTGGACTCCGTTTTTATGCTTTGATTTGAACATGGATATGTTTTATCAGCTAATTTATTTTATAGCTGAGCCTTATAATTGTTTTCAAATACCCAACTAACAGAATAGCTTGGAGGTGTACACTTTTGCCCATTCTGAGACTCTCTTTAAAAGATAATTCTTTCACATCAATTTGAAACAGAATCACCCTTTCTTAAATCTCCCCTGAAGCAGTGACAGTGGTTAGGTGTGTATGTTTCAAAGGACTATCCTATTAGGGTAAAAGCAACAGGAGTATTGCATTAAATTAAAGAGCCAGAAATATCAAAGAAAATCATTTAAAATGAATATTGTAGGTGCTATCAGATTTTGTCTAATCAGTGTGTTGACTGTAGAATTCAATCTAAAAGATTAAAAAAATAAAGATGTCTGCTGGGGAAATGGCCAAGACTATGAATAAACCTTTGAAAATATTTTGTAGTTTAAAACTCAGGATACAGATTAAACCTGCTATGTGGAAAGCGAAACAAAAAGACTCTTATTTTTGGAAATGCCTAACTGAAAGACTGTAAGTGAAATTGATAAAGTGTGTTATAGTAAAAATATACAAAGATACCTTTCGCTTCACTCAATTTGTGATTCTTGAAGTAAGAAATCTATGCATGAATATGTGTGTATCTTTATGGGATGATTTGGAAGATTGGTTTCAAGTTGATCAAAAATGATTCTATCATTATTTAAGAGTAATCTTCCCACAGTGGTATGTTAGAACTAAAACTATTAAATCAGTAGCATATGATGATATAGCAGTAAGTTTTGATTCACAGATGTTTTGTACACAAGTAGCATTATTCAACTTTGGTAAATTATTAACTAAAATGTTTCATATATTTTTTCCTGTATTTTCTTTTTGGCAGGAGAATATTTACACATCAGGCATTTACTGAGCACATGTCAGGCACTGTGCTAGCTGTTTTAAGAACATTATATTAATTCTGAAAACAACATGGAGGTTATGATAATATGTTTTGTTGTTGCACAGTGAGGTAAATGTGGGTGTTTGGAAGCTGGATCTGATGTTTGCTGGATCTGATGTTTCCAGGTAACTGCAGGGTTCCCTTGGAACAAATGTTTCTAAGGAACTGTTGGGAGTTTTGTCTAGTTCTATTGACCAAACAAGGGAAGGGAGCTGTGGATTTGAGTAGACAGACACAGTATGCTGGGAGAATAGATGAATTATGAACAAGACATGGTGGAGGGATACCAGTAAGTTTGGAGATAGCCAAGGCAAGGGGATCCTGGTATTCAGTGAGTGTTCTGGGGCACTGATGGTATATCCAACAGTCTGTTAGATTTCCTCTAGTGGCTAGACTTTGGGAAATGTGGGCTAAGGCATTATTTTCCCAGGCATAAGAGATCTGGATGAATATTAAGAGAGATAATAATAACTCTAGTGAAAGAACTATCCCGAGAAAAGGCAGACATTTTAATATAAAGAAGAGTAAGTGTGGCTCACTGGCCTTGGTTAGTGAAAGAATCATCCCAAGCTGAATAGATTAATTAGATGGCCAAGAACTGGAGCCAGAGGCTTATTCCCAGCAGAGTTCAGGCAAAATCTATGGTTTTCATCGAATTACCATCAATGGAAGATGCCCACTGTACGTAGTAGGGCAAAGAGCATTAATAAACCAGTAGCCATAAAGAGGAGTCCCAAAAGTTTGGTTCTCCAGTCCTTCATAGTCAAAATCAAAGGACAAAAGGGCCAGGGTCACTTCCTCTGAACTGTCATTCCAGGCATAAACCCATTCATGAAAATTTTCACTCCTTGAAAATGTGTCTATAATAAGGAGTATAAGGAGAGTGATTAAATTGATGCATCATCAATTATTACATAGTTACAGAGATATAGTGACACTATGATGGCAACAATTAGAATAAGAGTAATGAGAAAAATTTCATTTATGGGGTTCATGGAGAGTACTGGCCTGGTCCAGAGTCTTGGGAGAGCCATCTGTATCAGGTGTCATCTGCATCACTTCCAGGTCAATTTCAGCTTTAGGTCTACAATGGTTTTAGAGGTCCACTCAAGTGGAGAAGCCTTTGTTAAATGTGAAGCATGAATCCAAGAATCAGTGCTTTTAAGTTTAGCAGCACAGGGGTTGGTTAAAAGTACTTGATAGGGTCCCTTCCATCTGGGCTGTAAGGAGTCCTTTAAAAGATGTCTTTTCCAATAAACATAGTCCTCTGGTTGTAAATTGTGGTGTTCTATACCTCCATCCCCTGGGAGCACACTGTAGAAAGATTTTTCAAACAGGTGCTCATTTTTCTTTAGAGCCTTAGTGAGACTTTGACAATAATGTAAAAGACCTTAATTGACTGGCAGTGGCTCATATGATCCTGAGTCAAGAATCATGAATCTTCTAGTAATTATTTCAAAAGGTGACAGTTTGTGTTTTTCAAAGGGTGTAGATCCTAAGTTTAATAGAACTATGGGTAGCCATTTAGGCCAAGGAAGGCTGAAGGCCTCAGGGAGTTTTGCCAATTGAGTTTTGATTATGCCATTGATCTTTCACTAGACCAGAAGATTAAGGATGATTGGCACAGTGGAAATGTAGTATAAGCCAGATCACAAACAGCATTTAGAATTTCTCCAGTGAAATGGATACCTTTATCACTATGTATTTCCAAGGGAATTCCCCAAGTAGGAATAGTCCTTTCCAACAGTATTTTGGCCACTGCAAGGGCAGTTGCTTGTTTGTAAGGAAAGGCTTCTACCCAATGGGAATACATGCAAATCATCACCTGAACATATTTGTATACTTGAGAGGGAAGCAGCTGGATAGAATCTAGGTGCCAGATAGCAAAGGAAGTAGGAGGCAAAAGAAAGTGGCCTTGAAAAGTATGAATTGATTTTCTGGGATTGTACTTAGGACAGATCTGACACCTCTGACATATTTTGGCTGCTTCTGTAGGAAAAGTTTTCCAAAAGTACTGTTTTCCCCAGGTTATCATTTTATCAGTTCCTCAGTGAGTCATTTCATATGTTAATTTTAATATAGTTTTTTGAGTGACTGCAGAAAGAGCAGGGCCGCCATTTGGCCCATACCAAAGCCCAATATGTTGATCAAATGTGCATCCTTCAGAAACCCACCTCTGTTGTCCTTAGATGTAACATGCAATTGCCCATCTCTGATAATATCCTTTAAATCTTGGGTGTCCTTCCAAGTAGTAGCTAATATGGTGTGAATAGAGTGACCAATAGGAGGAGGTTCCTTTATGGAGCTTGAATCTTGTAATGCTGCTTCCTTAGTGGCTCTGTTGGCTAACTGGTTTTCTTTTCCTTCCTCCATGTTGTCTTTGGAATGCCCTAGGACCTTTATTATTGTCAGTTGTTGTGACAGCAAGATTGCATCCAGTAAGGCTTTAACAAAAGGGACATTTTTAATTTCCCACTGAGGTCAGGAAACCTCTCTGTTTCCAAAGCATTCCAAATTCATGAGCTACTCTAAAAGCATACCTGCATAAATGTGTAAATGTTAGTATGTTTGCCAGAGGCCAAAGTGCAGGCATGAGTGGTGCTTATAGTTCAGCTTGTTGGGCTAAAGAAACATTGGATTCAATTATAGTGAAGGGTGTAGTGATAGCATATCCAGTTTTCAGATGCCCATCATCATTTCCTAGATAGGAGTTGTCAGTAAACTAAGAAGCATCTGAGTTGTCTAAAGGTGTTTCCTGTAAATCTAGACATGGACTTGTCAAAAGATCAGTTGTGGTTATGCAATCATGTGTGGTCTCATATGTTAGTGATGGCAGGATTT
Organism: Camelus bactrianus; assembly: GCF_048773025.1. NCBI lineage: Eukaryota > Metazoa > Chordata > Mammalia > Artiodactyla > Camelidae > Camelus > Camelus bactrianus. The sequence continues at coordinate 67,360,643 of NC_133575.1, read as the reverse complement.
AGGGATTTACAATGAGACAAACTGACATTTGGAGAGGAAAACAAGATTTCATAAAATTTCAGCCAGCTAGCAGATTAAGTGTTATGTGTGGTGTGAGTTCAGGAGTGCCTCAACAGAGCGAGGGACAGACACTTGTGAGGAAGACCTTGTAACTATCTCTTTTGTAGCCTGCAGAAGGGCAGTAGTGACTTCTATTGCTCAAAGGCAAGGTGGAAGTCCTTGAATTATGGGGTCCACCTGTTGGCTATAGTAGCTGAAAGGCTTGCATTTGCCCCCCTGGGGTTGAAGAAGCACTCCAGGGGCATTTTGCTAACTCCATACAACTTCATAGTAGAAAAGGAAGAGAATAATTAAGGTTTCCTAAAGCAGAAGCTGTGGCCAACTAAGTTTTTAAGGTTTTAAAAGCTATCTCAGCCTCATTATTCTAAACAAGAGGATTGGGCCCCTTGTCCTTTAAAAGGAAATAAAAGGGTTCTGAATACAAGGAGAAGTTGGGAACCCTGCTTCTACAATGGCCTATTAGCCCAAGGAAGCCTCTCACCTGGCATTTGGTGGCAGGAACGGGAAACCATGATAAGCCCTGAATGTGTGTAGGATCTAGCATCAGCCCTTGGGGTAAACAAATAACTCAAGTATCCTACCTGGGTTTTGTTGACTTAAAGAAAAACACACAACATAAGAGTTGTGAGCTGAAGTTTTATTCAGGGACCTTACTGAGCGCTTTTTTTAAATGCCCAAGAGATAGCCTCTCAGTAGCTCTGAGGGAACTACTGCATAGAGGTAGGGGAGAAGGCAGTATATATATTATTTTTTAGTTAGAGAGTATGTGCAGGCAAGTATACATCTTGCCAAAAGGTTAGTGCTAGTCACAAAGAACAGATATCTCAAATTAATGATTTTAGTGCTTTTCTATGCATGGGAAGCTGCAAGAATCTGGGTTCCTTCAAGTTCTTCTTAAGATATACATCTAACTATCTAAGGGGCCTGCTTGTCCAAGGCACAGAGCATCCTATTATGGTCTTAATTTCCTCTTAGACTATACTGTTGGTCAGTGACTGCAGTGGGTTGTGAGTTAATTCCTATAGGACTGGGTGGTGAGCAGAAACCCTCTTTGCTCTTCTTTGTTTCTATTTTGAACAAATTGGACCTTGTCCCTTGAGACCTTATGTTCTTTGTGTGCTAGCTGAGTGAGGAGTTGTAGACTATCCTTCAGTCTTGCTTTCTCAGTGGGGGAGCATAACAAAAAGCTGTCACCTTATTGGGGTAAAGTAGAGCCATGGACAAAATTTAAATCAGCCAAGTCTTGTCTCAGTATCTGTGAAAAATAAGTAGGGCTTTCTATGTAGCTCTGAGGCATAACAGTCCAAGTAAACTGATGTAATTCCCACGTAAAGGCAATAGTTATCGACTATCTGGATGGACAGGAATGCTGATGAAAGCACTATATAAATGCATGAATGTAAAGAACTGTGTTTAGAGAGATTAACTTGAGAATGCTATGAGGGTTGGGGGCCACAGGATCACATGGTATGACTATAATTGTTTATGGCTTGAAGATCTTGAACAAAATGCCAACTTTGACCATGAGGCTTTCGTCCAGGAAGAATTGGTATGCTATAGGGACTGGTGCATGAGATTATGAGGCTCTTCTGGAGGTATGCCTCAATAGTGAGACGAATTCCTTCCAGAGCCTCAAGCCTGAGAGGGTGTCATCTGAGGTCAAGCAAAGTTTATTAAGGTCTACCTGGATCTTAATTGGTGGTGCTGAATGAATACATCCTATGTCATTTGAAGAGGTGTACCATAGTAGGAAGAACAGAATTTACCAAATCTTTGTGATTGGGAATTGACAAGATAGGAACAAGGAGAAGAATCTCAGTATCAGGACTAGAGTTAGAAGTAGACTTTGAAGGGTCAAGGATTTGTAAGTGTATTTTGCATTTTGGGGAAAAGGAAATATTCATTTTAATTTTTCCAGGAGGTCTTGGCCCAAACGGTGTACATGAGCAGAAGGAACAAGAAGGAACTGGTGAGTTTCTTGAAAAGAGCCTATCTCGAAAGACAAGGGGACCAATTTGCTTACATTCATAACTGTGTTCAGAACTCCCACCACTTATACCTTTTCTATATTCCAAGGAAGAGGGGAGGGCCTTGAGGCTGGTGGAGATCAAGACAGACAAAGTTGCTCCTGTGTCCACAAGAGCAGTACTAGTGTTATCTCCTATAAAAATCTAATTCTCTCAGCAGTTTAAGTGGGAGTATTGGGAAGACCTTGACACTTTCCTTGGAGCATCTGTATTTATGACTGCACAAAAAGTAGGCACTTCTTGAATTTCTCCAAAAGTTTATGAAAAGAGTCAGAGCAAGGGACCTCGGGCTGCTGATACAACCTTCTTTTTAACTTTAGGCAATTTTCCTTCCAATGGCCAGGCCACTGAAAATAGTGGCAGGCACTTGGCTCATGGAAGGGCCCTTATGGGAACTTTGGTCTTTCCATTGAGGTGGCCACTGAGCAGCAGCAGCCAGTTGCTGCAGTTGAAAATTTATGATTTTAGTTGTCTTGCATTTTTCTGTACATTGGATTGTTTTAGATAGCTGATTAGCCAAATTGACTAGATTAGGAGTGGCCATTGTTTCCAATTTAGTTGTGCCCATTTCATCAGTAGTCTGAGTTTCTCACCTAGTCCCCAACAAAGATTGACTTAAAGAGGGTTGAGTATTGTTTACCCCAGCAGATAGATCACAATTTTCCCAGAATACTGTCTTTAGGCGTGAATGATAATCATGAACAGTTTTATCAGGTCTTTGTGTAATAGACTGAATTTTTCCCCACTGACCCAGTCAGTGGCATGGGGAAAAGCCTGAGGAATTGCTTCATGAAGGTCTCCAGCTACCTGAGAAGCTGGTGCCACCACACTGGTGTCCTTTTTGTGGATATCATCTAAAGGGTGAAGCCAGCTGGCAGTAGTTCGCCAGTGTCTGGCTTGATTTTCTTTGACTAAGATTCAGGTTAGTTGATACAAGTCAGTGAAGCCTGGACCATAGGTTTGTATCATAAGGCTAAATTCTGCCAAGTGGAGGGTGTCCTCAGTGACCTTGGGAAATCCCTTGGCTATGACCCATAATTCTTCAGGGGGCCAAGGCCTTTAGTTTACTAGATAGCAAGTGTCATCAGTGTTCAAAGTAGTGACAAAGGGAAAGGTTTTTATGGGAGGGCTAGTAGATATGGGTAAAGATTTTGGAGGAGGAGTAGGAGAATCAGAAAAGATAGAATGGCAGCTCAGCAAGTTCAGGGTAAGTAGGAGCTAAAAGAGAAGGAGGGGAGAAAGAGACCTCTTGAGCCTTTACTGGAGTATTTAGACAAGAGCATAGATCTTTATTTGTAGCAGGGACTTGGAAACAGTATCGTGAAGTGAAGCAATTTTAAAGTTACAAACCTTTTGGTTTTCATGACCTCACTGTGAGGCTTCAATGTACCAATTGAAGTAGGCTTCCCACTCTGTTTGTTTAGTTTTAGACCCTTTAGCTTCTAATTGTGCACACAAAAAAAGACCAATTTTAAAATTTCAAAAGTTCCCCATTGTGGCCAGATCAATTTTATGTCATCTCTGGTATACCATTGCCATTTACCCAGGTAAGCATAAGAGGCAGCTCCATACTTTTTGTACAGGTACCTAGCAGGATTCCCAGATGTGTAAGAATCCAACCCCCATAACAGTCTTAGACTGTGACATCCCGTTGTAATGCACTCACCAAAAGGGAGCAAGCCCTTAAGCAATTGAATGAACAAAAGACACCCAGAATAAAAGTCTGAATCTCAAGCAAGGATGGAGGTTCAGGACCAAGAGGTTACCACTCAGACCAAGGACATCTAGGGAGGCAACAGAGCACAAGGGGCTCATGCAGGTATCTTATTCTAATCCATGGTGGCTTTGGAGATGGGAGGAAGACTGCTTTGGATCCCACTTCTGACACCAAAAATGCCAACCAAAAGGACTGAACTGTAAGGAGGCAAAAACACAGTTTATTTGGGATCTTAGAGTGGCAATTTGGAGATCACAGATTCCAGAGGAACACAGAATAGTGTCCCACCAGAAGAAAATAACAGGATTTTTTTTTATAGTAAAAAAGGAGGGAGTTAACATAGGTTTATATAAGTTTTTTACCAAGAAATTGAATTGGAGGGTAAAATTGTTCTTTACATGATTGGATTATGGAACACATCTCATTCATTAATAAGGAAATGTATGTTTTCTTTAGTCTAGGAAAAGTCCAGTTCTCAACATCATTCTTTCCTTTTAGCAACACAGGAGCTATTCAGCAGTTTTAATTTAGAGCATTCAGTGAAAGTCCAGCATGGACCAAAAACATGGAGGTCCTCAGGTCGTGTCTCATTCATTCCTGACATAGTTCTTTTCACACCTCATGCCAACTTTCTCAAAGTAAACTGGATGATATTTGTAAAAGTTGATCCTGTGTTGATATGTGCCACGAGTGTTATTACCCCAGTCTCCTGGGTGCTTATGGTGTTTGCCAGTGTGGTTGTGGCCATGGCTCACATGGCCCATAAGTTTTTGTGTCTTCCTTAGTCTGGATGGCATGTGGACAGCCGAGACCTGTGATCAGTGATCTTTGACGTTACTACTACAATTCACTGAAGGCTCAGTTGATCGTTAACACATTTTTAGCAATAAAGTATTTTTAAACTAAGGTATGTACATTCTTTTAAAAGACATAATGCTTTTGCACACTTAAAAGACTACAGTATAGTGTAAACATAACATATATGCATTGGAAAACCAAAACATTTGTATGACTTACTTTTTTGCAATAATCATTTTCTTATGGTGGTCTGGAACTGAACCTGCTTTATATCCAAGGTATGCCTATATACAGACAGACCTTTATTTTAGGCATATGTGGACCCACCTCTAAATTTAGATCAGATTTACTTAAGTGAAAAAAAATGAAGAACTCTTCTTTCTAAATATGTCAGCAGCTAACCTGTAAACATGAAGCTTATTTGAGAGAGAAAAATTTCTTTATATTAGAACTTCTTAAACATTTTTAACATTAGGTACTATATAAACATAGTGCTTTAGTTTACTAGGTGGAATTTGGGGATCCTGGAGACTACTTGAAAGTTTATAACACTATCAATTTTTTTGTAAAGACTGGTGTCCTATGTATGTTTTGTTAATGATTTACATCACCACTACTTCTCACTTACCTTGTACCTTGTTCTTACCTGCTTGTTTATCTCTCTACTTCTTTCTTCAGTATATCTGTTAACACCAAGTCATGAGCTCCTTGAGTTTAACAGTGAGGAATAGATATATGCTTAATAGCGTTAGAATGGCCAGATTACAATTTTTTTTTTTTTTTTACAAAACTCTGTGCAATTATACATTCATTTTCCCACACCACCTCCAATTTTAAGGATCTGAAGGGAAAATATTTTGACCCTTATGATTTTCTGAGATTTGGTGAGTACAGCAACTCAGTTTAGTATTTCTGTTTGTCCAGAATATTTTAAGGTGATCTATTTAATTCTTTTCTGAGACAGTGAAAATAATTAAAAAGAATTCTTCATTAGGCTCTGGTATGAGAGAGTATTCACTTGGGTTTTGGAGTATTTGAGTATATTGTTACTACCTTTATAATTGTTGATAAGCTTCTAAGAATTTTCTGTAGGGTTTTTTTTTCTCCCCTATTTGGCACTTAATTGGGGGAAACAGTATGTATGCTTGTCTTTTCCAACTATAAATTTTATTTTTGAAATAAAGGTTATTGTCCCAGAGAATTCTGAAAATAGTTTTGTTTTCATACAGGTGAATATGACTTAAGTTTTAGTAAATATCAGTGAATATTGAGGTTTTTCTATAGGAATGAATATTGTCATATTGAAAACCTGGTACCTTGTTGAAGGTGGATGAGGTGGGAGTAATGGAATGTTCTCTTTTTAAAGGCCATTTCTGTGGACTGCATTGATTTTTAGGATATAATGATCTTTTTGACTCATTCAGATTCGTTTTATTTCCAGTTACTTCAGACACAGCTTCATGATAAATTAATCATAAGATGGTATGAATAGAAAGTAACTAGTAACTGAGATGGCAGAGGAAAGCAGTATTATCTTCCTCTGTGGAAAATCCTGAGAGTCATTTTGTAGTAAAATTTCAATTATCAGGATTCTGTCTTAATATTGGTATTAATAACTCTTAATAGCTTTTTTTTTTTTGCTAAATGCACCTCTCCCTATATGTTAATGATGAATCCATTACAGTTTTTTTTCCAATCCCCCATATTCTACATGCTTTTGAGGTAATATGGTGAATAGTGGTGCTATTTATTAAAATTGGGGACCCTGGAGGAAAATAGATTTATATGCGTGTGTGTGTGTGTGAGTGTGTGTGTGTGTGTGTGTGTGTGTGTGTGTGTGATGCGGGAATCACTAATTTGTTTTTGTATTGGTTATTTTTGAGAGACATGTGAGATGAGCAAGTAGAAATGTCAAGTAGGCAGTTGGTTATATGGATCAAGAGCTCAGAAGAGTAGTGTCTGAGTAAATGTGAGTCAAGTCAGTAAATTAGCTATCTGGGGAAAGAATGTGAAGCAAAGATGAGAAGGGGACCCAAGTCCATTTCCTGAGGATCTGCAGTGTTTCAAGGATACTGAAAAGAGCAAAGAAATTGGAGTAAAAGTTTGATACCACAAAGACTCAAATAGGAGAGAGTGGTTAGTCAAATGCAATATGCTGCAGCAAGATCAGGTAAGATAAGAACATCATTAGTGACTTTATTTGTTCTTGCTGAGTTTTCAAGAAGAAAGATGCTAGTCAAATAAATGATGCTGGGTGAGTTACTCATTAAGTTTATTTTTAAATTTACATACAGTAAAATTAACTCTATTTCATGGAAGTTTCTGAGGTTAGACAAATGCATAGAGTTGTGCATCTCTAACCACCACAATCAAGGTACATATATTAGTCCCAACTTCCTCCCCCCAAAAATTCCCATTGCAGCTTACACCTAGACTTAACGTCTGGCAACTGCTAACCCCTTCTCCATACCTTTTAGTTTTACCTTTTCTAGGATGTCATATAAATGGAATCATATAATATATAGCCTTTTGAGGCTGTTTTTTTCCCCATTTACTATATAATGCATTTGAGATTTGTCCATGTTGTTGAATATATCAGTAGACCATTCCTTTTCATTGCTGAGTAGTATTCCCCTTCCTCTGTCCCCCTCCCCTGGAAACCAGTGATATAAATTCTTTCTCTATAGGCTTGCATTTTTCAGAGTGTCATATATATGTAGTCATACAATATTTAGCCTTTTGGGTTTGGGTTCTTTCAGTCAGCAAAATGCATTTAAATTTTATCCAGGTTATTACAAGTATCAATAGTCTTTTCCTTCTTATTGGTGAGTAATATTCTATTTTTTCCATGTTGAAGAACATCTGGAGTGTTTCCAAAAACAATTATGAACAAAGCTGCTATACATTTTCATGTATAGACTTTTGTGTTAACATAAGTTTTCATTTATCTCAGGTAAATAGTCTTCTGCTGTTTTCTGACCTCCATGATTTCTCATGAGAAATCTGTGGTTACTCAATTTGATATTCATGTAATGTGTTTTTTTTCTCACTGCCTTTAAGACTTCTTCCTTTTTTTCTTTTGAGTTAGAGTAGTTTTACTTAAGATATGTTTTGGGGTGGCTTTCTTTAATTTTATCCTTTTTGAGTTTCACTCTGCTTTTTGAAACTATAAATTTATATCTTTTACCAAATTTGGGAAATTCTCAACCATTTTTTAAAAAGAGCTTTATTGAAACATAATTCACATACCACATAATTCACTCATTTAAAATGTACAGTCTAGTGGTTTTAGTGTACAGTATTCACAGATATGTACAACCATCACCACAGTCAATTTTAGAACTTTTTTGTCACATCAAAAAGAAACCATTTACCCTTTAGCTATCACCCCCATATCCCCATTCCTCAGTTCTAAAGAACCACTGATTTACTTTCTGGCTGTACAGACTTTCCTCTTCTAAACATTTTCTTTGATGGAATTGCCATTATTTATTTAAGTGATTTTTTTTTCTGTACTACTCTTTTCTTTTTCTGGAATATAAATGATATAGATTTGAGATCTTCTGATAACTGTTCTGCATGTATCTGAGGCTCTGTTTATTTGCTTTTAATCATTTTCACTCTCTTCTTCATATTGATTAATTTCTATTGGTCTAGCTTCAAGTTTACTATTTCCTCTGTCATCTCCATTCTTTTATTGAGCCATCCAGTAATTTTTTTAAAAAATCATACATCATAATTTTTAAAAAGTTCTAAAATTATTTACATTTGCTTATTTTTATAGTTTCTTTTTCTCTGCTTAGAACTTTATATCTTCCAATTCAAGTGTATTTGGTTTTACCCAAAAGAGCATAATTATAATAGCTGCTCAAAGTCCTTGTCAGATATTTTAACATTGGAGTTATCCTGAAATTGATAGCTGTTGATTTTGATTGTATCAGCAGACAATTTACATAGTTAGGTTGAGACTTTAAAGTTTTACCTTACCATCTCTGGATGATGGTTCCAATGTTAATTATGTTTTCAGAGTGTTTGGGTCATCACCCTACATGTATCATTCAGTGTCTGTGCTAACTCAGTGGTTAGTCTGAGACTTGAGCAGTGGTTGATACTGCAGCTCAATTTTGTTAGACTTCTTTGGTTCTGTTCCACACATGTGCAGTTTGTTGTTGAGACCAGGACTTGTATATATTCATACACAGAATGATAGGCTCTCCTTCTCCTGTTCTATCTTCTCCATGTTTTCTTCTGTGGACTCTCCTGTTTCCATGGATTTTTTATTCTTGTTCCTCTGACCAGAAATTTGAGTTTCTCTCAGAGTCTTGGCCTTTCATGCTGTTACTTAGCTTTGCATTAGTGGGGCTCTCTGGGTGAACAGAAGGAGAGAGTTGAAAAAAAAAAAACAGGGATTATTACACACTATTCTTATATGGGCCTCTTTTTTCTGGTTCCTTTGATGAGAGAGGTTTTCTCTTGACTGGGGCTTGACTTGGAGCAGGAATGGTAGTCAAAAAAGGGGAGAAAGAGTGGGGAAAAAAAATTAGGGTTTTCTTATGCTCACCAAATGTGCATCTTTTTCTGGTCCTCTGTTCAGAAAGTGGGATTTCTCTTGGAAATTTTGTTTGTGCAGGATTTCCATGACTCAGGCCTCTCCTTGGGTCAAAATCAAGAGCTAAAAGTGGAAAATAAACCCAAGAAATAGGTATTATTCACATTTTTAGATTGAGACTTTCAAGTTTATCTCCTTCCCTAATCTGCTTGATATTATTTAATTTTCAGAGTCCTCAGGTAGTCACTTTCTGTATTTTCTCCAAATTTTATAGTTAATAATCAGAGGAGAGAGGGTTTTATTCCATCTTGGCTGTCACCAGAAGCTCTGTTTAACTTACTTTCATCTTCTCTCTTTCTGTGTTTTTTTCCTTATTTTTTAAAACTATTTTTTGTGAACTCTTATAAATAGGCAGTGGTAAAATTTACTTTTTTAGACCGTCTTGCTGTTGCTTAATTTTTAAACATCTTAGATCAGTGGTTAGCAGACTTTCTGTAAAGGGCCAAATAGTAAATATTTTAGGCTTTGCAGACATAGGATCTCTGTCAGCTGGTAACTCTGCTGTTGAAGTGAGAAAGCAGCCATAGATCGTATGGAAACAAATGAATATGTCTGTATTCCAGTAAAATTTTATTTACAAAAGCAGTGGGCCAGATTTGGCCCATGGTCCACAGCTTGCAGACCATTGATCTAAGTCCTCTTTCCTGAGGTACTACTTGAAGTGTGTTATTACCCATGAAGCTTTGTATGTTGAAATAATTTCGTTTCCATGGTCACTTATATTTTTCTCCTATAGTTTATTATTATGTAGAAAAACTCAAAATTTAATTGAACTGAATGAAAGAAAAGGAATTCACAACAGTGCAATTATGTAGAATTTTTCCCATCCTAACTTGCTTTGAATATATCCCCACAATAAATTTCTTCTGTGGCAGTTTTTCCCTGACTCATAAATATTTGGTTGGGGACAGTCCTAATGCAAGTGTACAGGTCATATGTTTAGTATATGTTCATTCATCATCGCAAAGCTCTAAACAATATGAAATGAAACACATAGCTCTGAAATTCAAGGATTCTCAAAGACTATCTGGAAATCATATTAATAATGTTCTTTTTCTAAGTACATTCTATGTGTCCTTCGTCCTTTTGTGTTTCAGTAAGTGTGGATCTTGTTAAACTGTAAAGGGCAATGCCTAGGGTTATATTTTTCTTTGTTATTACTTTTGTTCTAGTACTCTCGAACTTCAGTTTTTGAATAATATTTTTCAGGTGAATGGTCTTAAAATGGTTGATGAGCCAATGGAAGAAGGAGAAGCAGATTCTTGCCAAGTAAGTAATTAAGTTAGCTTATTAAGCTACATTTTTTTTAAATATAAGAAAAGAGAATAATAGGCGAGGAGAAAATCTTCTGTGAATTAAAGAAATGTATTCAGGTAAGTTAATAAGCAAATCCAATTATTGATAAAACAGCAACAGTTCAAAATACAGGATAGATTTTCCTGCCAGAAATTCTTTTTTAATTATAATTTTAATTTTTAATATATTTTTGAATGTGTGTATATATATATATATATAATTTTATTGCGGTATTGTCAGTTTACAATATTGTGTCAGTTTCTGGTGTACAGTATAATGCCTCAGTCGTACATGAACATACATATATTCATTTTCATACTCTTTTTCATCATAAGTTACTACAAGATACTGAAAATAGTTCCCTGTGGTATACAGTAGAAACTTGTTGTTTATCTATTTTATATATATTAGTTAGTATCTGCAAATCTTGAACTCCCAATTTATCCCTTCCCACCTCCTTCCCCCTCTGGTAACTATAAATTTGTTTTCTATGTCTCAGAGTCTGTTTCTGTTTTGTAAATAAGTTCGTTTGTCTTTTTTCTTTTTTAGATTCCACATATGACTGATATCAAATGGTATTTTTCTTTCTCTTTGTGGCTTACTTCACTTAGAATGTGACAATCTCCAGGTCCATCCATGTTGCTGCAAGTGGCATTATTTTATTCTTTTTAATGGCTGACTAATATTCCATTGTATAGATGTACCACTGCTGCTTTATCCAGTCATCTGTCAATGGACATTTAGGTTGTTTCCATGTCTTGGCTATTGTATATAGTGCTGCTGTGAACACTGGGGTGCATGTATCTTTTTGAATTAAGGTTCTTTCTGGATATATGCGCAGGAGTGGGCTTGCTGGATCATATGGTAAGTCTGTTTTTAGTCTTCTGGGGAATCTCCATCCTGTTTTCCATACTGGCTACACCAAACTACATTCCCTCCAACAGTACAGGAGGGTTCCCTTTTCTCCACACCCTCTCCAGCATTTATTGTTTGTGGAATTTTTAATGATGACCATTCTGACTGGTATGAGATGATACCTCATTGTAGTTTTGATTTGCATTTCTCTGATAATTAGAGATATTGAGCATTTTTTCAAATGCCTATTGGCCATTGGTATGTCTTCATTGGATAACTGCTTATTTAGGTCTTCTGCCCATTTTTGAATTCAATTGTTTGTTTTTTTAGTATTAAGTTATATGAGCTGTTTATATATTCTGGAAATTCAGCTCTTGTCAGTCTTATCTTTTACAAATATTTTCTCCCATTCTGTAGGTTGCCTTTTGTTTTGCTTATGGTTTCCTTTGCTGTGCAAAAGCTTATAGGTTTAATTAGGCCCCATTTGTTAATTTTTGCTTCTATTTCTGTTGCCTGGGTAAACTGTCCTAGAACATTGCTGAGATTTATGTCAGATAATGTTTTGCCTATGTTTTCTTCTAAGAGGTTTAGAGTATCTTGTCTAATGTTTAAGTCATTAAGCCATTTTGAGTTTATTTTTGTGTATGGTGTGAGGGAGCATTCTAACTTCATTGATTTACATGCAGCTGTCCAGTTTTCACAACACTATTTGTTGAACAGACTGCTTTTTCTCCATCCTATGTTCTTGCCTCCTTTGCCAAAGGTTGATTGACCAAAAGTTTGTGGGTTTATTTCTGGGCTTTCTTTTCTGTTCCATTGATCCGTATGTCTGTTTTTGTACTGAAACCATGCTGGTTTGATTACTGTAGCTATGTAGTATTGTCTGAAGTTTGGCAGAATTATTCCTCCAGATTAATTCTTTTTCTTCAGTATTGCTTTGGCAATTCTGAGTCTTTTGTGATTCCATATAGATTTTAGGATTATTTGTTCTAGTTCTGTGAAAAATGTCCTGGGTAATTTGCTAGGGATTGCATTAAATCTGTAGATTGCTTTGGGTAGTATGACCATTTTAACAATATTAATTCTTCCAATCCAAGAACATGGGGTATCTTTCCACTTTTTTAAGTCATCTTTAATTTCCTGAATCAATGTTTTGTAGTTCTCTGCATATAAGTCTTTCACTACTTTGGTCATATTTATTCCTAAGTATTTTATTTTTTTTTAGATGCAATTTTAAAAGAGATTGTTTCCTTCCTTCCCTTTCCTGATATTTCATTGTTAATGTAAAGACATGCCACATATTTCTGCATGTTAATCTCATATCCTGCTGCCTAGCTGAATTCTTTTTATCAGCTCTAGTAGTTTTTGTGTGGCACCTTTGGGGTTTTCTATATATAGTATCATGTCACCTGCATATAATGACAATTTTACCTCTTTCTTTCCAATTTGGGTCCCTTTAATTTCTTACTCTTGTTTTATTCCTATGGCTAGGACTTCCAATACTATATGGAATAGGAGTGGGAAGAGTGGGCATCCTTGTCTTGTTCCAGATTTTAGTGGGAAAGCTTTCAACTTATCACCATTGAGTATAATGTTGGCTGTAGGTTTGTCATTAATAGCTTTTATTATGTTGAGATATGTTCCCTCTATACCCACTTTGGTAAGGGTTTTTATCATAAATGGGTGTCAAATTTTATTAAATGCTTTTTCTGTGTCTGTTGAGATGATCATGTGATTTTTGTCCTTTATCTTGTTGATGTGATGTATCATGTTGATTAATTTGCATATGTTGAACCATCCTTGTGTCCCCGGGATGAATACAACTTGATCAAAGTGTATGATCTTTCTTATGTGCTGTGGGATTCTGTTTGCTAATATTTTGTTGAGGATTTTGACATCTATGTTCATCAATGATATTGGCCTGTAGTTTTCTTTTTTGATAGTGTCTTTGTCTAACTTTAGTTTGAGGGTGAAGGTGGCTTCATAGAATGAGTTTGGGAATTTTCCCTCCTCTTCAATTTTTGGAAGGTTTGAGAAGGACTGGTATGAGCTCTTCTTTATATGTTTGATAGAATTCCCCAGTGAAGCCACCTGGTCCTGGACTTTTGTTTGCAGGGAGGTTTTTTGTTGCTGATTCTATTTCACTTCTGGTGGTTGATCTGTCCAAATTATCTATTTCTTCTTGATTCAGTTTTGGTGGACTGTATGTTTCCAGAAACTTGTCCATTTCTCTAAGTTGTCCAATTTATTACCATACAGTTTTTCACAGTATTTTCTGATGATTTTTTTTAAATTTCTGTGGCATTTGTTTAATTTCTTTATTTTCATTTCTTATTTTATTTGTGTCCTCTCTCTTTTCTTATTGGTGATCTTAGCCAGAGGTGTGTCAATTTTGTTTTCTATTTCAGAAAACCAACTCTTGGTTTGATTGATTTTTTCCTATTGTTTTTTTTTTTTAAATCTCTATTTTATTTATTTCCTCCTGGATCCTTATTATTTCTTTTCTTCTGCTGACTTTAGGTTATGCATGTTCTTTTAGGTGATAGGTTTGGTTGTTTATTTGAGATTCTTGTTTTTTGAGGAAGGAGGCCTGTATCGTTATGATCTTCCCTCTTAAGACTGCTTTTGCTGCATCCCATAGATTTTGTGTCATTTTGTTTTCATTGTCATTTCTCTCAAGGTATTTTTTTAATTTCTCCTTTGACTTCATTGTTGACCCATTTTTTTTTAGTAGCATGTTGTTTAGTCTCCTTGATGCCTTTTTTTCTCATTTGTTTTCCTGTGGTTGATTTCTAGTTTCATGCTATTGTGGTCAGAGAAGATGCTTGGAATAATTTCTGTCCTCTTAAATTTGTTGAGGCTTCTTTTGTGCCCACGTGCGTGGTCTATCCTAGAGAATATTCCATGAGCACTTGAAAAGAATGTATATTCTTTTGGGGGCATCCCAAAAATGTAAAGTCCTAAAAATATCCTAAAAATATCAACCAAGTCCAACTGTTTTATTGTGTCATTTAGTATCTCTGTTGCTTTATTGATTTTCTGTTTGGAAGACCTGTCCAATGATGTAAGTGGGGTGTTAAAGTCTCCTACTATAATTGTATTCCCATTAATTTCTCCCTTTATGTCTGTTAGTATTTGTTTTATATATTTAGGTGCTCCTGTATTGGGTGCATGTATTTTAACAAGTGTAATATCTTCATCTTATATTGATTCCTTGGTCATTATATAGTGTCTTTCATTATCTCTCTTTATGGCCTTTGTTTTAAGGTCTATTTTGTCTCATATGAGTATTGCTACTCCCACTTTCTTGTCATTTCCATTTGCATGAAATAATCTTTTTCCGTCCTCTCACTTTCAATCTATATATGTCCTTCACTCTAAAGTGGGTCTCTTGTGGGCAGCATATTGTAGGCTTTTGTTTTATTATCCAATCTGTCACTCTGTGTCTTTTGCTTGGAGCATTTAGTCCATTGACATTTATAGTAATTATTGATAGAAGTGTGTTTGTTGACATTTTAAACTTTGTTTTCCAGGTGATTTTGTATTTTTCCTTTGTTCCTTTCTTTTCCTTTTTGTGGTTTGATAATTTTTTTTTGTATTAACTTGGTTTCTTTTTGGTTGTGACTCTATTTTATGTCTTTGATTTGTGGTTACCCTGTTTTTCAAATAAGTTAACCCCTTATTATATCTGTTTCCTTTAGACTGATAGTTATGTAGGCTCAAACACATCCTAAAAAGAATGAAGAAATGAGAATAAGAGAGAGGGAAAAAATCTGTATTTTCTTGCTCTCCTCTCCTACCTTTAATAATTTTGATGTCCTCTTTTACATCGTCACGTTTAATCTGTTCAACTCATTGTAGTTATTGCATTTGCAGTTATGTTTTTTCTTCATTTCTTTAACATCCTGCTTCTTTTCTATTTAGTGTAGACTTTTTCAATATTTCTTTTAGCATAGGTTTAGTATTGCTGAATTCTTCTAGTTTTTGCTTGTCTGTGAAATTCTTTATGTCTCCTTCTATTCTAAAGGATAATCTTGATGGATAGTGTATCCTATGTTGCATCTTTTTCCCATTCAGAACTTTGAATATATCTTGCCACTCCCATCTGACCTGAAGTGTTTGTGTTGAGAAATCAGCTGAAAGCCTAATGTGGGTTCCCTTGTAACTAACTCTTTGTTTTTCTTTTACTGCCTTTAGAATAATTTCTTTATCTTTAACGTTGGCCGTCTTAATTATAATATGTCTTGATGTAGGTCTGTTTGGTATTTTCTTGTTTGGGACCCTCTGTGCCTCCTGTACTTGGATATCTGTTTCCTTCTTTAGGTTAGGAAAGTTTTCAGTCATAATTTCTTCAAATACCTTTTCAATTTCCTTTTCTCTTTCTTCTTCTTCTGGGACCCATATTATGCATAGTTTAGCACATTTATATTATCCCATAGGTCCCTTATGCTGCTTTCATTGGTTTTTATTTGCTTTTCTGTCTGCTGTTGTGATTGGGTGACTTCTGTTTTCCTAGTCACTTATTCATTCCTCTGCATTATCTAGTCTGCTTTTGACTGCCTTTATCTTGGCTCTTCTCTCAGCCACTGAGTTTTCTGTTTTTAAGTGGCTCCTCTTTATAGTTTCAATTTTCTTTTTATAGTTTTCTGTCTCTATTCATAGTCTCTCTTATTTCCTTCAGTGCTTTTATTACCCCCTTTGAAGTCATGATCTAGTAGTCTGTCAAGGTGTATTTTGTTCATTTTTTCAAGGGGTTTCTCCTGTTCTTTTAATTGGGAGTGGTTCCTTTGCTTCTTCATTTTACTTATATTCCTTTGGCTCTATGGATTTAGGAGTATCAGTTATCTACTATGTTCTTAAAGGGCTGTTTTTCTTGTTTGTTTTTATTTAAAGTGGGAGCATTCCTGTGTAGACTGTGTGTGTCTGATAGTTTTGTTGCAAGGCTGTTCTTAGTATGGATGGTTGCCGCATCTTTCTTCCATGTGTATTGACTCTTATCCCTTTGATGGGAGGTGTAGTTGGTGTTTTTGTGATCAGAGCCTGCCTTGATTGTTGTTGTTGAGCAAGGCCTCCTTTTTGGTTCTGTTGTCACAGCCTTGACATGGGCTGGTTCTGTTCCCCTGTTGCTGGAATAGAGGCTTCTAGTCCCATTTGTGAGCTGCAGTGTATGGTAGGAAGGATTGGAGGGCTTCAGCTGGGAAGAAGAGTTGCTGAGTATACCTCCGCAGGAGATATCCACTGGGAAGTCCCTTGTTGGTGTTGTCTGTCACTTGTTATGTGGGCTTACAGGGTACTCTTTGTTGAACTGCCTTTGTCCCCACCTTAGCTTGCAGAAATGTAAGCCACCTGCTCTTGTGTTCCTCAGTTTCTAGGATGCCAAGACCACCAGCACAGATTTGCCAATATCAGGGTCTAAGATTTGCCATAGGGAGCTTACACCTGAATCCATGGTGTGCCAAAGGGTCAGTGCAGACCCCAGCCCCACCTCTGCATACAGTACAGTATGCTGGCCTTTTGTAAATACCCCTACTGGGCTTGCCGTGCACCAGAACTCCACTCACTGCCTGTTCATCAGAGAGACTTAGGTTCACAATGGCACCAGAGGAGCAAATTCACCCTCTCTGCCTGGGGCTTTAAACAAATCTCAGTCCCACCTATGAAGTTGCTGTGCCCCTGGGTATGGATTCAGCTTTCAGCCCTACCTCTGTGCAGCAGTGATGGCTATGACCCAGCCCCACTTTTCTTCTCTGGAGAACAAACACACCAACAATGGGAGCCCAGAGGAGGCAGTGACTGTGGGGAAGCTGTGTTGCACACCCATCCTCCCCACACACCATCAGTGGTGCTTTTTTATGGGGGTCCCAGCCTGTTCTGTTTTGCACACACCCCCAGGGAGCACTCACATTTCCCTCCCATCCCTTGAGGCTGCCTTGTGCCATGGGCCCCAGCCCTCTCCCTGGGCTTGTCATTGACCTCCAGCAGCCAGTCCTGGCTTGTCCCTGCTGCTTCATGTCTAGGGCTGAGGATCTCAGGGACCTGCTGTGCCAATTTCTCTTAGTTCTGTCTCCCAAGTGGCTGCCACTTTCTCCTCTGAGCCTCAGAAGCTCGACTTCTGTCCCCACTGACCTCCTGGCTAGAGAGGGGGCATCCCAGCATGAGGGTGCCTTTTTTCCTTTGCTGCTCCTTCCCCACAGGACTGGTCCCTCACTGATTTTCTTTTTCTTTTCCTTTTCCTTTTCCTTTTTTTCCTTTTCCTTTTCCTTCATTTTGTGAGAATCCTCCAGTATTTCAAAATGAGAGACACTCTGCTGGAGTTCAGTAGGTGTTCTGTGAGATTCAGTGGGTTTGTAGATGTAATTCTTGGTGTATTTGTAGGAGAGGGCAAGCTGTGAATTTCTCTACTCTGCCATCTTGGCACCTGCTCCCCCCCAACCTAGAAATTCTTATACAGAAATTTGTCTTACAAAAAAAAATTATCAGGTTAAAATTTACATGTCATGAAATTCAACTATTTTAAGTGTAATGGATGAAATTTTTATTGCCAGTATATGAGTAACTAGATTATTTCAATATAGAATCCTCTGAATTAAATAATATTGTCTTCAACTTTAGGGTATTAAGGACATCTAACATGAAAATATTTAACTATAAGGATAACCTGAGGTCATTTAAAATCTGTTTTGCTTTCAAAAAGGATTGCATATAAATTACTTTAGAAATTTCTAAATAGTTTAAAAGACTGCTTAGCTATTATGCCATTCTGTTCAAGGCCAGTAATCCTAGTCTCTCATTTTACAATATCTTATTATACAGAAAAGTGTTCTTAAGGTTTTAGGGAGGATCTTACTAAAGTAAACATCCCCATTAATGTTGCTATTCTGATTGTTATTTCTTTGGATATTTTCATAGAATTAGAGATATTTTAAGGCTAGAAGGAGCCTCAGAGATAGTATTCTGTAATATTTTCACTTTATTGATAAGTCTGCTGAGACCGGGAGAGTTTCTGATTTATAGTAGGCCATAAAACTAACAAGTAGCAGAATCAAGACTTAATGACCCAGTGTGACTTACGTTAGGTCAGCTGTGTATTGTGTAGACTCAGACTAGTAGAAAATAACCTTGGTGTCCTTTTTTCCCCCTGAAACTGGTTCATAAGTGAATTTTTCTCAGATAGGTATGGGCAGAGAGATTTAAATTGGATTTGTGCAAGACTCTTCTTTGAAATGTTCTATGTAAAAATCAGCTGTCTCTGCACATACTGATGATGTAGCAGTAATCTCAGTTCTGATTAACAAGATGAGAGGTAAAATGTCATTTTAGCTTTTGCAATTTACTTAGTATTAATAACTTTTATGTTAATTTTGAGTACAATTAAATTAAACTTGTATCAAAATCATCTAGAGCTTTATTTATACATTATATGGACTAAGGAATAGAAATATTTATGTCGCTAGTTTATAAAAGACAAAAGAGTATTAGAAAATACAAAGGCACTGGGGAAGGGTGTGTTTCAGTGTTAATAAATTAGCATGGAAATACCATGTCCCATACCACAGGAGGAAGAAAAAATGTGTGTGTGTATATATGTATGTGTACATGTGTAGCCAACATAAACACGTAGACATACATGGGATTATTGTCAAATATTTACCTTTCTAATTTTAGTAAAAAGTGAGTCAACAAGTACAGTTTTAATGGAAAGGCTGTAGAGATACACAATGCTAGATGCTAATGTGATTTACATTAGGCAGGCAACTTCAGTGGCTAGAAAGAGGAATCTAACGTTTTGGAGAATAAGGAACCTAGAATCACTTCCAAGGATTTGATTTAATTTATGACCTGAGTTATCTGGACTTAAAACATAATGTACTTTTGCTGTGTGATAGTTCAGGTATTCATCTGTGTCAGTTAAGTGATATGGGTGATATGAAACATTAACTTCATAAATTTATCGTCCCCCTTTTTAATGTTTTCATATATAATATTTTTTTTTTGGTTGTGGTTGTCTATTCCAATGTGGTGCTGACAGCTGTGTGTTTTCTTGTAATTGGCTTTTAAAAAAATAATAATGGTGGATTGTAGAGACTGCTCTGTGATGCACAGATTCTTTAAACGGTGTTCTTTAAATCTGAACTTTAGGTATTGTCTGTGTGGCCTGATGCTGTTTTGTGATTGACTGATTTAGATAACTAATTTACCCCATCTCAATTATTGTATCTTTAGACTTTCATGGTCATTTGATTTCTTTCCTTCAATTAAAACAAGCAATTAAATAAAATGCTTCCCACTTTCTATATATATCTAACATGATTAGCAAAACTGAATTATAATTAATGTAATTTTAATATATCTAGATTTGTTATGAGGAATTATTCCATTTCTCAAGATAGCCTTCACATTTGTTAAGGTTAAGGTTCACATTTGTTAATAGGTCACTGATAAAAGATACCTGTCATTGTATTTCACCACCTAATCCCCTACTCCCAACTGTCCAGATTAGAAAAAAATATGTTGTTCTTCTTTAGT
The DNA here is from genome assembly GCF_048773025.1 of Camelus bactrianus. NCBI lineage: Eukaryota > Metazoa > Chordata > Mammalia > Artiodactyla > Camelidae > Camelus > Camelus bactrianus. The sequence goes on along the minus strand of NC_133575.1, from coordinate 67,340,755 downwards.
AGATGACTGACATGAGTTAGTTTTATACATTGTCAAAATAAGCATAATTGCCTTATATTTCGTAGCTTATGACCCATTTATATTTACTTCTAAAGTTCGAATGGAATGGTTATTATTCCCTGAAATAAAATACATATTTGAATGCTACCAATGTTTTAGGAATTTCAAAAGAACATTCACTTAGTGATTAGATTTTTGTTGATTTCATTAGTACAAGATCAGCAGTACATTTTGTCTCTCAATTGATATATATTTTTAGTACCCAGAAATGTAAGCCTTACATTTAACGGAAAATGTACATTCAGAAAAAACAAAACTGATTTCCTGTTATTTTTAAGCCCTAAGTTTCTAATTTTAGAAACCATTCTTGACATGTATCTCTCATAAGAAACCTTTAAAAAATACTCTTTTACAAGTACATTTTATTTAAGTTTATTTGTAGCCATAAGTAGGGAGTATTTTAAATTGGAAGGCCTACTTCCTATATGGTGGATTTTTCCTTCCTCTATCTCTTTCCATTTTGATGCACATTTAGCCTTGCTGTGCTTCAGTATTTTTCTTTCCTTTCAAAGTTGGTGCTTGCGTCTGCTTTTTATTCATTTATCCTTTTTTAAGGAAAAAAATTGGAACCCTTGCACTACAGATGACGTGAAACTCTAAGGTAAACAATTATTGTTCAACTAAATATTGATGGACAGCCACTATAAAGTGGAATTATATGCTGCACCATGAGGGATGCAAAGATTAATAGTCTAAATAAGTTTAATAACTTTAATTTTATAGATGTTTTGTGGTTTTCAAAATTCTCAGTTGACTCTTCTCTAGTAAGAATAAACCAACCCAAGTGGAAACTAGTTTGCCACCCTCTTTGTTTTTCAGTCATCAGTACAAAATGATATAATTTTGCAAACCTAAGTATTCTGCAATTACTTTCCAATGTGTGCATCATTTGATGTGTTTTGACGTTTACATTGTTTTTACTGTTAGCCTTCTTTCAAATTATGCTGATGACTGGCATTGTTTTCAGTGACCCTAAATTCATTACATGAGAAGGGTGCACAAAGATACTTTTCCAGATCTCTGCATGTATGTTTTAATAAATCTGTAGTTTAAATGCTTCTTGGGGATTTCAGTGTGATCAAACTGGCTTATCTACCCACAAATAAAGCAAATGTTTGAACAGATGGATATTGCATTATTACATAAAAAACAAAAATTTAGGCTTTTAAAAAATCCCTCTTTTTTTGTTTTTATGTGTTTTGGGGAGGTATCTACGCTTAGTTCCACAGTCTTATGAAATTATTATAATAGAGTTATATAGTATGGATTCCTAATAGATTGTCATCAACTCTTTCTTCATCTGTTAAAGAGATGATTTCTTCCTCCTAATCAAATCAGTTGTCAAAAAATGGAGCAGTAGTGTATTTGGTAGTTCGTTTTGTACTTAATCAGTATGTTTTTCCAGTGTTAAAGCATTGTTAGCTCCCTGAATTAAAAAGATGATCACAGATTGTAGAGGTTAGAGCATATTATTTTGGTTTTGGTTGAGTCTTCATAGGTTTTCTATTTATCAGCAATTGCTTTGAAGTTCCAAAAATAGCTCATAATCATCCTTGCCTCAGATTTGTCATTTGATGTTGGAAAGAACAGTGGTCCCTATTTCAGAGTTATTAAATCTTCATTTTACAGTAGCAACTTTTTTTTTTACACAGATCAGCTATAATTAGGTACTGTGTATAATTTTGCTAGGGCTATTATAACTAAGTACCACTAAGGTGACTTAAACAACAAATTTATTTTGTCACAATTCTAGAGGCTAGAATTGTGATCAAGTTGTTGGCAGGGTTGGTTTCTTCTGAGGCCTCTCTGCTTGTCTTGTAGATGGCTGTTTTCTCCCTGTGCCTTCACATGGTTTTCCCTCTGTATGTGTCTGTGCACTCATCTTTTCTTCTTATAAGAACACCAGTCATATTGGATTAGAGCCCACCCTATTGACCTAATTTTACCTTAGTTACTTCTTTTAAAGGCCCTATCTTCAAAGACAGTCACATTCTGAGGTACTAGGAGTTAGGACTTCAGCATATGAATTTGAGGGGACATGTTTCAGCCCATAATACATTGTACACCTTTTTGTTTTATTAAATGACATGGTATTTCTGACATTTGCTATCCTCAAGTCCACATTTTATCTCTGTATCCCCAGTGTGTAGCATAGTGCCTGATACATAGCATGTACTTCATGAATGTTGTTGATTTTTTGAGTGAGTGAATAAGGAGAAAAGAGTGTATTATGAGAAGATAAGGTGATACATCACAACTTTATTATACCAAGATAGGAAAATTTTTTGGAAGATGATTGACTCTTAAAAAATAAATGGATCACTGAGAAGTACATTACTACCTTGTTTTGAGCTAGATTGCAGCCATTCTCAAGCTTTTGGAATGGTGCAGAACCAGAAGAAAGTGAGGTGAGGGAAGGAAGGAAGGTTGCAGGTGAGAAAAAAAGGAACATTTTAATAGTAAGCATCAATTAGTGTAGCCTTGGGGAAGCTGAAAAATGTCAGGCAATAGATAAGAATGGGATAAGGAGCAGATGAAATAAGAAAGACCAATATTGGAAGTGATGGTACAGGAGGGTGTCAGATAATTTGATGGTACAAAAGAGGTGGTAGCATACAAATACTAAAACACTTCTGTAATAAGTAGCTATTTGTGTGTGTATGTGTGTATATATTTGTGTACATATCTATCTATGTAACTATATCTATTTACTTTAGAAGCACCTAAACAGTGTTTTCTAATTCTGACCACGTATTAGAATCATCTGGGGACATTTAAAACAATACAAATGCCTGAGCCGCATCCTAGTTCTAATGAACCATAATCTCTGAGAGTGGGACCCAAACATATGTACTAAATATTTATTCTATAAGTGATTTTTATTTGAAACTGGGGTATTATAAACTACTGTCTACTTAAAGGCAAACTAGCCATGATTCAGTAATATAATACATACAGTTGTTTGCCTAGGAATATATGTCTATAAAAGGAAGATGGCCAATCAGTAAGTTAATATCAGCATTTTTTAAAGTACAGATTCTGGGGTTATTATGCTCTTCATTTGTGTTGAGTAAAACACATTGTAATAAAAATACTGATCCTGACTAAATCTGATCTGGAAAAATATTTATATCCCTCATACTCTAAGGAAAAAAAGGCTTATATTATTAAATATAGGTATATTGTCATCACAAAGTCACTTCTATTCAAAATTGACGTAATTCCATTATCAGGAATGAATCTCCTGTGTCCCTATTTCCTTTATATATTAAAAATAAATTCTGCGTACGTATTTTTCTGCTTTTAGAAGGTATTTAAAAATAATTTTGAGGTTTCTTATTGATTAATTTTACCTTTAAAAATCTTTCTTTTTATACTCAGTATCACTAACTATTAGAGACATGCAAATCAAAATTACAGTGAGGTATCACCTAACACCTGTCAGAATGGCCATCATTAGAAAGACTACAAATAATAAATGTTGGAGAGGGTGTGGAGAAGGAGGAACCCTCCTACAGTGTTGATGGGAATGTAAATTTGTGCATCCACTATGAAGGACAGTATGGAGGTTCCTTAAAAAACTAAAAATAGACTTACCATCAATCCCACTCCTGGGCATATATCCAGAAAACTATAATTCAGAAAGACACATGCAGCCCAGTGTTCACAGTAGCACTATTTATAATAGCTAATACATGGAAACAGCCTAACTGTCCATCGACAGATGAATGGATAAAGAAGATGTGGTATGTGTAAGACACACACACTCCCACACACACAATGGAATATTACTCAGCCATAAAAAGAATGAAATAATGCCATTTGCAGCAACATGGATGGACCTAGAGATTACTATATTAAGTGAAGTAAGACAGAGAAAGACAAATGCCATATGATGTTGCTTTTATGTGGAATCTTAAAAAAAAGATACAAATTTTATTTACAAACCAGAAATAGACTCATAGACATAGAAAACAAACTGTGGTTACCAGGGGAAAAAGGGGGAGGGGAAGGATGGATTAGGAGTTTGGGATTAATGGATACACATTACTGTATGTAGACTAGATAAACAACAGGGACTTAATGTATAGCACAGGGAACTATATTCAATTTCTTGTAATGCACTGTAATGGAAAAGAATCTAAAAAATATATGTATATATATGTATAATTGAATTGCTTTGTTGTACACATGAAACTAACATTCTAAATTGACTATACTTTAATAAAAAATAAAAATTAAAAATCTATCTTTTTAAAAGTAAGTTTTTCTTCATTTCCTTTTAATGAAATTGTTTGGTTTTTTTGGCTGTCTGCTCCCATAAGATCAAACAAGTATTGTGCTAATCATTAGGAATGCAGAGGTGAATGTGATATTACCTGGATACAGGAAGCTCACTGTCTAGTGGGAGAGAAAGCCAAGGTAATAAGTTGTTAGGGTACAGTGTAATGATATTCTATGGTAACTATCTACTGGGGGAAGTTGTCATTTCTAATCTATAGCATTTTCATATTGGAAATTTTATAGGATAATGCTGCTGAAAATCAAGACATACTGCATTTTTAAAGGATGGGCATGTGTGGATTTTAATTAAGAAAAAAGGCATTGGACACCCATTTGCATTTGAAGACTTGCTTAGGGTTCAGTGAAACTAAGTAGAATACAGTTGTTTCCTGGCTCTAAACATTTTTTAAAAACTGATGTCATTATGACCCATGTTTATAATGATGATCTTAAACATGGCAGAAACTGAAGTGCCTTCTTAAACATAAAAGTACTGTATTGTGTTCAATATAATATCACAAACTTGGAAAGGACCTTAAAGAACCATGTAACATAATCTGTTTGCCATGTGAGAACACTGAAGTAGAGTGGTTTGTGATTTGGCCGAGGCTGCTTGGCTTATGCATGACAGAGCTAGGAGCAAAACTTAGTCTTTTGACTCTTCTACTAGCATTCTTTCCACTGGAGAAAACTTCCAGTTAGTATGATTTTGTTATCTTCCATGCTTTGAAGATCATTACTACATTCGTAATATGTGGTGTAAAACCAGTTATCCACAATATTAATAATAGTATACAATTTGATGTTGCTTTTGGTGTACATATATTGTATTGCAAAGGTACATACAGATATGCCATACTTTAATTCCAAAACATTGGCTACAAAACAGATGAATTTGCATTTAAAAAGGTACTTGACTTTTTAAGAAAAAGACCCCTTCAAAAGGGGAAACTCACTCTCACAGCTACTTAAAAGACTTGGTGACATACTATTTTGATATAATAGGAAACGTTCACAGACATACTTTTTTTTTTCCAGACATACTTTCGGAAGTTATTCTTCATTTCTGATTGATTAGTGGTTCCGAATACCTAAAACTAAAATTCCTCTGCCAGATATCCCTCTTGAGAGAGTGAATATCTGACTGCCTATGTAACATGGAAGTTATTTTAGCTGCCATGAAGTCAAGCTTACTTGGGACCATGCTCTTGTCCATTTTTGGTCATAGTCATCATTGATTAATCAGTTAATTAATGGGTGAATTGATTGAGAACATTCTTGCTATCCAGACCAGAATTTATATGATATATTGGAAAGCTCCCATGGTATAGATTTTATATGTTCTGTTTACATAAAATTATATAATAGGGGTGATGGTGGTAGTGTATCTCTATGTGTTAGAAGACTGGGGAAATGGGGATACTAGTAGCCTGAAAAACTCTTAAGCTAATATTGAAGGAGTTAGGTATTAAATTATCTCTGATGTGATTTCTAAATGGAGCTAATCATAAGATGTTACAACTATATTTTACCGTTGCTTGGATTTCTTTTTACAGGATGAAGGAGTTGTTAAAGAAATCCCTATTACTCATCATGTTAAGGAAGGGTATGAGAAAGCAGATCCTGCGCAATTTGAATTGCTCAAAGTTCTTGGTCAGGGATCCTTTGGAAAGGTAATGAATGCTTTTTACCACATTTGTTTTTCTTCTAAACATTCAGCAAAAGTGTACACATAGGTAGAAATCTGATAAATGTGCCATTTCTAAACTTGTCAAAGGTTACACACGGAGGCAGCTCTAATTTTACTCCTTTTTATTTCTGTTGTACTTTTAACCCCATTTCTTTATACTTCTCAATAATAATATTTTCTAATCCCCTGGGATCACTGATTTCCCTAGGACAAAATATAGCTTGCTATTAATTAGCTGCCTAAATCAACATAGTTTGAGTTTTGTGAAGATGGTCTTTTCTCTGTTCACATGCTAGAATGATCTCAGCTTGCACTCTCTTGGTGATTTCATCTATATTCCTTAGCTCTATCACAGAATTCACAATGTACATATTAATTCATGTATGAATACATGGATTAATCTATCATCTGTTAAAGCAAGTATGTGTATAAAGTACAACAATGGTAAGTACTGGGTGATACATGGATTATGTGAAACTCCTGCCTTCAAAGGGCTTAAATTTCAAGAGAGAAAGCAAAATTCAGGAAGATAAACTGACATTCATTATTAAAATGGTTTATTAAGTGCTTAATGGCATATGATTCTTGGAAAAGAAGTATGTAGGTCGGGTTCCTGACTTTTGTACCCCAACATTTGAAACATTAAATATATTGCATATACACATTAAGTAACAGCCTATAGGAAACAGCAATAACAGCAATTTAAGGGGAGGAAGATAATGAGAAAATTATAGGGTGGCTGAGATTAATTTCAAAGTGAAAGGTAAGGCAGTTGAGGATTGCTTATTTATTATGCTCTGAAACATTTTAAAAGAAAGACATTTAGGGGTGGGAGGGTATAGCTCAGTGGTAGAGTGAGTGCTTAGAATGCACAAAGTCCTGGGTTCAATCCCCAGTAACTCTATTAAAAAAAAATAAACCTAATTACCTCCTTCCCCCCGAAAAACACCATTTAAAAGAAAGACATTTATTGAACACCTGGTGTGTGCTTAACAGTTTAAAAGCAGCATAGGTGAATATAAAATAGGCATTAATTGTTTAAAAGTAATCTTGTATGTGTGTGGTATAGAATACAATGTAAAATATAGAGACACATTTTCAGGATACTACAAAGACAACCTAAGATGGATTATGGTTTAGTAGTGAATTGGTACAGGTGGTATATGAAGACAAGCAGACAGGACTTGAATAGTTGTGCTGGGGAGAGTAAAACTAGAAGGAGCTTTTAATAGATTGTGTGTCTATGTTGGGGGAGGAGGTATATTTATAGAACTGGCCTATAGAGTAGGCATGTACATTCTACACACCTTTATTTTTAAAAGTTACTAGAAGTACAATAGTCTTTTAAATATTTTAAATTATATTTTTATGATGTTAATTTTAGAACAGTAATGAAGTTCTTTTATATCCCAGTATATAAATGCTTAAATATCGACTTAAATAGAAATCTCACCAGGTAAACATTTCAAGCCTAAAAGTATTTGTTTTGCCATTTGATATGTATATTTATTCATATGTGTATATATTTATATCTAGTTTTGTTCCAGAAAGGATTTAAGACTTTCATAGATGAATACTAAATAAAATTAAAAGTAAGTGGGAAGATTCTGGAAGCAGAAAAATTAGAGCAGGAAAGATTAGATGAAGCCAGGAATACACTCTGTTGTTAACAAGTACATGATATGAAGACCTAGAAGTAGGACCAAAGTGAAGACAAATTTTTGACAGACATTATAAAGAAGCTGATGTATTTAATTGTATGATTATTGACAGTATCTTTTAAGGAACAGAGCAAATAGACCAGAGAAATTTTTCTCATGGGGCTTCGTAAAGAGAATACAGTATAACATAATGAAGTGTCTTCAATAACATCTTGACATTAAATATAGCAACATGCTGACAAGTTGTCAATGCAGTCCTTAAAAAAATTCAGGGAACACTCAGCTTTGTGCAGGAACTTTGGTTTAACAAGGATATCATAGAAACCTTTTTAAAATTCCTAATACTGAAATACAGAATAGTGATCTTTGTGCAGTTCATTAACCAAAGAAATATTAAGGAGGTGGCTTATTTTTATTTTCTTCCTAGGATGTGAACATACTTGCTTGTCAGTATTACATCATTTGCGTAGGCATTGTGTGGGTGGGACTTGTTATATGCTGAACCTATTCAGGAATTTGGCCAAGGCAGTGAATCAGATAAGTGCAGGAGCAATTCCAAGAAACTTTGGGCTGCAGTCTTATTTATAAGTTTTTCTGTAAAAGTTCCATTGTTAAAATGCAATAAATGGAATTTAGCCTACATTAAGCTTTGTGATATTAAATATCTTTAGTGTATTTAATAGGGGAAAAAACCCTACTAGAGTCAGTTGTAAAATTGTACTTTAAAGAAGCATGCATTATCATCATAAAAGATGATATGTAAAAGAAAATCTGTACTAAGTACACCGAGTATAATGCTATTAATGATCATTAATGTGTGGATTGAAATGTAGTATACCAGACAACTTACATTAATTATTTTAAAACAATCAAATAAAACATATGAAAACATGTTTGCAGTTATCAGACTACTCTTAAATTTCACATGTCAAGGCTTATTTACACAAAGCATACATTTCAACATTCATGGATCATAACTTTTTTTTTGCTTTTGTGATAATAAAGCCTTTAACTATAAGACTTAAAAGTGAAGTTTTGAACATTTTGAACCCTTGCCCTCTTAAGTAATTGTTTAATTATCAGAGAGAGTTTTAAAAATGTATGTTTGCACTTAAAGTTCCTTGCAGTTGGTCCTTTCTCTTCAGTCACCGTTAAAGCTATGTAGTTTTTCAGTTTACCTCAACAGACACTTCTTAATGGAAAATATAAAAGTACATATGACAGAGAGAAAAGTATATTGGAGTAACTCACTCACTTACTTATTTCTCTTCTGGACAGTTTTTGAGAATTGAACTAGGATGACTGAAAAGAAACCTCTCTGATCAGGATAGATATGTTTTCAGACACAGTAGTTTGAATTTAATGCAACTTTCTTCTGTAGTTGATCATGGGACGAGAGCAGAGTGAGATGTTGTTTTCTTATGCTAGGAAATTTCACCCATTAGACCTGAAAAGAACAAATCAGGTGATGAACAAATAAACAATTATTTCTCTAGGCTGTGAATGATGGCTTCTATTAGATGCCATATTGAGCTACTAGTGAGTGTTTTATGAGCTAGGGGAAAAGTGGCTGCTTTGTGTGTCTTTCTGAAAGCCTAGACTATCTTTTTCTTTCTTCCTTAATTGCCACTTTTTACCCTCTGTACTCCATTCTTTTCAACTCAACCAAGGGCTGTGCTCTAGTTCTCAAAGTGTGGTCTTATTATCCCTGGGCAGCCACAAGACACTTTCAGGGGGTCCTCAAGGTCAAGACTATTTTATAATCATACTAAGATATTATTTGTAAAACTTTTGACACTTTGGCACAATCAAGGAAGTGATTTTAACCTTATCAGTAATCATATTCTTCACTGTCACATGCTCACAGTTTTAAAAAAATGCAAGTTTTACTTAAGAATGTCCTTGATGAGGTATTAAGTGATTAAATTTATCAAATATCAACCCTTGAGTACACTTTTTAAAAATATTGTGTGATGAAATGAGACATACACATAAAGTATTTTAGCTGTATACCCGAGGAAGATGGTTGTCTCAAGACAGAGCACGTGTGCAGTTTTTTGAGCTGTGAGCTAAACTAGCCACTTTTTTCATGGAACACCATTTTTACTTGAAAGAATGGTTGACAAACTATGGTTAATTAAACTTGAGTATTTGGTAGATGTCTTAAAAATGAATGGAGTGAACCTATTATTTTGTGGAAAACAACTGACAATACTTTTGTCAATATAAAATTTGAGCTTTGAAGCAAAACATCAGGATTTTGGAAAGTTTTTATTTGTCACTGTGTGTTTAACATCTTCTCAGTACTCCAAAGACTTTCCTGATGAGATTGCTGCTGTCAGGGTTTGGAAGAGCTACATAACTCAGTGAACCAATGTTTTTGAGATGACCAATACATGATGTTATCAGACATGAGTACAAAATCCATTCAAAGTATAAGGTAGACCAAGGGATTATTATGTAACAGAATATGGACAGTTAATTGATGTGGTTTCAGAATCTTCATTGCAACTAATCTTTACAAAACTGCCACTTGTCAAATTCTTGTATCGTATCAAAGAATAACCACAATTATAAGAAAAGGCTATTAAAATACTTCCTTTTCCAAATACATATCACCGTGAGGCCTTATTTTCTTATAATTCAAACAAAACAACTTAATTGCAACAAATTGAATGTAGAAGCAGGTATGAAAATTCAATTGTCTTCTATTAAGCCAGATATTAGAGACTTGCAAAAATGTAAATCAGTGTCAATCTTATCATTGATTTTTTTTTGCTTTAAAAATATAGTTATTTTTATAAATGTTTATATTCAGATGTAACAAGTTTATTTTAATGACTCAATATGTAATTATTTTTTCGGTTTTAATTTTTAGTATGATAAATATCAATATATATAACCCACAAAAACAAAAGTACTTTGGAATCTTTGGTAATTTTTAAGATTTGTAAGGTATTCCTGAGACCAAAAGGGTTGAGAATTGCTTTCTTGGAATGGACTGAGAAAGATAGTTTTCCTACCTGTGGTGGAGTCATCACTCATGAAATGATGTGTAACTCCTTTGTTGTCATCATCTTGGTCACATGATATTGATTAGGAAAAAGGTAACTGTTTATCTGCATTTATTTGCCCTTGTCAGTAATATTGAGTGAAAACTTTAAGCCTGGTGCTTAGGGTTAATGCTATCTGCTTAGCTTTAAAGCTTTAATAATATGTGTTATGGCAATTAATTTAGTCTTCTGTTTAAAAAATTGATATAGACTGCTTCTTAAATCAGCTGTACAAATATGTATTAAGTCCACTTGTTGGCCAAGAACTGCAAACTTGAAAAATGCAGATAAGAAAATACGCATCTGGGGTCATGACTTCTTTAGTTTAGTCAGTAGGTTGTATATAACATTTAGAACCCCATGATAAGCCGGTTTGTGTGTGCATCCTAACCCAGGTTGAAATTCTTCTGTGATTAAAAAGCCCGATTTAACACTGTTCGTTTATAAGATACTAATTTTATTTTCTAATGAGTCTATGTTATAAAGGACACTGAGGATAGACTATAGGTGTGTAAAATTTGACACTCTTTACTCAAATGCTTACTGTTTTTATTAGTGAAAAATCATGGATTTTTAGAAATATCCTCTCTTAAGTTTAAATCCACTAAAACTAACTTCATGGAATGAAGCTACCGAAATCTTCTGTTGCAAGATGCACATTTTCTTGGGGTTCTACATTGTTTGGGAAAATCTTGCTGGAATTTAGAGTATATCTTAGACAATAAAGTAGTAACATAGAGTAGTAGTTTTAATTTGTTACCTCTTTCTGTACAGAAGTATTTATGGTGATATGCAAAATTTATGATTTTGTTCAATCCCTGAACTTTTCTTTTCTCCAAAGATAGTTTTATGTTTCAAAAAGCAACCATTTGTTAATATGAGTTCTCTTGATTAGTCTACTCCAAGTGTGGTATGAATTGTTACTGGTTCACAGTAAGATATTCAAAAACTGAGAGTAAGCATTTAGAAACTTTTACAGAAATTTGACAAAGTAATTTTATGTGTAAAATCTCTTAGTATAAAATGCAGTTGTGTTTTATGTGACATTTAAATTTCATTTTTCTAAATAATTAATTTTGGTTATATTTTATAAAACTATGATCTGCAATAGATTTGGAAGAAAGGGAAAAGAAGACTTGTTGGTCTACACAGAAAGTGTGAGAAGTACTACACAAGATGAATGTGAAAACTCTAAACCTGAAATGGTCTTTGAGTTTAGGTCTGATATAAAGGATAGGAGGAGAGATTCCATTAAGTAAATATTCCACACCCCGCCCCCACCTGCCCATTTGGCTGATGTATATTTGAAATAAAGGGTTTTGAGCTCTACCTTAGGAAAGAGGCAAGACAAAAATTACTCAAAAGGTCTCCTATCTGCAATTTTGTGTGAACAAATTGGTTACTTGATCACATTTTAAATTTAAACAACACTTGAATAGAATTTGTTAGAGTTGAGGATGGCAGGTTGAGGCAGTAAACACATTTTACTAAATAATTGTAAAAAATGAAACAACCCTTTACTAATAAATAACTCATAAAACTGTGCTATATTCGTATTTATCTTTATAACTGGGGCTTTTTAAAACTTAGCTTTTAATGAGTCATAATCTTAGTTTGAAAATATGAGATGTTATTACTTAAGCATACTTGGTAACTTTAAATAGTTTAACTTTTATTTGTTTATTGAAATATTTGCCATCTTGATTCTTCTCCCTGGCAGACAGATGAGAATTGTCTCTGATTTCTTATTAGAAAATAAAATACCTGATAACTTCTAAAATGGACCAATAGGAGATAGAAATGAGGGTGTCAAATCAATGGTCATCACGTATGTTTGCACCTTACTAAGGTAACAAAAAGCTTGGGTCTTATAAGGAGCTCTCTTAGCTCAAATTGTCTTTTGTTATATTATTTATCTCTTATATCACAGACTTCTCAAATTTTCTTTATAATTTTCTTTTCTACAATAGTACATAAGGGAGTATGATTTACTAAATGAAAGTGAGAAAATATTAACTAAGTATAATTTATAGAGAAAGAAAAAACAATTATAGAGAAAGGTGTATCTTTCTAAAATTAGAGAAAATGAAAGATCCACATGAATGTGCTAATATGTACATATAGCAGCAATGGCTAGAATGTGAATTTCACTTTTTTTTCAAATTCCTCTGTTAGGTTTTTCTTGTTAGAAAGAAGACTGGTCCTGATGCTGGGCAGCTCTATGCAATGAAGGTGTTAAAAAAAGCTTCTTTAAAAGGTAGAAAATTAGAAAGCTTATTAAAATAAAATTTGGTAAAGCTTGTTTTAAGAAATATACTGTGTATTGCTTGTATGAGTAGACTGTTTCCTTTTAATGTTAGTAATTGTTAGTTTTCTAGTGGTAAGTTATATTTCTAAGTTTGGTATTGGTATATACCCTAATTTAGTGGGAGTGTACCCTGAAAAATTTAATGGGATAAAAAGTAACATATTTTATTTAATTTAAGGTGAACTTATGAAGCTATATTCTTTTATTTCAAGATTTTTATTGTTTCTGCTCCATCTTTGTTGGCATTGCATGTTGAGAAAGCACAACCACTTGCATACACTTATGTACAGTCTTCTAGGGTGTGATAACGATAATACTGTGCTCAATTTTAATTAATAAACTCATTTGAACAATTGGAGACTAGTATATAATAAATACTTATTCATCAAGTAACTTTGTCCCTTTGACCCATTCTAGATCTAAACTGAGTTTGTTGACTTTCTGAGAATATGGTAATTACTGTCTAAGAATATATAGTTTGCAAATTTGGGCACTTACAAAGTTACATTTTATACTTTCATATTGGTGAATTAATTGATGGGGCCTCTACTGAAATTATATATGAGTAATATAGTCTACCCCTCTGTAATTTTTAGTTCGAGACAGAGTTCGGACAAAGATGGAGAGGGATATACTGGTGGAAGTAAATCATCCATTTATTGTCAAATTGCACTATGGTATGTAATCTTTTTTAAAATTATGGAATTAGAGAACTAAGATTTCCTTTCAGACAGTAGTATAACAGGAGATAAATACTTTAAACAGGAAATGAATACTGAATGATTTAATATATTCAACTGTTAAAATGTATTTATCTGAAATAAGAATCAATATCCAGCTTTTAGTTCTGTTTCCTGTATTTGGTGGTTGACTTGTCTAAGGTAACAAGATAGTGTCTTCTGATTACTTGTCTGGTAGTATTTCTGTCTTCTACTAGGCTATACCTCCAGTGATCTTAGGCTATAAATTACTGTGATAATTTATTCAAAACATTCTTGTCTATGGATGTACTCCTCTTACATGTTTATAATGAGCATATTAACTTTATTTCCTTGTTCTGCTGAGAAGAACCATATTATATATTAGTCTCTTTGAGTTATTTTTTCTTATATTTGGTGGGAGAGGAATACCAGTGAGAGCAGAAGATACAATGGAAAGAACATGAATTTGGAGTCAGAAAGTTCTAAGGATTTTTTTTTCTTAATTGAGATATACTTGATTTACAATATTTTATAAGTTTCAGTTGTACAGCATAGTGATTCACAATTTTTAAGGTTGTATTCCATTTATACTTATTATAAAATACTGGCTATATTCCCTGTGTTGTGCTATATATCCTTGTAGCTTATTTATTTTATACATAGTAGTTTGTACTTCTTTTCCCCTACCCTTATCTTATCCCTTCCCCTTCCCTCTTCCCACTGGTAACCACTAGTTTATTCTCTATATTTGTGAATCTGTTTCTTTTTATTATATTCACTAGTTTTATTTTTTTAGATTCCACATATAAGTGACATTATATAATATTTGTCTTTGCCTGACTTTTTTCACTAAGCATCATATCCTTTAAGTCCATCTATGTTGTTGCAAATGACAAAATTTCAGTTTTTTACAACTGTGTAGTATTCCATTGTGTGTGTGTGTGTGTGTGTGTGTGTGTGTGTGGTATATATATATATAGCACACCTTTATCCGTTCCATCTGTTGATGTACACTTAGGTTGCTTCCATATCTTGGCTATTGTAAATAATGCTGCTGTTAACATTGGGGTGCATATATCTTTTCAAATTAATGTTTTCATTTTCTTTGGATGTAATTTGGATATAATTCCCCGGAGTAGAAATTGCTGGATCATAAGGTAGTTCTATTTTTATTTTTTTGAAGAACCTCCATCCTGTTTTCCACAGTGGCTGCATCAACTTACATTCCCTCTGACAGTGTACAAAAGGTCCCTTTTCTCCACTTCCTTGCCAACATTTGTTATTTGTGGTCTTTTTAATGATAGCCATTCTGACAAGGGTGAGGTGATAGCTCGTTGGAGTTTTGATATGCACTTCTCTGATGATTAGTGATGTTGAGCATCTTTTCATGTGCCAGTTGGCCCTCTGTATGTCTCCTTTATAACAATGTTTTTTCAGGTCTTCCCATTTTTAATTGGGCTGTTTGTTTTTCTAATATTGAGTTGTGTGAGCTGTTTATGTATTTTGAATATTAACCCCTTATCAGTCATATCATTGGCAATTTTTCCCATTTTGTAAGTTGTCTTTTCATTTTGTTGATGGTTTCCTTTGCTGTGGAAAAGCCTTAAAGTTTAATTAGGTCCCATTTGTTTATTTTTGCTTTTGTTTCCTTTGCTTTAGGAGACAGATCTCAAAAGATATTGCTATGATTTATGTCAGAGTGTTCTACCTATGTTCACTTCTAGGAGTTTTATGGTTTCCAGTCCTACATTTAAGTCTTTAATCCATTTTGAGTTTATTTTTATATATGGTGTTAGAGAGTGTTCTAGTTTCATTCTTTTATATGTAGCTGTCTAGTTTTCCCAATATCACTTACTGAAGAAACTGTCTTTTATCCACTGTATATTCTTGCCTCCTTTGTCATAGATTAATTGACCATAAGTGTGTTGGTTTATTTCTGGGCTCTCTTTTCTGTTCCGTTGATCTATTTGTCTGTTTATGTGCCAGTACCATACTTTTTTGATTACTGTAGCTTTTGGTATAGTTTGAAGTCAGGAAGTATGATAACCACCAGCTCTATTCTTCCTTTTGATTGTTTTGGCTATTTGGGGTCTTTTGTGTTTCCATGCAAATTTTAAAATTATTTGTTCTAGTTCTGTGAAAAATGCCATTGGTATTTTGATAAGGATTGTATTGAATTTGTAGATTGCCTTGGGTAGTATGGTTATTCTAACAGTATTAGTTCTTCCAAACTATGCAGTTCTGAGTTTTAATCATGGCTCCATTGCTAATTTAATGTATGCATGAGATTGTGGCATTTGGTTTCCCTGGGGAATCCAAAGGCATATACACTGTTAAATCACTAATCTGATCTACTACATCACTTTTAGTGTTCGGGATTTTAAAAGATAGCAGCTATTGATTTTATTCTTAGGTAATTTTGACAAGTAACACATTAAAATATGTACCTAACTCTCTCTATAAAAAACCCTCTAGAATTTCCCACCCATTATTCTTTTAATCTCTTTAACCCTAATGGAATGAAAGTAGTAGTAGAATCTAAAGATCTCCTTCCTTGAATCTCCAGGGTATCATTAGATTAATCACTATATACCAGTTGTGTGCAAAACACTGTTAAATTCAGCGGGCTCTAGAAGTGAAATACTCTCTGAACTCTAGAAATTTATGATCTTTAGGTAACACAAATATGTAAGACAAATTTGTTTGTATAAATCAAAATGGATTAAGTATCATGAGGGAGGCATAAATAAAGTATGATGAGATCTCAAAAGCAGTAGCAAGTAATTTTAATGGGGGAAGAGGATAAGGATGCTGTAGGGAAATGTGAAAAGGAGGAAATCCTTAATAGAAGAAAGCTTACTAGAGAAGTGGCATTTTTGTTGGTCTTGAAAGAATTAGTAGATTTTCAATAGGTAGGGAGGCAGAGTTCAGGCAATTGCAGTAGAAATGGTGCTCCATAAATAAAGAAAATGGTGGTACAAGTTCTATGTAAAGCTACATGCAAGGTTGATTATGTTCTGGGGAGGGGTTTATAGGTTTTTCAACACTAGATTTAATTTGAGATAATATTATCCAATAATGGACCATATGAGTAAATGCTTAATTGCTTTATAGTGTTTAGTGATAAAATTCTAGACAATAAATATTAATTAAAAAGTATACTAAACTTTTGAAGCCTTAAAAATTGTTACTGCATTCTAATTTCTAATTAGCCTTTCAGACTGAAGGGAAGCTGTATTTAATATTGGATTTTCTCAGGGGAGGAGATGTCTTCACAAGATTATCCAAAGAGGTGAGTATTTATAAATTTTTGCTATATTTTATTGAAACAAAACTAAGAAAATTGTTTTTGTTCTTTTGCTAATTACTTTTTTTCTTTGAAAATTTTAAATGAGAATTATTCTGTTTGTTTTGTTGCATAGTATTTAGTGGATATACCAGTTAATGGTATTTTCTGTCTTCCTGTCATTTAGATCATCTCAGTGGGATACTCATTATTCTTAGGCACAAAATCAGTATTAATAACTGGATGAAGTAGTTCGGGGCAAGCCTAGGACTTTGGCTACTCAAAACTACCAGTGCCTCTGGCAGTAGTGTTTAATTTATTAATGTTTAAAACAGCTTTTTGGAGGCATAATTGACATACAGTAAACTGCACATATTAAAGTACATGCTTTGATACATTTTGACATTTATATAAACTTGTGAAGCCATCAACACAATAAAATAATTAACCTATCTATCATCTTCAACAATTTTCTTGTGCCCTTTTGTAATGGTTCCCTCCTGCTCCACCCCTACTGAATCTCCTTTCTGTCACTGTTTGGCTTGCATGTTCTAGGACTTTATATAAATTGAATCATATAGTATGTATTTTTTAATCTGACTTACTTAACATAATTATTTTGAGATTCATTGAAGTTGTTGCATGTATCAGTAGTTCATTTTTATTGCTGAGTAGTATTCCACTGTATGGATACACAATGATTTGTTTATTCATTCACTTGTTGATGGGATATATGGGTCGCTTGCAGTTTCCGGATATTACTAATACTGCTACAAACATTCATGTACAAGTGATTGTATGAGCATATGTTTTTTTTCTTTTCATGGTTAAATACCAAGAGTATAATGACTGGGTTATATAGTAGATATATGTTTTAACTTATTTTAAAGACACTGTCAAACTGTTTCTCAGAGTGGTTATATAATTTTTATATTCCCACCAGCAGCATATGAGGGTTTCAGTTGCTCCACATCCTTACCGACACTTCATATGGTCAGTCTTGTTTTAATTTTGGATATCTGATAAGTGTGTAGTGGTACCTTATTGTAGTTTTGAATTATACTACCCTAATGACTAATGATGTTGAACATCTCTTCACATGGATATTTGACATCTATCTTTTTTGATAAAATCTCTGTTTAAATCTTTGGCCCATTTTTTATTGGGTTGTTTTCTTACTGAGTTTTAAGAGTCTGTATATTTTGGAATGGTAAGTCCTTTGTCATGTATATGTTTGAAAATATTTTCTTCTAGTCTATAGTTTGTCTTTTCATTCTCTTTAACAGTGTCTTTCAAAAAGCAGAAGTTCTTAATTTTGATGAACTCTGATGCATAATTTTTTCCTTTAATAAATTGTGCTTTTTGGGGTCCTGTTTAAGGAATATTTCCCTAATCTCAGGTCACAAAAATTTTCTCCTATGTTTTCTAGAGGTTTTGTAGTTTTTGGTTTTACGTTTAAGTTAATAACCAATTTTGAGTTCATTTTCACATATGGTGATAAGTATGTGTTGAAGTCCGTTTTTTTTTTTTTTTTTTTTTGCATACAGATATTTCATTGTCCTACCATCATCGTTGGAGAAGACTATGCTTTCTCCACTGAATTACCTTGCATTTTTTGTTGAAAATCAATTGACCATATATGTGAAAATCTATTTCTGGACACTCTATTCTGTTCCACTGATTTATTTTTCTGTCTTTATGCCAGTACAACTTTTCTTGATGAGTGTGCCTTTATAATATGTCTTGAAGTCAGGTAGGGCAAATCCTCGAGCTGTGCTCTTCTTTTTGAAAGCTGTTTGGCCTCTTCTAGGTCATTTGCATTTCCATATCGATTTAAAAATCAACTTTTCACTTCCCACAAAGAAAGCCTGCTGGGATTTTGATTCGGACTGCATTGAATCTGTAGGTCAATTTGCAGATAATTGACATTTTCACAATATTGAGTCTTCTAATCCATGAACATGGTTTCTCTCTAGTTTATTTAAGTCTTCTTAAATTTGTCAGCAATATCTGGTCATTTTTAGTGTATGGGTCTTGCACATCTTTTGTCAGATTTATCTCTAAGTATTTTTCTTTTAAAATGTCGTTGTAAATGGAATTACTTTCTTAATTTTATTTTCAAATTGGATGGAAATATGATTACTATTTTTGTATGTTGAACTTTGTATCCCACAGTCTAACTAAACTTACTTGTTTTATCTAGCAGCTTTTTGGTAAACTACAAATAGAATTTTCTATTTGTAATGTGCAAATAAGGAGTTTTACTTCTTATCCATTATGGACATTATTTATTTGTCTTTGTTACACTGGCTTGACCCTCCAGTTCAGTATTGAAAAGTATTGGTAAGAGCCGACCTTCTTATTTATGATCTTAGGGGGGAAGCATAATTTCACCATTAATTACAAAGCTAACTATAGGTCTTTTTACATGTTCTTTATCAGGTTGAGAATATTCCCTTCTATTACTAATTTGTTGAGAGTGTTTATCAGGAATGTATGTTAGATTTCTCAATCACTTTTTTTGCAGTTGTTGAAATGATGATCATACGTTTTTCTTCTTTAATTATTTAATATGATGAATTACATTGATTGATTGTCCAACGTTGAAGCACCTTGTGTCTGAGTGAATCCCATGTAGTCATGATGTATTATCCTTTTTGCATACTATTAGATGATATTTGCTAAAAGTTTGTGAAGAATTTTTTACATCTATTTTCATAAGGGGTATTTGTAGTTTTTTGTGTTGTTGTTTATGTCTAGTTTTGGTGTCAGAGCAATCCTAGTTTCATAGAAAGAGTTGGGTAAAATTTTCTCCTCTTCAATTTTCTGTAAAAGTACAATATCAAATTGTCATTAAATGATCGGTAAAATTCACTAGTGAAGCCATCTGGGCCTGTAGTTTTTTTTTTTTTTTTTTTAATGTTATGGTGTTTAACTATAAAGTCAATTTATTTAATATACTTGGCATTATTCAACTCATCTTTCTTTTTCAGTGAGCTTTGGTATTTTGTGTCTTAAGTGATTTGTCCATTTCATCAAAGTTATTGAATTCATTGGCATAAAATTGTTCATAATATCCCCTTATTATCTTTTATTTATAGCTATAGAATCATTAGGGATGTTGGTATCATCATTCCCGATGTTGGTATTTTGTGTCTTCTTCCTTTTCTGTCCTGTTTAGTCTTGCTAGAGGTTTATCAATATTATTGTTCTTCTCAAAGAACCAGCCAGCTTTTGGTTTCATTGATTTTCTCTATTGTATTTCTGTTTTCTATTTCACTGTTTTCCACTTTAATCTTTGTTACTTTATTTTGATTTTTTCTGCTTAATTTGTGTTTTACTAGCTTTTCTGGTTTTTAAGATGGGAGCAGAAGTTACTGATTTGAGACCTTTTCTTCTTTTCTACTATAAGTGTGTAGTGCTATAAATTTCTCTATATACACTGCTTTAGCATCATCTTGTAAATTTTGATATGTGATGTTTTTATTCTCTTTTAGTTCAACATGTTTTCTAATTTCCTTTTATTTCTTCTTTGAGTCATAGGGCATTTAGAAGTATGCTAATTAATTTACAAATATTTAGGCATTTTCTAGATAACTTTCTATTGCTTTCTAATTTAATTTTATTCTGGTCATAAAGCATTACAGAAACAATATAACTTCAAATGCTGATAAGTGTAATCTTATGGTATAACTTAGTCTTAGTTTTCCAGCTTTATATTGATAATCTTCAGTATAAAGAATAGAGAGGGGTGGTCCTGGGAAATGGGGAGGTGTTGGTCAAAGGGTAAATACTTCCAGCTATAAGATAAAGAAATTCTGGAAGTCTATTGGATAGCATGGTGATTACAGATAATAATACTGTATTATATTTAAAAGTGGCTAAGTGAGATCTTAAATGTTCTCACCAAAAAAAAAGAAATGGTAATTATGTGACATGATGGAGGTGTTACCTAACCCTACAGAATCACTTTGCAATATACATGTATCAAATCAACACACTACATACTAAACTTACCCAATGTTATATGTCATTTACATCTCAATAAAATTGGAAAAATATATAAGAAAAAAAAGCATGCTGTGTATGACTTGAATTCTCTTAAATTCACTTAAATTGTCTTATGCTTCAGAATATGGTGTATCTTGGTGTATGTTCATGTGTACTTGAGAAGAATGTGTATTCTGTTTTTGAGTAGTGAAAGGTTCTATGAATGTCGATCAGTTTAAGTTGGTTGTTAGTGATATTGTCTACTGTATTCTTCCTAACTTTTTGTCTGCATGTTCTATAAATTTTTGAGAGGCAGGTATTCAAACCTTTGACAATAGTTATGAATTTATCTATTTGTACTTGAATTTCTGTCAAATTTTGCTTCATCTACTTCAAAGTTCAGTTATTAAGTGCATAAACCTTTAAGATTATCATTCCCTCTTGGTGAATTGACCCTTTCTCATTTTGAAATGACTTATTTTATCTCTGCTAATATTTTTTGCTTTAAAATCTACCTTGATATTAATACAGTCACTCCAGCTTTATTTTAATTAGTATTAGCTTGGTGTATTGTTTTTCATATTTGTACTTAATCTATTTGTCTTTACATTCAATGTGCAGTACTTAAGGTAGCATTTAATTGTTCTTGCTTTTTATACAGTCTGAAAATCTATGCTTTTTAATGGGGATGTTAGATTTAATATGATTATTGATATAGTTGGATTTAAATCTTTTTCTATTTATGGTTTTTGTGTCCCACCTTGTCTTTTGTCCCTCTTTTTCTGCCTTATTTTTAATTATTTTTCACAATTTCATTTTTATGTCTTTGGTTGGCTTTTTATCTATAACATTTTGTTGTGTTATTTTAGTAGTTGCTTTAGGGTTTGTAGTATAAACCTTAACTTCAGGAGTCAGGAATCTATACTCCCAGGCCAAATATGGCCTATTGTTTTTTAAAAATAAAGTTTTATTGGAACACAACCATACCCATTTGGTTAAGTACTGTCTATGGTTACTTCTGTGCTTCAATAACACTTAATTGTATGCTAATTTTTTATTGTATTGAAGGCATTATGAATTTAATTTTCTTGTACTCTAGATACTTCTGTTTTCTTATACATAGTATTTAACTGCATGCCAGAAAAAAGCTAACCTTTTGAATCTTGCTATTAAGTTTTGTTATGTAGGACCATCGCAGAATTTAGAATTGATTTTTCCCAGTACTGAAACATGACCCTTCTTAGTACTCTAACCAACACCCTGCCAATTATAAGATTTTTCACTCTTTTTTTAAAACATTTTTTTATTGAGTTATAGTCATTTTACAATGTTGTGTCAAATTCCAGTGTAGAGCACAATTTTTCAGTTATGCATGGACATACATATATTCATTGTCACATTTTTTTTTTTGCTGTGAGCTACCACAACATCTTGTATATATTTCCCTGTGCTGTACAGTATAATCTTGTTTATCAATTCAACATATACCTGACAGTATCTACAAATTTCAAACTCCCAGTCTATCCCTTCCCACCCCCTTCCCTCTTAGCAACAACAAGTTTGTATTCTATGTCTATGAGTCTGTTTCTGTTTTGTATTTATGTTCTTTTTTTTTTTAGATACCACGTATGAGCGATCAAATATGGTATTTTTCTATCTCTTTCTGGCTTACTTCACTTAGAATGACATTCTCCAGATTCATCCATTTGCTGCAAATGAGGTTATGTTGTCGTTTTTATGGATGAATAGTATTCCATTCTGTAAATATACCACTTCTTCTTTATCCAGTCATCTGTTGATGGACATTTAGGCTGTTTCCATGTCCTGGCTATTGTAAATAGTGCTGCTATGAACATTGGGGTGCAGGTGTCTTTTTGAAGTAGGGTTCCTTCTGGATATATGCCCAGGAACAGGATTCCTGGGTCATATGGTAAGTCTATTCCTAGTCTTTTGAGGAATCTCCATACTGTTTTCCGCAGTGGCTGCACCAAACTGCATTCCCACCAGCAGTGAAGGAGGGTTCCCTTTTTTCCACAGCCTCTCCAGCATTTGTCATTTGTGGACTTTTGAATGATGGCCATTCTGACTGCTGTGAGATGATACCTCATGGTAGTTTGATTTACATTTCTCTGATAATTAGTGATAATGAGCATTTTTTCATGTACCTATTGATCATTTGTATGTCTTCCTTGGAGAATTGCTTGTTTAGGTCTTCTGCCCATTTTTGGATTAGGTTGTTTGCTTTTTTCTTACTAAGTCGTATGAGCTGCTTATATATTCTGGAGATCAAGGCTTTGTTGGTTTCATTTGCAAAAATTTTCTCCCATTCCGTAGGTTGTTGTTTTGTTTTACTTATGGTTTCCTTTGCTGTGCAGAAGCTTGTAATTTTCATTAGTTCCCATTTGTTTATTCTTGCTTTTATTTCTATTGCTTATGTAGACTGTTCTAGGAGAACATTTTTGAGATGTATGTCAGATAATGTATTGACTATGTTTTCTTCTAGGAAGTTTATTGTATCTTGTCTTATGTTTAAGTCTTTAATCCATTTTCAGTTTATTTTTGTGTATGGTGTAAGGGAGTGTTCTAGCTTCATTGCTTTACATGCTGCTGTCCAGTTGTCCCAACACCATTTGCTGAAGAGACTGTCTTTATTCCATTGTATATTCTTGCCTCCTTTGTCGAAAATGAGCTGACCAAAATTTTGTGGGTTCATTTCTGGGCTCTCTATTCTGTTCCATTGGTCTATATGTCTGTTTTTGTACCAGTACCATGCTGTCTTGATGACTTTAGCTCTGTAGTATTGTCTGAAGTCTGGGAGAGTTATTCCTCCAGCCTCTTTCTTTCTCTTCAGTAATGCTTTGGCAATTCTAGGACTTTGATGGTTCCATATAAATTTTATTATGATTTGTTCTTGTTTTGTGAAATATGTTCTGGGTAATTTGATAGGGATTGTATTAAATCAGTAGATTGCCTTGGGCAGTGTGACCGTTTTAACAGTATTGAATTTTCCAATCCAGGAGCATGGGATATCCTTCCTTTTTTTTAAAGTCTTCTTTAATTTCCTTAGTCGGTGTTTTATAATTCTCCATGTATAAGTCTTTCACCTCCTTGGCAAAATTTATTTCTAGCTATTTTATTGCTTTGGGTGCTATTTTAAAGGGGATTATTTCTTTACTTTCTTTTTCTGTTGATTCATCATTAGTGTAAAGAAATGCAACTGATTTTTGAATGTTAATCTTTTAACCTGCTACCTTGCTGAATTCTTCGATTAGTTCCAGTAGTTTTCGGGTGGACCTTTTAGGGTTTTCTATATATAGTATCATTTCATTGGTATATTGTGACACTTTTACCTCTTCTTTTCTAATTTGGATCCCTTTTATTTCTCTCTCTTGCCTGATTGCTGTGGCTAGGACTTCCAAGGCTCTGTTGAATAGGAGTGGTGATAGTGGGCATCGTTGTCTTGTCCCAGATTTTAGTGGGAAGCTTTTGAGTTTTCATTGAGTACTATGCTGGCTGTAGTTTTGTCATATATAGCTTTAATGATGTTGAGATATGTTCCTTCTATACCCACTTTGGTGAGAGTTTTTCTCATAAATGGGTGTTGAATTTTATAAAATGCTTTTTCTGCATCTATTGAGATGATCATGTGATTCTTGTCCTTTCTCTTGTTGATATGATATATTACATTGAGAGATTTGCGTATGTTGAACCACCCTTGTGTCCCTGGGATGAACCCCACTTGATCATGACGTATAATCTTGTTTATGTGCTGTTGGATTCTATTTGCTAATATTTTGGTAAGCATTTTTACATCTATATTCATCAGTGATATTAGCCTGTAATTCTCTTTTTTGGTAGTGTCTTTGCCTGGTTTTGGTATCAGGGTGATTGTGGCTTCATAGAATGAGTTTGGGAGTATTCCCTCCTTTTCAATCTTGTGGAAGAGTTTGTGAAGGACTGGTATGAGTTCTTCTTTGTATGTTTGGTAGAATTCCCTGGTGAAGCCGTCCGGTCCTGGACTTCTATTTGTAGAGAGGTTTTTTATTGCTAATTTGATTTCATTTCTAGTGTTCTGTTTGTTCAAGTGGTCAGTTTCTTCTTGATTCAGTCTTGGTGGACAGTATGTTTCCAGAAACTTGTCCATCTCCTCTAAGTTATCCATTTTGGTTCCATATAGTTTTTCATAATATTCTCATGATATTCTGTATTTCTAGGTTGTTTGTTGTAATTTCTCCATTTTCCTTTCTTGTTTTGCTTATTTGTGCTCTCTCTTTGTTCTTCTTTGTGAGTTTGTCCAGAGGTTTGTTGATTTTATTTACTCTTTCAAAAAACCAGCTTTTGGTTTGATTGTTTTTTTCTATTTTTTTTTAATCTCTGTTTTATTTATTTCCTCCCTGATCTTTATTATTTCCCTCCTGGTGCCTTTTGGGGTTTGTTGCTCTTATTTTTCTAATTCTTTTAGCTAGTGGTTTAGATTGTTTATTTGAGATTGTTTTTCTTTTTTGAGGAAGGCCTGTATCGCTATAAACTTCCCTCTGGGCACTGTCTTTGCTGTGTCCAGAAATTTTGTGTGGTTTTCTTTTCATTTTCATTTGTCTCTAGATATTTTTTAATTTCAGGTTTGATTTCCTCATTGACCCATTGGTGTTTTAATAGCATGTTGTTTAATCTCCATGCTTTCCTTTTTTTCCACTTTGTTTCTCTGTTGTTGATTCCCTGTTTCATGGCATTGTGGTCAGTAAAGATGCTTGAGATAATTTCTATCTTCTTAAAATTGTTGAGGTTTCTTTTGTGCCCAAGTACATGATCAATCCTAGAAAATGTTCCATGTGCACTTGAAGAGAATGTGTATCCTTTTTTGGCGGGGTGTAATGCTCTGAATATATCCACCAAAGCTAATTTTTTTTTGTATCATTTAATTTCTCTGTTGCCTCGTTTATTTTCTGTCTGAAAGATCTGTCTAGTGATGTTAATGTGGTGTTAAAATCTCTGACAATGATTGCATTCCCATTTGTTTCCCCCTTTATCTCTGATAGTAATTGTTTTATTTATTCAGGTGCTCCTATATTGGGTGTATATATAATAATGAGTGTAATATCCTCATCTTGTATTACTCCTTTAATCATTATAAAATGTCCTTCTTTATCTTTCTTAATGGCCATTGTTTTAAAGTCTATTTTGTCTGAAATCAGTACTGCAACACCTGCTTTTTTGGCTTTTCCATTTTCGTGAAATATCCTTTTCCATATTTTCACTCTCAATCTATATGCGTCTTTCTCCCTCAGTGTGTCTTTTTTATGCAGCTGGTTGAAGGTTGTTGCTTTATTATCCAGTCTGCCACTGTGTGTCTTTTGACTGGAGCATTCAGTCCATTAACATTTACAGTAATTAATGATAGATGTGTGTTTATTGCCATTTTGAACAAATTTTTGCAGTTGATTTGGTATTTCCTCTTTGTTCCTTTCTTCTTTCTTTTGTGGTTTGGTAGTATTCCTTTGTATTATCTTGGGTTTTATTTCGTTTTTGTGACTCATTTGTAAGTTTTTTTGCTTGTGATTACCTTTTTTTGTAAGTCTATTAACCCATTACTATAACTTTTGTATTAAACACATAGCAATATAACCTCACACCCATCCTACTGAGAACAAAAAATTTAAAAAAGAAAAAAAATACTCTGTATTTTCTTGCTTCCCTCTGCCACTCTTTATGATTTAGATGTCTTCTTTTACAATTTTGTGTTTATTCTTTTTGTAATTCATGGTAGTTACCACCTTTCCAGTTGTGGGTTTCTCATTTTTGTAGCATCCTGCTTCTTTTCTATTTAGAGTAGACCTTTCAGTATTTCTTTTAGCATGTGTTTAGTGTTGCTAAACTCTTCTAGTTTGTGCTTCTCTGTGAAATTGTTTATCTCTCCTATTCTAAAGGATAGCCTTCCTTGATAAAGTATCCTATGCTGAATCTTTTTTTCATTTGGGGCTTTGAATATATCTTACCATTCCCTTCTGGCCTGTAATGTTTGTGTAGAGAAATTAGCTGAGAGCCTTCTCGAGGTTATTTTGTAACTCACTCTTTATTTCTCTCTTGCTGCCTTTAGGATCATTTCTTTATCCTTGACTCTGGCCATCCTGATTATGATACATCTTGGTGTGGGTCTGTTCGGGTTCTTCCTGTTTGGGACCCTCGGAGCCTCCTGTACTTGGATATCTTATTCCTTCTTTAGGTTTGAGAAGTTTTTGGTCACGATTTCTTCAAATACATTTTCAGTCTCCTTTGTTCTTTCTTCCCCTTCTGTAACCCCTATTATGTGTAGATTGGCACACTTTATATTATTCCATAGGTCCCTTATATTGTTTTCATTGTTTTTTATTTGTTTTTCTCTTAGCTGTTCTGCTTGGGTGCTTTCTGATGTCCTGTCTTCTAGGTCACTTATTCGTTCCTCTGCATTATTTGTAAAGCCTTTAGATCAGCACTCATCTCAGCAAATGAGTTTACCAATATTACTTTGCTCTTCTTTATAGCTTCATTTTCATTTTTGACATATTTTATATCTCTAAACAATATCTCTTTTAGTTCCTTCAGTACTTTGATTACTCTTTTTTTTTGAAATCTTGATCTAGTCGGCCATCCATGTCTATTTCTGTGATCAAGCTTTCAGGGGATTTCTCTTGCTCTTTTAATTGGGAATGGATCCTCTGTTTCTTCATCTTCCTCATATCTCTCTGGCACTGTGGCTTATGGAATATCAGTTACCTATTGTGTTCCTTAAGGAGTTTATTTTTTTATCTATCTAAAGCCTATACAGGAATAAAAGTCAAAACAAAGAGAGAATTTTAAAAGAAGGGAGGAGAAAAAAGTTTTGAAATCAGTGCATAATGAATAATAGAAGAGCAAATTGAAACAGAATAGCAGTTGTGTTGAGATGTCTTTTAAAAACCTTAAAAAGAGAAAAGATCAAAAAACAATATTTGAAACTTGTGTATAGATAATAACAGTAGATCAAAACTAAAAGAAATAAAACTGAAATGAGGTGGATTTTAAAAAATAATACTAAAAAATATCTTAAAGGAAAAATTTTAAAGGGATTAAAACTGGAGACATATACAATTGTTTAAGAAGTAAAATCTTTAAAGTTAATAGAAGAAGAGAGAAGCAAGATGGCGGAGTAGAGGATGCTTGTAGCTCACCCTCTCCCACAAATACACCAAAACTCACATCTATGGATCTACTCAGCCAACCAGAGCACCTGCCAAACTCCGACAGAACATCACCCTCTTCGAAAGACAAAGATGCCAAAAATCTGTTAGGAGGAGAGGAAGAAAGAAAGAAAAAAAAGCAAAACACTGATCCTGCAGGGAGGGAGCGGCAAAGGAGGACTAGCACTCGTTTGCTGGGTCTCACCTCTCCAATGGAGAGGCCAGCAGGACAGAGGGGGAGCCTCCAAGGCTCAGATCTGCCCTGAGCACCCCTTGACTGACAGAACTGAGTGAAACGGGCACAAAGGGTCCCCGTGACACCCAGCCCAAGACGCGAGCCGGCAGCTTGGAGCTGGGACAGGCCGCCCGAGCCAGGCGGAGGACTGGGGCAGCTGCACTGAGGCAGCCCTGGAGAAATGCAGGGTGCCGCGCGCCATGGCTGGGAGGGGATACAGAGCAGAATTTATTGGTCCCCCATAAATTGCAAAAAAAAGAAACACGGCTGGTGTACCCTGGGGGGAGGGGCGCCATAGCCTTTGTCTCATCTGACCTGCGCCACCATTACTGGCACTTCTCACGAGAAGAGAGGCGGGGCGCAGCCACAGCTGCCATCTCCTCCTGTGTGCAGCAACCAGGCGGGGGCAGGGCTGAGACCTGAATCCGCACCCCGAGGGTTCCATAACCTCCTAGGCAGGACTGAGGCTTGTTTACAACCCAAGGCAGATAGGATCTTTCTGCCCTGGTCCCTCAGAGAACTCGAGCCACCAAAACAAACAAGGAGCTGAGATTTGGCCCGGAGCAGGGGTGGGGCCGTTCTGAGGTCTTCCCAGTGCCCGACTTCAGAGCTCTGACCAGAGGTGGATTGGGCAGCTGCACAGAACAGTGGAGTGACCGGCGCCGGGAGAAGGCGGGTGGCCCCCCACCTTCCTGGCAGGAACACAACACCTGACCGTGGTGCTTGGAAGGGGCACGATCAGCCCACCTGCCTCACCAAGCCCAGCATCTGACTGCAGCATCAGGAGGGGGAGTGACCCGCCCGTCCACTGGGAAACAGCTCAGCACCTGACCCAGTATTGGGAGTGGCACAATGTGCTAGCAGACAGCCACTGGGAGCAGCACAGACGAGGGCACCAACAGAGGGCCTCTAGAAGCAGCAAGCTGACTATGTGAAATAGGGCAAAGACACAAACACCTCTCGATAAAGTCATTAAGAGCACACATCTCCAGGAGAACTAGGTAACTGAGACTCCTTAAGCCACATTGCCAGAGAGATATGAGCAAGATGAAGAAGCAGAGGAACCACTCCCAATTAAAAGATCAAGAGAAATCCCCTGAAAGCATGATCAAGGAAATAGACATTGATGGCCTACTAGATCAAGATTTCAAAAAAGGAGTGATCAAAGTGCTGAACAAACTAAAAGAAATAGTGTTGAGATATAAAGTATGTGAAAAATGAAATAGAAGCTATAAAGAAGAACCAAGTAGAATTAGTAAACTCATTTGCTGAGATGAGAGCTGACCTAAAGGCTGTGTAAAGCCGACTAGATAATGCAGAGGAACGAATAAGTGACCTAGAAGACAGGACAACAGAAAGCCCCCAATCAGAACAGCTGAGAGAAAAGCAAATAAAAAACAATGAAAACAATATAAGGGACCTATGGGATAATATAAAGCATGCCAATCTACTCATAGTAGGGGTTCCAGAAGGGGAAGAAAGAACAAAGGGCATTGAA
Source organism: Camelus bactrianus (assembly GCF_048773025.1). Classification (NCBI taxonomy): domain Eukaryota; kingdom Metazoa; phylum Chordata; class Mammalia; order Artiodactyla; family Camelidae; genus Camelus; species Camelus bactrianus. The sequence continues at coordinate 67,310,796 of NC_133575.1, read as the reverse complement.
AGGTATTTGAAGAAATCATGACTGAAAACTTCCAAAACCTAAAGGAATCAGATATCCAAGTACAGGAGGTTCAGAGGGTCCCAAACAGGAAGAACCCGAACAGACCCACACCAAGACGTATCATAATCAAGATGGCCAGAATCAAGGATAAAGAAATGATCCTAAAGGCAGCAAGAGAAAAGCAAAGGGTGAGTGACACGGGAACCCCCATAAGGCTCTCAGCTGGTTTTCTACACAAACACTCCAGGGCAGAAGGGAGTGGCAAGAGATATTCTAAGTCCTGAAAGAAAAAAGATGCAGCCTAGGATACTGTATCCAGCAAGGCTATCCTTTAAAATAGAAGGAGAGATAAAGAACTTCACAGACAAGCAAAAACTAAGAGTTTAGCAACACTAAACCCATGCTAAAAGAAATATTGACAGATCTACTCTAAATAGAAAGGAAGGAGGATGCTACAAAAATGAGAAACTCATAACTGGAAAGGAGATAACTGCCATGAATTACAAAAAGAATAAACACAAATTTGTAAAAGAAGACATCTAAATCATCAAGACTGGGAGAGGGAAGCAAGGAAAGCCACTGTGGAAAACAGCATGGAGATTCCTCAGAAGACTAGGAATAGACTTACCATATGACCCAGGAATCCCACTCCTGGGCATGTGTCCAGAAGGAACCCTACTTCAAAATGACATCTGCACCCCAATGTTCATAGCAGCACTATATACAATAGCCTAGACATGGAAACAGCCTAGATGTCCATCAACAGATGACTGGATGAAGAAGAAATGGTATATTTATACAGTGGAATACTATTCAGCCACAAAACCCAACAACATAACGCCACTTGCGGCAACATGGATGTTCCTGGAGAATGTCATTCTAAGTCAAGTAAGCCAGAAAGGGAAAGAAAAATATCATATGAGATCATTCATATGAGGAATCTAAAAAACAACAACAAAAAACAAAAACAAAACAAAACAAAAAAACAAATATAAAACAGAAACAGACTCATAGACATAGAATACAAACTTGTGGTTGCCAAGGGGGTGGGAGGTGGGAAGGGACAGACTGGGATTTTAAAATGCAGAATAGATAAACAAGATTATACTTATAGCACAGGGAAATATATACAAGATCTTGTGATATCTCATAATGAAAAGAAATGTGACAATGAATATATATATGTTCATGTATAACTGAAAAATTGTGCTTTGCACTAGATTTGATACAACATTGTAAAATGACTATTACTCAATAAAAAATGTGAAAAATAAAAAAAATGTTAATAGAAAATAGAACTAATTTTTTAAAAAGATAAGAGAATTTTATACAAAGGGATCAAAAAAGGTTTCAAAACGGTGTATAATCAATAATAGAGGAGCAAGTTGAAGCAGACTAGCAATCGATTTGAGACGTCTTTTAAAAACCTTAAAAAAGGAGAGAAGGACATAAAGATATTTGAAACCTGTGTATAATCAATAACAGGAAATCAAAACCAAGCAATGTAAAAATGAAATGAGGTGGATTTTTAACAATAATAATAAATTTAAAAAAATGTTAAAGGGATTAAAACTGGAAGCATATACAATTGTTTAAACAGGAAAAATTAAAAAGGTAATAGAAAATAGAACAGTTAAAAAAAGATTAAAAAAAAAAGGGATGTAGGGATGTGTTCTCGTGGAAACTCTGCACTCTTAATGATTTTATCGAGTTCTCTTTCTGTCTTCGCCCTGATTCGCGAACTCAGCTTGCTGTTTCTCGAGGCCCTCCATTGGGGCCTCTCATCTGTGTTGCTCCCAGTGCCTGTCAGCAAGCAGATCGTACATCGCTCCAACACTGGGTCAGGTGCTGTGCTCTTACATTGTGGGCGGACAGGTCACTCCCTCTTCTGATGCTGCAGCCAGATGCTGCACTCTGGGGAGGTAGGTGTGTGGATGGCTTCCCTCCTAGCACTGCAGTCAGGTGCTATGTTTCTGCCAGGAAGGCAGGTGGCCACCCGCCCTCTCCTGGCACCCATCGTTCCCCTGCTCTGTGCAGCTGCGGGTTCGCCTTGGGTTTGTGCTCTGTAGGCGGGCTCAGTGAAGTGGGCGGAACAGCCCCGCCCCTGCTCCTTGCCAAAACTCATCTCCTTGTTTGTCTTGGCGGTGCAAGTTTTCTGAGGTACCATGGCAGGAAGATCCTATCTGCCTCAGGCTGTAAACAAATCTCAGTCCTGCCTAGGAGGTTGCGGAGCCCCCAGGTAAGGATTCAGGTCTCTGCCCCGCCCCTGCCCAGGCGCTTTGCACGGGAGGATATGGCGGCTGTGGCTGTGCCCCTCCTCTCTTCTCCTGAGAAGTGCCAGTAATGGCACCGCAGGTCTGAGGAGACAAAGGCTATGGCACCCCACCCCCACCCCAGGGCACACCAGCAGTTTGCTTTGCTGTTTTTTTTTTTTCATAATTTATGGGGTCCTCAGGTTGTTCTGCTCTGTATCTCCTCCCAGCCACGGCGTGCAGCACCCTGCAATCCCCCCGGGGTTGCCTCAGTGCAGCCTCCCCAGTCCTCCAGCTGGCTCGTGTAGCCTGTCCAGTCCCCCAGCTGCCAGCTCGCATCTTAAGCTGGGTGTCGCAGGGACTTTTTCTGCCCATTTAATTTAGTTCCGTTGGTCAAGGGCTGCTCTGTACAGATCCGAGCCTCGGAGGTTCCCCCTCCTTCCCGCTGACCTCTCAGTTGGAGAGAGGGAGATTCAGCAAATGAGCACCAGTCCTCCTTTGCCGCTCCCTCCCTGCAGGAACATCCCGCACTGTTTTGCTTTTTCTTCTTTCTTTTTTCCTTTTCTCCTACCAGATTCATGGTGTCTTTGTCTTTTGAAGAATTCGATGTCCTGTTGGAGTTCAGCAGGTGCTCTGGTTGGCTGGGTGGGTCCGTGGATGTGAGTTTTGGTGTATTTGTGGGAGAGGGTGAGCTAGGAGTGTCCTTCTACTCTGCCATCTTGCCCCCGAGTCCAGATGTTTCACTCTTACTTTTGGGAATACGACTAATCTTGGTCCTTTGAGCTCTGTGGGTTTATTTTTTTTTAATCCTTTAAGGTTATTCTTTTCCTGGGCTTAAGTAGTTTCCTCAGATCTCTGATTGGCAATTTTTTAATCATGGATCTGATTGGATGGCAGACATCCTGCAATTTACCTTGTTAGGTGATAGATATTTTTTATTCCTATAAATATTATTGAGCTTTGTTCTAGTATATTTGTGGAACTAGTTTGATTATTTCAGGTTGTTTAACTGGATCAGAGCAGCATTTAATCAGGGGTTGATTTTGCTCTATTCTGAAGCAAAACCCTTCTGACTACTCTATCTGACACCCTGCGAATTATAAGGTTTTCTGCTCTGTTTGTGGGTAATAGGAACTATTCCTGGCCCTGTGTGAGTTCCATGGATTAGCCCCTCTAATTCTTCCATTGGTTATCTTCCTGGCTCAGGATAGTTTCCTCTCTCACATGTGCTGAGCATTTCTCCGCTGAATACCTGAGGAAGACCATCTACATAACTCTACAGTTCACCCTCTGTAATTCTCTCCTTTGTATTCTATCTTGGGAGTTCCATCCTTCTTATCTCCCCAGTCTCTTAGCTCCATCTCATCAACTCAGGCGTTTTGTAGGCTCTGTCTGACTTAGCACTCTCTGCATTACTGCTTAGAAACTCTTTCCAGGTAGTAAGCTAGGACAGTTTTAGAGTTGTTTGTATCTCTCAGTATTCACTGTTCTTTGTTGCCTGATGTCCAGTGTCTTGAAAAGTCTCATTTCACTTCATATATTTTGTCCTGTGTTTTAGTTGTTTCAGATTAAGTCCTATCCTTGTCTACCTCATTTTTTCTTAAAGTGATAGTCTGGGAGTAGCATTTTAATTGGGTGATAGTGACTCAACATCTCACTTCCAGAATTAAAATGTTGAGTGTGGGAGAGCTACTGTTGATTTCCAGAGCTCTGGAACTTCCTGTGAGAAAGGAACCATGTGCTTTGGGGATGCTAGCCAGTGCTTAGGTGGCTAAAGTCTCAGGCTTATATCTGTCTAGCTATAGTGCAGAACATGCCATATGTGAACATAGACTGTGACCTTAGTATATTGTTTACTCTAAAACAGTATGTGTTAGGGTCTGTCTAGGACCCCTTTCCAAAGTGGTTCCTTAAAAGACCTTAATAAAAGCTGGTTCTAAGATATAGGGGGACAATAGTGTAACAATTATTCATGATTTCTTGTGTTAGATTGTAGAAGTGTCAAGAATATGTTTGAAAAATTCTTACTTTTAGTCATTTCTGATTTTCTTTTAAACTCTTCAGACCTCCATTCTCAATGTGGGACTATCTAAACCCATATTAGCACAGAGATGCAGTCAGTAAGTTTTGATTCCTAAGTCTAGAATGTTAGGTAAGAACAAGCATTTTAAATGCATTTTCTAAAAGACAGTACATTAGTATTATCATTGAATAGGCTTCTAAAAAGTGATTTAATGGCTACTTCTATGGACAGCTTATTGATAAGAAGTTTTTTAGTGGTTATATTTCATTTATGTATACAGAAAAACTACTGCATCATCCAAAATAAGGGTTTATTCTTTATGCCTTAGAAAAAGACTAAAAATACATTTTTTGAAATCCCGTTTATCCCTTCCCACCCTCCACCCCCTTGGCAACCACAAGTTTGTATTCTCTGTCTATGAGTCTGTTTCTGTTTTGTATTTATGCTTTGTTTTTTTTTTTTTAAGATTCTACATATGAGTGATAGTTAAACAAGATTATACTGTATAGCACAGGGAAATATACACAAGATCTTATGGTAACTCACAGAGAAAAAAATGTGACAATGAATATATATACATTCATGTGTAACTGAAAAATTGTGCTCTACACTGGAATTTGACACAACATTGTAAAATGATAATAAATCAATAAAAATGTTAAAAAATACATTTTTGTATGCTGAAGAATTTTATACTGTATGTCATATAAGTTTTAGAGGGAATGATACCTCCCCAAATTTCTCTACTCCCCCAATACACACAAAGACACACATACACAGGAACAAACACACAAAACTCTTAAGCCATGCCATATTTTGCTAATATCAAAAAATATAATGGGATGAATGGCTGGTAATCATAAAGCTTCCAGTTCTTCCAGAGTTAATTTATAGACTTAACAAAATTCCAAACAAAATCTCAATAGAATTCTTGTTTGTTTGAAATTGACTGATTTCATCAGCATACCTGGAAAAGCAAACAAATGAAAAGAACTAAGACATTTTCAAAATAAAGAATACCTTTTCATTGCCCTACCGGTTGTTTAAAATTTTATAAAGCTGCTGCTATAAGCAAAAAATCATAGTTTCAACACCAGATTAGACACAAATTGTGTAGTCCATGAATATTCTGGAATATATGAATTACCATATATTATTATAATAGAGGGAGAATCACAAGTTAATGGCAAAGAAATTGATTGTTCAGTAAACAGTATATGAAAAATTGGTAAAATATTTCAGAAAAAAACATTTTAAATTGTCATCACTACCATATAGAAAGATAAATCTTGCTTACATTATAGAGCTAAATCTGGAAAAAAGTTTATCCTAAAAGAAAATGCAGCTGAATATGTAGTTGACTATTGAATGGAAATCTCCTTAATCATTAAAGTAATAGAGGAAAACCATAGAGAAATTATATATAAATTTGACTACATAAAATTAAGAATTACTGGACATCAAAAAACAATACAAAGTAGGAAAATATTTACAAATAATATAGAAGACTGACATTTTTAATATTTAAAGGGCTTGTACCAATTGAATAATCAGTAAGTAAATAATGGAAAATAGACAAAAATATTACTGATAATTCACTAAAAAGTAGAAAGGTGACCAGACATGGAAAAATGTATAGCCTAAGAATCAAAATTTAAAACAACTGATGCCATTTTTGTATCAAATTAGAAAATATCTTTTAAATGGTAATATTCAGTGCTATCATGGATATGGTGAGACATGCTTTCATAAGCTGCTGTTGGGAGTAGAAATTATTGTACTTACCTTTTGGCAAATAATTTTGTTGTGTATGTCAAGAATCTTAGACTATTTATTCTTCTTGACCACCTAGCATTTGCTGTTTTATTTCTCAGAAATCCATTTTCCATGCATATCAAAAATACGTATGTGTATTACAGTTATTTATAACACTGAAAAACTATAAATAACCTAAATAAATATTTAAGTAAATTATAGTAAATTAGTGAATTGATATTGTACAGTTATTGAAAACTCTTTATAAATAAGTTTTGAAGATATAGAAGAAAACCTATCTACTTTTATTTTATTTGTTTAGATTTGTCTGTTTAATGGTTTTTAAAGAAGAAAATTTAAATAAATTCAACATTAAAAAATCAAGTAGTAAATTATTATTTTATTCTAGGTTCTGTTTACAGAGGAAGACGTGAAATTCTACCTCGCAGAACTAGCCCTTGCTTTGGATCATCTGCACCGTTTAGGAATTGTATATAGAGACCTGAAGCCAGAAAAGTAAAGTTATATTCTCTTTATGTGTCCCTGTTACCGGTAGTTCTATAACTACTTTTTCCCCATTAAGTCTTTTATTTTAAATATTATGTGAAAATATATATGAATTATACAATTATATGAAACTTATAAAAAGTAATCTTCATAAGATACTCATTGATTTTAAATTAGTCATTTAAAAATTTTCCTGCATATCAAATATATATTGACCTAATTTATGATGATTTTTATGTAAATGTTGTATATAAAAATATTTTATCCCATGTTGTTGAATGTGAATTTTGATTTACAGCATTTTGCTTGATGAAATAGGACATATCAAGTTAACAGGTATGCAAATTTTCTCACTCTTTAAGCCTGTTTTATATTTTTTGTAATTTTAATATATATTTGTCTAAGCCTGTTTTTTTCCTCTTTCTTGATTTAATTTGCCTTTTATTCATCTCTCTGGTAAACTAAAGTTCCTTTAAAGGGTAGATAACACAATATGTTCTAATTGTAATACCAAAAAATTATATAGGAAAGTCGCTAAATTCACTAGGAAATGACATTTGGTTTTCTAGGTAAAAACACATCATCTTCATTTCAGTTTGAACTGAAAGATTTATCATAAGTAGTTATCACATTTGAAATATGGTGAATTATAAACTTTAAACCAGATGTTTCATAATCAGGTTCATTTTATTCTTTTTTTTTAAAAACATGTTTTATTTTACTTTATTTTCAATATTGAAGGCTTACCGTATGTAACATACTGTGCTAATTTTCACAGGCCTCTTAGGCATAAAGTATCCTTATTATACCATTAAAAAAACTTTTTATTTTCAAATAATTGTAGACTCACGTTAGGTTTCAAAATTAGTCCCAAGAGGTCATGTGTACCCATCACCCAGCTTCCCCAAGGTGACATTTTACAAAATTACACTACATTATCAAATTTAGGGAATTGATTGGTACAGTAAAACTAACTGGACTATATACTTTACTTGGATTTCACCAGTCTTTTGCATGTATTCATTTTTTTATTTGTCTTTGTGTATAATTCCATAATATTTTATCCACATATATATATTTGAATACTGTCACCACAATCAATAAGCAGAACTGATCCATAATCACAAAAGAACTCTCCTGTGCTGCCCATTTATAGTCACACCCTCCCCCACTTCCCTCACTCCTGGCAACCACTTACAAGTTTTGGACCTCTAAATTTGTTATTTTAAGAATATTGTATAAATAGAACCATAGTGTAATCACACACCTGAACATTTATCTCAGAGAAATAAAAGCTTACATACGCACAAAAAACTATACATGAATTTTCATAGCGGCTCTATTTGTAATAGCCCAAGACTGGAAATGTACCAAATGTCCTTCAAAGAGTGAATGGATAAACAAACTGTGATTCATCTATACAATGGAATACTACCCAGCAATAAAAAGGAAAGAACTCTTGATAGATGCAACAACTTGGATGGATTCAAGTGCGTTATGCTGAGTGAGCATAATCAGTTTTGTCAAAAATAGTACAGCAAAGGACCTTTATGGAGTGGTGTAAATCTCTTAAAGGTAACAGAGGATAAGAAAATTCTCTTCCCTTCTTCCTTCTCTCTGGAATGGCCACAGAAGCCAATGTTCTGCTCTACAAGGTATGTTATATTAAGCTGGACTAATCTCAAAAACTAGGTTTTATTACATGTAATTTTGAAATAAAATTGCAGAGTTTAAAAGCCTTAAAGTGTAGAGAAAGAACATAGTAGCACATTGAAAATATTTTTTAAATTATGCTGAAAATCATAATGCATTTAGTTATTATACAAGGATAAGTAATTTTTAACTGAAAATACTCAGCATGGTTAGAAAATCAATTTCAAGGGATCCTAAAATTAAGTATTAATGTTGTACTTTATTTTAAAAGAGAAATACAGGACTTACAATGTCTTTATTTATAGAATTAAGGTATAATTTACATAGAGTAAAACTCATCCTTTGAATTCTTGTGATAATAGAACTATTCCATATCTTGACTGCATCATTGTCATTATTGTGGTTGTAATATTGTAATATAGTTTTGAAGATATTACCATGGGGGAAACTGGCTGAAAGATAAATAGGACATCTGGAGTATTTCATATAATTGCATGTGAATCTGCAGTAGTTTCAAAATACGAAATTTATTTTTTAAAATATAACTTTTTGTGTATAGTTCTGCAAGCTTTGACAAATGCATATAGTCTTATAACCACTGCCAACATCAAGATATAAAATAGCTCCATCACCCCCCAGAATTTCCCCCTTATAAGTCACTTCTCCCTTTACCCCTTGACAACCGCTGCTGTTTGGCCCTATGGTTTTGCCTTTTCCACAGAATAATATAGAGGAAGACAGTCTATAGTCTTTTGAACCTGGCTTTATTAACTTAGTATAGTGCACTTGATATTCATCCATATTGTTGTGTGTATCAATAATTTTTTTAATTTCTGAGTAGTGTTCCTTTTATGATGGTACCATGATTTGATTATCCAGTCTCCAAGTAAGGGGCATTTAGATTGTTTCCTGTTTTTGACAGTGACAAATAAAGCTGCTATAAATATTCATGTATAGGTTTTATGTGAACATAAATTTTTATTTCACTTCAGTAAATACCAATGTAGTGGGATTGGTTGGTTGGTCGTTTGGTAAGTGTATATTTAATTTAATGAGAAACCTCCAAACAGTTTTCCAAAGTGGTTTTACTATTTTGCATACCCACCAGTGATGCCTGAGAGCTCCAGTTACTCTGCATCCTTGCCATTACTTGGTTTTGTCAGTATTTTTTTGTTTTAGCTTTACTAATAGCCATATAAAAGTATCTTTTGGTGGTTTTAATTTGCATTTCCCTAATAACTGACGATATTGAGCACCTTTTCATGTATTTATTTCTTTGGAGAAGTATCTGTTCAGATTTTTTGCCCATTTAAAAAGTTGGATTGTTTGTTTTCTTATTTTTGAATTTTGAGGGTTTTTTTGTAACATACTCTAAATACAAGTCGTTTGTCTGATATGTGATTTGTAAATGTATTTTCTCCCAATCTGTAGCTTCTTTTTCATTTTCTGTACAGTATCTTTTGAAGAGCATTTAAAATTTTGAGAAAATACAGTTATCAACTTTTTTCTTTTATGAATTATACTTTTGTTATTGTATCTAAAAAATCCTTACCTCACTCAAGATCACAAAGATTTTCTCCTATATTTCTCTTGGAAACTTACAGTTTTAGGTTTTAGGTTTTACATTTAGTTATATGATTAATTTTGATTTAATGTTTGTTTATGGTATAAGATGGGTTTTTGTATATTGTTATCCTATTGTTCTGGCAATATTCATTGAAAAGACTGACCTTTCTCCATGGAATTGCTTTTACACCTTTGTCAGAAATCAGTTGGCAATATATAGCCAGTTCTGTTATAATTCAACACATATGATCTTAAAAATCACTGTACTATGCATAATTGCATAATAAAAATACAAGACATGGATAAAATGGGGTTAGGAGTTTAACGCTAAAATATATACTTGGTGACACATTAAAGAAAGATAGGAAAAATAATGGCATTGTTCTAAATATGTTCTAGATGATTAAGAATATATAAATACTACAATAAATATGATACTTTACCTTGAAAAAAAATCCTGAAATTTGCTTATAGAATTGGCATCAGAAAGATTGCAGTTTGTAAGTTATTGTGAAGTAGTGGGAGGTAGATTATCTGGAATTGGGAGTTATAATACTACAGGTGGATAGGAGTGGCTTGAACACACCTGATGTGCTGAAATAGCTGATAGATGTTTGAGGTGTGTGCATATATGTATTTCTACTTGGCTTGATTCAACTAGGTGCAGTTTTTTAGTATTTCACCTAGTGTTTCTTGCAGACAAAATTGTACATAAACCAACCTGAAATTTGAAATTCATGTTATGCTCAAATTGTTTCCTAATATATGAATCACATAACAAACTTGCATTTTCAAAACAAACATCATAGCAGAACTGACTGTATGTGTCAGTGTATTCTTGGACACTCTTCTGCTGCATTTATATATATATATGTGTGTGTGTGTGTGTGTGTATAGAGAGAGAGAGAGAGAGAAAGAGAGAGAGCGAGTGAGCAAGCACCTTTCCCTAGTACCACACTGTTTTGATTACTGTAGCTTTATAGTATTATTGAAGTCAGGTAGTGTGAGTCCTTGAATTTTTTTTTTTCCAAAATTGTTTTGGCTATTCTGTTACCTTTGTCTTTTTATATACATTTTAAATTCAGATTGTTGATTTTTATAAAAGAAATCTTGCTTGGATTTTCACTAATGTTTCATTGACTCATAGATCAGTTTTGGGAGAACTGACATCTTTAACAGTATTGAATCTTCCAAACTATGACCAGTATGTCTCTCCATTTACTTAGATCTATTCTGATTCTTTTCATTGGTGTTTCTTGTGTTTAGCATACAGCTCTTGCATATAGATACTTTGTATATTTGGATACTGTGGATTTCATGAGGGGTTTTTTGGTGATGTTATAAATGGTACTTTGAAAATTTCACCTTTCAATTTTTCAATGCTAATATATAGAAATAAAATTGATTTTATGTATTGATGCCTTTTAGCTCTTTGAAGACCTTAAACAAAAATGGAAGCTCGCCAAAGCAAAATTTGCTTTTCTAATATTTTAAAAAGTGCAAATTACTCTTTTTTGTCTTAGTCTATTTTATTTTTATTTTTAAATTTTAAAAATTAATTATTATTGAAGTATAGTTGATTTACAATGTTGTGTTTCTGGTGTACAGCATAGTGATTCAGTATACAGATATATATATTTGTTTCATATTATTTTTCATTGTAGGTTATTGCAAGATATTGAATGTATTTCCCTGTGCTATACATTAGGACCTTGTTGTTTATCTATTTTATACATAGTAGTTTATATCTGTTAATCCCAAATTCCTAATGTATCCCTCCCTCGCCCTTTCTCCTTTGGTAACCATGAGTTTGTTTTCTATGTCTGTGAGTCTCTTTCTATTTTATAAATAAGTTCATTTGTATCATTTTTAAGACTCCACATATAAGTGATGTCATATGATATTTGTCTTTCTCTGACTTAGTATGATAATGTCTTAAGTCTATTTTAAAACGTAGATCACTATGACAGCTTTAATTTGTTCTTTCAAAATTGTTGCATAGTATTCTGTTAGACATGAAAACGTGTATTTTGAGTATGAGGTTTAACTGAGCAATTTTAAATAGTCTTAAAGAATACTATTATAAAATGCAGGCTGTTTTCCATTATTGGTCTCACAGGAACTTTCTTAATGGTAATCATAGGCCACTCATGAATAGGTTTAGTTCTTAGTTTTGTTTCTTTTTGTATTTTCTATTTTCTGAAGATCTTCAGATATGTCTTTATGTAATATTGTTACAGATTTTGGACTCAGCAAGGAATCGGTTGATCAAGAAAAGAAAGCCTACTCATTTTGTGGTACAGTGGAATATATGGCTCCTGAAGTAGTAAATAGGAGAGGTCATTCCCAGAGTGCTGATTGGTGGTCATATGGTGTACTTATGGTAAGTACTGTTTTTTTTTAAATCATGCCAATATAAAATTAATATTGTTTATAATGTTAATCTGAGTTTTGGGATGTGTTAGGTGAAGATAGGGTTCTGAAAGTTCTTGACTGTCATTAAAAACTTGTGATTGGCTAGCTGTTATATAATAAGAGTTAGGATTTTGGTGTTCTGATTTCTTCTAAAGTTGCTAGATTAAAAGGTAAATGACAGCATTCTTTTATAAATTATTCAGATTTAAAACTTAGAAAAAGGCCTACCAGATTTTAGATTTCAGAATGCTGTGTTTAGCAGTTACATGGTATTTTAATTAGATATCACAGAATTTAGCACCTTACTGTATAGTCTTATTGTCGCATTGTTTCAAGCATGTCCCTAGAAAGACTTTAAACCTCTTCAGGAGATCAATCCTGTTTTCTACTACTTTTCATCTCCCACAGTATCTAGCATAGTAAGCATATGGACTGACTAATTTGCTTGAAGATTAAGCATAGAGTTTGTAGTATTAAGTAGGGTGATAAATGAATAGCTATTGAATCAGATATAATTTGCTTTCGAAGCCTAATAATCCATCTTTGCCTATTTATCACTGAATTACTGTATGATACATCGATATATTAAGTGGCTGTTGTAAGCCTGGCATTTGGTGAGGGCAGTGTGGTGGGAACAAACTAGGAGTACAACATTTGGCATTTTCTATGACTTGAGAAGGCATGCTATCTGGTTGGAGAAACAAATGGAATAGCTAAATAAACTGTCTGGAAGTACCTTGGGAATTCAGGCAAGGATTCATATAAGTTGACGTAGGAAAAGCAGAACTGGTAGAACTAAAATCAAGCCCTGAAGGATGGGTAAGATTTAAATAGTTGCATGTCAAGAAGGATTGTTCTGTGGTAATATTAGGAAAGACCTGGAGAACCAGTTTGACTAGAGTGGTAGTGGAAAATGAGGGTAAAGGTGGAGGAAATGAGGCTATAAGCTTATAAGCATTTACATACAATTCTCTGGGTGGTAGGAAACTTTTGTAGATTCTTTTTTTTTTTAACATTTTCTGTTGATTTATAATCATTTTACAATGTTGTGTCAAATTCCAGTGTTCAGCACAATTTTTCAGTTATACATGAACATATATATATTCATTGTCACATTTTTTTCTCTGTGAGCTACCATAAGATTTTGTGTATATTTCCCTGTGCTATACAGTGTAATCTTGTTTATCTATTCTACAATTTTGAAATCCCGTCTATCCCTTCCCACCCTCCGCCCCCTTGGCAACCACAAGTTTGTATTCTATGTCTATGAGTCTATTTCTGTTTTGTATTTACACTTTGTTTTTTTGTTGTTGTTGTTGTTTTGTTTTGTTTTTTAGATTCCGCATATGAGCGATCTCATATGGTATTTTTCTTTCTCTTTCTGGCTTACTTCCCTTAGAATGACATTGTCCAGGAGCATCCATGTTGCTGCAAATGGCATTATGTTGTCAGTTTTTATGGCTGAGTAGTATTCCATTGTATAAATATACCATATCTTCTTTATCCAGTCACCTGTTGATGGACATTTAGGCTGTTTCCATGTTTTGGCTATTGTAAATAGTGCTGCTATGAACATTGGGGTGCAGGTGTCATCCTGAAGTAGGGTTCCTTCAAAAATCCACAAATGACAAATGCTGGAGAGGCTGTGGAGAAAGGGGAACCCTCCTACACTGCTGGTGGGAATTCAGTTTGGTGCAGCCAGTATGGAAAACAGTGTGGAGATTCCTTTTGTAGATTCTTAAACAGGATGGTAATTAAAGAAAAAATGTATTTTAGGAAGATTAGCCTTGATAGCATTATATAAATGGATTGGAAATGTAGGAAACTAGAAGTAGGGAGACCAACAAGTTCTCCTTAGAAGACAGTTGTAAGGTTACACAATAAAAAAGGGAAATCTTAAAGACATTTCAAAGGAAGAAGTAGCTGACCTTAGTCACAGATTAAATGTCACAGATGAAGCCGAGAGGAAGGGTCAAAAATAAAGATACATCTAAAATGTATGAATTTTAGGGGATTGAAAGAGTGGTATTTCAGTGGAAAAGAGATAGCTGGGAAGGACAGCTGGTTTTGGAAGTGGGGAAAGAACTTATTTTTAACATGTTCCATAGGTTACTATAGGTTAGTCTTTAACCTTGTGGTAGTAATGAATTAGGAGAGGGCAGTGAAGAGAGCATCAGAATCATCAGGAGACCTTAAAAAACAAACAACAAATAAACAAAAACAACAAAACACTACTATGCCAGCCAGCATATAGTTTATTTGAGGGGAAAATGTGATTTGAATATACTATCCTTCTCTTTTTCTTTTTATTCTTGCCATTTCCACCTCTTACTCCTCCAGTCCCCAGGAAAGAATCATTACTTTAGGTTAGAGATAGGGTTCTGGAGCTTGAGAGAGATGTCCCACATACACCATACTTCCCTTCTTCTTCATTACCTTTTTGTGACTCCTACCCCTACTTCTTCATTCTCCAGTTGAGAACCATTACTGTCAATACGGAAGGGAAGACTTCCGTTTCCCTTCCCTGAGATAGACTGAAGCTGGAACTGATTTTGAGAGTCATCAGAGTGTAGGAAAGAGTTGAAAAGATAAGCTAATTAAGTTTGTGAGTTCAAATAAATGAACAAGGACTGAGGCCAAAGCCATTATTCAATATAAGCTGAAGATTTAAATATTAGGGATATAAAAACTTTTCTCTTTAATGAACTGTAATGATCTTCATTTTCAGACTTACTTTTTAAATTATTTAATGTTCTGGATATCTGCATTGCAATTAAATCTCTTAGGGAAAATATTTTTGTGCTGTGTACAACCATCTCAGATTAAATATATATATATATATATATATACATAGTGTGTAGTGTGTGTAGCTTCTTGTTTGGTTCCTTTTTTAGGGGAGTGAATGGAATGAGAATGATTATCCTTCCTGAGCGTGTGTGAATTTGAAATGGTTCTGTGCTTATTTTTACTTTTCTTTCATTGTCAAATATTTGCTTTAAAGGCTTATCTTTGTTTTAAAAGAAAATGCCTTGTGTATTTCCAAATTGCTTTGGTTTGGGGAACTTGGCCAAATAAGAACTGAAAAAAAATTGATTGGTTTCATTTGTTTCAAGTCAGCTTTCACATATAGTAGGGTATCTGAAGTCTATTTCCTTAAGTCACCTAGTTTTCTGGTCATATTTTGACCTACTATCATGTAGATCCTGCATAATTTGATGATCATGTATTATAAGTCTCCTTTTTTCCTAAAGATTTTCATTGTATATTCTAAGTTGTGCTAAATGGACTTGTACTGTTTTTTGTTTTAGTTTGAAATGCTTACTGGTACTCTGCCATTTCAAGGTAAAGACAGAAATGAGACTATGAATATGATATTAAAGTAAGTGTAAACACTGTTTTTTTTTCTTTTGGGAAAAATTTCTTACTTTTGGTTTTGAGAAACTTGTTACAATTTTCATTTGATACAAAAGAACGTTTTTCACACTGTCTCGTTCCCTTCTCCTGCCATATAGGGAACATTTTATGCCATTGTGGAAAGCATTCTTTAAAATTCTTTTTGGGATTTGTCAATTTGGAAGTATGGCTAGATTTAAATGAAATTTTCTGAAATCCTCTTTTCCAGAGCAAAACTTGGAATGCCTCAGTTTCTTAGTGCTGAAGCACAAAGTCTTCTAAGGATGTTATTCAAAAGGAATCCAGCAAACAGATTGGGTATTGTTTATTTTGTTAGCTTTTATAACAATATACTACATGCTTTGGGAGGATAATTGTAACTTTGTTTTCTGGCTTAAGTTCATTTACTGCTGCTATATATTTATACCTGGAATTTTGCACTTTGTATATGCAAAGATTCCAGAAAACTGTTATGTCCATGATAAAAAATGGAGTGGTTTAGTTATTCAGAACTTCTGTTTAATATATATCATTATGTATATCATATGAATGTCTCTTTTGACATAATTCACAGAATTTTCCCCTGTGTAGGTAATCCTTTTAGATATTTGAAGATAATTATTTTGTCCCTTCCAATATTCATCAAGGTAAATATTATGTTTCCATAACTGCTCATTATTTGGCCACTTTCTAGTAGCCTTTCCCTGGATCCAAATGTGCTCCTATTATTTGTGTTCTTGTATTAAAATTTTAGTGTCACTTTACTTGTTGCATTTTTAAAATTTCAGCATATAGATATGAGGTCATAAACTGAATTATGAAGAAAAGAAAAAATATTTAAATTTTAGTGTTATGTTAAACATGATTTTGATTTGATTCAGAAAGCATTTCAGTATTTCATGATACTCTACATGCTTCAGTATGAACATCAGCTATTTTTTTATCATATTAAATTCAAAGGACCAATTAGAACATCAGATAATAAGTCACAAACTTTTCACTACATGGAATCTATGAAATGTATGTACTTCTGTTTATGAATGATAGCCTGAAAGCTAGGTAGGCAGATTAAAAAAAAAAATCATACTGGTAAAAAATTCTTTCCGTTTTTATAGGTTCAGAAGGAGTTGACGAAATCAAAAGACATCTTTTTTTTGCAAATATTGACTGGAATGTAAGTTCAGTAGAAAGTTTGTTACTGTGTACCTTTAATTAGAGCAAAAACTGAAGAGTAAATGGTAATATATGGACTTTACTGATAAACTTAATCCATTTGTTTTATATTTAGTATTAGATTTTTATTTATAGGTGTAGCATATCATGGCAGTTACCTTGAACCAGTAGGTGTGTAGATGGTATTAATTAATTTTTGTTTCTCATTTGTCTTACCTGTTAAGTGTGGTTAACGTTCTCTCCTATTCTAGGTTGAGGAATGTAGGGGGAAGAAGAGAAAGGAGAACAGGGATGAATGATAGGGCAGATTCTTATAGAAAAAAATGAATTCTAAAGCATATGAAATGTTATTTAATTTCAAATGGTTCTGTGCCATGTATTTGAATAAACAGGTTGATCACCCACTGTGAATTGGGTGCCCCTGAGGAAATACAGCTGATACCCGGATTTGGGTGCCCTGATGATCATGTTAAATTTGTTAAGAAGTGAATATCATTGTATAGGTATTTCACTAAATTTTGAGAGGACATGAAAACAGAAACATTGAGACATTCTGCTAAGTCATGTATTGAAATTTTTTAAGCTTCAACTCCCAGACTAATGAGCTTTTCTTAGAAAAGCTTACTTTTTGATGTTGTTTTTGCAACACAACTTTATGTATTTTATGTACAATTAATCATCATAGGTAAGCTTTTCTGATAACTTAGTTCTAGCATTGATACTGAAAATTTTTCCGAAAGAGAAAGTGTCTCTTTTGATCTATAATAAAGAGGTAGAAAGCCCCTGTTCACTAACCAAATTATTATTTCATCTGGCTTATAGAACAACTTTCAGAAGGCAATATTTTGATTTATTTTTTATAATTGGAAAACCATAATATAACATAAGCCATTAGTATTAATAACCTAAAATGCTACTCAGTGGACGTGCTGCATGGGAATCTGTTCTTTGTCATATCTGTATGCATCCTTCTTTCAGTATTGTTGCATCCCCTTGTCATTTTTTTCTACTGCTTTTCTACTCTTCCTTTTCCCTTAACTAGACAAACTGGAAATTATTTTTCCATCATTTTTATATCTAAACAGTTTATGTTTATTGTCCTTAAATAACAAAGGAGCAGAATGTTTACATATTTAAATAAATGAAACTTACTTTAAAGTAATCCTCTATTAATTTTCCCCCACTTCGGGTCTGTGAGCTTTTAAAAAAATAGATTTCCCCCCAAAAGTAGGTTTTTTTATATTATAAGATATTTTATTTTTTTCAGAAACATAAATTTTAGGAAGTTAGATTGTTAGACAAGTTTAAGTTTCTGAATTCTATAAAAGAGCTCTAAACAGTGCATTTGATGCATATTTTTATGTGAAAAAATATTTTAAGTATAATACATACTTCTTGGGGATAGACTAATTATTAATTTTGAAATCCTCAAATGTTATTAGTTATTTCTGCATGGTAACATTGTGATATATTCTGTATGGTTATTTTACCAGTGAGAATTCAAGTCAGTTTTTGATATCCAAAACTGAACAGCATTCTTCCTTGTGAATGCAAACTGTGACATCACTGCTGCTTTTCCTGGTCTCATTTGATTCTGTATATTATCTCTCAAATTTAGATAATATACAGAATTTGGTTAACAGGTTAGAATTTAGAACTTGGTTAACAGGTATCTGAAGGTTGTTGCAATTTCATTTATGAAATTGTGAGCCTTATGTTAAGGACTGAATATCATGTTCTGCTTCCCCTTATGAAGTTTAATAATTTTTAAAGTATTAATATATTTTAGTGTTACCCTGTTGTTTCTTCTAGAAATTATATAAAAGAGAAGTTCAGCCTCCTTTCAAACCTGCTTCTGGAAAACCAGACGATACTTTTTGCTTTGATCCTGAATTTACTGCAAAAACACCTAAAGGTAATGCATGTGTATGTGTAACATCAGAGCTTTTATTCAATTAGATGGTTAAAAAACTACACTAGCTTCTTAGGTAAAAACTAAAAGAATTGTAAGTTTGCAAAGGGTGGTTTGGCCTGTATGGAAGTGTGGATCCTAGGTACAGCATTGCTTGGACACCTTTCAAGTAGAGGCTTTAAATGGGAAGTATTTATTAAGGAAGCAGGAACTAGAGCAAAGTGTGAAAGTTTTCTTTTTTTCTTATTTTAAAACTTTTTTTGACATGCTGATGCATTAGCTGATGGGGGTAGGAGGTAAGATATGAGATATATCACTCTGACTAGACTTTAATGGGGTTTACTTTTATTGGCATGTGTTTCATACATTAATTCAACAAATATTGAATACGTACTATGGCCTAAGCAGCAAGGTGCAGTAGTGAACAGAACAGACAAAAATTATAATACACATGGAGCTTGCATACTAGTATGGGGAGATAGATAATGTACAATAAGTCAAATAATATAGTAGTCTGATAGTAACGTTTAATGGTTTCCTCTATATTCAAAGAAATGCTGACATTTCATATCATGGAAGTCTGTGTAGTTCTAATTAAATAAAATTATTTGGACATTAGATTCTCCTGGTTTGCCAGCCAGTGCTAATGCTCATCAACTCTTCAAAGGATTCAGCTTCGTTGCAACTTCCATTGCAGAAGAATATAAAATCACTCCTATCACAAGTGCAAATGTATTACCAATTGTTCAGGTAAATTCCACTTAACGGATTATTCAGTTATTTACAGTGATTTTGAAATGATGTTTAATTTCATATTTATCTCTTTGTATAATAATGAATTGAAGATGACTCTATATGTTTTAGAGAAAAGGATTAACCTTGAATTATATTTGTGCATTTTTGTAATCTCTTTTGGCGAGAAAATGTAATGGGTGATATATTAGCTAGTTGCTGTATTGTATTGGTTTTGGGGATCTAGAAAGTCTACAATTTAGGATCAGCTCAGAATCTGTGTAAGCCATTTATAAAAACTGATAAAACTTCTCTAGAATTATTCTTAGATTTTGTAAAGATTTGGGAAGAATGTATACTTAGAAGATAAAAATTATGAAAATTTATCATTCTCTTTCATATTTTACTTTTTAACAAAAACAGATAAATGGAAATGCTGCACAGTTTGGTGAAGTGTATGAATTGAAAGAGGATATTGGTGTTGGCTCCTATTCTGTTTGCAAGCGATGCATACATACCGCTACCAACATGGAATTTGCAGTGAAGGTATTATCTCTGAGCCTGACTTTTTGTTTGTTTGTTTTATATATGTGTAGGTTAAATTGCAGGTTAACTGACAGACATTTTTCAGTGGAGCAAGTGGAAAAAGCAAAGATAAAATGATTAGGAAGAACTCTTTAAGACTTCATTTTCATTTTGAATTTCTTTCCAAGACTTTATTTTGTTCAATAAAAAAAGCCTTTATTTTGGAGGAACAGTGTATTTCATGAATGTCTTGGCTTTTGAATAATTTTATTTTAATGTAGTATGTTACTATCGAGCAAATGTGACAATTACTATCACATTTCAATCACATATTCAGTTGATATAGTTTCAGTTAAATGGAAAATAATGTTAAAGAACATTCTTTTTTTATTAAGTTTTAGTTATAGGAAATTTTTAAATGTTAAAGTAATGTGAGAAAAATATCACTCTTGAGTTTTCTGTATTTGTTTGAAAATAGAATCAAATTGAAAATATGTCATTTATTTTTAGACAAATAAAATTATTTTCTTCTGAGATTTTTATTTGTTTTATTTCTTAGATCATTGACAAAAGTAAGAGGGACCCCTCGGAAGAAATTGAAATTTTAATGCGCTATGGACAACACCCCAACATTATCACTTTAAAGGATGTAGGTATTTAAAATCTGTGTATCAGCTAAGCTAATGAAGTTATGACTTGGCACTTTATTTTCTTATTGAAACTTTTCATGTCCCTAGTATATTTACTTTCATGCCACAAAATCTTAAACCTCTTAAATTTGCCACTTCAGTTATTTCTTTCCCCTATGGTGCAATACTCCTACCATTTTTATAGAACATCAGAAAGGAACTATGATGTTTGGAAAATGAGAGTGTCATGATTACTTGAATGTATTCCGGCTGGTTAGTTTGTTTACCTTAGCACCAGCTCCATTCATTATTTTCTAGTACTACAAATATAGAAGATAAAGGAGACTGGGATTCTGCCAAATTCTAGGAGATTTTACTTTCTTGATTGTACATCAGTTGGCTATAGCATTATGGATTGTTGCTTGGGTGAGATAGTATTAGTCTATAGTTTGTAAAATGAACATATAACTCATATTAATAGATGTTACTGAATACAGACTTTTCACATTAAGAAAATAATGCTCTTTTCTCTTTAGGGAAGGCAGGCAAGTGAACCATCACCTTGATCAGTTTGTTTCAGATAATATGATACGCATTTGGATTTGTAATCCTTAAATAGTTGTCTATATATATATATATATACATATATATATATATGTAAATATATACATATATGTATATAGACATATACACACATATGTGTTTGTATGTATAGATATATAGATATACATGCCCTCCAGTAAAAAGGTGTATATATTTTTAATTTATTCTCTTTGATATAATATTTGAATTCAATAAGTATTTAAGACACCATGTCAGATAATGGACTGTGATGACGATATTAAAAAACGAATAATACATCTACTGCTAGAAGGGAGCTTACTACTATTAAGGGAGAGAAGCTTTAATATAGTTAAAAATGAGATAGATGCCATTTGAGAGACAAGGAGTTCTATTTTTCCATTTATATTCTTTGATGAAGTATAACAAAAAACTTCAAAAGTTAATAAAATTATATATTTAACATGGTCTCACAGACAGTGTAGGAGATTGTTTAGCCAGTTTAATCTTCAGTACAGCCTGTACTATATTAATATTAAAAGAATAGAAGTTCATTAGAAAAGCAAAGTAAATATAATTTAAATATTTCAGAATTATAATTATAAACAATAACATTTAAATAATATGTTCTTTTTTAGGTTTATGATGATGGTAGATATGTTTACCTTGTTACGGATTTAATGAAAGGAGGAGAGCTACTTGACCGTATTCTCAAACAAAAATGTTTCTCAGAACGGGAAGCTAGTGATGTACTGTTTATAATAACTAAGACAGTTGACTATCTTCACTGTCAAGGAGTAAGTTGTAGTTATATTCTTCCTTTCAATTCTGGGACTTATAACTTCATAAAATTATATATAAGAGATAACACTTGAAATACTTTTCTATCACATATTTTTGTATAGAATATTATAATAAAACTCATAATGTAACAGTTATAGATTTAGGAAATTGAGTAATACCTTATTAATTCTCTTCACTCTGCCTGTTAGCCCTAATTTAATAGCATATTAATTTTAAAAGTTGTTTGAATTATATAAATGTGTCTAACTTTGACTTTGAAATTATTAAACCTAATCAAACTTAAAAGTGAAACAGAAAAGAATTATCCAAGAATATGTTGTTATGAATATTATTCAAATTATACTATGCCTAACATATAAAATTCTGGCAGTAAAAGGACACTATATCTTGACTCTTGCCAACACCTCCCCCAAATACAGTAAGAAATTTGGATTCTGAACATTTGAAGTAGTAATATATTAAAATTTCTGGTGTATGAGCAGGCCTGTTATTTTGCTTCCTGTCTCTTCATAAAAAAAGCAAATGAATTGAATTACCAAAAAGCTCACTATTATCATATATATAGCTAAACAAGGAAAAAAGTAACAAATAATTTAAAAATTTAAGTTCAAATCAGTTGTAATAGTGGATATGTACCCACTTAAGTATAAACAATTAAAAAAATGGACAACTCAGAATTGGCAACTCAGAATTAGAAAGTTCTACGTGGGCCCCTCTTATAATTAAGAAAAATAAGCCAACAGTCATTTTTGACTGTAGTTTAATAGAGTATATTTTCAACATTTTGAAATATAAACTGTATAATGCTAAAGGAGTAGTTCTATTATAATTTAATTCCTTGATTATCTTTATCAACACCCTTTAAAATAAAGGATGACCAGAATTTTTGAAAAGAGGAAAATAGTAAGCATCTTTTCTTTAGTTTCTTATTTTAGAAATAAAATAATATATGAATTAAGTAAATTAATGACAGTCATGTATTGAGCATTTCTACATGCCAGACGTTTTAAAAGGTGTTGCAGATTTAACCATGAGTTTAAGACTTGATCCTTGTCTTTAAAGAGTTTTCATTGTGCTAAACTGCTTATTAAAGATGGGACTAGATTAAATGAAGTGAATGGTATCAGTAGAAAAATCATCACATAGAGAATTTTAGAATATTTTCCATTTCTAGCATTTCACTTGGTTCTTACTCATTGTTCTTTTTCTTCTGCTGAGAGTTTCATGCATTGAAAGCATGTTTTGTTTTACTTCACTGAGTGTTGTTACAATAGCCACTTTACTTTTTAAATTTCTTTTATATTTATTTAGTCTTGTGAATTTTGAACAATACATTTTTGTTGAGATATAATTGACATAACACTGTGTAACTTTAAGGAATACAATATGCTGATTTGATACATTTATGTATTTATATACTACAATATGCTTACCACCATAGCATTAGCTAGCATATCTAACATGTCACATATGATAATAGCCACTTTAAAATCCTTGCTCTTAGGTCCAACATGATTTATCTTGTAGTTGGAATTGCTTTTCTTTTTCCTTGAAACTGTGTTCCATTATTTTTTAGTTTTTCATATACCAGATAATTTTGGACTGTGTACTGTACATTTGAATATTAACTTATGTAGATTTGTTATATTATGTTATTTTCTCCAGTGATTATTTTTGTTTGTTTTAGTGGGTAATTTTGTTACCAGGGTTTGCACTGAAAACTCTGCTTTCTGGGGAGCAACTCTCGTCTCTGTTTATGTCTTTCGTCTTTATGGACTACCTCGAGCCTCTTCTACACATTTTTGATTCAGGGATCCGTTCTGGCTCTTTCCCTTACAGTATACCTCCCCTCAGCATTCACGGTTTCTCAGCATTACTTCTCTGTTTCTCCAGGCCAAAGAGACTGTGGGCTTTTCCACATGTTTTCACCATCACTGTGTACCATAGGGACTGTACTTAAGCCTAGGCTAAAAGCCAGAGATATAGGGACCTACTCATATAGCTCCCTCCTTCAATCAAGTATGTACTCCCCACCAGGGTCTTTTTTTTCCCACCAGAGTCTTGTCTCCTTTTGCTCATTCCCCAATACTTACAGAATAGTTGATTTTTGTACTCAAGTTTTGTAGTTATTTATCATGGGGAGGGGAGTGTTGAGTAGGGCCTTAGTCTGTTATGTCTACAAGTGGAACTGCGAATTGAGTTTTGATATCTTGAAATTGAAAGTGGTTAACAAAACTGATGGTTTAAATAAAAACTATCACAACTATCCGATAGAGATAATTTCCTCTGTATGCTTCAGGTTGTCAAGGCTATCAAGGTTGGAAAAAGTGTCATTTTCAAAATTTTATGATTGAGACAATTCCTTTCCTTGGAAACATATTAACTTACAATGTTTTATTTCACAGATATTTAGTTAGCTATAGAAACATAATGCTTTTTTTTCCTTTTATGTTCAAGGTTGTCCATCGTGATCTTAAACCTAGTAATATTTTATACATGGATGAATCAGCCAATGCAGACTCCATTAGGATTTGTGATTTTGGGTTTGCAAAACAACTTCGAGGAGAAAATGGACTTCTCTTAACTCCGTGCTACACTGCAAACTTTGTAGCACCTGAGGTAGTCTTTAAAATTTTAGTATTTGCCTTTCATTCTTTTCCTTTAGTTGAATGTATTATTATGTCATGTTTGGTAGGTAAAAACTGAGTTATCTTGTCCTTTACCAATAATAAATCTCTTTAAATCATTAAATTCTGATAACTCCCAATATAAATATTCAGACTAGTAACTAACATCTGAAGCCAGCCTGAATAATCAGACTATTCTATTCTGTTGGATTATATACTAGTTTCAGAATCATGCTCTTTTAGAGCTGGGAGGGAGAGTAGAGATAACCCCACCTTCAACATATTAAATATTCCAAGTGAGGAAACTGAGGCTCAAAGTACTTAAATTAACTTTTTCAAGACCAGGCATTCACTGAGTAAAAAAACCAGGATAGATTTTTCAGGTATTTTGATTTGTTTATGCTGAACATGAAATAATTTATATTGTTTAGCTTTACACATAACATAGGCAATGCCATCCCTAATTGTCTTTAAGATCTAATTCCTGGAGAAAACAAATTCACAGGAGTTTTTGTAAGCAGTTGGGTTTTTCTTGGCCAATAACATTTGTATGTAGATCTTAGATAGAAGAGTCAGGAAAGGTGAGGCTGAGGAAGTCAAGAGGTACATGTTTCACATTTGGCAAGCTCCGGCAATCTGTCAGATCTGATAATGAGGATGGGAAGTTTGACAGTTGCAACTCTCACAGCAGTGAAAGTATGGATGATTAAAAGATGAATCAGGGATAGCATTGGCCATATAGATTCTCTATATAAGTTTTGTTTGTAAGGAAAGAACTGTTCTTATATGTAATGAATAATGCTAACTCATATGAATTACTATATGTTTAACACAAATCAAAATACACAAAAATCCTCAGGTTTGAAAAATTGAATTTTCCAAGTCAGAAGAAAAATAAAATAATTTGAAGATGAATTTCTATCTCATATACATGTTTTTATTTTATTTTTATATTAAATACTAGCCCTTTCTGGATAATACTGCACATCAGATATAAGATACAACATATTTCTTACATTTAAATATCAACAAATCTGTATTTTAATGCAGCTGTTAGAAAAATATTGTTTCTAGTAATCAAAATAGAAATGTAGAAATATGAAAATAACTTTCTAACTATGAAAAATTCCCATGTTAAAATGTATTAAATCTTCCTTTAAGATGTTAATATTGAAGAAGAAGCATAACACTTACTTTACAGGGCTTTTCTAAGATTTGCCTTACAAGAAATTATGTACATATTCATAGAATGTGCATTAATCTATATTTTAATTACATTCAGAGCATAATGAATGTACAAATTTTTATCATATTAAAATACATAGAAACTTTATTTCCCCAATCAAAAATTGGCATACATGCATGATCCCAAAAGGAGTTATTGTACTATCCCAGGTGTAAGAGATATAGCTTAGACATTAAAAAATTAGCTTTTCTAGGACATTTCAATGGTTTTGTAGGAAAAGAAGAAAATACTTGAGATTAAGGCTCTTCTGTTAAATATAGGATATATAGTCATCATAAATATTCTAACATATTTATGCAGTAGATACAACAAAAGAGTATAGAATAACCATTTTAATGTCCACTTTCTTAATAGTGACTTAATCTTGTGGACCCCTTGGTATGATGGAAACTTCTCACTAGAAAAAGTTAAGGGTGAATGTGTCCCAAATGAGAATCTTAAAAACAGACATTAAAATGAAAAATATACAGTATGTCTGTGTTTAGATTAATGGTTAGGTAAACATTTTTAGATTAATGGCTAGGCAAACATTTTCAAATGAGTGTAAATCTGCAGAGTAGAATACAGCCTATTGATGCTTTTTATCCTAACAGACTTTCATTGTAGTAAGACACTCTCACCATTGTAGAAGAGTGAAGGTTTTCAACTGGGCATATGGAGACGACTTCTCTGTAACTAATGTCTCTAGTGTCTGAACTATGTTTGGCTAGGCTTGTATTTGTATTTTCAGAATGCTTTGAAAAGTTTTATTATCAAGTGCTGAAGTTTCTGCTAGTGATCAATGAATACTTGTAATTTGTTATGAATGAAATACAGATAAGATTTTGGATAAGATTTGTTTCTAAAATTTCAGACCCTTTCAAAAATTATTAATGAAGTGTATGAAATGCATTATCTTTTAAATTAGAATCAGGAAGATTCAAGTATCCATGTAGATATTTGAATGAATAATAGCATTTATGAGGATATAAGTTCATTGTTTCATCACAGTGCATAAAGGGCCCTTATTTGCTAGGATAGAAACTAATTAGTAGTACAGTTTCAGCTTAACAGGAAGGAATATTCATTCATTTTTTTGATATGCATCAATTTGGTTAACCTCTTAGGGCTTATTTACTTAGTAGGTGTTTTCTATTATACCTATGTCACAAAATTAATATATCTCTAAAATATTTTATTCTTTTATAAAAGCAAATCTATCATATTATTCAACTGATATTTGATGCCTACTGAGTCTAAGAATGATCCTGAATTAGAGGAATTTACAATATATTGTAAATCGGATGAATGCTGTACCTACAAATCTTTAAAAAATAAATGTGAAATTACCCTGCTTTGCTCTGGCCTTGGGCTGCCATATGTTTTGCTCCAAATATGAAATAATTTGAACTTTAGAGCAAAGGGAATGAGAATCTCTGTCTGTGTTACATTTTGCTAATTTGAGAAGCCAAATGAAAGAGAAGGTAATGTTGTTAACTACTTTAATTCTGACTTCTATCTTCTTTGTATTTAACTTGATATAAGTAAGAAGGTATGAAACACACCTGCACTGTACTTTTTCATTCATCTCACCACCTTGCCTTGTTTCTTTCATGGCTGTATGTTCTTACTATCTATAATAGTACCCACTATTGAGACCCACTCTAGAACAAAAGGGCCTCTTCTTTACTCATACAAAATGGGTTTAAGTGTGTGGTAAATCTAAAACAAGTTTTTCATGGTTGGACCTAATTAGGCAAATGATTCCTCCAGTGCCTTCCTTCTCATTTTACTAGAAAGGTTATGGGAGTATGAAATACCTAGAGCTGACTCACTGATTAACCCTTGCCTGTCTAACTAGTTCCTAAGCAGTCCCTAAACCTTGTCTATGCATTGGATCATCTGTGTAGCTTTAAAGCTACTGTCATAAGGGAACCAAGGAAAATACGGTGATGCCCAGAGCTGTAAGAAGTGAGAAAAGGAAAGAGATGAGGGAAAAGAGGAGGAATGGTTTATGTTTTACTAGAGGATGCCAGGTTAGGTGTACTGTGATGTGAATTGTTTAGCTCCACCTCATTATTTATTAGGGGCTTTGTAGTCTCCATTTGTGTTATTTACATAAGCCAGTTATATAGGTATTTTGATAGCCTCTTCAGCTTCTCAAGTTTGCACACATGTGTGTTCTTATAAGTATACTCTGACTATGAAAAAAAATTATATCTTGAATTTTAAATTAGATACTTATTATTTATGTCTGGTCATTGTCAAAACCGAACATTAATATTTTTTAGCCTTTATAAATGAAATGTCTATGCTTATGGTTATGTAGTCCCCAGTGTTAATGCATTAGTAATGTTTCTATTTTCTTCCTGTGTCTAAGGGCTTTAGCAGTGGGCTTGTTTTTCTGAATGAAAAAATAAAGGCCTCATTTCATCTCTTTATTTTTCTAACAAACTCTATTAACTTCACAGAGAAAACACATGAATATATAATAAACGTTATTTGATTTTTATTAATACTAGTCACAAGAGAAAAAAACAGCTACCTAAATTATTGCATAAAAAATAATGAAACCATTCAGTATTTACCAAATGTATGTGTGTGATCCAGAAATATACTAATCTTTTTTAAGACATAAGACTTGTATGTAAAATATAAGTTCATCTTGCTTTCATAAGATTATATATAATTTTACCATCTCTTGTGTAGTCAGGAGGCAGTTATAATAGATATTAAAAGTGTAGGCTTTACAGTAAGAATACCTGCTCACCACTCACTAGTTTTGTGATATTGGGCAAATTATTTAACATTTGCCTCAGTTTCCTCATCTTCAAAATGGAAATATCTATCATATAGAATCAGTGTCAGGGTTAAAAGACCAGACTATGTGTAGGATATATTAATCTCTCTGTACATATTATTTTAAATTTTGATGTCTGTGTCTGGTTTTCCTAAGAGGAGGACTTGTGAAAGCTCATTGAGGTCAGGAATCATATCTTATGAGGTGGTTTTTTTGTATCATCCATGTTATTTATTCACCTTATTAATAGTCACTTATTCAGTGTTTGTTAATTGCAGAAGACTTTGCCTTTAACATTAAGTAAATCTATTTTTGAAAATATTAAAATGATCTAACTTTAAAAATTGGGAACGTTTGTGAGATTATTAGAAGCACAACTTTCTTCTAGATGAGAAAACTGAGTTTATACTGAGTAGTACCAGATAATGAATATTTCTTTCTCAGGTTCTTATGCAACAAGGCTATGATGCTGCTTGTGATATCTGGAGTCTAGGAGTCCTTTTTTACACAATGTTGGCTGGGTAAGAAATTTATATACTCAAAACAGTTCACATAATTACTTGAATTTCACGTGTATATTTTTATCTAGAAAGGTGACAGATGAAAATAACCTTAAGGAAAATGCTACCAACATTTCAAAACATTATGTATTGTTTACTTAAAAAACAAAGGTGTTGAATGAGGCATTATTCAGATATATAATTAAGAGATTGTTCAACTGGAACTAAAACTTTTTCAAATAAAGCATATATTTTTATTTTGACACTTTACATTTGAGTGCATTACTTGTTGAAAATGTTTACTTGAGTATAAAATAATTTCACAGTTCAACAGGTGCTTACCCACTGAATTTGCTGATGTTGAGTTAATTTTTTTAAGTACTTGAATTTTGGTTCTCTTGGCAATAGAGATTTAGTAAAATTGAGCTTTATAACTGAAATAAAATAGTAGCAGAACACTAAACTACAGAAACACACAGCTGTGTTCTCTTAAAAGGATAAATACTTTAAAAAGTAACAGTTGGATTATGTTAATATTGTTAGTTTATAAATAATAAAAGTGCTGTTTTACTCTTAATAATGAGTAGCACTTTTATTTAGGAGTAGAAATTTATGGCTGTAGAAAAAGACTAGGTTTAGAAAAGTCTAATGCATAGAATGGAATTTGAAGAATTATAATGTAATTATAACGTACTTAGGTGTGACTTATTTTTTTACCCTTGTGAGGTGGACAAACTAATATGGAACATTATTTTAGATTGTTTTAAAATATACTTGATTGTAAAACCCTTTGAAATATCTTAGTGTTCCAACTTGTAGTGTGTAAAAATATTAATATTTGTGTTGTTATCCCAAAATGTCCTAGATAGTATAAAATTTTAAATAACATTAGTTTTAGGTGTGACTTTTAAAGAGGGAATTTAGTGTAATTAAATATACTTGACATAGCAGGCACTTTATAAATATGTTATGAAAATGGTGACTAAATTATTTATTGGCTTGGTGCTAATCACATATATCAGGATATTCCATGTACTTTTAGACATATGCAGAATATTTAGTTATAGACCACAGCAAGTGCCAAAGTTAAGGGTGGCTAAAGTTTGCATATGAACTGCAATCAACAGTATTGGTTTTCAAACCATGGGATACCACTTCTTGATTGCTGCTTTCAAGTATTTACTTTATGACTAAATAAAACATTTTGTGTGTGTGTATATGTATGTGTGTTTAATGTTATCTCAGCTTAATTGTTACATGAGGGAATTAACACATTAACATATTGACATCTTATAATTTTTAACCATGTTGTTCGATTCCCAAATTTGAATACCATTTTTATTTCCATTTGTTAAAATGGTACAAAACTGATCACTTGTCACTGTATAATTATTTTTTAAACTACTTTAACTTCATAGAATGTATTTGTCTTCCTGTCCATGAATATTGATTCACATAATGACTTTAATGGCTATCAAGGATTTTTCTGTTATATTGATATAAATATTTAACCCATTTTTCATAGACATTAATTAAAAAATATTAACTTGTTCTCACTGGTTATATTGTTAAAGTGCTAATGAATAAATTTGAGCCAATACAATAAATACATTATGAATATATAGAATTAACAATTTCTTCATAGTGAGTATATTTGGTTTGCTACCTTATGCCTGTGAGAATACAAAATTTGCATGTTTTATTCTAGTCTGATTTTCAGACTGTAGCTTTACATAAAAAGCCACCTTTATTTTATTTTGCATTGATTAGCTGATCAAAGGCAAAAAAAATACTACTGATATAGGCAAGATTTCATTTTATTAAATAATTCATTAGGATTAAGTTCATTGTTTTAAATGTAAAGTTTGATATGAACAGTAAATGGAAATTTTAGGTAATATTCTTAATTTGCTATAGTAAATATTTGCATGTAGTTCTATACTCATCACTTTCAATTAGATTTGATATATATGTTAGGCCTGCATGTTTGTTAAAATCTTTTTTATTAATAGCTACACTCCATTTGCTAATGGCCCCAATGATACTCCTGAAGAGATACTGCTGCGTATAGGCAATGGGAAGTTTTCTTTGAGTGGTGGAAACTGGGACAATATTTCAGATGGAGCAAAGGTATAAATTATAAATATGTTTTGTTTTGTTGCATTCCTGTTAATTGCTGAAATCTCTTAAGTTATAGCCTAGGCTGCATAACGGAGTATCTCATGGTATTTTATGTCAGTATTTGTTTTAAGTCACAGTATATATTTTTAAATCAATTCATGTGTATGTGTGAATTGAGGAAGACAAAGGCTGACTTTTTTTCTGCCATGCTTCTGGGACACATTCCTCTCTTATCAGTTCATATATGATCAGGGAATATAAACTAGTTTCAGTTTTAACCAAAACTAAAAATGTAAATCTACTGAGCAAAAATACAAAAAGCCAGCTAAAGTTGATTTCTGCATTCAGTGTGTTTTTACATCACTTCTTTTTTAACACAGATATTGACTAGTGATTATGTAGGTGATTTTTATAATTTTAACTTATTCTTAGAGAATATACAAACTTTCTATCAGTAACACCTAGATATTTACAGTTGATGGTTTAGAGCTGTTCAATAGAAATGTAACCAAGCCACATGTAATTTTAAAATTTCTAGTAACCATATTAAAAAAAACAAAAAAACAGGAGAAATTAATATTAATAATGTATTTTATTTAACATTGTATATCTAAAGTATTTCAATGTCTAATTAATATTTTAAAAATTAGTGAGATATTTTAAATTTTTTTTTCACACTAAGTTTTCAAATTCTGGTGTGTATTTTATACTTATGGCCTGAATTTGGATTTCCCTAAATTTTAAAAATGCTTGATAGCCACGTGTGGCTAGTGGCTGTCATATTAGTGATGTTTCAGAGTAACCGACATTATTCAATTTAGGGAAAAATAATTGTTCAAGACTTGATTACTAATTCTTACATTTATAATGTGAAAATTTTAAGTTTTCAAACAAAACCCAAAGGTTGTCAGCATGTGATTTATAGAGCCCTGAAGCTTTTAATCTGCTTTTGAAGTAGATAACATTTTAAGAAAAAAGGATTTGCTTATATTTAATATCTGCTAATGATAAAACCTAATTGTCTGACGGACATTAGCTAATCTGTAGGATTTATTATGCAGTAAAACTTGTATTCTTATCATTGTAGAATAAATAAATCAGGGATTTCATTACCATTACCTTTTCAACATTTAAAAAACAGAAAAGGGATTTTGTTTGGCTCTTAGCCATAACACAAGTGTGCTGTGTGATGTAGTAAAAGGAACAACTGATTGGAAGCCAGGAGAACTGAGTGCTAGTTTTTGATCTACTAATTAGCTGCCTCAGTTTTCTCTTCTGTAAAATTTGGGAACTAAGTTCTCCCTTTGGTTCCTTCCAACTCCAAAATTCCATTTCTATAGAATTTGGTTTATTTATAATTTATCAGATTTCCCTTTGTAAAGTGATTGAAACTACTAATATTATTCATTAAATATATGTATTTTCTTGTCAGCCAGTTTTTGTGTCATAAAGTACATTTTTCCAAGGAACATTTCCAGTGTTTAAAGCTATACAAATAATCCTCTTGTGTTCTTTTTTAAAAAAAATAACTAACAACAGTGAATATAATGGTGAAATAGAGATACATATGCCAATTGTGCTTAGATTTTTGATTTTCTATGTTCTATGTGTTCTGTGGTTCTGTCTAGTTATTAAAGAATACTACATATTAAAATTTAGTTTTATTCTCACCTCTTTTGGTCTGACATTCTGGAGAAATTAACATAGAAAAAAATACTGGGAGATACGTTGAAATATTTCACAAGGTCTTTCATGCATTCCTTTTTTATGGGTTAAGTGACTAGTTCTGTCTTTGACATTTTTCTGAAATGGTGGCAGATTACTGTGCAAATAAGCTAGCTGAACTTTTAAAAAAAAACCATCTCCTGTACATATTAACAGTTCAATTTTTTGTTTGTTTTAAATTAGTGATGGAGGTAAACTATTGTTGATTTGCTCATAACCCCTTATACTAGTGTCCTTTAGTTGACAGAACTGTAACATTTGCTGTCACCTTATGACAATCATTTTACTTATAGTTCCTTACAAGTTACTTTTCCCTTTTAAATGCTATTTTTTTTTTTTTTTACCATTGATGAGTGTCATTACCTGAAGCATATAAAAGGTGATTCTGTTTGCCTCCTGTCGGTACATAGTTCCTAGACTTTGTTCATTCAGTTAAATGGAGGTGGGAGTGAGGGTGATAACGGAAGTCATGTTAGCTTTGTGTGTCTTATTGCTGCAATAGTTTCAGCTAACTCCTCACCTTGAAACCCTAGGCTTTGAGAACATTGACACTGCTGCTTCCTTTTTGGCAAACAGTGGGGACAAGGAGAGGAATCTGGTAAACAAAGCAAAAGTAGAAGAGGCAAGAGAGTAATGAAAATTTCATGGTGTCACTCTATATTAAAAATAAACACAGTAATACTTTATTACTTAGAAGACATCTCTATCTAAATTTTATAATGTTTTAAATAAAGTGTTACTGATTTCAAGTACATATACTCTTGACTAACAACGAATTGTCCAGTAGAATTTCTTATAAGAGAGTTATTTAGGCTTCTTCCCTTGCCTCCTTTACAAAGAGCAAGCAACTTGTACTTTTCCTCAACTGAGTTCCCATTACTACATTGTATGCACTTTATTAGAGTATGAGTGCTTACCACTGTTCTTTCTGGTTACATATTCATTTGTATACATTTTTATTCTTCCCATTCAGGGAACTTCAAATGTCATGTTCTTTTTTGCACTTCCTATCACACCTAGCATAATAGATACTTAGTTGAATACTCTTTTCACAAACTAATATTTTCTTCAGATATTCTTTACATTGTTAATTTACATTGTAGCTTTTTTGTCCAATATATAAAGATAAATCTTTTCCTATTGTGAATGGCTATAAATTTTAAATAAGTAGTCAGGTTTTATGTAAATATTTCTTTTCCATTTTGACTTGAAGTTGCTTTTAATTGAAGTCTTTGTCCATGTATTTACAAGTGATAGATTTCTAGAGCTAGATGGGATCTGGTCTGTCATTTTGCAGGTAGTTAAACCAAGATGCGTAGAATTTATCTTGTCCATGGTCACACACTGAGTGGCATAGCTGGAACTTATTTTCAGTCCTGTACTCTTTTCAGCCTACCGCATGTTAGGGAAGACTTTCTGGAGGCAGAAAGGCTTTATTTGCTTGGCTTATGTGGATGGAATGGAGAAGAAAGAGGTTTATAACCCTTTAATAATAGAAGGTTCTAAGGTAAGGTGTTATTGTTCACCCACTTCTTTTCTATAATATGGAAGTGAAGCATACTGAAGCTTAGTACCCTTTAAATAATCTATATTACAGAGCAGCTTTACAGTTAAAACACTATATTGAAATCCTTCTGTAACTTCAAGTACTATAGCTTTCAAAATGTCTGAACAAAGCTAGGAAGATGTACTAGCAAATTCAGTAATTAGAGTTATGCTCTTAATCATGAGGGATAATTGTTACCTATAATCAAGGCAGAAAGTGTTACTTAAGTATGTATGGAACTCAGTCTTTTATGAGAACTTCCTTATACTGGAGGGGGTATGACTTGTAACATATTTTACAAAATTAAAATGCTTGCAGTATAATTAGTAATAACCGCAATGAAAAAAATGGTTTATCTCAGTCACATTATTAAAATTGGAACAGAAGCGATGAATTATTAATCAGTAGTTTCCAAATTTTAACGACTTGCCACCTGTGTACTGTGAGAATAGGAAAATTGCTATTCTCCTGTATTCATGTTTGTTCAAGGAATATGGAGTTTTGCTGGCATTTACTTAAAATGGGTATAAAAAAATAAGATATCTTTGAGGTCTAAGTTAGATTAGGTGAATTATTTTAATTAGTAATGGTTTTCTTCCAATTAGATTATCTAACTAAATACCCAGCTAGTTGTATATCTTGTCATAGCTCAGTATCTTTTTTCCAAACTGGCCAACACTGCTATATCTACTTTGATAAAAATGGAATTATTCATATGAAAGTGACAGATTTTTGCAAACTGTGGGTGAACTCATTTTCCTCTTAGCTATCAAGAAAATTCAGTGAGTATTACTTAAGATAATGATATTTTTGCTCTTTCATTTGTCGTCCATCTTCCTGTCATTCTGTCAAGGACAACTTGCTACTTATTTTCGAGGGAGACGAAAAGAAATAATATAAATTAAGTCCTATTAAAACTGCTTCGAATTCTTTAAAAGAAAGTAGCAAAACGTTGATACTTTGGCTGTGAAGCCATTTGATGTCAAAAACTAATCAACATCCTGTTCATGTCTTTCCAAGGAAACAATTATTATATGTTTTGTAAGCATTTAGGACATGGCCGTATTTACTGCATTTTCATTTTAATTTAAGGAGAATCTACTTTGCTTTTGGAAATCAGTCTTTATCTCCAAATATAAATTGACAGTCTCAGTCTTATATAACTTAGCTGAATTTTGCCATAGAAATAATTACATCCTTTTTGCTTTAACACGGTTGACCATACATCGCAGTTTGTATGGGACAGTCTTGGTTTAGGTGCCTTTGGCTCTTAAGTGTCCCAGTTTGGATAACAAATTATATGGTCATCCTAGCTTTAGCTGTCCTTAAATTTGGTTAAATTTTTTCAATGAATATATAATAAAATTTAATATTGTTGCACTTTGTTATGAAAAACTGATTTTTTTCTGAAACAGGGATTTTGATATTTTCCATGAATACTTACTTAGTGCTATAAACATTGAGCACTCATCGTGTTTACATGATAGTTATTACTTTAAAAAGAAAGCAACAATTAATTATTTAAAGTTCAGACATCAACATTGAGTTTAATAGAGAAGATTGGAAGGTAGCATAGTTTAGTACTTATGAGCCAGGCTCTTACTGACTGCCTGGATGCATATCCTTACTTACTAGTTATGTGTTACATACTTACTGGCTATGTGACCTTGGGAATGGTGCTCAACATCTTTGTGCTTCAGTTTCCACATCTGCAAAGTGAAGATAGTAATGGTACCTACCTCAGGGATGTTATGAAGATTAACCAGATTAGTGTATGTGGCACATAGTCATAATAAATGTTCACTTAGTGTTAGCTGTTATCACTAAGAATGCATAGAGCACTCTGATGATCCAATGTTAATCTTTGAAATTCCTATTGGCAATAAAAAACCTTCATGAGTAAAATTAAAACCATAGTAGTGTATTTCAATATTTGTATAGGCCCACCTCCTGAAATTCTTTTTCATTCTCTCACCATCACTCTCTGTACTTTTCAGTAAACTTTCAGAATCCTCAGGAAAGTACAAAAAAAAGATAAAGTTTAATGTTGAGCACAGTAGTGTTTTTTTCTTACTAAATTTTAGTACGTATGGTTAATTTATTTATTGAAACATACTTTGGTGGGTAGGAGTAAAGGAACCTATTCTTTTGGGCTAGACCATTGATTTTTTTTTTTAGCTGAAGTATAATTGATATACAATAAAGTATACATATTAAAAGTATATAATTTAATGTATGGCATATTTACACACCAGTGAAAATACGTTATGGCATATTTACACACCAATCAAAACCATCACCAAAATCAAGATAACAAACATATGTATTACCCCTAAAATTTTCTCTTTCTAATCCTTCCCTCTTGCCCCATATCCCCAACTCACAATCCCCCACCCCTCATTCCCTGACAGCCTCAGACCTATTGTCTGATACTACAAGTTAGTTTACATTCTTCTAGGCATGTTTATAAATGACATCATGCAAGTATATATTCTTTTTTGTCCCTTTCTCTTATAATTATTTTGAGATTCATCCATGTTGTTGGAGTGTATCAATAGTTTGTTGCTTTACATTACTGAATAATATCCATTATGTGGATATTCCACGGTTTTTCCACGTACCTGTTGATAGACATTTGGGTTAGTGGTAGTTTTGTGATATTACCAGTAAAGCTGCAGTGAATATCCTTGTGGAAGTGTTTGTATGGATGCATACCTTTCATTTTTTTATATAAATACTCAGGAACAGAATGATTAGGCCATAAAGAAACCACCAAACTGTTTTTTAGAGAGCCTATGTCATTTTACATTTCCAACAGCAATGTATGAGAGTTTTAGTTCTTAGATATCCTTGCCAATACTTGATATGATCATTCTTTTAAAATTTTAGCTATTTTTAAGGTATGTAATAGTATCTCATATTATTTTTAATTTACATTTCCCTAATAACTAATGATGTTAAGCATTTTTCATGTACTTACTTGCCATCTATCTTCTTTGAATTATCTATCGAAATCTTTTGTCCCTCTTTTTTATTTTGGTCGTTTTTCTTATTATTGAATTTTAAGAGTTCCTGACATATTCTAGATGCAAGTTCTATAGCAGAGCTATGCCTTGCTAACATTTTCTCTCAATCTATAAATTGTCTTTTAATTCTCTTAAGTGTCTTTTGAAGGGCAGAAGTTTCTAATGTTGATAAAGGCCAGTGTTTCATTTTTTTCCTATGTATCATGTTTTTGGTGTTATAGCTAAGAAATCTTTGCCTTACCCCAAACTTCAAATGTTTTCCCCAGTGCTTTTTATTGGAAGTTTTATAGTTTTAGGTTTTACCTTTAGATCTATGATCCATTTTGATTTAATATTTGTATATGGTAAAATATATGGTTCACATTAAATTTTCCATACAGATACCCAATTGTTCCAGCACCATTGGTTGAAACTGCCATAGTTTCTGTATTGAATTACATTATCTTGATCAAAAATCAGCTGCCCAGATATTCATGGTTCTACTTCTATACTTTCTGTTTTTTTTTTTCATTAACCTACTTGTCTTTACTCCATTACCTCACTGCCTTCATTACTATTTTTTTATAATTAAGTTTTGAAATTAGGTACTACTGGTCTTCCAACTATTTTCTTCTTATTCAGAGTTGTTTTGAACTGAATCCTTTACATCTTCTTATGAATTTTAGACCTTTCAGTCTCTACCAAAAAAGGCTCTTAGGATTTTGATTGAGATGAGTTTGGGTCTTCAAATCAGTTGCGGGAGAATTGACATTTTAACAACGTTGAGTCTACTGATCCATGAACACAGTTACCTCTGTCCAATTAGTTAGATCTTTAATTTCAGCAGTGTTTTATAGTTTTCAGTGTACAGGTCTCGCACGTCTTTTATTATATATTTTACCTAACTATTTCCTGTTTTTCTTGCTATTGTGAATGACATTGTTTTTTTTTAATTTTTTAAAATTGTATTTTATTGAGTTATAATCAGTTTACAATGTTGTGTCAATTTCCAGTGTTGAGTACAATTTTTCAGTTACATATGAACATACATATTTTCATTGTCACATTATTTTTCGTTGTGAGCTACCACAAAATCTTGTATATATTTCCCTGTGCTATACAGTATAATCTTGTTTATCTATTCTATATATACCTGCCAGTATCTACAAATTTCGAACTCCCAGTCAATCCCTTCCCACCCCCCACCCACTTGGAAACCACAAGTTTGTATTCTATGTCTGTGGGTCTGTTTCTGTTTTGTATTTATGTTCATTTGGCTTTTTCTTTTTCTTTTTTTTTTTTTTTAGATTCCACATATGAGCGATCTCATATGGTATTTTTCTTTCTCTTTCTGGCTTACTTCACTTAGAATGACATTCTCCAGGGACATCCATATTGCTGCAAATGGCATTATTTTATTATTTTTATGGCTGAATAGTATTCTATTGTAGAAATATACTACATCTTCTTTATCCAGTCATCTGTCGATGGACATTTAGGCTGTTTCCATATCTTGGCTATTGCAAATAGTGCTATTATGAACATTGGGGTGCAGGTGTCTTTTTGAAGTAGGGTTCCTTCTGGATATATGCCCAGGAGCGGGATTCCTGGGTCATACGGTAAGTCTATTCCTAGTCTTTTGAGGAATCTCCATACTGGCATTGTTTTTTATTTTCATGTTCCATTTTTTTTTGCTGCTAGTATGTAGAAATACAGTTGTGTTTTATATTGATCTTGTATACTACAAGTTTGATAAAATCACATTAATTCTAGTAGCTTTTTTTTGTAATTTCATCAGTTTTTCAATATAGACAATCATGTTATTTGTGAATAAAAGCAGTTTTAATTCTTTCTCATATGGATATGTTTGTTTATTTTCAATGGCTAGAACTTGCAGTATAGTGTTACAGAAGTGAAGAGGGCGGACATTTTTGTTTTGTTCCTGATGTTGAGGGAAATCTTTTTTTTTTAACCACTGAGTATGATGGTTCACTGTGGTTTTAAATGGATGCTTTTGATTAGGTTAAGGAGATTCCATTCTGTTCCCAGTTTGATGAACATTTTTGTTGGGAGTGGGTGTTGGATTTTGTCGAATGCTGTTTCTGTATCTTTTGAGATAAATCACATGGTTTTTTGTTTGTTATATGCAGAATTACATTGATTTTCAGTTGTTAAACCTATCTTGTATTCCCAGGATAAACAACACTTGTTCATGATATATTATCCTTTTTATGTATGCATATAACTGAATTTGATTTCCTAATTTTTGGTTACAATTTTTACATTTATGTTCATGACGGATTTGGATTTGTAGTTTTCTAGTAATATCTATCTGATTTTGGTATCAGGGTAATACTGGCCTCATTACATGAGTTCTGAAACATTACCTCTTCAGTTTTCTGGAAGAATTATTTAGAATTGGAATTGCTTCTTAAATGTTTGTTCTGTTGACCTTGAAAAACCAGAAGAGCCAGTTATTTTACCAGCAAAATGAGTTTATTTTGGGAATAGGAGAGAATTACACTTTGGGACAAGCAAGCTAGGGTGACCTATAGGCAAGTCCTGAAGGAGAAGGGCTTGCTTTTATAGGTAAAGTAGGAAATTGGGGAGGGCTGTGGTGATTGTTTATTGGCTGCAGGTGGTGGGCAGTTTGTTGTTGCTGGGTCAGAAGGAAATGTTCTTTCTTCTTGCTGGGGTCTGTAAGCTGAGGTGAGTGACACATGAAAGCTCCCCCTTTAGGTCTTCCTGACTCCATTTTAAATGAGGTTTCCTTTATTTATTTTTACAGTTACAATTCACCAGTGAAATCTATTTGGGCTTGGAGCTTTCTTCATTGGAGGTTTTTAACTATAAATACAAAATATTTAACACCTAAATGGCTATTTGGGTAGTGTCTCCTTGAGTAAGCATTGGCATTCTTTTTCTTTCAAGGAAATTGTTCATTATTGAATATAATGTCATAAATTTTTTTTCATAAAACCTCCTTACTAATCTGTTATACCTACTTTCATATTTCAACCATAATCTATTTCTCTTTGCAGATATATCAGTTTTTGCTTCATGTATTTTGAAGATCTGTTTTTAGGTACATAAATTGTTTATAAAGTTGACCTCTTGACTGGCTGTCCCCCTTATCATTATGAAATGACCTTTCTCTCTGTTAATTTTCCCGATTGTTGTTGAAACATATTTTCGCTCATTATAAAATTCTAGATTTTCACTTTACTGTTTTTGTTTTTTGAATCTCCCAATTTTACTGAAATATAATTGACATTCAGCACTGTATGAGTTTAAGTTGTCCAGCATAATGATTTGATTTATGTACATCATGAAATGATTATCACGAGTTTAATGAATATCTATAATCTCATACTGATACAAAATTAAAGCAATAGAAAAAATGTTTTTCCTTGTGATGAGAATTCTTAGAATTTATTCTATTAACAACTTTCATGTATAATATACAGTGGTTTTAATTATATTTATCACATTGTACATTATATCCCTAGTACTTACAACTAGAAGTTTGTATTTTTTGGCTACTTTCCAATTCTATTTCCCCCACACCTCACCTCTGGTAACCACAAACCTGATCTCTTTTTCTATGAATTTGTTTGTTTTTGAAATATAATTGACCTACAACACTATGTTAGTTCCTCTTACACAACATTAGTGATTCAATATTTCTGTACATTTCAAACTGATCACCACGATAAGTATAGTTATGATATATCACCAAAGGTCTTAACATAGTAATTGACTACATTCCCCACACTTTATATTTCATACCTGTGACTCATTTATGTCACAACTGAAAGTTGATACCTCTTAATCTCCTTTACCTATTTCTTTTTTCACCATACCCCCACTTCCCCTGTGGCAAAACCTGTGTGTTCTTTGTATCTATAACACTATTTATTTATTTATTGGATTTTTTAAATTGAAGTATAGTTAATTTACAATGTTATGTTAGTTTCAGGTGTACAGCAAAGTGATGGTTACATATACATACATATTTTTTCAGATTCTTTTCCATTATAGGTTATTACAAGATATTGAACATAATTTCCTGTGCTGTACAGTAGGTCTTTGTTGTTTGTTTTATGTACAGTAGTGTGTATATGTCAATCCCAAACTCCTAATTTATCCCTCCACACTCCGCATTTTCCTGTTTGGCAATCATAAGTTTGTTTTCTATGTCTCTGAGTCTATTTCTGTTTTGTAAATAAGTTCATTTGTATTTTTTTAGATTGTATGTATAACTGATTTCATATGATACTTGTCTTTCCCTGTCTGACTTACTTCACTTAATATTGATCATCTAGGTCCACCCATGTTGTTGCAAATGACATTATTTCATTCTCTTTTATGGCTGAGTAATATTCCATTGTATGTGTATCTGCATTTTCTTTATGCAGTCATCTGTCAATGGATATTTAGGTTGGTTCCATGTCTTGGCTATTGTAGATAGTGCTGCTATGAACATTGAGGTGCATGTTATCTTTTTTGAATTAGAGTTTGCTCCAGATACTTGCCCAGGAGTGGGATTGCAGGATTATATGGTACTGCAGACATTGTTTATGTTTTGTTAT
This sequence comes from Camelus bactrianus, assembly GCF_048773025.1. Taxonomy (NCBI): domain Eukaryota; kingdom Metazoa; phylum Chordata; class Mammalia; order Artiodactyla; family Camelidae; genus Camelus; species Camelus bactrianus. Next base: position 67,268,755 of record NC_133575.1, on the reverse strand, counting down.
ATGTGTTCATTTGTTTTGTTTTTTAGATTCTACATATGTGAGATCATGTGGTATTTGATTTTCTCTTATTTCACTTAGTATAATAACTTCTAGATTCACTCATGTTCTCACAAATGGCAAGATTTCATTTTTAATGGTTTATTAATAGTCTATTGTGTGTATATACATATTATATATTATGTATATTATATATGTATTTTATATATATATATACACACACACACCACATCTATATCCATTTGTCTATTGATGGGCATATAGGTTGTTTTCATATCTTGACTATTGTAAAAATTGCTGCATTGAACATTGGAGTGCATATGCCTTTTTGAATTAGTATTTTTGTTTTCTTCAGGTAAATACCTAGAAGTGAAATTGCTGGATCATATGGTAGTTCTATTTTTAGTTTTTTGAGGAACCTCCATTCTGTTTTCCCTTGTGGTTGTACCAATTTACAATCCCAACAACAGTGCGTGAGAGTCCACTTTTCTCCGTATTCTCACCAACACTTTTTGTTGTCTTTCTGATAATAGCCATTCTGACAGATGTGAGGTGGTATCTTACTGTGGTTTAGATTTTCATTTCCTTGATGATTAGTGGTGTTGAGCATCTTTTCATTGTTCTGTTGGCCATATGTAGATCTTCTTTGAAAAAGTGTCTATTCAAGTCCTCTGTCCATTTCTTAATCAGGTTGTTTGGGTTTTTTTAGTGTTGAATTGTATGAGTTCTTTGTGTACTCTGGATATTAATCCATTATCACTCATATTATTTGCAAATATCTTCTTCCATTCTTCCTTTTCATTTTCCTGATAGTTTCCTTTGCTGTGCAAAAGCTTTTTAGTTTGTTGTTGTCCCATTTGTTTATTTTTGCTTTTGTTTCCATTTACTGAGGAGACATTCAAAAAATATTGCTATGTCTGATGTCAAAGAGTGTACTGCTTATGTTTTCTTTTAGGAGTTTTATGGTTTCAGGTCTTAATTCTGTAATCCATTTTTAGTTTATTTTTTGTCTGTGGTGTGAGAAAGTAGTCCAGTATGATTCTTTTGCATGTATTTTTTTAGTTTTATCAACATCTTTTATTGAAGAAGCTGTCTTTTTCCCATTGTATTTTCTTGTTTCCTTTGTTGGAGATTAATTGACCATGTGTGCATTAGTTTATTTCTGAGCCCTATTCTTTTCTATGATCTATGTGTTTGTTTTTGTTCCAGTACCATACTTTTTTGATTACTGTAGGTTTGTGGCATAATTTGACCTCAGGGAGTATGATATCAACAGATTTCTTCTTTTTTCTCAAGATTGCTTTGGCAATTTGGGGTCTTTTTCTGGTTCCATACAAATTCTAGGATTATTTGTTCTAGTTCTTTGAAAAAATCAAGGGTTTTTTGATAGGGATTGCATTGAATCTCTAGATTACTTTGGGTAGTATGGACACTTTAACAATATTAATTCTTCCAATCGAATCAAATGGGATAGCTTTCCATTTCTTTGTATCATCTTCAGTTTCCTTCATCAGTGTTTTATAGTTTTCAAAGTATAGGTCTTTCACCTCCTTGGTTAAGTTTATTTTTAGGTATCTTATTCTTTTTGATTTGAGTTTAAATGGGATTGTGTTCTTGCTTTCTCTTTCGGATAGATGATTATTAATGTATACAAAATCAACATATTTCTGTATATAAATCTTATATTCTGCAACTTTACTGAATTCATTTATTCTAAATGCTTTTTGGTGGAGATATGAGTTTTCTCTATATAGTGTCATGTCACCTGCAAATAGTGACAATTTTACTTATTTCCTTACAGTTGGATAACTTTTATTTCTTTTCCTTGTCTGATTGCTTTGGCTAAGACTTCCAATACTATGCTAAATAGATGTGGTGAAAATTGGCATCTTTGTCTCATTCCTGATTTTAGAGGAAAAGCTTTTAGATTTCACCATTGATGTTAGCTACGGATTTGTCATAAGTGGCTTTTATTATGTTGACGTATATTCCCTCTGTGCCAACTTTGTTTAGATTTTTTTTATCATAAAAGGATGTTGAATTTTGTCGGAAGCTTCTGCATCTGTTGGGATGATCATATGATTTTTATCCTTCACTTTGTTAATGTGGTGTATCACATTGATTAATTTGTAGATATTGAACCATCCTCTAGATCTCTGGGATAAATCCCACTTCACCATGTTATATGTTCCTTTTAATGTATTGTTCAGTTTGCTGACATTTTATTGAGGGTTTTTACATCTGTGTTCATCATTGATCTTGGCCTGTAATTTTCTTTTTTTGTGGTGTCTTTGTCTGGTTTTGGTTTCAGGGTCATGCTGGCCTTGCAAAATGGGTTCAGAAGTATTATTTCCTCTTTAGTTTTCTAGAATTTGAGAAGGATGAGTGTTAACTCTTCTTTAAATGTTTGATAGAGTTCGTCACTGAAGCCATTTATCCTGGACTTTTGTTTGTTGAGAATTTTTTAATTAATGATTCAATTTTATTATTGGTATTTGGTCTGTTTGCATTTTATATCTCTTCCTGTTTCAGTCTTGGGAGATTATAAGTTTCTAGGAATTTATCCATTTCTTCTAGATTGTCCATTTATTGGAGTATGATTGTAGCAATCACTTATGATACTTTGCATTTCTATGCTATTAGTTATAACTTCTCCTCTCTCATTTCTGATTTTATTGATTTGGGCCCTTTCTCTTTTTCTCTCAGTGAGTCTGGCTAAAGGTTTGTCAATTTAGTTTATATTTTTGGAGAATGAGCTCTTAGTTTCAGTGTTTTTTTTCCTATTGTGTTTTTAATCTCTTTCATTTATTTCTGTTCTGATCTTTATTATGTCTTTTCTCCTACTTACTTTGAGTTTTGTTTTTCCTTCTTTCTCTAGTTCCTTTAAGTTTAAGGTTAGATTGTTTCCAGTTGTTCTTGCTTGCTGAGGTAGGCTTGTATCACTATATACTTTCCTCTAATAAATGCTTTTGCTGTGGCCCATAGATTGCGGATCTTTGTGTTTTTGTTTCCATTTGACTCTAGTTATTTTTTGACTTGTTTGATTTCTTTGGTGATCCACTGGTTGTTTTGTGCATATTATTTAGACTCCACAGCTGTGTTTTTCTGCAGTTTTATTTTCTTGTTCTAGATTTCTAGTCTTATGCCATTGTTGGAAAATATGCTTGATGATTTCAATCTTCTTAAATTTATTGAGGCTTATTTTGTGGCCTAGCATGTGATTTATCCTTGGAGAATATTCCATGTGCCCTTGAAAAGTATGTGTGTTTTGTTGTTTTTGGACCAAATGTTCTGTGTATTTCTGTTATTTCCATCTGGTTTAATGTGTCATTTAAGGACAGTGTTTCCTTATTGATTTTCTCTCTGGATGATCTGTCCTTTGATGTAAATGTGGTATTTGAAGTCCCCCTACTGTTACTGTGTTACTGTCAATTTATCCTTTCATATGTATTACTATTTGCATTATATATTTAGGTGTTCCAACACTGGTTGCAAATATGTTTATAATTGATATACCTTCTTGTTGGAGTGATCCCTTGATCATTATGTAATGTCCTTTTTTTTTTTTTTCTCCTGTTACAGTCTTTGTTTTAAAGTCTATTCACCTAATGCAAGAATTGCTACCCCAGCTTTCTTTTTGTTTCCATTTGGGTGGAACACCTTTTTTATCCCCTCATATTCATTTTTTGTGTGTGTTTAGATCTGAAGTGAGTCTCCTATAGGAAGCATGTAGATGGTCTTGTCTTTTTTTAGCCATTCAGCTACTCTGCCTTTTGACTGTAGTATTTCATTCATTTTCATTTAAAATAATGATTGGTAGGTATGTACTTATTGCTATTTTGTTCATTGTTTTCTGATTGTTTTTGTCATTCTTTTTTGTTCCTTTTTTTCTTTTGTTCTTTTTTGATTTGATGACTATCATTATTGTTATGTTTGGATTCTTTTTTCGTGTGTGTTTGTGTCTTACAAGTTTTTGCTTTATGGTTACCATGATGTCATTTAACAGCATATATGATCATTTATAGTTAATTTTCTCTTAAGTTCAGACTTATCTAACAACTCTGCATTTATCACCCCTTATGTTTAATGTTTTTAATATTATATTTTACATCTTTTTGTGTATATCGCTTAACTGTTTAATGTGGATATAGATGATTTTACTACTTTTGTCTTTTAACCTTCCTAGTAGTCTTATAGTGGTTGATCTTTACTGTATCTTTGCCTTTACCAATGAAATTTTTACTTACATAATTTTCATATTTCTAGTTTTGGTCTTGTCTTTTCTACTTAGAGAAATTCTTTTTAAGATTTCTTGGAGAGCTGCTTTAGTGGTACTGAACTCTTAGCTTTTCCTTCTCTGTAAAACTCTCTCCTTCAAAGTTAGTGATACCCTTGTCAGGTATTCTTGGTTGTATGGTTTGTCCTTTAAGCCCTTTCATTACTATATTGTGGAACTCCCTTCTGGCCTGCAGGTTCTGCTGAAAGACTTTGGGAATTACCTTGTATGTAACTAGTTGCTTTTCTCTTGCCATTTTTAAGATTCTCTATCTTTAATTTTTACCATTTTAGTTACAGTGTGGCTTGGTGTGGATCTCTTTTGGTTCATCTTATTTCTGTCTCTGCTTCCTGGACCTGGACATCCATTTCCTTTCCCAGGTAGTGGAAGTTTTCAGCCATTATTTCTTCCAATAAATTCTCTAACCCTATCTCTCTTCTTATGAGACTCCTGTAATGTGAATGTTAGTACTCTTCTTATTGTCCCAGAAGTCTCTTTAAAACTATCCTCATTTCTTAAATTCTTCTTTTCCTGTTCAGCTTGAGTGATTTCCACTATTCTGTCTTCCAATTCATTGATCCATTTCTCTTTATCATCTCATCTACTCGAGTCTGTCTAGTGTTTTTCTCTTTTTTTTAAATTTCATTTATTGTATTATTCAGCTCTGTTTGGTTCCTCCTTATGTTTTGTAACTCTTTATTAAACTTCTCACTGTGTTCATCCATCCTTCTCCCAAGTTCATTTAGCATTATTATGGTCATTACCTTGAAGTCTTTATTGGGTAGGTTGCTCTCCTTTACTTCGTTTAGTTCTTCTAAGGTTTTTGTCTTGTTCCTTCATTTGGAACATATTCCTCTGTCTCCTCATTTTCCCCAATTCTCTGTGTTTATTTCTATATAGTAAGTAGATCAGTTGTTTCCTGATCTTGGAGAAGTGGCCTTGTATAGGAGTCATCCTATGGGGCCCATCAGCTTACTCCACTCAAGTCACCAGAGGTATATGTGCTACTGGTACCCCATGTGTGTGCTGTGTGGGTCCTTCTGTTGTGGTGGAGCCAACTACTATGGGCACACTGATAGGCAGCACTGACCCCAACCCAGCTGGCTGCCAGGCCCTGCATTGTGTGGTGGCTGCTGGCTCTGTGTTGGGCAGAGCTGGGTCCTGGCATGGCTGGTTGCTCAGCCTGAGTAGTCCCAGTGCTGGTGCTGGCCTGCTAGTAGGACAGGACCAGAAGCCAGGGTGGCAATCTGCAAGGCTTGGGGGAACCTAGGGCTGGTACCCCACCATTGGTGGGTGGGGTTGTATCCCAGTGCAGCTTGATGCATATACCTGTGGGGTTGTTATTTTTATCTTTGTTTCACTATATGTAACATGCCTTTTTTTCTTTTTTCTAGTTACTTTTAAAATTTTCTCTGTCTTAGGTTTTGAGCAATTAGGTTTGATGTGCTTTGATGTAATTTTCTTTATTTCTTATACTTGGGGTTCATTGAGTTCTTAGATCTGTGGTTTCATAGTTTCCATAAAATTTGTAAATTTTAGAGGCATTATTTCTTCAAATATTCTTTTCTTCTCTTTCCTCTTTTTTTCTGGGACTCCAGTTGCACTTCTGTATGTCACTTGAAGTTGTCCCATAGCTCACTCATGCTCTGCTCTTTGCTTGTTTGTTTTACACTCTTTTTTTTTTTTTAATGTATCTATTGCTATGCCTTCACCAGTCTTTTTACCTGCCATATTAAATTTGCCATCAATCCTATTTGATTTATTTTGTTGTCTCACATTTTAGTTTTCATCTCTGTAAGTTTTATTTGTGTCTTTTTTATATCTTCTCTGTCTCTACTTAACTTTTGAATATATGTGTCAATTGTGGGTCAATTTTGATTGATTGATTTTTCCTTTTCATTATGCATTGTATTTTCCTTCTCTTTAGTATGCCTGGTAATTTTTGATAAGAAGCTTGACATAGTGAATTTTACCCTGGTGAGTGCTGGATGCTTTTGTATTCCTATTCTTGAGCTTTTTTCTGGGCCACAATTAAGTTAGGGGAAACAATTTGTTACTTTTGGGTCTTCCTTTTAAGATTTTTTAGACAGGAGCAAAACAGTGTTTAATCTAGGGATACTCATTACTCAGGCAGGTTTCTTTCAATTTCTCTACCAAATACTCTGTGAATATAATGTTTTCCAGTATAGCTGGTGGGAACAGGCAGTATTCTTCACCCCACGAACTCCGATTTCCCTCTAATCCTTTCATATGGTTCATTCTTCCCATAACCTTTGTTATTTTTTTCACCATATAGTGGTTTGTCAGTGATCTGCTGAACACTTGAAGGAGACCCCATACAGATCTCTGTAGTTCTCTCTCTGCTTCTCACACATCTTTGTTAGTTTTTCCTGCTAACTCTGTCTGCCTTGGTCTCCCCTGACTCTCAGTTCTGTCTCCTTAACTCAAGAAATCTGCCAGGCTCTGCCTGGGTTTTCTTTACCTGTGCAGCATCCTGAAAACTCTCTTAAGGTTCTAGGCTGGGGCAATCATAGGACTTACTTGATTTGTTTCCTATCTTTTAGGGATTACTTTCCTTCATTGCCTAATATCTGCTCTCTTGAAAACTCTTGTTTTCTATATTTTATTTTATTTTTTCCTTTGGAAGGGCTTGATTTCAAACAAGTGAGTGAATCCAGTCCCTGGTTTTACATTTTAGCCAGAGGCAGAAATCCTTGGACTGTTGAACTTTTATCACTTTTATGATTATCATTTATGTCTGTTTTATTGAAGTAATTCACTGTTATATTCTTTTAAATTTGATTCTATGCATATGTTCTTTTTCCAATAGACTTTTTAGATTGGTTGTTCTACTCTTCTACATAGTTTCAACCAGTTACACTATTCTTCAAATTCTGATGTTGCTATGTAGAGTCTTTAGTTTCTCACTGCTTCTGCTATTGATAAAAAGTTCACAAATGATTTATTTCTATTTTAGAAGATGCTTGTTAAGGAAAGTTTAATTTTCCTTTCTATAAAAGATGCTTGGTAGAGATAGTTTATTTAAAATTGTTACATCATTTAATAGATTTAAAGTTGTGTTTTACTATGAAGTTATATTACATTTACAAGTTTTTATTACAACATAGAGAAAATAAGCATATTCACATTTACTCTGATGAAAAACTTACAATGTTCTGACCACTGCTATGCTAACCATCAGCTGCTAATCTTGGACTTATGTTTTGCATTCTTTAGTATTTTATACAGTAAACCACCAGTTACTGAGTATATTAACAACATGAGACCCCCCCCATGTTGTATCTATATACAGATACTCTTATAATTTGGGATCCAGATTACCAGCAAAGATCAGTAATTACTTTCTCCTCTTGACAATTTAGCACATTCCAGTGTAACTCCTGCTACTTTACATTTCCCTCCTCTCTCACTAACCACTTACCAGTCCACAGATTTGGTATCCCTGATTTTAGAATGATAAGTAAGAATTTATCTATTGTACTTATATATAGAGAAATCTGTTTCAAGATTCTCTTTTAACAGTTAACTGCAGTGTATAGGTTTTGTTTTCCCTAATGGTAGGTCATATAAAACAGATTGCAAAGATATTGATGCTTTCATATTTTCAGAAAACGTGAAATGGTATATTTTACTAAACCTTTCATGTTATGTAGTTTCATATATGTATATATATATTTTTTTCATTTTAATTTAGGACTTGCTTTCTCATATGCTACATATGGACCCACATCAGCGGTACACTACAGAACAAGTATTAAAACACTCGTGGATAACCCACAGAGATCAATTGCCAAATGATCAGCCAAATAGAAATGATACATCACATGTTGTTAAGGTAAAACAAACATACTTTTATGCACCTTCTAAATACTTGATACCTAATAAAGCCATTGCATGCCATTCACTGATGACACATATAATTACCTTAAAATATCTTTTTTTTTAAAGGTATCTTAATAGATTTTTTGTTTTGGTTTGTTTTTTTAAATAACAACCATGGAATCTTCTTAACCTTCTTTACCTACTGCCTTACTAATGATAAATAAAAATTTCTTGATTGTATTTGACTTGCTCTTAAAAGACACTGGGACTTGAAGCAGACTAAAATGCAAGTTTCATATAGAAACAAAAGATTACTGTTGGTTCCTATGTATTTGGTGAAAGTTTCCATATGTATAGACATTGAACTTAGATTTTATTTATTTTGTATTTTTCATTGAAGTATAATCAGTTTACAATTTTCTATTAATTTCTGGTGTACAGCATAGTGATTCAGATATATATATCTGAATTTCATATTCTTTTTTATTCCTTTTCATATTCTTTTTCATTATAGGCTATTACAAGATATTGAATATAGTCCCCTGTACTGTACCCTAGGACCTTGTCGTTTATCTGTTTTATATATAGTAGTGTGTATCTGCAAATCCCAAACTCCCAATTTATCCCTCCAGCACCCCCATTCCCCACTGGTAACCATAAGTTTGTTTTCAAACCTAGATTTTAAATTTTAGTGTTTTATACATTTATCGGTTGATGGACACTAAGGTGTTTCCATATCTTGGCTATTGTGAATAATGCTGCAATGAACATGGGAGTGCAAATATCTCTGAGGATAAAGTAATTGTGTGTAGGTGTGTGTATGTGTGTGTGTGTGTGTATATATATATATATATATATATATATATATATATATATATATATGGAATCCTATATGTATAATGTACATATATATGAAATATATATAATAGAATATTATTCAGCTTTTTAAAAGGAGGAGATCCTGCCATTTGCAACAACACAGATGAGCCTATAAGACATTATGCTAAGTGAGATAATCTAGACACAGAAAGAAAAAAAAAACACATTATCTCTCTTATATATGGAATCTAAAGAAATCAAATGTGTAGAAGCAGAGAGTAGCACAGTGGTTACTAGGAGCAGGGAGGATGGGGAAATGGGGAGATGTTGGTCAAGGCATAGAAAGTTATATTTATGTAGGATGAATAAGTATAGAGAGTCTAATGTGAAGCCTTGATGACTATAGTTAATAACACTATATTGAATACTGAAAATTTGCTAAGAGTAGATTTTAGGTGTTCTCATCACACACAAAAGTGAGAAGTACGTGTGAGGACAAATTGTTAATTAGCTTGACTGTAGTAATCATTTTACTATGTATATCAAAATAACATGTTGTATGACTTAAATATATACAATTCCTATTAAAAATTAAAATTAAAAATAGTTAAAAGCAAAGTAGATGAGTTATGAAAGGCTGATAAAAATAATACATTTTAGTGTTTAAAAATTCGTGAGAAACATAATTATTGAAATAAAAATATACTAGTAATCAGGTGTTAATTAATCAAGGGAGCATCAATACACAGATAAAGATTCTCAGTTATTTTCCTGGGGGGAAAAGGTTGCATTCTGGTTAAACCTCTCGTGATATACTGTGGAAGTTTTTTTTTTTTTTAACCTCCAGAGATTGTTATTCAATTTGTGATATTTCTCATTGTTTTAGGGAGCAGTGGTTGCCACATACTCTGCTCTGACTTGCAAGACCTTTCAACCAGTCCTAGAGCCTGTTGCTGCTTCAAGCTTAGCTCAGCGACGGAGCATGAAAAAACGAACATCAACTGGCCTGTAAGATTTTTAGTGTTCCTCAGGCAAACTGGATGAAGAGAAAATTAAATGTGTGGCTTTTTGTCTAATCTTATATCAAAGGCATTGTTTTCTGCTACATTACTTGAATATTCTGTTTAAGCTTCCTTTTTTTAGGGGGAGTGAGGTAAAAAACATATGCAGGTCCACAATATTCATACTATGTTGTTTTTCAGCAGTGTCCACTTGTTTATTTAAGTATATAATTGGTGTCTACAAGGTCCTAACAATTCTTCTGCACACTAACTTCTTCCTTTCAAATAAAGTTACTTTAATAGTTTTTCTGGTTTTGTAAAATAATGGTTTGCGGAATCATTACCAAGAATCAAGATGCAAATGTAATAGTATAATTCCAAGCAGTGTCAGTATTTTTTAGCATTAGATTCTGAAAGGATAGATTTTTTTTTAATAAGAAAAACAAAAATGTGTTGTAGAAGCTTGTTATTGTGTACAACCAAAGTTCTCCGTTCATTTGACTCTGTAATTACTAAAATGTAAACAGTAGTTTGGTGCCAGAACAAAAATCATTTGTGCTAATATGTGAACTCCTGTTATGGTTGGTGCCAAAGTTTTACAGAAGAATTAAATCACAGATAATGTGTTCATACAAACCTATATATTATCCATAAGTGGCCTCATCTAGAAATAAAGGTTTCCATAAGGCTTCTGTAAATGTTACATCTAATGGAATTGTAGTACAAGTGAAGAATTTTTTAGCCAAAGGCTTTATATTAGTGTTGTAATCTACTAAATAGGTCATAGTTAAGCCTTTGAAAATAAAGTACATGGTGTTGGCACTTCCTTGGTGTTATGTAAGCTGACTTTCAAGTTAACCAATTGGATTTAATCATCATCTGTCCCGTTTATAATGAACTACACTGTTGTTTTTTAGACTTCATGTGCTTTGAATTACAGTGTAGCATATTAATCTAATTTGAATCCTTTGGTCATATAGTTGAAATTTTACTGTAGTGGACTTGTGGGCTTAGCACACATAATATAATTGTAACACATTTCGGTAAACTTTGGACAATGATACATAATAGTAATACTTCCATAAGATAAAGTGTCTTTTTAAATAGGCAGTAATATTAATGATCTACATAAAATTTGAACACATTTTAAAGTCTTATTCATTGAAAAAAAGGTCTGGCCAAATTGGTCCTATTATTAAATTTTATGATTCAGAACCACTGCATAGTATGTATTGTTTTATCTAAATTATGGAATTTTTAGGAATCTTTTTGTGTTATTGAAGAAAATACCATTACTACTAACTACTACTGCTGCTGCTGCTGCTACTGCTACTGACAGAAAGAATTCATGAATGTAAACTGGAGGATATTACACTTTTGTTTAGTGAATATAAGCAATCTACTTGTGTGTGCTTTATACACTGTTGTGTATTTTATTTTGCTTAATTCAGAGAGAGAGGTGATTAGTGAGTGCTGAAGTATACAGTTTAGGGAAAGAGACTTGTAACTTGCGTATATAATAAAAGAAACTATACATAATTCTCTTTATAATGTAAGTGATATATATTCCATGCACAAAGATCTGTTTCTTGTGTGTGATGTATAAAAGTATGTATCCTTATTTTGAGGTGTCTTTTTGCAATAAGTGAAAGACACTAAAGAACATCTAATGTTACATAGAAAACATTACTTAGAAGTGTAACTGGGATCATAACTTCTGGATTTTTATGTCCCAGTCTGGCTTTTTATTTTCTCATTTTGCTTTATTACTAGAAGTACTTGCATGTGACAATTTATGTCCTTACATTCTGACTTATTTCCCTCTTGTCATTATCTTGTTTGTGCTGTTATGTCTTCTTATCAGAATTGGTATGACAAAGTCAGAGGTATGATTTTGGTGTTCAACTTTTCAGAACAAAGATACTATTTCCATCTATGCTTTTGTATTAATAGAATTAGAGTAAGTGCAGTTGGAAAATGAAAAATGATCACAAAGTAACTTTCAGTTTTTCCATAATCAGTAGTTTTTAAAAGTAGATGATCTTAATTTCTCAATGATTTTTCTTTGAAAGGTTGTGTCATACAGTCCTTTCATGAAAGGAACATTATCAGAACTAAGTAATGAACAGCATGATTCTGTATCACTCAAGTGAGGATTGACAATGTGGAAAAGACACATATATGCTAGTGGATTTCCCAATAATTGTGTGAGAGTTTTCTTCTGGAAAATTCAAATATGGTAGCTTAACAACAGTAATAGGGGGCAACCTATTATAAGGGAAAGCTTGATATTACACCTTCATTCTGTAGAACGAACCCAGGTACAGATGCCTAATCATGTCCATTTTGGCTGAAACTAATTTAGAACAACAAATCAGAAATGAATGAGACAATTTTTGATGGGACTTCTATAAATGCTTAACCAGTAAAAACAAATCCTTTCTATGAGACTTTGCAATACTGTAGTTTCTGATGGATTTGTGAACACTTATTTTGCATTGTTTTTCTTTTTAATTGATGGTTCTTGGTAGTATTTAATGATAGCACAGTTTGGGGTTATTATTGTTCTGGAGAGGAGAGGATATTGTATCTTTTTTCCTCAAAGGGAAAACACCCGGTTTGCCCAGATAGGCAGAACTATCTATTGTCCTAAAGCACATATTATCATGAATAAACTCAGGAAACCATTTGTAAGAAAATTAAAGTGTAGTGCTTGTGTTGGTGATTTTGTGGGAAACAATAATGGTTTTAATTCTTTTATGAAAATCAAACTTTAGCCTATTTTCTTAGATTCATGAATGCCTAAACATTGATTTTTGTAATGTATTGCCATTGGTAATTAAACATAGTCAAATATTTTGATAGCACCTCTAGTTAGCCCAAAGGGATTTCATATGTATAGGCAACTCAAATCTTGATGTTTGTAATGTCTTCTCTTTGAAACATCACGTTAAAATAATAGTACTTCCCGCAGAAACTTATTTATACTGATTGAATAGTATTTCCTGACAGTAAGAGGCCCTTCATTTATGAAGAAGGAAAAGAACCACTTACTTTGGCATTAAGATCAACTGAAAAGCTTACGCTTTAAACTAGGCAAAGTATGTCTTTGGTATTCTCTACATTCTCTTTCTCCTGGCTTTCCAGCTCCCACATGCTATCCTACTTGAGTACTTCACAGAGGACTCCATGATTAAAGCTTCCTCCAGAAGGATTCTGTGCTCCAAAAGAACCTCCCACCCTTCTCCTTCCCTGAATCAGAACTTCATTCTCACAGAGCAGCTATTTTCAGCAAAAAAAAAAAAAAAAAAAAAAAAGGCGAAAGGAAAGCTATCTCAAATTAATTCACATTTTTCTGTCAGTGGCTAATAGATAATTGGCATTTTTCAAAGAAGATGTCCATTAATCAGATGAGTTTCTAGTTGCTGCATTTTCAGGCAGTCTAAACAGGTGAGAATAATTTTAAGTTCAGTTATTCTCAGGGAAGATATTTTGGGCAAGAAATTTATACAGTGTACCCTAGGATCAGATTATCAGAAAAATTTGGGGTTTTTTGGTTTTTTTTTTTTTTGGTTTTTTTTGGTTTTTTTTTTTTTTTTTTTTTTGCACAGCTTCCTTGCTACTTCTCAATCTACATTTTCTTTTTAAAACTTCCAAGCTTTTTAATCAGAATGAACTTCACAGTGAACTTCTGTGACAGAATGGTGTGGAGGGAGGCAGTTGTTGTTAAGCCCATATTTATCTGGTATTCTTGTTTATCATAGTACATAGTGCATATAACATAAGGAGTCTCCCTGGCCTCAGCCCCTATTCCTATTTTATTGATAAAGAAACAAGAGCACAGAAAAATTGAATGCAAACCATCAGTGTAGTCGAAGTCTCCAGATCCTTTGTCTAGATTTCAGAACACAGAGAGCCTGTTTATCACAATGTGATTTCTTAACAAGAATGCAAGCCATATTAAGTATAGATTGGTCAACTACAATTAAACTCCTTTAGAACAATTTCTTACATTTCAAACCTCATTCAGGTATTTTTGGCATGTATCTCAAAATGAATGATTACTGAAATTAACAGAAAATTTCAGTACTGTGCTATCTGCCTTCCTATGCAAGAATGTAGTGTCATTGATAGTGATTATTTGTAAACATATTATACTCATGGATGCACTGTTTCTTGTTTTAGTCATACAGTATAGTGAAGTCCATATAATTTGAATGAAATGATAATGCTTGATCATCTAATATTCAGTTTGGTTGCTAATAGTTGAAAGTATAGTAAGCCCTAAGTTATAAGCAATAAGTTTCTTTAAAATATGAAGAAAAACACAAAGGAAATAATTTTTAAATTACAGAAATTCAAGATTGCTTACTTATGTAATATCCCACAAATTATGTACCTTTTAGTTTATTGACTAACAAGAAATCTTAGCTAAATGCTTAGGAATATATATATATAAATAATATTTGATTTTATCTTATATATATATATATATATATATATATGATTGCCACATTATTGCTTTATATTCACATTTCTAAACCTTGTACAATGGAGCTTCTTTGGATGACTATTTTGCTTTCATTCTATTTGTCTAATTACATGAACTAATTTACTCTTCAGAAGATATCTATGATATCTATTAAGCATCTAATTTTATGTGGGACAGTTCTAGAGAATGTGTTAAGTCCTTTAGTTTCTTAATAAATTGTCATAATGTGACCAATTAGATTTATTTGCTTTTTTTCTTTCCTATCAACTAATACTGTGCAGGTGTCACATTTGAGTTCTCTTTTCATATTCAGTCTCTCTGAAATTGAGAAGACTTATAGCAAAAAATGTGTTTTTTTTAGTATGGTAAAATTCTTAACATCATGAAAGCAGTCGAGCAAGAAACGACCATTTTTAAAGTTATATAAGAAACTTTAACTAAATATCCAAATGGCAGCATGGTTTGGAAATGAGAATTTATTTTACATTAAATTCCACAGTACAAAAAAGGAGAATATGGTTTTTCTGTGTTTGATTTTTTTTTGAAACAGTAAGTAGTGTTGGAAGTTATGAGTTACATAGGGTTTATGCAAGGAGAGCATAGTTTTCTAAAGCCACACTGAAAAAAAAGAAAAAGCCTTGCCAACACTTCTGAAACACTTTGGGATTCCTAAACTTATTTTCTGGTATAGAAAATATATTTGCTGACTTTTTTTGCACTTCTCAAGACAGAAACAGCATTAAGTAGAAGTTGTGTGTAAATTTGATTCATATGTACTTTAAAACTTAAAAGCTACAATTGAAAGAAAAGGTCCCCAATAGTCAGATAACTGTATTGTCTTTTTCTGACTACATTATGAAGTTTATGCCATCATTATTATATAATTATTTTCTTTAAAGCACTGTTCCTTTCGACATTAAAGATTTCATTGTACAACATTTTTCATGTAAGATCAAATCCAGTAGTGCATTCTACGGTGTTTTTGTCCCTCACAGTGCTGCTAAAGAAATGGCTGTCATTTTGAATTTATAACATGCCAAAGATGACATCGAAATTTTATTTATTTTTGTTCTTGTTAAAACTCTGTGGGCAACACTTATCAAGATATCATGTTAAATTACTGGCATTCTCTGGGTATTAAATAAAAAGGCTGCAACTTTCTAACATTTTATATTTGACCTTGCTTGATCATTTATGGATATAAAACTATGTCTACTTTTATAAACACATACATCTACTTTTCATATTTCATTGAAAGTTTCTATAGATTGTTCAGGTGCCAGTTGTAAAAGTGTTTCAAAAGACAATTTGTTTATGCATATACCTTGATATTTCCTGAACTGTAATATTTTCTCACTTTAGGATCACTCTTCTAATGTTCTTATAAGGCAAGGAAGTCAGGAAAATGAAGAGCTTAAAATATTTTTAGGACTTATCAGGAGAATGTATTTGCCTTTAAGTTAAGATGGTAACTTAACCTTTTTTGCAGTAAAGACAAATGAAAATCTTAATCTTTAAGTATTGGAAAATTTATTTTAAGCTTAGAATCAATTAGAATAATAGAAATTCTACCCCCAAAAAAGCAATCATACATTTATAGGCCATGTTAGGTGATAGCAGCTATGCATACACATATAGAAATTTAATTTAATATGAGGTTCAGAAATACATCTGGAGCCCGGCAATCAGAATCTCCATGTACCTCTTCTGTTTTTCTCAACTTCTTATATAGGATAGACCTTAGTGCAACTTTGGAAAGTCTGCAAAAATTGCTTTCCCACCAGCCACCTCATTTTCATCTCTCTTCTGCTTTTTCTTCTTTCATATTCCACATCTCCCCAAACCCTTAGTAAAATATCTGATCATTATTTATACATCATAATACTTAAACAACGTCTTCCACTAAGGTATTACTTCATTCTGCATTTGCCTTTTAAACATTAGCTACCGAGATAAGGAATGCATTTTTGTTGAGTGGGGCCCTAAAATAATTTAGTCCTACCAGGCTAAACCTGATTTAATCTTCTTAGGTTGTCTTAGAGGGTAGGGTGAGGGGTAAAAGAAGCAGACCACAATTTACTTCTCTTATGATTCCACCAGTTCCTTCCTCTTTATTTGGAGAAATAGATTGAAAATGTTGGGGACCTATTTTTGAAATTAGAATTTATGTTCTTTTTACTGCTGGCTTTTTTTTTTACTTTTTTTTTTTATTGAGTTATAGTCATTTTACAATGTTGAGTCAAATTCCAGCGTAGAGCACAATTTTTCAGTTATACATGAACATACGCATATTCATTGTCACATTTTTTTCGCTGTGAACTACCACAAGATCTTGTATATATTTCCCTGTGCTATACAGTATAATCTTGTTTATCTATTCTGCATATGCCTGTCAGTATCTACAAATTTTGAAATCCCAGTCTGTACTACTGGCTTTTTCTTGAATTAGAACCTACTCCATTCAAGCCTACAACAGCCTCTCTTCCTTTATCTCTCTTTCGTCATCCCTGTTCCTCACCTCATTACGTAAGCACAGGTTAGGAGCCAAGCGTGCCCTTTCTCTTGTGCTTCAAGACTCTCAGATACATTTGTTATATTTTCTGTACATAGATATTTTAGATTTTCTTTTAGTATTTTTAAGTAAGCTACTGTATTTGACTTCTGATTATTCAGATTCTGACAAAAATGCATTATCTTTGTTAATAGATGCATTTTTTACTTAACAGATGTATATTGTGTTCTTGTGCCAGACACTAATTTTATCCACTCTTCTTCTAAAAGAGATTCAAGGTTATTTATAGTAACAGACATGTATGTAGTAAGGCTGTTAAAATTGAAACACAAAAGCAAAACTGTGAAAAATGATAAGAAAAGCATGCTGAAAGCCAGGGCTAACAGATAATATAATTGAGCATTAAATTTAGCTGTGAGCTTCTTGTCAGGAAAGACAAGAAGAGAAATGCAGCAGATTATATAATTATGTGACAAGAAGCATGCCAATTCTGCAAGAGATACATTTTTGCTGATGCTAACATTTTAAAAGTATTTAACATAAGATAATCTTTTACATGGGGCATTGAACTAAATAATGTCTTTAATCGTGGTATTGCAGCAAATCCATTAGGAACCTTTTTAGTTTCAAGTGTTAATACCTAACTCAAACTGACTTAAACAAAGGGGATTTGTTAATTGGATTCATGTCTTAGGCAATATCATGAGGATATTTTTCTCCATGTTTCAGATCTATTTTCAGTGCTGGCCCATGCTCAGACTCTACATGATGGCAGGATGGCAGCAACAGGTCCAAAGCCTGCCTCCTCTCTCATGTTTAGCTCCTGGGACTAGAGTCAACTCAGTAAGAAAATACTTGAACAGGAAATGGGAAGAGGAGTGATCCCTCTAATGGAAATTGATGTAACCATTATAAGGTCAAATTGATGCAGCATAGCAAATCATGTCCGCTATTCTCCTTTTGGCTACCCAATATCCCTCCCATATACACACTTTTTTAAAATGCCTGTGTCTACATAAAATGCACATACCACTCTTCCCCAAAAAGAATACATAAATTCTCATTCACTTAAGTAATATACTTTCTTGACCATGAACTCCAGGTGATGTGCAGGTAGGGGTGCTGGATGACTTATGACTAAGTTTTGTTGTTGCTCTTTAGTGTGGTTATGTTTTTCATTTGAGATTCATTTGGGTTTATTTGTTTTAATTTCAATTCAGCTTTAGCCCCCTCTTCCCATTCTTATCATCTAAGAACTTATTTGAAATGCAGATTTGCACTCTTACTTCAGACCTACTGAATCAAAAACTCTGGAGTTGGGACCTGACAATTGGGGGTTTAACAAGATAATCCTTTAGGCAATCTGATACATGCTCAAGTTTGAGAACCACTGGTTTAGGGTTGAATAAGCACAGGATTTTATCTGTGAAGCCTGGGAACTCAGATTTTATGGCACCTTTAAAAGTTTAGCATACTTTCAGTTATTTTCATTTGCTGAACACCATGAATTAGTAATCAGACCCAGAGAGTTTCTTGAGTCATAATCTTTGAACATAGAATATATCCTGGGAATTTCCATTTCTCAACAAAAACTTCATCCCTCCCACTGTCAATTCAGTGTCCTCCATTTTGATCTCTGACCATCCAAAACAATAACCTCAGTGAGGAGGCATAATAGGGATAATTGTTGCCTTTTTCAGAAAGAGAGCTCAAGAGCTCAGGAACAGGAAATATTTTAGAGAGGCCTAGGGATTTTGTTTCTCTAATATTCCAATTTTATCTCCCATTTTTTTCCAACACCCTACCCTTCTGATCATTAATTTAACCTGGAGCAGGAGAGTTGGCTCTCCTAGCCTTACCAGGATCTAATACTACATGATACTCAGCCATTCCAATTTCTGGTTAAAGGAAGAAAGGTATTTCAGGAAGACTGGATTTTCTTCCCTCTTTGCTTTCAAATAAGCCACTTTTAGCCTCTGTTTTTTATAGGACCTTATCCAGAGTGAAAAGAAGTAACTGTCATGCTCCAAAATCCGAAGCTTTTCATATCTAGTCCCTTAACTTTGCAGCCTTGATAGGTTCATCTTTTTGAGTCTTAACCTAAAACAGGTGAAGTTTTAACCGTCTCTTTTGCCACTACATAACAAAGATTGCCAGTCAGCAGATATTTGGTCCTGTCCAAAATGTCCGTAAAACATACTGGTCCTGTCCACAACACCCATAAGACATTTGGTCCATGCCAAAAGGTCCTTGAAATTTGGTTCTGTCCAAAATGTACCTTAGTATATTTGGTCCATGCCAAATCATTTTGGACAAGACCAAATAAATCAAGGAACTTTTGGTGTAAACTAAATATCTTATGAATGTTTTAGACAGGACCAAATGTCCTGCAAGGAGATTGCCAATTTTCCAGCTCAGGAGAGAGGAATCCTTAGTCTTGTACCTTTGCTCAAGTCAACCAATTCTGTGTTTTTGGGCTCTCTCACTTGAAAACTGTACTTTCTGTTAACAGTTTTGTTTGCAAGTGACAGAAAACTCATCTAAAACTGGCTGAAATGAACAAAAGATACATATTATGTCGTATAACTAGAAACTCCAGAGGTAGACCAGTTTCAGGGATTACTAGATACAAGTTCTAACAATGTTGTCAGAACTCATTTTCACTCCATCTCTTGACCCTGCTTTCTTCCATGGGGGTTAATTCTCAGTTCTCACATGAGGGCAAATTGTCTACAAAGTCTCCAAGCCTCTTTTGTTAACATCCACTAGGAGACAGCAGCAGTGCTAAAGTCCTGGCAGAAGTAGGGTCACTGGGTTAAATACAAGATGCCTAGTTAAATTTGAATCTCAGATAAACAATGAGTATTTCTGTATATGTCTCAAATATTACAGGAGACACTCTCATACTAAAAATTAACTGGGCATCCTGTATTTTATTTGCTAAATTGGTAAGCCTGGACAGAAATCTTATTTCCTATCATTGGTTCTAAATAGGTTACTTGCTCACCTCCAAATTAGCATTATGGCCTAGTGAGTGTAATGATCTGAATGACCCAGCCTGATTCATATGAACACCTCTGTGGCCAGGAGGGGACTCCACCAGGAATACATAGATGGAAAGTGAAAAAAGCATGGTCTAGAGGCAGATCAAAATCAAGGTATGGTTACCAGAAGGTGAATGGTATTAGGCAGCAAAAACAATAGCTGTTATTCATAAGGGTGTTTCTTTTACAGTAGTTTCCCCTGTCTGCAGTTTTATTTTCTTTGGTTTCAGTTACCTGTGGTCAACCACCATCTGAAAATATTAAATGTAAAGTTCCAGAAATAAAGAATTCATAAGTTTTAAATTGTGCACTGTTCTGAGTAGCATGATGAAATCTTGTACATCCTGCTCCATCCTGCCTAGATAGTGAATCATCCCTTTGTCTAGCATATCCACACTGTATATGCTACCTGCCCATGAGTCACTTAGTAACCACCTCAGTTATCAGATAGACTGTCATGGTATTGCAGTGCTTGTGGTCAAGTAACCCTTGTTTTACCTAATAATGGCCCCAATGGGCAAGAGCAGTGATGCTGGCAATTTGGATATTCTCTTACTGTGCCTAATTTATAAATTAAACTTTATCATAGGTATGTATGCATAGGAAAAAAACATAGCCAAGTATAGGATTCTGTATTTGTGGTTCCACACATCCACTGAGGGTCCTGAAACATCACCAGCAGATAAGGGGGGACGACTGTATCAACCTATAAAAGATGATAAAATATAACCCATAACAATGAACTACAGTGAAGTATTTATTTGGGAGCTAACCCAATAAAGTCCAGGTTTAAAATGTTCTAGTATGAAAAAAAAAAAGGATGATAGCATGTCCTTTATCTTCCTTAAATATTATGTCTCTTAGCAAAGCTTTTGATAAGAAGTAGACATCAGATAATTCAAGGATATACTCTCAGAAGAATTTAGGGAGTTCTGATATTCTTTGTTGCTAATTGTGGACAGTTAATATTCAGTCTAATTTGTGTCTCAGTAGTGTTGCAAAATGGGAAAATATACCAGCTGTTAAAAGTTTTCCAAATATCAGTTAAGCAACTCTAAGGCTAAAGTGCACAGAAAATTCACTTTTATCTTTTTTCCTAACCTTTGGATTGTTTGCTCTTTTCAATGATTAGCACTAGCAGGAAGTACCTTAATCTCTCATTCAAATTCTTGTATTGTCCTTCTGCTGGTCACTAAGCCTCTGATCTCTTAGCCCATAATGCTATCATCAACCAACTCCACCTTAGCTAAGATGTGAGCCTTTCTGTTCGTACTTTTTATCCCATACCTTATGTAACTGATGATAAGTGGCAGTGATTTGGAACTTATCTGCCTGAAATGATGGTATACTTTATTTTCAGACAGTTGTAATTATTAGGAAGTTTTCATTATATTGAATCAAACAATGCTTCCCTATAACTATTCTACGCGTTAGTCTTCTGGGTGAAATTAGGATCAACAAACAATAAATATACTTTCTCATCCAAATCACTTAATCCTTTCAAGTATTTAAAAATAATGTTTGCATTGTTCTCCTCCACCCCCACTTTAGGTCTTTACTACTTCCCTGGCTAAATATTACAGTTCTTTAGATTGTTCCTTATATGACAATTTTTTTTTTCTGTTTCTTTACCAGCACAACCACTCTTCCTTGACCTTCTTAAAGTATCTGTTTCAGGAGTAAGTACCCAGATGTGCCCACTACTAATTTTGTCTAGATTCTGTACTTCCGTTGCAGAGTAGAATGACATTAAAGTTTTTACTGGTTAGGTCAGGTTTTTAGCTTATATTTGGCAGTGGTAGGATTGTTTTTCTTCTCACAAACTACCTTCTAGTCAGGTTGTCTCCTCCTCCTCCTTAGTCTGTAGTCATACAAATGGTAAATCTAAGACCTTACTTTGTAATATACTTCGACTTCCTCCAGGTTCACATTAACCCTTCAATTTTTTTAACTAGATGTAGAAATACATAATAAAACTATTATTCAGCCCATAGTTATGCACTTTTTTCACTGAGGTGTAGAGACTTTGTCAAATGCTATGCTGAAATCGAGATCCACAATTTCTACAATTCTGACTTTCCAACTCTAACAACCCTATTAAAAGTAAATTAGCGTGACTTGTTCTTAGTGAACAAACTCTGCCTCCCAAAGACCCGTACTTTCTTATTAAATGTGTTATATTTTTTGTTAAATTATTTTTGAACACTGATAGGGATCTAAAGTGTACTACTAGTTTATGATTTCTGGAATCCACTTCTTCCTACCTTTTTAAATACTCAGACCATATTGACAACTCTTGGCTTCTGTTAATTTTCTTGTTTTCCATAATTTCTCTTATTTTCTCTAATTTCTCATGGATTACTGATAATTTTGTCGTCACATCTGGAAGTTATTTTAGTGCCAAGGAATGTAAATCACTCGAGGCTTGAGGCTTACATTTATTTAGGTACTTTTACGTGTTATCTTTATTTTTTTTTCATGTCTCCATAACTACGTTTAACCTCAGCTTCCCAATGCAAAGCTTATTCTCTTTGGTGGACAAAATGGAAACAAGATGTGAGTTAAGCAATTTTGTTTTCTCACCATCATTTCTTAAAATCACAAAATCTTCCTTTAACTATGTGTCTCTCTTTTACTTTTTTCTTTTAATTTTAAAACAAACCAAAATAAAAGAAGACCCCTATTTTTGTCATTAGCATTTTTCTAACTTTGGTTCATCCTCATATATAGTCTGGTTAAACCATAACTACAGATTTGTAGCACTCAAAAAGTTAATCCTTGATTATTTTCTTTAATCTTTAGTTATGTCATTTTGTTTATATTAAGGCTCATCAGTAAGCTCTCTCTCAGCAATCAAATCCTTTTAAATTTTGGATTATTTTAGGTGGCTCTCTTCTAGGTTACTTATTGCATTGTTTGTATTATATTCATTTCTTTTTATACTCTTTGGATTACACCTATATAACATGACTTTTTTCAAATTGACTATTCTTAAGTCTGGGTTATGTCCTGACTATCACCATCATCCTCTTCATATATTATCACAAATTTCAACATAATATGATCCTTTTTTCTTAAGATTTCTATTACTTTCATATCACCAAGCTGTTTTTCCCTATTGATCAAAACTTAGCTTAGAGTAGCAATTTTCTTGTGTTTTTCTGTCTTCTTGAAAGGTGAAATTTTCAGCAGGTCAAGTAAAGAATTTTTAGGAGCACTGTTCTTGTCAAAAATGAGATTTAATGTTTGAAGTCTTCATGGGAGGTGAGAGCCTGTCAGGATTACATCTTTCCTTTGTGTCTATTGTTTAATCTGTTTTAAGGATATTAGGAAAGCAGCACCAATGTCTTTGGTAAGGATGATCACTTTCTAGTGTATTACTAAAACTTTATTTAGGATTCTCTCTCCTTTGATCATTACCCACATATTTTGTCTCACAACTGCCTCATTTTTTGTTTGTGTGTTTGTTTTGCCTTAGAGCTGTAAAAAATAAACAACTACTAAGTCTCTTGAGATTAGTTGTCTATTACTAGAAGTATTCAAATGAAAATTGATGACCACTTGTCTTCTTAAAGAGATGGTCAAGCATTGAATAGGGATTTAGAATGATGCTTAAAGTCTTTTCCAAAACTAAGTATATGGTGCTGAGTATAAATGTAATATTAGTATCACTACTTTCAGCTGAACCTATTCTTCTAATGATATAGTTTTGTGTGGGGACCCAATTCCTTCGTTACATAAATTCTTCAGTTTACATGAGTCATTACCCATATTACAAAGAATGATAAACATACTATGTTTAATTCCAAACTCCTTAGTCTTATCCTCAAAATCACTTGGAATTCACTTGCAATATCTTCTATGTTACTGAGTTTTAATTTGGGCATTGTCTTTTCCTCAAATTTCAGTTTAAAGGAATTTTGACCAGATTTGTCAATCTCCTGCTAAATGTACTCTTCCTGCAATGCATTCAGTCCCTGGTCCATCTGTTTGTCATTGTAGATTATAATCCAATAACTGAAATACTGTTTATTGATACCCTTGGCATAAACAGTTGATGCTGCCCCAAATCTGCTTTCTGTTCCAAAATTATAATCTTTAACTAGAAGAATAAATAAAATATAAAACCCTACTCCCTTCTCTAAGCCACTCAGTTTATTTACTCAGCCCTTCAAAGTAATATAAAAGTGTTGGAAAAAATCAGAATACATTGTATACCAGCTATTAAAATATAAATTTCAGATTCCGCATTGGTAGTTGATTTTTCACTAACATCATGGAATTATTATTGATAGAGGATTAAAATCTTCCATGGCACCATAGAGGAATTAAAGCACTTTATGGAAATAATGTCATAGAATAAAAATCTGAAAATTAAATCAGCATTTTCCCTCATCCAGCTTTCCAAGGAAAGCATGATAATACCTCACCCCACCCCTTCAAAAAACGACAGCACAGTCTTCAACCAAACCAGATGTGAAAGGAATATTTAAGAGAGATCTCCACTTCTGGAAAGATGGAGTAGATGTAGTTTTCACTATTTCTTCCACTAAGTACAACTGAAAACACTGGACATTATATGTAAGATAAACGTAAGGTGACTCCGAACAAGTGGAGAAAAATCAGATAGGGACTTCGGACCTGAAGAACACTGTAGTGAGTTACCTGGATTTTCTTTTTGTCTCACATATCCCAGACTAAGTGTGGAAGAACCTAGAAACTCACAAATGCCCAAGATTGCAAGGGAAAAAAGTCCCAACAAAAGCCTGCTCTCTATAGCCAAAGTACCACAAAAGGGGCAGCTTAGCAAGACAGAAAAAATTTAGACAATAATTGCTCTACTCCAGCCAAACAGCACAAGAATAGCTGCAAAAGCATCCTTACCCCTGCCAGCAAAAGCCAAGTGGAGATCCTAGACTCTATCCTCCCTAGGTTATAATGAGACATCCCAAATTCCCTTCCAAGATGGTTTCAAAGAATGTAGGGTAGAGAGATAAGACTTTCAGCCTTGCTGAGTGGTAATGAACATCTCCCACCTCCAGTGTCAGTGGAGACCATAAAAGGGTGATGGAGAGGCTGGACTTCCACTCACATATGGCTGTAAAGAGGAATCCCTCAACCTCTACATTGGAGTAATGTCAGATGAGACAGAGTGGAAAGTTAGGACTTTCACCATCACCCAGCAGTAACAAGGCAACTCCACCTCCCTTTTGGTGTCTGTGAAGGCCATGTGGGAAAATAGAAATGAGGCACTCCTACTCCAACCAGCAAGGGAAGTATGAGAGAAGGACTCTCAGAGGACCTGTAACACTCTCAACCAGCAGTAATAAGGATTATGCTCTTGGGTGCCAACAAACAGGGTTTTTGTACCTGTAGATTCAAGAAGCTGAGCAAACTCCACACTGAATAAACTCAAATTCACATTAGGGTACAAAATAAACTTCTGAAAACTAAAAACAAAGAAAAAAATGTGAAAGTAGCCAGAGGAAAATGCCATCCTTGCCTATGGGGGAAAACAATTCAAATGACAAGAATATCTCATCAGAAACCGTGGATTCCAGAAGAAAGTAACACATTATTCAAGTGCTAAAAGAAAAGAACTGTCAATTCAGAATCCTATACCCAGTGAAATATCCTTCAGGAATAAAGGGAAAATCAAGATATTCTCAGATGAAGGAAAACTAAGAGTTTGTTGCCAGGAGACTTACCCTAAAAGTCTTTAGATAAGGTTGTTTTCCCTTATCTAAGTAGAAAGGAAAAGATATAAATGAACACTAGGAAGAAACAAAGAATACAACAAAAATATGGATAAATACAATACACATTCATTTTCCTCAAGTTTTCTAAATTATGTATGATGGTTGAAGCAAAAATAATAACACTTGTTGGATGTGATTCTAAATAGGTAGAGGAAATACTTAAGACACTTATAAATGGAGGAGGTTAAAGGGATGTAGGAAGTTAGTTTTCTATACTTTATGAGAACTGCTAAAATACACCACCAGTAGGCTGTCACATGTTTTGTATATATAATGTAATGCCTAGAGCAACCTCTAAAGCAATGCAAAGATATACAATCATGCTGTAAGTTAAAATGTAATTATATAAAAAAGTACAAGTAACCCCAGTAATGCTGGGAAAGGGAAACACAAGATAGAACAAAGAGAAAACAAAAAATAAAATGGTAGTCTTAAGCCCTAACATATCATTAATTAGAAATACACCAATAATAAAACAGATTGACAAAGTAGATTTTAAAAATGACCCAACCATATGCTGTCTATAAGAAACTCACGTCAAATAAAATGATACAGGTGGTTGAAAGTAAAAAGATGGAAAAAAATATATCATGTAAACCTTAGTCAAAGGAAAGCAGGAGTGGCTATATTAATAGCAAAAAAAAGTATCCTTCAGAGATGCTGGCTTGGTAAACACGTTGAGATTTGGGGAGAGTGGGGCATGTGGAGTAGTCATGAAAGCTCCATGCCCTTTCCCTATATCTTGTCCTATGCATCTCTTCTGTCTGGCTGTTCCTGAGTTTATATCCTTTTATTAAATGTGGTAATTTAGTAAGTAAATGTTTCTCTGAGTCGTCTGAACCACTTCAGCAAATTAATTGAACCCAAGGAGGGGGTCGGTGGAACCTCTGATCTATAGCTGGTGAGTCGGAAGCTCAGGTGACAACCTGGGCTTGCGAGTGTCCTCTGAAGTGGGGGATTTCGGGAGAGGGCAGTCTTGTAGAACTGAGCCCTTAGCCTGTGAACTCTGACTCAATCTCTGGGTAGACAATGTCAGAGTTGAGTTCAATTGTAAGATATCCAGGCTGTGTCACAATAACCACGTGTTGGATGTATGGGGGAACAGCTCACACACACACCCATTGGAACTGGGTCCAGAACCCAAATGAGGAGAATGGGGATAACTGCCAGGGGTATAGAGCTTCTTTTGGAGGTGATGAAAGTGTTTTAAAATTGGTTGTAGTGATTATTTAACTCTGGATCTACTCAAAATGAATGAATTGTACACTTTAAATGGTTGAATTTTACAGTATGTGAATGATCTCAATAAAGCTCTCACCAAAAAAGAAAAGAAACAGTATCCTTCAAAGCAAAGAAATAGGGAATTATACCATGATAAAAGTAGAAACCCCCCAAGAAGACACAGCAACCCTAAATGTGTATGCCCTAAAAAACAGAGCTGCAAAGCATATGATAAAATTTAAAGGAGAAATAGAAAAATCCACAATTGTAGTTGGAGACATCAACATATCTCTATTAATAATTAATTGAACAACAAAAGACAAAATTAGCAAGGATATAGAAGAACTCAACAACACCATCAACGATAGGATCTAATTTACATTTGTACACACTCCACCCAACAATTGGTGAATACAGATTTAAGTGTCCATAGAGCATATACCAAAATAGACCTTATCTTGAAACAAACTTCAGCACGTTCAAACAAACTGAAATCATACAGTGTGTTCTCTGACCATAGTAGAATCAAACTATAAGTCAATAAGAGAAAGATAATAGGAAAATTTGCAATCATATTAATTAATACATTTTTAAAAAAGTCCTGATTCAAAGAATGAATCAAAAGGGAAATTTAAAAAAATCATTTAACTGAATGGAAATGAAAATACAACATACCAAAATTTGTGGGACACAGCTAAATAAGTGCTCAGGGGGAAATGGATAGCACTAAATGCATACATTAGAAAAGAGGAAAAGTCTCAAATTGATAATCAAAGCTCCCACTCCAATAAACTGGAGAAAGAAGAGCATAAATCCAACCCAAGCAGAGGAAAGAAATAATAAATACAAGATCAGAAATACAAGGCACAGGGGTATACCTCAGTGGTAGAGCATTTGACTGCAGAAATACATGATATTAGAACAGAGAAACAATGGAGAAAATCAGTGAAACAAATAGAAATTTCTTTGGAAACATCAGTAAAATTGACATATCTCTAGTAAGACTGCCAATGAGAAAGAGAAGACACTAATATCAGAAATTAAAGAAAAGATACAAATACAGACTTTATGTAGATAGTAAGAGAATACAACAACCAACTGTACAAACATAAATTTGACAACTTAGATGAAATGGACCAATTCTTTGAAAAACATAAATTACCGTATCTTACCCAATGTGAAATAGTTTGAATAGTCCTATAACTACTCAATGAATTAAATTAAGTTTGTAATTTAAAACACATCTCAACTCATTTTATGAAGCTAGAATTACTATATCAAAAACAAAGGCAGTTTTGAAAAACCTACATACCAAAATCCTATGTTAATATTCATGCAAAAAAAAAAAACTCTTACAAAATATTAACAAATGAAATTCAGTGGAGGAATAGACATACAGATCAATGGAATAGAACAGAGAATCCAGAACCCAAAGCACACAAATATGCCCAATTGATTCTTTTACAAAGGTGCAAAAGCAATTAAGTGAGGCAATTATATGCTTTTCAACAAACGATGCTGGAATCATTAAAATTCCATAGGCAAAAAAAAAAAAAAAAAAAAAAGGAAAGACGATAGGTCCCCCACCTAAACCTCACACATTATATTAATTAATTTAAAATGGATCAAGGACTTAAGTATAAAACATAAAGATATAAAACTTTTTAAAAATATGGAAAACTTCAGATTCTAGGGCTAGGCAAAGGATTCTTAGGCTTTTCACCAAGAGCATGATTTTTTAGAAACATTTTCTTTTAAAATGTTGGGACTGTAGAATATTTGTTTGTTTTGGAGAAGATCACAATGATCAACTCTTAGTAAACTTGTGAGAGTTTGTCTTCAGTGGCCTTCCTAGGCTGTGCTTCTCACTGTGCAATGTCTCCACCCCTTCAAACCCAGTGCCCTCAGCTACTAGAACTGTCTGCCTAGGGATTCCATCTATCTATGTAACTCCTCAAGCCAGGCCTAGACTTTTATCTCCTTCTAGTCCTCCAACTAAACCACCAATCCATATTCTAGTCTCATTAAATAACTGATTAAACTGACAAATGCATCTGCTGTAATTTCTTTCTAGCACTCACTTCTAATTCAGTCTTAATGTTTGCATTTCAAGCACCTGGTCTGGCCAATGTTTTATCAAGAAATGACCTTTCCTCCTTTCCTTCTCTTTCTGTAATTCCATCATACCATTTAGGCAGCCATTGTTGCTTATGAATAAGGATTTCTGATTATTATCTAAGTTTCAGATACCATAAAAAGTAGCGGAGCTGTTTATCTGTTTCTGATGACCCACGTGCCGTCAGTAAACTTCAATAATCAATAATTACGTTTAATCTTCTCCAAGTCCTTTTGTCTTGCTTCTCCTTTCTCCAGGATGTTTGCAAAGTTTGAGCTGTAGGAAACAATGAGGTAAAGATATCCAGCAGGTAAATGCATTATTTTAATTTCAAGACCAGGCATACACATGAAAACAGCACTTACCTTACCTATAGCTATTACACTGGCAAGATTGTATCCTTTTTGTTCAGACAGTCTTTATAAATGCTTTTCCCCAGTTATTCTTTGGTGAAGGCCTTAAAGTCACTGGGTTGTTGCCAGGCCAATAAGCACACAGTAAATCACTCATTCTAGGTTTTCCCAAGAAAATTTCATATCAAAAAAGACACCACAAAAGGAAAACTTGTCCAAATTTCTGTCATTGCACATGGGCTTACAACACCAATTTGTACTTACTTGGATGAATCAGAACTTAAAGCCCTATCACAACTTCATCCAGACAGGATTTTTTGTTTTTTTTACATTTAATACAGAAACAGAAGATGATGCAAGACAAGATATAAAAAAATTTGGAACTGAAAAAATTGTAAATAGACATGGATGAGCAGAAACCTTGTAACAAAAACAACAGACCTGTAACTTGAATGAATAACAATAATGATAACCATTTATTAAGGGCTTTCTACATGCCAGATATTGATCAAAGTGCTCCTTATTCTCATTGTTCATTTAAACAACATAGCATCCCTATAAATTAGGTTCTGTTATTATGCCTATTTTTTCTGATATGGAAATTCAGTCTCAGGTCAAATAAATCACCAAGGGGGGGAAGGTATAGCTCAAGTGGTAGAGCACATGCTTAACATGCATGAGGCCCTGGGTTCAATCCCCAGTACCTCCATTAAAAATAAATAAACCTAATTACCTACCCCCACCAAAAAAAAATAACACAACAATAAGTAAATTAAAATAAATAAAATAAATTTTTAAAAAATCACCTAGGGTCACAAAGCTAATGAGGGACTGAGCTGAGATTTGAACTCAGTTTTCTTTGATACCAATACCATTGTGCCCCAACCACCCACTGTCCCATATGACCTCCCTCGTGCAACTTTGACAACATATAAAGGACAGGGAAGAGTTTTACAAAGAAAATATGAACAATTCTGGGAAGGCATAAAGGAATATGAGTGTGTGTGTGGTGTGGAGTGGTGAGTGAGGAGTGAAGAGAGCCAGCCTGAGTGACGTGGTTGTGAGCACTGATCCCTTTTGGCAGGACAGTTCTCAGGGACTGCATAGGAGGCTCTGCAAAGGTTACCTTTTCTCTGTTTTCCTTCCACAAGAAGTGAGTAAGGCTACTGCTTAAGTTTACTAGCAAAGAGGTAAAGCTAATAGAGTGGTAACGCTTGTGTTTTAGGTTGAGGTTTTAGGGCTAAAAGAAACTCTAGGTTCTCACTATATCAAGACTCACAAAATAAAATTAAAATGTACAGTCAAAATCTGAATTAGTCAATTCCCTTTCAAGTGATTTAAAAAATGCTATTACAGAGCAAAATTTAAAAAAAAGATGTTAAGTGACGTACTGTTTTAATTTTTTAATTAACTTATAATAATATGCTTTATCTTATTCATAGTCTGTTCATAGCTAGGTTTTTTTTTTTTAAAGAAAGCACTTTTCATTTATGATTCCAGAAATTTGTGATAAATCAACTCGGGCTCTCTCTCTTTCATATATGCAATTAATTAATTGCTGCGACTTAAATTCCACTTAGAATTCTAATACAGGCCTTTAAACTCACTAAGCTACATGATAACCACAAGATTGGAAAGACCCCTTACCTTCTTAGTTTTCTAAGGAGCTAACTCCCTTCACTGAAATGGTCTGAGGGAAAGAAAAATACCATATGAGATCGCTCATATGTGGAATCTAAAAACAAAAACAAAAACAAACAAACAAACAAAAAACAAAGCGTAAATACAGGACAGAAATAGACTCATAGACATAGAATACAGACTTGTGGTTGCCAAGGGGGCGGAGGGTGAGAAGAGATAGACTGGGATTTCAAAATTGTAGAATAGATAAACAAGATTATACTGTATAGCACAGGGAAATATACACAAAATCTTACGGTAGCTCACAAGAAAAAAATGTGACAATGAGTGTGTATATGTCCATGTATGACTGAAAAATTGTGCTGAACATTGGAATTTGACACAACATTATAAAATGATTATAAATCAATAAAAAATGTTTAAAAAATTAAAAAAAAGAAATGGTCTGAGGGAATCTTTTTTTTAACATTTTTGAGATGTATGTCAGATAATGTTTTGCCTATGTTTTCTTCTAGGAGGTTTATTCTATCTTGTCTTATGTTTAAATCTTTGATCCATTTTGAGTTTATTTTTGTGTATGGTGTAAGGGAATGTTCTAGCTTCACTGATTTACATGCTGCTGTCCAGTTTTCCCAACACCATTTGCTGAAGAGACTGTCTTTATTCCATTGTATATTCTTGCCTCCTTTGTCGAAGATGAGTTGACCAAAAGTTTGTGGGTTCATTTCTGGGCTCTCTATTCTGTTCCATTGGTCTATATGTCTGTTTCTGTACCAATACCATGCTGTCTTGATGGCTGTAGCTCTATAGTATTGTCTGAGGTCTGGGAGAGTTATTCCTCCAGCCTCTTTCTTTCTCTTCAGTAATGCTTTGGCAATTCTAGGTCTTTGATGGTTGCATATAAATTTTATTATGATTTGTTCTAGTTCTGTGAAATATGTCCTGGGTAATTTGATAGGGATTGCATTAAATCTGTAGATTGCCTTGGGCAGTGTGACCATTTTAACAATATTGATTCTTCCAATCCAAGAGCATGGGATATCTTTCCTTTTTTAAAGTCTTCTTTAATTTCCTTGAGAGAATCTTTACTAACCTCAACCTGCCTCTTGTGAGTTTTGATCTCGAGCAGACTGTAGGCCTACCTCTTTTTCGCTCAGCTTTGTTTCTCCAGTTTAGTTTGATTGATAGATATGCCTGAATTTGCACATTTCAGAATAAAGGTACATAATAATACTATTGCCTCACTCAGTTTCAGTTAGGCTGGCAAATTAGATCTGTAATGTCTCTTCTATCTTGAAAGTTCTGAGATGCTCTTAGATTATTATAATTTGACTGTTAAAGGGCTACACTAATTCTAACAGCAACTTTAATGCAATGCCATGTCTGAACATAGTATAAATTCTATAAATGTTAACTATTGTTTGGAAAACTAAACATGCCAAATAGATTTCTTTCCAATGGTGGTCTTTAACCATGTGTGATAAAGATTCTGGTTTATAATGAAAAGGCTTTTGTCTTAGTGTGGGACTGAATCCTACTGCCAAATCAAAAGAAATTAAGCAGATCTGTATTCCAGTTAAGGGCAGCACCATCCTATCAATTAGTAAAATAACTAAGCTGAAGGTAGTGTTGAAGGTCACTTATTAAGCTTTAGAACACAGATGCAAATAAAAAGGGTAACTTATAGTCATATTTCTTGTTGCCAGTAATATAAGGAGGCAATATGAATAATTGTGAAAGCTTTAGTAAAACATTTCATGAGAAATTTAGGCTTTTTTTAAAAAACATATCTTGGAGAAGATTTGAACAACATTATAGCCAAACTGACCTAAGACCTAAGAGACATTGATAGACCACTCTACCCAACAATAGCATAATGCACATTCTTTTCAAGTGCACATTGAGCATTCCTAATATACACCATATATTAGGCTACATAATAAGTCTTAATAAATTTTAAATGATTGAAATCATACAAAGTATAATTTTGGACTGCACTACAGTGAAATTTGAAATCAGTTAACAGAAGGAAATTTGGGAAATTCACAAATATTGTGGAAATTAACACCTAAATAATCAATGAATCAAAAAAATCAAAGTGGAAATTTGAAAATACTTTAAGATGAATGAAAATAAAAACACAACACATCTGAACTTGTGGATTCAGTGAAAACAGTGCTTAGGAAGAAATTTATTGCTTTAAAACACATATTAAAAAGAAGAAATATCTCAAATCAGTAACCTAATCTTCCATCTCAAGACCCTAGAAAAAGCAGAGCAAACCACTAACACCAAAGCAAGCAGAAAGAAGGAAACAATAAAGATGAGAGCAGAAATAAATGAAATAGAGATTTTTAAAAAAGCAATAGGGAAATAAAAAAAAAATAGTACTTGGAAAACTTCAACAAAATTGGCAAACCTTTGCTATACTAAGAAAAAGAGAAAAAAATCAAGTTACTAATAACAGGAATAAAAAAAAGGAAGATATTATTTCTGCTCTTCCCAAAATAAAAAGGAGAATAAGGGAATACTATGAACATCTGCATGCTGATAAACTAGATAACATAGATAAAATGAACAAATTCCTTTAAAAACACACTACTAAAATTGGATCAAGAAAGAACAGAAAATCTGAATAGATCTATAATAAATATAAAGGTTGAATTAGTAATCAAAACAACTTCCCACAAAGAAAAGCCCAGGCTCAGATGGTTTCTCTAGTGAATTCTGCCAAAGATTTAAAGAAGAATTAATATTAGAGTGTCGTCACCAAACTGGCAACATAGGTTGTTCCTGATTTCACTTCCCCTCACAAGAAGAAAAACTAGCAAATATTCATGGACAGACACCCCTAAGAAAATTCTAGAACATGGGCGTGCAACTGAAGCACCCTCATGCACCACAGAGACCAAGACAGACTACATGAAAATGGTAAGAGAAGTGGCTACATGCTAACTGCATTGCTCCTCCCCTAGATGAATGCAACACTGCAGTGAGATGCTTCCCCTGAGTCTGCATTTCCTCCAGTGGGAAAAGAGAGCCCAAGGGGGACATCCATATCCCCCAGCATTGTGTGTCACTTCTGTGGAGCACCTACTCCAGTCCTTCCCCACAGGGATTGTGGGGGAAACACTGGAAATCTGATTGTGATGGAGAAGTTGGGAAGGGCTTGAAAAAACCAGCATTCAGACCTTGGCAGACCAAGTTCCTACCTGCATCACCCAAGTGGTAGTCCCAACCAGCAGTTTTGCTCATCAGCAGAGTCAAGATGGTGGCAGTCTGATCAGAGAACTTGGAAGAGTGAGGTCTACTTGATTCAGATCTTCAAACAAAGAGCATTTTTAACCCTGGAATCTGGTTGGCCCCCACCAAGACAGGGGAGCTGAGTCATAGCTGGGCAAATTGCTGAGTGTAGTTCCCAATCCCACCCGACCAGAAAGGCTGGCTAGAATACCTGGAAGCTGTGTAGCCCAGCAATGCTCAAGCAAGGAGTACAACAGGCAGAACCGATCATCCACAGAGCAAAACCTGTTCAGCCAGGGAACTTGGAGAGCAGGTCTGCTTGAGTTAAGACCACAAGCAAAGAGTCTTGCAAGACTTGGAGTCAGTTCATCTGCTCCACTCAGAGAAGGGAGCTGTCATAATCCCATATACTGCTGAGTATAGCTCCTGGCCCCTCCTGACCAAAAAGTCTGATCTGGAATAGCTGTTAGGTTGCTTGGAACTAGCCTTCCCACCCCTCCCAGGCAGGGAACATGAGTCATAACCTGGTCAAATGCTAAGTATAACTTCTGGCCCTGCCAGAACAAAAAGGCTTGTGAAGACACTTGGAAACTACATAGCTCAGTGACATTCGAACAAATTTCAGCAAGCAGAGCTGATCATCTGCAAAGCAGAGCCAGTGCCACTGTTCGACCAGGCTACTTGAGGCACAGGTCGGCTTGAGTCAAGACGACAAGAAAGACCCTTCCCAGTCTTAGAGGTTGTTCTCCCCCTCCACCCAGACAGGGAAACTAATTCATAGCTCCCTCCATTGCTGAATACAGCCTTCGGCCTGCTTGACCAGGGAACCTAGCCAAAGCTGTGTAGCCCATCCAACAATCCTGTTTACAATGGCACTTGAACAGAGAGCACAACCTGTGGCTTTCCCCATCTGCAGAGCAAAACTGGTGGTGATGTCTGACTAGGGAACTCAGTGCACAATCCTACCTAATTCTTCTCTTTAAACAACAAGATGTGCAGGCTCTTGTGTCTGTCTTGCTGCCCTGCCACAGTAGGAAAAATAATTTATGCCCTACATAGCTCTGAGTATAGTACCCTCTCCCAACAGTATAGAAAGCCTGACCAGAGAACCCTCTGCTTTTTAATTCAGCTGTATATTATTCTTTCCTTTGGATTTTATTTCTACCTTCACAAAGAAGAAAAAAACTTGGCAAAAACATCTAAAATACCACAACATTAACAGTGGGTATGCTAGGGCAATGGGTTATTTTGTTCTTTTCTTTACTTTCCATAATGTAATACTACTACTTTTGCAATAAAAATACATTTATAAGAAGACACACACATGCACACAGGTGCATGTGTGTGCACAAACACACACCTACTGAGTAAAACAAATCTAATTAGTTTACTCTGAGCCTTAGAGGAAAAAAAAATGGCCTGAAATTCAAACTTCCAAGAAATGAAGTGTTTAAAACAGTAGATTGATCTACCAGCCACACATACCCCTTAATCACCCACTCACACACACAACACACACATCTACACACACCAACTGATATGCTCATTTGGCTATAAGAGCATTTTAATTAAAAACAGCAGCAGATTTGACTCATTCCATTGGAAAATAAATTTAGGAAGGAGGAGGTTGAATGAGGGCAGTTTCAGAGTGGCCATAACCAGATAGCTTCCTCATGATTATAGAAGTGCTACTGAGCATACTAATAAGAACATCGTAAATGTCCATTGTGCATCATGATTTCGCAGAGTAATTTTATGTTCTCATCCATTTTGCTCTGGCACACTTTCAGCAACTTTGTAAGCAAGATGAGAAAACTGAGATCTAGAAAGTTTGGAAGACTTCACCAGGGTCACAAAATAGTTGATATCTTGAGACTCCTAAATGCTGTGTTCTTTGTAGCTGATGAAAAGGGCAGAAGGAAAAGAGCTTGTATTTGTTGGGTACATATTCTCTTCCATGAACTTTGTAATTATAATTTTGTTGAATTTTCAAAATAATTCTATGAAACAGGTGTGAGTACTATCTCCATTCTGCATGCTGCGAAAAGGAAAATCAGTTACTCATGGCTACAGAGCTAGTATGTGGCAGAGTCAGAATTTAAATCTTCATCAGTCTGATTCCAAAGCCAGAGCTGATTTCTTCATGCTGTCTTCTAGAAACAAAGGAGTTAAGGGATGGTGACCATCTGTCCCAATGATTTGAGGAGGAACAGACAGATAAAACTTGAACGTTTAATTGCCTTTATGATGAGACACTGACGCCCACCAAATGGTGGTCTGTGGTCTGCTTTGTAGTGCCATTAGCTTGACCTGGCTTGTTTTTCCTTTTTATCCTGAATCTTTTGCCATCCATAGCTGGTTATAGCTGTGAGTGTTTTGCTATTTGTGCATATGGGCTGCATGTGCTATTTCAAAAAATCCTCAAAGCACTTGACACATTGTTAGTCATCTAGAAGCTGTGCCACAAATGTTGACTGGCTCTTAAGATATAAAATCCTAGAAATGAAATACCTTCTTTGGAGAGGAATTATTTGTATAAGAATTTATTTGGCAACTGATTATGATGAATCAAACTTCATATGTATAGGAAAACTGGCCCGTTAAGCTTTTATAATAAGAAAGCATCCATGACTATCATAAACACTGGCAGTAAAGCAAAAAAAATTGTATAGTATATGGTACTGTATTTTTCCTACCAACTTCCATTTTTAAATTAGGGAAACCAGATTCAGAGAAAGAAGAAATACATGGACAACAAACATAATGAATTCAAATTTAGGAATGAAAACAACAACAAATGAATTAAAATCCCCAAATGCCACTTCCAACCCTTTTTCCACCAGTTTGGAGAAAACTGACAAGAAAATATATGGTCAAAAGGATCACAAATGTCATAAAGTCCACAAATGTCAATCTGAGATGCTCCTCATGGATTCTGGAGCTGCTAGTAACTTCGTGGTGGCAGGAAGGAACTTTATGATTTGCTTCACTCTGTGAGTTACCTTCAGCCCTATGGCCCCTGCTTCTCTTGATCTCCCAGAACACACACTCTTTATGCTGTCTGGCTAGTATAATTGTTATTTATGTAGCCACCTCTGCTTCCAGACTGTGAGCTCCCTTGTCTCCCCTACAGGCCAAGCACAGTTCTCCACATAATAGTCACTCAGTAAAGTTTTGTTGAATA
The DNA here is from genome assembly GCF_048773025.1 of Camelus bactrianus. Lineage (NCBI taxonomy): Eukaryota > Metazoa > Chordata > Mammalia > Artiodactyla > Camelidae > Camelus > Camelus bactrianus. The sequence continues at coordinate 67,231,254 of NC_133575.1, read as the reverse complement.
GAACAAATGAATGAATGAAATATGAATGAGTGATTCAGACTAGGCAACCAGGGTAGGAAAAAGGGGGAAGTTCTGTGGTTTTCTCTGTATTTGGGCATCTCAAACAAGTTTTTGTTTTGTGTTTGTTTTACTCGCTGTAACTCTACTGCATCTTTATAAAACTTTTGGCAAGATTTTTTTTTAACCTATTCTTGCCTGCTCACTTGCTTTACCTCCCTTTCTCTCCTACTTGGCAAATTAGTTGAAAAATATTAGTCCGAGAAACTTTAAGCTTTTAGGACCATGATTACAGCAGAACCACCTTACATATACACAGTAGGTTCTCCATAAACCTGTTTTGGTCAAATAAATACATTTCTTAAAATATTCTCGGTAATCTTTTTATCTTCTTCTTAGACTGTACTCAATAGCCCCCTACTTTCTGCCAAAACAAGTTAATATTGGAATTCTGAGAAACAAGCCCAGGAATTAGTCTTCTTTCTAGCTTTTCAGTTGTAAATACCAGAATTTCAATTTAACAAGTTGATATTGAACACCTACTGGGTGCTTAGCACTAGAGGACAAAGGAAGGAGACAAAGTCTCTGCTTTAAGCACCTTGTTGTCCCATGGAGAATAACACAGTATACAAAGTACTGCAATTTATCTATGGGGAGGCACTAAGTACATCCATTCATTCAGGGGACAAGAACCCTTACTTGGACTAGATGGCATTTGAGTCAGATTTGCATGATTTTTGCTAGATAGAGATGGAATAAAAGGCATTTCAAGCAAAAAAGAATAGTATGAGTAAATATCTTAGCTCAGGTTGCCATAAAAAAACACCATAGACTTAGGTGGCCTAAACCACAAACATTTATTTCTCACAGTTCTGAAGGTTAGGAAGTCCAAGATTAAGGTACGAGTCAGTTTTGGTTTGTGGTTAGAGCCCTTTTCCTGGCTGTATCCTTACATTGTGGAAAGAGAGGAAGCTCTGGTGTCTCTCCTTCTTCTTATAAGGGCATTAATACCATCATAGGAGTTCTACCCTCATTAACACATTTACTTAAACTTGATTACTTCCCAAAGGCCCCACCTCCTAATACTGGGGGATTGGATCTTCAACATATGAATTTGGGGGGAACACAGATGCTTAGTCAACAAGAGTAAGTATGTGGAGAAGTGATGGTGATGTGTACATTCACAGAGCAGCAAGGAGTCCAGGTTGGGAAGAGGCATAGTTGTAGAGAAGGCTGGAAAGGTAATCTGAAATCAGAAAGTTGAAAGATTTCAAATACTAGGCCAACTTTGGACTTAATTTAGTAACTGATGGGGAGATAGTGGAGGGTTTTTTTTTAACAGAGGTGGAGATATATTGTGAGCAAATCTGTCGTTTAGAAGACTAATCTAGAAGTAGTGTGGAAAAAGGAATAGAGATGGAAAGTGATTTGGAAACAAGAAGAGAATCACAATCTTGGTGAGAAGTGGGAATAATTAACATTGACTGAGCCATTACTGTATATCTGGAACTTTAAAAAGTTCTTTGTAAGTATAAGCCATTTAATCATTACCAAAACTTTTTGAGGTAGACATTCTTATTATCTGTACAGTGTAGGTGACATAATGGAGGCATAGATAAGTTAATTAACTCACTCAAGTTTACAAAGTTAGTGGTAGAGTCAGAATTTAAACAAGATCTATTTGACTCAAGAGTACAAGGTTTGTTTGCTTGTTTTATCTTTTTTTAAATACAGAATTTATACAAATCAGTAAAAGAAACTCTAAGAGACAGAATGTATATATAAACACATATGTACATTTATATATATATATATATATATATATACACACTTTGGAAAAACTATAAACATGATCAAGTAAATTCAGTTTGTAGCAATGAGATACTATAGTGGTAAATTAAGTCTTTTAATATAGAATTTTTAAACTCTAATAATAACTAGAGTTAAATTCGTTGAGTGCTTACTATATGTCAGACAATATTTTAGGATTAATATATTAATCCTTACAACAACCCTAAAATGTCATATTATTATTAGCTCCACTTTACAGATGATAAAATGAATACATAGAGAGGTCAAGTAATTTGCCCAAGCTCACACAGATACTAAGAGGCAGGGGAGAAATGCACACCCAGGTAGCTCGCTTGAAATTACGCTTTCAGCCATTAAACTACATCATGACAAAAAGAGGTGAGACAACCATTATCTAATAGATTGTTGATTAGATTTTGTTCAATCATTTATTTAAAAAAACATGTATTAACCATCTAATATGTGCCAGGCATTGTCTTAGGTGATAGTAATATACTGGTATGGTAGGCAAGACAGACATGATTCCTGTCTGCATAACTTTCATAAAGTCATAAAATTATATAACCTTCCTAATGAGATATTTGGCAAGTTATATTAACAACCTTATAATGTTCATATCCTCTGATTTAGTAATTCCACTCTTAATCTACGCAAAGGAAATATTGAGAAAAGGCAGATTTAGATATATATTTCAAGTTTTTTGTTAAAGCATTATTTATAATAGCTTGAATTGAAGATTGTGAAGGTTACACACACACACACACACACACACACACACACACACGTGCTGTATTCTCAGTGATATATACAGTGCCTGACATATGGTAAACACTCATTAAATATTTGTCAAATGAATGAATCAAGAGCAAATATCAAGGAAAAAAGACTGAATGGTCAACAAGAAGTCTTGATTAAGTGTATTTCAGTGTATTGACATAATGAAGAAAACTATTAAATAAATATTGAGAAGGGGATAAAAATAATAGAGTAGGAGGATGTGGAGCTCACCTCTCCCCACAAACACATCAAAATACTTCTATATGTGGAACAATTCTCATGGATAACTAACTGGAAACTGGCAGAAGAAGTCCTATACTACCAAAGCTGCAAGAAAGATCTCCATGTAACTGAGTAGGATGGGAAAAAAGGCATTAGGTCTGGATCCGTCCCCCTGGGAGGGATCTGTAAGAAGGAGCAGGTTCACACAGGCAAACCCTTACCCTCTGGAGTGAGCAGTTTGACTCACAATCTGTACATCCCAGCCCTGAGGCCCTGCATGGAAGAGACAAGCCCCATTGCCTGCTGGGAAATCTGCTGAGACAGATAGAAGGGCTGGAGAAGCCTAGACTCTACTCATGAGGAGTGTGAACATGCTGGCTTGCTAGCAATCAGGATAGAGAGAGCCTTGCACTGGATGCTACTACTCTGCCACACTTCCCAATCTGAGGGGGTAAATACCTCAGCCCCACTCATTCCACACCACAGCCTAGTGAAGGACCAGGGCAAAGATTCGGTCTAGCTACAAAGAGACAGACAAATGTGCCTGAGGTATGATATGGGCAAAGCCTTGGACATCATTCTCTGCATGCATAGGGGTGGCAGGTCTAACTGGACAGACATCATCAGCACACACACTGGGTAGTGCCACAAGAATGTGCAGTGGTTAAACACTGATCTTGGGCAGACAGGCACAGGAGGAATATGTAACATTCTTTTCCTAGCAAGAACACCTTGACTCCATCTACTCCACAGAGCAGCTTAGCACCAGATGCGGAAAACAAGTCCTGGGAGAGGTCTGATACAGACTTCAGGTGGCAGTACAGCCACCTAAATTCCTACAGTTATAATGCCACCCAAATCCCAAACCTCAGCCGACTCCACACCACAGCTTTGCACTAAATCTGGGACAAAAGCTTGGGCTGCTTCTTAGTAGAACCTTGGATGCATACATGGCCAGAGCTTAAGTTCCCTGTGACCTCTTAGGCCTCATTTGCTTCAGCATTTACCTCAGGGCAGGGCATGGCATGCATTCAAGTTCAATGGAGTTTAATAGAGCTAGAACCTGTTGGTTTCTATTCCAACAACTGGGGAGCAGAACCCATGCCCACTAGTGCAGTGACGGCCCCAGAGCAGAGAAGAAACCCTGCCACACATCCAGCAGAAGTTCCAGACACTACAACACCAACCACACTTCCTATCAAGGGAATGATAGTGAGCTCATTCTGAGGAAAGACGTGGCTAACAACCATCCCAAATGATCCCTCACAACAAAAATACTGGACACACAATATAAACAGGGATGCTTCCACATAAAACATCCCTTCAAGATCAGAGTAGATAACAATTTCTACTAAATTCATAGAGACAGAAGTTAAATAAAGTGAAAAGTCAGAGGGACTGCTCTCAATTTAAAGAAAAAGAGAAATCCTCTGAAAGAACAAATAATGAAACATATCTCAGACCTCAGTAATCTACTAGACTGTGAGTTCAAAAAGGAGGTAATAAAATGCTAAAAGAATTAAGCAAAGATTATCAATAGAAATGCAGGGCACAGTAATGAGGAACTAGAAACTTTAAAGATGAACCAATCAAAAATAGACATCAATTGCTGAGATGTAAATCAATCTAGAAGTGATGCTATAGCAGACTAAAAGACACAAAAGAATGAATAAGTGATCTGGAAGACAGAATAATGAAAGTCATCCAATAAGAACAGCAGACAGAATGACACATTTTAAAAAATGAAAGCAACATATGAGATCTATGAAATAATATAAAGCATGATAACCTAGACATAGCAGGGATTCCAGAAGGAGAAGAGAGAGAGAAGGGGATCAAAAATATATTTTAAGAAATTATGGCTAAAAAATTCTGAATGCTAAAAAAAGAAATAGATATCCAGGTACAGGAAGTACAGAAGGTACCAAACAAGATGAACCCAAACTGATTCATACCAATATATATCATAATTAAGATGGCAAAAGTTAAGTAAAAAGAATTCTAAAGGCAGCAAGAGGAAAACAAAGAGAGAGTTACAAGCGAACCTGTATAAGGGTATCAGCTCATTTCTCTGCAAAAATTTGAGGCCAGAATGGAGTGGCATGATATATTCTAAGTCCTGAAAGGGAACACCTGCAACCTAGGATACTTTACACAGCAAAATGATCATTTAGCATAGAGGGAGAGACAAACTCTCAGAGAAGCAAAAATTAAAAGAATTCAGCCATACTAAACCTACCCTAAAGGAAATATTGAAAGGTCTTCTCTAAATAGAAAAGAAGTAAGAATCCATAGGAAGGGGAAAATCACTGTATGAAAGCCAAATATGTAAAAGGATTGAAGATCATGTAAGTAAGCCAGTACATAGATGAAAAAGCAACTGAAAAAAAATGTAAAAGTAGTTATAACTACAATTAACAGTAAAAAGTTAAGTATGAAGATGTAACATAGGACATCAAAATCACAAAATGTGGTGGAGGGGATATAAAAATGTAGATCTTTTAGAATGTGTTTGAGCTTGAATGACAATCAGTTTAAAGCAAATAGATGTAGTTATGGGTCTATATACTTGTACTCCATGGTAACCACAAATCAAAAACATACAATAGACTCACAGAAAACAAAAAGAAAGAAATCCAAGCATACTATGAAAGAAAATCATCAAAGCACAAAAGTAAAAACAAAAAGAAGAAATTAACAAAGAAGAACCATAAAACAGCTGGAAAACAAGGATTAAAATGCCAATACATACATATCTATCAATAATTACTTTAAATACCAATTGACTCAATACTTTGATCAAAAGACAGAGAGTGACAGATTGGATAAACAAAAAGAACCTACAATATGCTGCCTACAAAAGACTTGCTTTAGGGTGAAAGACACAAAGATTGAAAGTGAAGGAATGGAAGGAGATATATAATGCAAATGGAAATGACAAGAACACAGAGGTAGCAATACACATATCTGTTAAAATAGACTTTAAAACCAAAGCCATAAAGACCAAGACAGGCATTATATAATGATAAAAGGATCAATACAAGAAGAGAATATTACACTCTTTAACATATATGCACCCAATACAGGATCACCTAAATATATAAAACTCATACTAAAAGATATAAAGGGAGAAATGGGCAATAATACAATAATAGTAGGAGACTTCAATGCTCCACTGATGTCAATGGACAGATAATCCAGACAAAAAATCAATAAAGCAACAGAAGTCCTAAATATTGCAGTAGACCAATTAGACTTAATCAATGTCAATAGGACACTACATCCAAAAAAAGTACACATTCTTTTCCAGCATCAACAGAGCATTCTCTAGGATAGACCAAATACTAGGTCACAAAATAAGCCTCAATAAATTTAAGAAAATAGAAACTACTTCAAGCATCTTTTTCCAGTCACAATGATATGAAACTAGAAATCAACCAAAGAAAGAAAAATAGGAAAAGAACAAACATGAAGACCTAACAACTAAAAAAAACAGCAGGTCTACAATGAAACCAAAAGAAATCAGAAAATATCTCAAGACAAACAGCAATGAAAACACAACCTTACAAAAATCTATGGGATGCAGCAAAAGCAGTTCTAAGAGGGAAGTTCATAGGGATACAAGCCTTCCTCAAGAAATAAAAAAATATCAAATAAACAACTTAGCCTACCATCTATAAGAAGCAGAAAAAGAACAAACAAAAATCATACTCAGCAGAAGGAAGGAAATAATAAAGATCACAGAGGAAATAAATAAAATAGAGATTAAAAAACAATAGAGAAGATCAATAAAACCAAGAGCTGTTTTTTTTAAAAAGATAAACAAAATTGATAAATGTTTAGACAGGCTAAGCAGGAGGAAAAGAGAGAGCCCCAAATAAACAAAATAAGAAACCAAAGAGGAGACATAACAACAGATACCACAGAAATACAAAAAAAAAATCATATGAGAATACTATACAATTATAACCATCAAATTGGAAAACCTAGAAGAAATGGACAAGTTTCTAGAAACATACAGCCTACCAAAACTGAATCAAGAAGAAATAGATCATTTGTACAGACCAATCACTAGAAGTGAAACAGAATCTGTAATTATAAAAACTCCCTGTAAACAAAAGTCCAGGACCATATGGCTTCACTAGGGAATTCTACCAAACATACAAAGAACTTATAGAAATCTTTCTCAAACTCTTCCAATAGATTGAAGAGGAGGGAACTCCCAAAGTCATTCTATGAAACCACCATCACCCTGATACCAAAACCAAAGACACTACCAAAAAAGAAAATTATAAACCAATCTCTTTGATGAATATAGATGCAAAAATCCTCAATAAAATATTAGCAAATTGAATCGAACAACACATAAAAAGGATCACACACCATGATCAAATTAGATTCATCCCAGGTTCATAAGGATGGTTCAATATACACAAATCAATCAATATGATACGCCACATCAACAGAAGAAAAGGCAAAAACCACATGATGATCTCAGTAGTTGTAGAAAAAGCATTTTATCAAATTCAGCATCCATTCATGATAAAAACTCTCACCAAAGTGCATATAGAGGGAACATTTCTCATCATAATAAAAGCCATAGCATTCCTAGAAGAAAATACAGGGGAAGACCTTCTGTTTTGGCAAAATTTTTTTTTAATTTGACACCAATAGCACAGGAAACCAAAACAAAAATCAACAAATGAGACTACAACACAGTAAAATGTTTCTGTGCAGCAGAAGTAACAATCAACAAAATTAAAAGCAATATACAGAATAGAAAATACTTGCAAATCTATTATCAGGTTAATATCCAAAATATATAAGAAACTCCTACAGATAAATAGCAAAAAGTAAATATAAATAATCCAATTAAAAATGAGCAGAGATTCTGAATAGACATTTTTCCAGAGAAAACATACAAATGGCTGACAGGTATATGAAAAGATGATCAACATCACTAATAATCAGGGAAATGCAAATCAAAAGCATAATGAGATACCACCTCAAACCTGTTTAAATGGCTATTATCAAAAATATAAAAGATAACAAGTCTTGGCAAATATGTGGAGAAAAGGGAACCCTAGAGCACATTTGATGAGAACGTAAATTGATACAATCACTGTGGGAAAAAGCATGGAGATTCCTCAAAAAAAAAAAAAAATAGAGCTATCTTATCATCGTGCAATCCCACTTCTGAGTATATATCCAAAGGAAATGAAATCACCATTTCGAAGTGTTATTTGCACCCCATGTTAACTGAAGATTATTCACATTAAATAAGACATGGAGATGTATATATATATATAATTCAGGTATAAAAAGTAGGAAATCCTACCATTTGCTACAACATGGGTGGACCTTAAGGACATTATGATAAATGCAGTAAGTCAGACAGTAAAAAATAAATACTGTATGATCTCACTTTTATGGGGAATCTAAAAAAATGTAACCTAAATTCATAGAAATAGAACAGAATGTTTTCCAGGGGCTGGGAGTTGTGAGAAATGTAGAGATGTTGATCACATGGTACTAACTTCCACTTAAAAGATGAATAAATTCTGGGGATCTAATATTCAGCATGGTGACTATAGTTAACTATATCATATTATATACTTGAAAGTTGCTAAGAGATGTTCTTAACTGTTCTGATTTCCAAAAAAAAAAAATGTAATTATGTGAAATGGGGAATGTATTAACTAATCTTATTGAGGTAATTATTTCACAACACATATGTGAATCTAATTATCATGTTGTACACCTTAAACTTATACAATGTTTTGTATCAATTACATCTCAATAAGCCTGGGGGCAGGGAAGGAGAGGAGGGGACTGATCCTGTAGCAAAAACTTTAATAAGTCTATTTTTAAAGGCTGCTAACAAAATACATTGAAGAGGGTCACAACATTTGAGTAATAACACATCAAGTTTCTATCATTTTACTGATTTTAGCCTTCTTTACTGTTAAGGAGGGGTTGATTTCATCATTGGTATTCTGGCTTGAAGTTTCATAAAAACCATGTTAAAGAGACAATAATTAGGGAATGGGAAAATATTCCAACAAAAATAAACAAGGAGAAGAAAAGATGTTAAACTGTTTATAAAATTTGTGACACGAAACAGAGGGTATTTGGTTTATGGACTATGCTAAATATTTTCATTACATAAAATATGCTTAATATTTCAGTGTATAATGAGTGTATGAAGTAGCTATTGAAATGAACTGAAAAGAGGCTGACGTTTTAATAACTACTTAGGACTTTGTTTGAAATGGAATACAAATAAGATGTGTGCTCTAAACAGATTGGGGGTTTCAGGGCCAAGAACAGTGTGTGCAGTTTTGAAAATAGAACGCTTCCTCTGTACATATCGCTTAATCAGACATTTGATGACCTTGTCTGTGATTCCCACGAATCATTGTGCAGCTTAAAACTGTACACATGGTACCCAATATATTTGTGTATGAAAATGGAATTTCTATTTTGATCACAGCAGCATAAAAAGCTTAGGGCTGTTGTGACCCCTAGTGGAGACGAAGAAGAATGCCACCAAATCTCTCAAATGGAGTTTTAGGTAGGAGCCATATACTAAAAAGCACATACTATTGGAAACGGTCCTCACAGATGTGTAATTGCATTTTCCAGGAGTTAGTGCAAGCATTATTTAAGATGGTGGTTCAGTGCTGAGGGAAAAGTGTCTTAGGCATTCCAATAGAATTTGCTAAGAAGAGGCATTCCAAAGATTGGGGCTCCCATGAGACTCCTTTATGATATATGGGGGTATCTCAATGAAAGAGCAACAGGGATCTCATTCCTTGGTTAATGCCTGAGAACTCTAGTATAGGCAGACCAGATTTGGAGAAATGACCTTAGAGCAAAGTGACATCACTAATTGAAAGAAGGCAAAAATTATACTCCCTCATAGTTTCCTATATAGATTTGAGTCAGGCACGACAGACACTACACATTTTCCCATGAGTCTAAGCCAGGATGCAGAAAAGGGCAGGTCAGATCAGCTTGGCCTAACATATGGATTTATGAACTGGCAACTGTAGGACAAGTGGAAAGAGACAATCAGAAAGGTGGCACTATTCTTTGAAGGATTCTTAATGTAAAATTTTTTAAACATTTTTTATTGATTTATAATCATTTTACAATGTTTTGTCTGTCAAATTCCAGTGTAGAGCACAATTTTTCAATTATACATGAACATATATATATTCATTTTCACATTTTTTCTATGTTAACTACCATAAGATCTTGTATATATTTCCCTGTGCTATACAGTATAATCTTGTTTATCTATTATACAATTTTGAAATCCCAGTCTATCCCTTCCCACACCCCGCTCCCTTGGCAACCACAACTTTGTATTCTATCTCTATGAGTCTATTTCTGTTATGTATTTATGCTTTGTTTGTTTTGTTGTTCTTTTTTCTTTGTTTTTTTTTTTTTTTTTTACATTCCACATATGAGCGATCTCATATGGTATTTTTCTTCCTTTCTGGCTTACTTCACTTAGAATGACATTCTCCAGGAGCATCCATGTTGCTGCAAATGGCGTTATGTTGTCGGTTTTTATGGCTGAGTAGTATTCAATTGTATAAATATACCAGCTCTTCTTTATCCAGTTATCTGTTGAGGGACATTTAGACTGTTTCCATGTATTGGCTATTGTAAGTAGTGCTGATACGAACATTGGGGTGCAGGTGTCTTTTGGAAGTAGGGTTCCTTCTGCATATATGCCCAGGAGTGGGATTCCTGGATCAAATGGCAAGTATTCCTAGTCTTTCAAGAACCTCGATACTGTTTTCCACAGTGGCTGCACCAAACTGCATTCCCACCAGAAGTGAAGGAGGGTTCCTTTTTCTCCACAGCCTCTCTAGGATTTGTCATTTGTGGATTTTTGAATGATGGCCATTCTGACTGGTGTGAGGTGATACCTCATTGTAGTTTTGATTTGCATTTCTCTGATAATTAGTGATATTGAGTATTTTTTTCATGTATTTATTGATCATTTGTACGTCTTCCTTGGAGAATTGCTTGTTTAGGTATTCTGCCCATTTTTGGATTGGGTTGTTTATTTTTTTCTTATTGAGTCATATGAGCGGCTTATATATTCTGGAGATCAGGCCTTTGTCGGTTTCATTTACAAAAATTTTCTCCCATTCCGTAGGTTGTCTTTTTGTTTTGCTTCTGGTTTCCTTTGCTGTGCAGAAGCTTCTAAGTTTCATCAGGTCCCATTTGTTTATTCTTGCTTTTAATTCTTCTAGGAGAAAATTTTTTAAATGTATGTCAGATAATGTTTTGCCTATGTTTTCCTCTAGGAGGTTTATTGTATCTTGTCTTATGTTTAACTCTTTGATCCATTTTGAGTTTATTTTTGTGTATGGTGTAAGGGAGTGTTCTAGCTTCACTGATTTACATGCTGCTGTCCAGTTTTCCCAACACCATTTGCTGAAGAGACTGTCTTTATTCCATTGTATATTCTTGCCTCCTTTGTTGAAGATGAGTTGACCAAAAGTTTGTGGGTTCATTTCTGGGCTCTCTATTCTGTTCCATTGGTCCATATGTCTGTTTCTGTACCAATACCATGCTGTCTTGATGACTGTAGCTCTATAGTATTGTCTGAAGTCTGGAAGAGTTATTCCTCCAGGCTCCTTCTTTCTCTTCAGTAATGCTTTGGAATTCTAGGTCTTTGATGGTTGCATATAAATTTTATTATGATTTGTTCTAGTTCTGTGAAATATGTCCTGGGTAATTGGATAGGGATTGCATTAAATCTGTAGATTGCCTTGGTCAGTGTGACCATTTTAACAATATTGATTCTTCCAATCCAAGAGCATGGAATATATTTCCATTTTTTAAAGTCTTCTTTAATTTCCCTCATCAATGGTTTATAGTTTTCTGTGTATAAATGTTTCACCTCCTTGGGTAGATTTGTTCCTAGGTATTTTATTACTTTGGGTGTTATTTTAAAGGGCATTTTTTCTTTACTCTCTTTTTCTGTTGATTCATCATTAGTGTAAAGGAATGCAACTGATTTTTGAACATTAATCTTGTAACCTGCTACCTTGCTGAATTCTTCGATCAGCTCTACTAGTTTTTGTGTGGACCTTTTAGTTTTTTATATAAAGTAACATGTCTTCAGCATATAGTGACACTTTTAACTCTTCTTTTCCAATTTGAATCCCTATTATTCTCTCTCTTGCCTGATTGCTGTGGCTAGGACTTCCAAGGCTATGTTGAATAGGAGTGGTGATAGTGGGCATCCTTGTCTTGTCCCAGATTTTAGTGGGAAGCTTTTGAGTTTTTCACCATCGAGTTCTATGCTGGCTGTAGGTTTGTCATATATAGCTTTAATGATGTTGAGATATGTTCCCTCTATATCGACTTTGGTGAGAGTTTTTCTCATAAATCGGTGTTGAATTTTATCAAGTGCTTTTTCTGCATTGATTGAGATGATCATGTGGTTTTTGTCCTTTCTCTTGTTGATGTGATGTATTACATTGATTGATTTGCATATGTTGAACCACCCTTGTGTCCCTGGGATGAACCCCACTTGGTCATGATGTGTAATATTTTTTATGTGCTGTTGGATTCTATTTGCTCATATTTTGGTGAGGATTTTGGCGTCTATGTTCATCAGTGATAATGGCCTATAATTCTCTTTTTTGGTAGTGCCTTTGCCTGGTTTTGGTATCAGGGTGATGGTGGCTTCATAGAATGAGTTTAGGAGTATTCCCTCCTTTTCAATCTTCTGGAAGAGTTTGAGAAGGATTGGTATGTGTTCTTCTTTGTGTGTTTGGTAGAATTCCCCATTGAAGCTGTCCGGTTCTGGACTTTTATTTCTAGGGAGGTTTTTTATTGCTATTTCGATATCAGTTCTAGTGATTGGTTTGCTCAAGTGGTCAGTTTCTTCTTGATTCAGTCCTGGTGGACAGTATGTTTCCAGAATCTTGTCCATCTCCTCTAGGTTATCCAGTTTGGCTCCATACAGTTTTTCATAATATTCTCATATGATCTTCTGTATTTCTATGTTATTTGTTGTAATTTCTCCATTTTCCTTTCTTATTTTGCTAATTTGTGCTCCCTCTTTTTTCTTCTTTGTGATTTTGGCCAGAGATGTGTCGATTTTCTTTACTTTTTCAAAAAATCAGCTTTTAGTTTGGTTGATTTTTCCTATGGTCTTGTTAATCTTCGTTTTATTTATTTCCTCCCTAATCTTTATAATTTCCTTCCTTCTGCTGCCTTTTGGGGTTTTTTGTTCTTCTTTTTCTCGTTCTCTCAGCTGGTGGGTTAGATATTTTATTTGCGATTGTTCTTTTTTGAGGAAAGCCTGTATCGCTATAAACTTCCCTCTTAAGACTGCCTTTGCTGTGTCCCACAAATTTTCTGTGTTTGTGCTTTCATTTTCATTTGTCTCAAGGTATTTTTTAATTTCAGCTTTGATTTCCTGATGGACCCATTGGTTTTTTAATAGTATATTGTTTAATCACCATGCTTTCCTTTTTTTCTCCTTTGTTTCTCTGTTGTTGATTTCTAGTTTCATGGCATTGTGGTCAGTAAAGATGCTTGAGATAATTTCTATCTTTTTAAAGTTGTTGAGGTTTATTTTGTGGCCAAGTACATGGCCAATCCTGGAAAATATCCCATGTGCACTTGAAAAGAATGTCTAACCTATTTTTTGTGGGTGTAATGCTCTGAAAATATCCACTGAATCTAATTTTTGTATTGTATTATTTAATTTCTCTGTTGTCTGATTTATTTTCTGTCTGGAAGATCTGTCTAGTGATGTTAATGCAGTGTTAAAATCTCCAACTATGATTGTATTCCCATCAATATCCCCCTTTATCTCTGTTAGTAATTGTTGTATGTACTTAGGTGCTCCTATATTGTGTGAGTATATATTAATGTGTGTAATATCCTCACATTGTATCACTCCTTTAATCATTATAAAATGTCCTTCTTTATCTTTCTTTATGACCTTTGTTTTCTTAATGTAAAATTGTTGTGGAGATTAAAACATATAAACTAACAAAACAAAATAGACCAAAGGAGACTTATTCATATAAGAAAACTTTGTGACAGAGGTGTTCTTTATCAATTAATGATGCTTGATCAGTTGGACAGCCAAAAAGTCCATCCCAAGAGGCTTAACATAGAGTATATTTATGACCTTGCAAGTAGGCAATGAACATGTAGGTATATTTGCCAATAGTTCTTTTAATATCCTTGTCTACTATCTCTATTATCTATGTTATTTGGGGGACTTTCTATAGATCAATTTTTCTCCCCATTATGGGTTTTCCTGGTTCCTTGTATGCCTTGCCACTTTTCGATTTGATGCCAGACTTTGTGACTATTACATGGTTGGGTCTGAAGTTTTTTATGTTGTTGTTTTTTAAGCTTTGTTCTCTGACACAATTAAGATATTTAAAAACAATTTGATCATTTCAAGTTTTGCTTTTTAGAGTTCTTCAGTGATGCCAGAGCTACAAAAATATTGTGGTCTAGGGTTAATTTGCCCTGTCTTCTGAGTAATAACCTTCTGAATACTATATCTGTTGTCCCACTCATTAGATTTCTTGACTTTGGCTTTTGAAAATGTGAACTCTTTACAGCCCTGTTTGAGCTCCAAGAATTGTTCTGCCTACTTCTTTATGATGGTCTAATGGTAGTTTCCTCACATATATGATCAGAACTCAATGGAAGACTGGAGGGGTAGGTCTTTGCACATCTCCAGAGCTCTCACTTCTGTGAAGACTTTTCTTCTTTGATGCTCTGCCCTTTATAACACTTTGGCCTGTTCAAACCTTCCACTCTGTATCCTCAACTGAGTGAGAATACCAGACTCTTTTGGGGTTCCTGCTTCTTGCATTATGTCTTGGAAAACTCCCTTCCCAGCATAACATAGGGCAATTGTAGGGCTTACATTATTTCTTTTCCTTCTATCCAGGATCCTGTGAGGCCTCACTGTCCAGTGTTTAAAAATCATTGTTTCAGGGGGTTGATCCAAGATGGCAGAGTAGAGAAACTTACAGCTAACCCTCTCCTAAAAATGCACCAAGAATTATATTCTACAAACCCACTGAATCACACAGAACACCTGCTGAACTCTGGCAGAGTGTCTTTCATTTCAAAATACAGGAGAATTCTCACAAAGTATGGTAAGAAAAAAAGAAAAAAGAAAAACTTTGGTACAAGACCAATCCTACAGGGAGGGAGCAGCATAGGAAGAAAGGCACCCTCATGCTGGGATAACCCCTCTCCAGCCTGGAGGCCAGTGGGGACAGAAGTAGAGCTTCCAAGGCTCTAAGGAGAAAGTGGCAACCACTTGGCAGACAGAACTAAGGGAAACTGTCATGGAGTGTCACTGCGATTTCTGGCCCTAAATATGAGCCAGCAGGGATGAGCCGGGACTGGCTGCTGGAGAGCAGTGAGGAACCCAGGTGGAGGGCCGGGGCCCACTGCACAGAGGCAGTCTCAAGGGACTTCAGGGTGGTGTGAGCTCTGGCTGGGGGTGTGCCCAGAACAGAACAGCCTGGTACCTACATAAAAAAGCACCACTGTTGGGTTGTTTAAGGGGAGGGGTGCAATGCAGCCACACCATATCAGCTTTCTCTGCTTGGATCCATTGTTGGTATGTTCTTATGAGAAGAGGTGTGGGGCTTGGTCATAGCCTTCACTGCTCCTTGGAGGCAGAGCTGAAAGCTAAATCCATACCCACTGGCCCTGAAACTTCATAGGTGGGACTGAGATTTGTCTACAGCCCCTGGCAGAGAGGGTAGACTTGCTCTCTCTGGACCCTTTGTGGGCCCCCGCCTCTGGGACACAGGAAGTGAGCAGAGTTCTGACTCATGGTGGGGATGAATATGGGAATTTACAACAGGTCTGTGTACTGGACCATATGTGGAGGTGGGGATGTGGTCTGCACTAATCCTGTGGTGCACAACAGATTCAGGTGTGTGACTGCATGCTTGCTATGGCAGGTCCTAGCACTTGACATTGGTGGATCTGCATAGGTGGTTCCTGGAGCACAGAACCTGAGGGATACCACAGCAAGTGGCCAACATTCTTTCAGCTAAGGTGGGGACAAAGTAGCATCAACAAATAGTACTTTGTAAGCCTGCATAGCTAATGACAGACAACACCACAGAGGATATATCCCAGTAGATGTTTCCTGCCTACTGTCATCCCAGCTGAAGTTCTCCAACCCCACCTATTACACACCACAGCTCAGAAGTGGGTCTAGAATCCCATATTCCAGCAAAGAAAAGAGCAGACCAGGCCCCTGTCAAGGCTGTGGCAACCACAGAACAAAAAAGGAGGCCTGGCTCAACAACAACAATCAGGGCAGTCTCTGAATACCAAAACACTAACAACACCCCAAATCAAAGGGTTAATGGCCAAAATACAGGGAAGGAAGATGTGTCAGACATCCATACTAAGAAAAGCCATCACATAAAAACTACTAGATGCATACAGTCTACACAGGAATGCTCCCACTTTAAATAAAAACAAACAAACAAAAAAAACCAAAACATAAAACAGTGCTTCAAAACCACAGTAGATAAATGATACTCCTAAATCCACAGAGCCACAAAAATATAAGTAAAATGGAGAAGCAGAGGAACTACTCCCAATTAAAAGAACAAGAGAAGTCCCCTGAAAGAAGGATCAAAGAAATAGATCTTGATAGTCTACTAGATCATGAGTTCAAAAAGGGAATGATCAATGCACTGAAGCAACTAAAAGACACTATTAACAGAGATAGAGAATACTTTAAAAAGAAAATTGAAACTGTAAAGAAGAGCCAATTAAAAACAGAAAACTCAATGGCTGAGATAAGAGCTGAGCTAAAGGCAGTCAAAAGTAGACTGGATAATGCAGACGAACAAATAAGTGACTTAGAAGACAAGATAATAGAAGTCACACAATCAGAACAGCAGACAGAAAAGCAAGTAAAAACCAATGAAAGTAATATAAGGGATCTATGGGATAATATAAAGCATGTGAACCTACACATAATAGGGGCCCCAGAAGGAGAAGAAAGAGAAAAAGGTATTGAAAAGATATTTGAAGAAACCATGAATGAATACTTCCCAAAACTAAAGTAGTAAACAGATGTCCAAGTATAGAAAGTACACAGTGTCCCCAACAAGAAGAACACAAAGAGACCTATACCAAGACATATTATAAATCAGATGGCCAAAGTTAAAATTAAAGGATTCTAAAGTCAGCAGAAGAAAAACAAAGAGTTAGTTATAAGGGAACCTCTCTAAGGCTTTCAGCTGACTTCTCTACACAAACACTGCTGGCGAGAAGGGAGTGGCAAGATGTATTCAAAGTCCTGAATGAGAGATACCTTCAACCAAGGATACTCTATCAGGCAAGACTATCTTCTAGAGTCGAAGGAGAGATAAAGACCTTCAAGACAAGCAAAAACTAAAAGAATTCACCAATACTAAACCTATACTAAAAGAAATATTGAAAGATCTACTCTTAAATAGAAAAGAACAAGAAGCTATAGAAATGAGAAAACCATAATTGGAAATGTGATAACTACAGTGAATTGCAAAAGAATAAACATGAAGATGTAAAAAATAAATAAAAATAAAGAATACCAAAATCATAAAAGGTGGGAGAAGGGAGCAAGAAATACAGATTTTTTTCTCTCCTTTTCCCCCCTTTTTTCTTTCATTCTTTTTAGGATGTGTTTAAGCCTACGTGACTATCAGTCTAAACCAAACACATGTAGTAAGGGGTTAACATACTTGAAAAACAGGGTAACCATAAATCAAAGACATAAAATAGACTCATAACAAAAAAGAAAACAAGCTAAAACAAAAAAGTTATCAAACTACAAAAAGAAAAGGAAAAAAGAAGAAATACCAAATCAACTGGAAAACAAAGTTCAAAATGTCAATAGACAAACATCTATTAATAATTACTATAAATGTCAATGGACTAAATGCTTCAAGAAGAAGACATAGAGTGGAAGATTGGACAATAAAACAAAAGCCTACAACATGCTGCCCACAAGAGACCCACTTTAGAGTGAAGGACATATATAGATTGAAAATGAGAGGATGGAAAAAGATATTTCATGCAAATGGAAATGACAAGAAAGCAGCAGTAGCAATACTCATATGAGACAAAATAGACTTTAAAACAAAAGCCGTAAAGAGAACTAAAGAAGGACACTATAAAATGATCAAAGAATCAATACAAAATGAAGATATTATACTTGCTAAAATATATGCAACCAATATAGGAGCACTTAAATATATGAAACAAATACTAAGACACATAAAGGGAGAAATTGATAGGAACACAATAATAGTAGGAGACATTAACACCTCACTACCATCATTGGACAGGTCTTCCAGACAGAAATTCAATACGGAAATGGAGATACTAAATGTCAAAATAGAACAGTTGGACACAGTTAATATTTTTATTTATTTTATAACATTTTTTATTGATTTATAATAATTTTACAATGTTGTGTCAAATTCCAGTGTAGAGCAAAATTTTTCAGTTATACATTAACATATATATATTTATTGTCACAATTCTTCTCTGTGAGCTACCATAAGATCTTGGATATAATCCCTGTGCTATACAGTATAATCTTGTTTATCGATTCTACATTTTAAAATCCCATTCTATCCCTTCCCACCCCCTGCACCCTTGGCAACTACAAGTTTGTATTCTATGAGTCTGTTTCTGTTTTGTATTTATGCTTTGTTTCTTTGTTTGTTTGTTTTAGTTTCCACATATGAGCGATCTCATGTGGTATTGTTCATTCTCTTTCTGGCTTACTTCACTTAGAATGACATTCTCCAGGAACATCCATGTTGCTGCAAATGGCGTTATGTTGTCAGATTTATGGCTGAATAGTATTCCATTGTATAAATATATCACTTCTTTATCCAGTCATCTGTTAATAGACATTTAGGCTGTCTCCATGTCTTGGCTATTGTAAATAGTGCTGCTATGAACATTGGGGTGCAGGTATCATTTTGAAGTAGGTTTCCATCTGAATATATGCCCAGGAGCAGGATTCCAGGGTCATATTATAAGTCTATTCCTAGTTTTTTGAGGAATCTACATACTCTTTTCCACAGTGGCTGTACCAAACTGCATTGACAACAGCAGTGTAGTAGGATTACCTTTTCTCCACAGCCTATCAAGCACTTGTCATTTGTGGACTTTTGAAAGATGGCCATTTTGATTGGTGTGAGGTGATACCTCATTGTAGTTTTGGTTTGCATTTCTCTGATAAATAGTGATAATGAGCATTTTTTCATGTATTTATTGATCATTTGTATGTCTTCCATGGAGAATTACTTACTAAAGCCTTCTGCCCATTTTTGGATTTGGTTGTTTGATTGTTTCTTATTAAGCCGTATGAGCTGCTTATATATTCTGGAGATCAAGCCTTTGTCAGTTTCATTTGCAAAAATTTTCTCCCATTCCGTAGGTTGTCTTTTGTTTTGCTTCTGGTTTCCTTTGCTGTGCAGAAGCTTCTAAGTTTCATTAGGTCCCATTTGTTTATTCTTGCTTTTATTTCTATTGCTTGGGTAGACTGCCTTAGGAGAACATTTTTGGGATCTATGTCAAATAATGTTTTGCCTATATTTACTTCTAGGAAGTTTATTGTATATTGTCTTATGTTTAAGTATTTGATCCATTTTAAGTTTATTTTTATGTATGGTGTAAGGGAGTGCTCTAGCTTCATTGCTTTACATGCTGCTGTCCAGTTTTCCCAACACCATTTGCTGAAGAAACTGTCTTTATTCCATTGGATATTCTTGCCTCCTTTATCGAAGATGAGTTGACCAAAAGTTTGTGAGTTCATTTCTGGGCTATTCTGTTCCATTGGTCTATATGTCTGTTTTTGTACCAGTACCATGCTGTCTTGATGACTGTAGCTCTATAGTATTGTCTGGAGTCTAGGAGAGTTATTCCTCCAGCCTCTTTCTTTCTCTTCAGTAATGCTTTGGCAATTCTAGGTCTTTCATGGTTGCATATAAATTTTATTATGATTTGTTCTAGTTCTGTGAAATATGTCCTGGGTAATTGGATAGGGATTGCATTAAATCTGTAGATTGCCTTGGTCAGTGTGACCATTTTAACAATATTGATTCTTCCAATCCAAGAGCATGGGATATCTTTCCATTTTTTAAAGTCTTCTTTAATATCTTTCATCAATGGTTTATAGATTTCTGTGTATAATTATTTCACCTCCTTGGTTACATTTATTCCTAGGCATTTTATTACTTTGGGTGTTATTTTAAAGGGGATTGTTTTTTACTTTCTTTTTCTGTTGATTCATCATTACTGTAAAGAAATGTAACTAATTGTTGAATGTTAATCTTGTAACCTGCTACCTTGCTGAATTCTTCGATCAGCTCTACTAGTTTTTGTGTGGACCTTTTAGAGTTTTCATTGGCATATAGTGACACTTTTACCTCTTCTTTTCCAATTTGAATCCCTATTAGTTCTCGCTCTTGTCTGATTGCTGTGGCTAGGACTTCCAAGACTATGTTGAATAGGAGTGGTGATAGTGGGCATCCTTGTCTTGTCCCAGATTTTAGTGTGAAGCTTTTGAGTTTTTAACCATTGAGTACTATGCTTGCTGTAGGTTTGTAGCTTTTATTATGTTGAAATATGTCCCCTCTATACCCACTTTGGTGAGAGCTTTTATCATAAATGGGTGTTGAATTTTACCAAATGCTTTTTCTGCATCTATTGAGATGATCATGTGTTTTTTGTCCTTTCTCTTGTTGATGTGAAGTATGACGTTGATTGATTTGCATATGTTGAAGCACCCTTGTGTCCCTGGGATGAACCCCACTTGGTCATGATGTATAATCTTTTGTATGTGTTATTGGATTCTATTTGCTAATATTTTGATGAGGACTTTGGCATCTATATTCATCAGTGATATTGGCAAATAATTCTATTTTTTTGGTAGTGTCTTTGCCTGGTTTTGGTATCAGGGTGATGGTGTCCTCATAGAATGGGTTTGGGAGTATTCCCTCCGTTTCAATCATCTGGAAGAGTTTGAGAAGGACTGGCATGAATTCTTCTTTGTATGTTTGTTAGAATTCCCCAGTGAAGCTGTCCAGTCCTGGACTTTCATTTCTAGGGAGGTTTTTTTTTATTGTTATTTCAATATCATTTCTAGTGATTGGTTTGCTCAGGTGGTCAGTTTCACTTTGGTTCAGTCTTGGTGGACAGTATGTTTCCATAAACTTGTCCATCTCCTCTAGGTTATCCATTTTGGTTCCATATAGTGTTTCACAATATTCTTATATGATTTTCTGTATTTATATTTTATTTGTTGTAATTTCTCCATTATCTCTTCTTATTTTGCTAATTTGTGCTCTCTCTTTTTTCTTCTTTGTGAATTTGGCAAGAGGTTTGTTGATTTCATTTACTTTTTCAAAAAACCAGCTTTTGGTTTAATTGATATTTTTTATGATTTTCTAAAACTCTATTTTATTTATTTCCTCCCTGATCTTTATTATTTCCTTTCTTCTGTTGCCTTTGGGGTTTTTTGTTCTTCTTTTTCTAGTTCTTTTAGCAGGTGGGTTAGATTGTTTGTTTGAGATTGTTCTTCTTTTTTGAGGAAGGCCTGTATTGCTATAAACTTCCCTCTTAGCACTGCCATTGCTGTGTCTGATAAATTTTGTGTGGTTGTGCTTTCATTTTCATTTGTCTCAAGGTATTTTTTAATTTCAACTTTGATTTTCTCATTGACCCACTGGTTTTTTAATAGCATGTTGTTTAATCTCCATGCTTTCCTTTTTTTCTCCTTTGTTTCTGTTGTTGACTTCTACCTTCATGGCATTGTGGTCAGTTAAGATGCTTGAGATAATTTCTATCTTCTTAAAATTGCTGAGGTTTTTTTGTGCCCAAGTACATGATCAATCCTGGAAAATGTTCCATGTGCACTTGAAAAGAATGTATATCCTATTGTTTGAGCATGTAATTCTCTGAAAATATCCACCATATCTAGTTTTTGTATTGTATTATTTAATTTCTCTGTTGCCTGATTTATTTTCTGTCTAGAAGATCTGTCAAGTGATGTTAATGTGGTGCTAAAATCTCCAACTATGATTGTATTCCCATCAATATCCCCCTTTATCTCTGTTAGTAGTTGTTTTTTGTACTTAGGTGCTCCTATATTGGGTGCATATATATTAATGAGTGTAATATCCTCATCTTGTAATACTCATTCAATCAATAAAAGTGTACTTCTTTATCTTTCTTTATGGCCTGTGTTTTAAAGTACTTTTTGTCTGAAATAAGTACTGCAACACCTGCTTTTTTGGCTTTTCCATTTAAATGGAATATCCTTTTCCATTCTTCCACTCTCAATCTATGTATGTCTTTCTACCTAAAGTGGGTCTCTTTTATGTAGCATATTGAAGGTTCTTGCTTTATTATCCAGTCTGACTCTCTGTCTTTTGACTGTAGCATTTAGTCCATTAAAATTTACAGTAATTAATGATAGATGTGTGTTTATGACCATTTTGGACTTATCTTTACAGTTGATTTGGTGTTTCCTCTTTGTTTCTTTCTTCTTCCTTTTGTGGTTTGGTCATTTTCCTTTGTATTATCATGGGTTTTATTTATTTTTTTGACTTCCTTGTAAGTTTTTTGGCTTGTAGTTACCCTTTGTGGTAAGTCCAATAGCCCAATACTATAACTGTTTTTATTAAACTGATAGTAACATGATCTCAAACCCATCCTACTAAGAAAAAATTTGAAAAAGAAAGGAAAGAAATATCGTATATTTTCCTGCCTCCCTTTCCCACTCTCAATGATTTAGATCTCTTCTTTTATAGTTTCGTGTTTATTTTATTTGTAATTCATGAATTATCACCTTTCCAGTTTTAAGTTTCTAATTTATGTAGCATCCTGTTATTTTTCTATTTAGAGTAGACCTTTCAATATTTCTTTTAGCATGGGATTAGTGTTGCTACACTCTTTTAATTTTTTATTTTCTGTGATATTCTTTATGTATCCTTCTATCCCAAATGATAGCCTTGCTGGGTAAAATATCCTAGGCTGCATCTTTTTTTTTCATTCAGGACTTTGAATATATCTTGCCACTCCCTTCTGGCCTGTAGTGTTTGTGTAGACAAATCAGCTGAGAGCCTTATGGGGATTTCCTTGTAACTCACTTTTTGCTTTTCTCTCGCTGCATTTAGGATCATTTCTTTATCCATGACTTTGGCCATCTTGATTATGATATGTCTTTGTGTGGGTCTATTTGAGTTCTTCCTGTTTGGGACCCTCTGAGCTTCCTGTACTTGGATATCTGATTCCTTCTTTAAGTTTGGGAAGTTTTCAGTCATAATTTCTTCCAATACCTTTTCAATCCACTTTGATCTTTCTTCCCCTTCTGGGACCCCTATTACATGATGATTGGCATGCTTTATGTTATCCCATATGTCCAACATATTGTTTCATTTGTTTTTATTTCTTTACCTTGTAGTTGTTCTGATTGGGTGCTTTTTGTTGTCCTGTCTTCTAGGTCACTTTTTCATTACCCTTAATTATCTAGTCTGCTTTGCATAGCAATTAGATCAGCTCTCATCTCAGCCAACGTGTTTACTAATTCTACTTGGCTCTTCTGTATAGCTTCCATTTCATTTTTGTCATATTTTATATCTCTAAACAGTATTTTTTTTTTAGTTCCTTCAGTACTTTTATCACTCCTTTTTTGAAATCTTGATCTAGTAGGATTTCGATGTCTATTTCATTGATCATTCTGTCAGGGGATTTCTCTTGTTCTTTTGATTGGGAATGTTTCTCTGTTTCTTCATCTTGCTCTTATCTCTCTGGCACTGTGGCTTATGGAGTATCAGTAATCTATGGTGGTCCTTAAGGAGTTTATTTATTTATCTATCTAATGCCTATGTGGAAATAAAACAAAATATATATATATAGAGAGAGAGAAAGAGAATTTTAAAAGAAGGGGGAAAAAAAAGGTTTGAAAACAGTGTATAATCAGTTATAGAAGGGCCATTTGAATCAGAGTAGCCATAGAGTTTAGGCGTCTTTTTAAAAATCCTCAAAAAAAAAAAAAAAAAAAAAAAGGAAAAAAGCTCAAAAAACAATATTTGAAACCTCTGTATAATCTATAACACGAGATGAAAACCAAAAGAGATGAAAATTAAATCAGGTGGATTTTTAAAGTAATAATAATATAAGTAAATTAAAGGAAATTTTTAAAGGAATTAAAACTAGAAGCATATGCAATTGTTTAGAAAGTAGGAATTAAAAAGGTAATAGAAAATAGAAGAGATAAAAAATGATAAAATAAAGAGAGAATTTTAAAAGAACAGAGAAAAAAATGTTTGAAAACAGTGTACAGTGAATAATAGAAGAGCAAGTTGAAGCAGAATAGTAATCAGGTTGAGACGTCTTTTAAAAACGTTTAAAAGTGGAGAAAAGAGGGGAAAATATATTTGAAACGTGTGTATAATCATTCACAGGAGATCAAAACCAAGAGGAATGAAAATGAAATGATGTGGATTTTTAAAAATAATAATAAAAATTTTCAAAAGAAAAATTTAAATGGGATTAAAACTAGGAGCATATATAATTATTTAAAAAGTAAAAATTAAGAAGGTAATAAAAAATAGAACAGGTAAAAACAGATTAAAAAAAGGGGGGTGTTCTTGAGACTGTGTGCTTCTAATCGGAAGTATTTCTGTCTTCACCCTCTTTTGTGAACTCAGCTTGCTGTTTCCAGAGACCCTCCATTGGCACCCTCGTCTGTGCTGCTCCTAGTGCCTGTTGGCAAGCAGATTTTGCCCCCTCCCAACACTGGGTAAGGTGCAGCTCTCCTTCACTGTGGACGGGCGGGTCACTGACCCTCCCTATGCCTCAGTCAGATGTTGCAGACTGGCCTGGTAAGAGGGCGGTTCATGCCCCCTCCCAGCACCAAGGTCAGGTGCTGCATTCCTGCTGGAAAGGCAGGGGGCTGCCCACCATCTCCCAGAGCCGGTTGCTCCCCAGCTCTGTGCAGCTTCCCGCTCTGCCTCGGGTGGGCAGTCTGTAGGCGGGTTTGGGGAAGATAGCAGAACAGCCCCGCCCCTGCTCCCAGCCAAAAGCCATCTCCTTGTTTGTCTTGGTTCAGCAAGTTCTCTGAGGGACCAGAGCGGAAGGATCCTATCTGCCTCAGGCTGTAAAGAAGCCTCCCTCTGGTCTTTGAGGCTGCCAAACCCTTAGGTGTGGATTCAGGTTTCGCCCCTGAGCCCACTGGGTGCTAAGTGCTGCAGGATATGGTGGCTGTGCCTGAGCCCTTCCTCTCTTCACCCAAAAACCCTCCACTGGTTTTCAGAGATGGGGTTATGGCACCCTTCCTCCCAGGGCACATCAGCCACTTTATTTTATGGAGGGTCCAGGTTATTCTGCCCTGTGCACCCTCTCAACCATGGCACACATCCCCCCGCAGTCCCCCATGGCTGCCTCAGTGCAGCCGGCCCCATCCTCCGCCCAGCTCTGGCAGCCTGTCCTGGCCCCCAGGTGCCAGCTCACGTCTCAGGCTGGGTGTCACAGGGACCCTCTGTGCCTGTTTAACTTAGTTCTGTTGGTCAAGTGCTGCTCCATACAGATTCGAGCCTTGGAGGCTCCCCCTCTGTCCCGCTGGCCTCTCGGTTGGAGAAGGGGAGACCCAGCGAATGAGAGCTAGTCCTCCTTTGCCACTCCCTCCCCACAGGACAAGTACTGCACTGTTTTGCCTTTTCTTCTTTCTTTTTTCCTTTTCCCTTACCAGATTTTTGGCGTCTTTGTCTTTTGAAGAGGATAATGTTCTGTCGGAGTTCCACAGGTGCTCTGGTTGGCTGAGTAGGACCGTGGATGTGAGTCTTGGTGTATTTGTGGGAAAGCATGAGCTACGAGTGTCCTGCTACTCCGCCATCTTGGTCTCCATCCCCCATTAATATTTTTAGAACTTTACAACCACCCAAAAGAGAACATACATTCTTTTCATGTGCTCATGGAATATTCTCTAGGGTAGAACACATAATAAGGCACAAAAGAAGCCTCAACAAATTTAAGAGGGTAGAAATAATTCCAAGCATCTTCTCTGACCACAATAGCATGAAACTAGAAATCAACCACAGAAATACAAATGAGAAAACAGTGACAGCACGGATTTTAACCAAAATGCTACTAAAAAAACAATGGGTCAATGATGAAATCAAAGAAGAAATTAAAAAGTGTCTGGGGACAAATGACAATGAATACACAACCACCCAAAATCTATGGGATGGAACAAAAGCAGTCCTAAGAAGGAAGTTCATAGTGACACAGGCCTTCCTCAAAAAACAAGAACAATTTCAAATAAACAACCTAACCTACCATCTAAAGTAATTAGAAAAAGAAGAACAAACAAAATCTAAAGTCAGCAGAAGGAAAGAAATCATAAAGCTCAGGGAAGAAATAAAATAGAGATTAAAAAACAGTACAAAAAATCAGTCAATCCAAGAGCTGTCTTTTGAAAGAGTAAACAAAATTGAGAAACCTCTGGCCAAACTCACCAAAAATAAAAGAGACAGCACACAAATAAACACTGTAAAAAAGGAAAATGGAGAGATTACAACCAACACTACAGACATACAAAAAATCATAATGAATGAGAATACTTTGAACAACTATATGGCAATAAATCAGAAAATTTAGAAGAAATAGACAAGTTTCTAAAAACATACCATCCACCAAAAATGAATCAAGAAGAAATAGATAATTTGAGGAGACCAATCACTAGAAGTGAAATAGAATCAGCAATAAAAACATTTTATCAAACAAAAGTCCAGGACCAGATTTCTTCACTGGGAAATTCTATCAAACATACAAAGAGAAGCTCATACACAACCATCTCAAACTCTTCCAAAACACTGAAGAGGAGGGAACACTCTAAAATCATACTATGAAGCCATCATCACCCTGATACTAAAGCCAGACAAAGATACTACCAAAAAAGAAAGCTAAAGGCCAATAAATTAGGTGACTATAGATGCAGAAATACTCAACAAAATATCATCAAACAGAATCCAAAAACACATAAGAAAGATCATACACCATGATCAAGTTGGATTCCTCCCAGGGACACAAGGATGTTTCAACATATGTAAATCAATCAACATGATACAACACATCAACAAGAGAAAGGACAAAAATCACACTATCATCTCAATAGATGCAGATAGAGCATTTGATAAATTCGACACCAATTTATGATATAAAAACTCTTACTGAAGTGGAAGTGGATATAGAGGTGCATATCTTAACATAAGAAAAAGCTATTTATGACAAACCTACAGCCAGCATAATACTCAATGGTGAAAAGTTGAAATCCTTCTCACTAAAATCTGGAACAAGACAAGAATCCCCACTCTCAACATTTCTATTCAATATAATATTGGAAGTCCTAGTCATAGCAATTAGACAATAAAAATAAATAAAAGGGATCCAAATTAGAAGAGAAGAGGTAAAATTGTCATTATATGCAGATGACATGATACTATATACAGAAAACCCTAAAGGCTTAACACAAAAAGTACTAGAGCTAATAAAATAATTCAGCGAGGTAGCAGGATACAAGATTAACATATAGAAATAAGTGGCATTTCTTTACACTAACAATAACATATTAGAAAAGGAAAGTAAAGAAACAATCCCTTTTAAAATTGCATCCAGAACAATAAAATACTTAGGAATAAATCAGACCAAAGAAGTGAAAGACTTTTACGTGGAGAACTACAAAACTTTGACTAAGGCATCTATATTCATCAGGAATATTGGCCTGTAGTTTTCTTCACTAGGCGTTTACATTTCTGATTTTAGTATCAGAATAATGATAATGAGAGTGAAACTCCTAAA
The DNA here is from genome assembly GCF_048773025.1 of Camelus bactrianus. NCBI lineage: Eukaryota > Metazoa > Chordata > Mammalia > Artiodactyla > Camelidae > Camelus > Camelus bactrianus. Next base: position 67,203,531 of record NC_133575.1, on the reverse strand, counting down.
ATGAGCTCTAGAGCTTCCTCCTCTTCAATCTTTGACAAGAATATGGGAAGGATTGGTGTTAATTCTTCTTTAAATGTTCGGTAAAATTCACCAGTGAAGCCATTAGGTCCTGAATTTTTCTTCATTGGTAAAATTTTTACTACTTATTCATTCTCCTTATCAGTAATTTGTCTATTCACATTTTCTATTTCTTTCTGATTCAGTCTTGGTGAATTGTATGCTTCTAAGATTTTTTCCATTTCTTCCAGGTAGTCCATTTTATTGGCATATAATAGTTCATAGTAGCTGCTTATGACTCTTTGTATTTCTGTGTCATCAGTTGTAATGTAGCTTTTTTTTCATGTAAATTTTGTTGAACTGGGTCCTTTCTCTTTTTTCTTTGCTCAGTCTAGATAAGGGCTTCTCAACTTTATCTTTTCAATGAACCAACCTTTAGTTTGGTTAATCTCTTCTATTGTTATTCTGTTCTCTATTTTATTTCTTCTCCAATGATTATTTAATTTCTTCTGATAACTTTGGATGTGGTTTGTTCTATTTCTAGTTCCTTGAGATGTAGAGTTATTTTGTTTGTTTATTTAGGATCTTTTTTGCTCCTCAATGTAGTCATTTATTGCTGTGAACTTTCCTCTTAGAACTACTTTTGCTTCATCCAGAAGTTCTGGTATATTGGTTTCCATTTCTATTTGTCTAAAGAAATCTTTATTTTCCCTTTAATATCTTCTTTGATTCTTTGGTAAGTCAAAAGAGTGTTGTTTAATTTCCATTGGTTTGTGTGTGTGTGTGTGTGTGTGTGTGTGTGTGTGTGTGTGTGTTTTCAGTTTTCCTCTTGCTATGTTTTCCAGTTTTAAGCCATTATAATCAGGGAGGATACTTGGTCTGATTCTATGTTGATAGACTGTATGTTAAGCCTCCAAACAAATGAGCAAATTAAAGAAGATGCTCTACATATGGTTTATTCTACTCAATATCCATTCATGATAAAATCTCTAACCAAATTGGGTAGAGAGGGAACATATCTAAAAATAATAAAAGCTACTTATGACAAACCCACAGACAACATAATACTCAATGGTGAAAATCTGAAAACCTTCCTTCTAAATTCTGTAACAAGACAAAGATATCTACTTTCACCACTTCTATTGAACATAATATAGGAAGTCCTAGCCACAGCAATCAGACAAAAAAAAAAAAAAAAGGCATTCAAATTGGAAGAAAAGAAGTAAAATTGTTGTTGTATGCAGATGACAGGATACTATATATTGAAAACTCTAAAGACTCCACAGAAGAACTATTACAACTGATAAATCATCAAAAGACAGCAGAATACAAAATTAATGTACAGAAATCTATTTAATTTCTTTTTATTATTAACAGACATTTTTTTAGAGTAGTTTCAGGTTCACAGCAGAATTGAGCAGAAAATACAGAGTTCACATATAGCCTTTCCTACTCACTCATATATACTCCCCATGCTTCAATATCCCTCATCAGTATGGCATATTTGGTACAATTCATGAACCAATATGAACACATTATTATCAACCAAAGTCCATAGTTTACATTAGGGTTCACTCTTGATATTGTACATTCTATGGGTTTTGACAAATGCATAATTACATGTAGCCACCACTATAGCATCATATAGAATAATTTCATTGCCCTAAAAATCCTTTGTGCTTCATCTATTCATTCCTCCCTCCCTCCGTCTCCCCAAACCACTGGAAACCAATATCTTTTTATTGTTTCTCTAGCTGTGCCTTTTCCAGAATGTCATTTGGTTGGCATGGTACAGTTTGTAGCCTTTTCAGACTGGTTTCTTTCTTTTAGTAATATGTCTTTTAAGTTTATTTGATGTCATTCGTGGCTTGATAGCTCATTTAATTTTTTTAACTGCACATATATTTTTAATTTACATATATATACTGTTCATTGTTTCTAAGAACATTTATAGCTTTAGCTTTTTAAACTTACATAGTTATCTTACAGCAAAAAAAGTGACAATGAATATATGCATGTTCATGTATAACTAAAAATTGTATTCTCTGCCTATGAGTCTATTTCTGTCCTGTATTTACACTTTGTTTTTGTTTGTTTGTTTGTTTTAGATTCCACATATAAGCGATCTCATATGGTATTTTTCTTTCTCTTTCTGGCTTACTTCACTTAGAATGACATTCTCCAGGAGCATCCATGTTGCTGCAAATGGCGTTATGTTGTCGGTTTTTATGGCTGAGTAGAATTCCATTGTATAAATATACCACATCTTCTTTATCCAGTCACCTGTTGATGGACATTTAGGCTGTTTCCATGTTTTGGCTATTGTAAATAGTGCTGCTATGAACATTGGGGTGCAGGTGTCATCCTGATGTAGGGTTCCTTCTGGATACAAGCCCAGGGGTGGGTTTCCTGGATCATACAATAAGTGTGGTTGCCAGGGGGGTGGAGGGTGGGAAGAGATAGACTAGGATTTCAAAGTTGTAGAATAAATAAACAAGATTATACTGTATAGCACAGGGAAATATACACAAAATGTTATGGTAGCTCACAGAGAAAAAAATGTGACAATGAGTGTGTATATGTCCATGTATGACTGAAAAATTGTGCTGAACACTGGAATTTGACACAACATTGTAAAATGATTATAAATCAATAAAAAATGTTAAAAAAATTGTGCTCTACTCTGGAACTAGACACAACATTGTAGAACGACTATTACTCAATAAAAAAATGTTAAAAAAAACTTACATAGTTATCAAAGGAATAAAGCCAACCACAAAATGAGAATTTAGAAAGATATATTCACAATGCTGTTAACAGCAACATTATTTATAATTGGTATGATATGAAAGCATCCTAAGTGCACATCAATAGTTGAATAGATAATGAAGATGCAGCATATCTATATATGTAATGGAATACAACTCATCCACAAGAAAGAAGGTTATTTTGCCATTTGCAGCCGTCCATTAATTTGTTTTCATTTCAAAAACCAGAATTTTATGACTGGCATAAACATTTCCATCACACCAAAAACATCAAAATATCTAGAAATAAACATAACCAAGGAGGTTACCTATACTTCAAAAATGGAAATGATGCAAAGAAATGGAAAGATTTCTTGTGCTCTTGGATTGGAAAAACCAGCACTATGAAAATGGCCACATTACCCAAAGCAATCCTCAGATCCAATGCAACCCTCATTAAAATACTCATGACATTCCTCACAAAAATAGAACAAACAATTCCAAAATTTATAAGGAAACACAAAAGACCCTGAACAGCCAAAGCAATCTTTTGTAGGCTTTTTTTCTCCCTCCTTCTTCTTTTTGTTCCCTTTGCTTATGGTTTGATGACTAGAGAAGGTCCTTTAACATTAACTCCACTAGCCTTCAAAACCAGATATCTTGTGGTCTCCTTCTCTTCCCAATGCCAGAACCCTGGGCTGGGGAGCCTGATGTGGGGCTTAGAGATCTCACTCCTGTGGGAGGACCTCTGTGACTTAACTATTCTTCAGTTTGTGGGTCATCCAACTGAGGGGTATGGGGCCCAATTATACCAGGAACACGCCTCTCCTACCATCCTGCTGTGGTTCTCTCTTTGTATTTCCAGTTGCAGAAGATCTTTTTTGCTAGGTTTCAGTTTTTTTTTTTTTTTTTTTGATGGTTGTTGAGCTTTCAGTTGTGGTTTCATTGTAGTCACGAGGAGAGGTGAGCTCATGGTCTTACCACTCCACCATCTTGACTGAAAAAAATCATGTTTTATTTCTTTACACTAACAATGAAATATCAGAAAAGGAAAGAAAAAAATCTCTTTTAAAATCCCATCAAAAGATAAAATATTTAAGAATAAACTTGACCAAGAGTGTGAAAGACTTATATGTTGAGAAATATAAAACATTAATAAAGGAAACTGAAGATGATTTAAAGAGATGAAAAGATTTTCCATGCTCTTGGTTTGTAAATTAAAATGGCCATACCACCCAAAGCAACCTACAGATTTAATGCAATCCCTATCAAATTTCCCAGGACAATTTTCACAGAACTAGAACAAATAATCTTAAAGTTTATATTGAACCACAAAAGACACAGAATTGCCGAAGCAATCCTGAGTAAAAAGAACAAATCTGAAGGCATAACCTCCCAGAATACAGATAAGACTTCAAAGCTACAGTAATCAAAATAGCGTGGTATTGGCACAAAAACACATATGGATCATGTAACAGAATAGAAAGTCCAGAAGTAAACCCCCACAAGTACTGTCAATTAATCTTTGACAAAGGAGGCAAGAATATACAATGGAGAAAAGATAGTCTCTTCAACAAGTGGTGTTGGGAAAGCTGGATAGCCTCATGAAAATCAATGAGGGTGGAATACACCCTCACACCATACACACAAACTCAAAATGGTTAAAAAACGTTAATATAAGACATGATACCATAAATCTCCTAGAAGAAAACATAAGAAAATCATTCTCTGACATAAATTGTTTTCTTAGGTCAGTTTCCCAAGGCAATAGAAATAAAAGCAAAAAATAAATAAACAGGACCTAATCAAACTTGTTAGCTTTTGCACAGCAAAGTAAATCACAAACAAAATGAAAAGACAATGTACAAATTTGGGAGAAAATATTTGCAAACAATGCGACCAACAAGGGGTTAATTTCCAAAATGTATAAACAGCTCATACAATCCAATAACCAAAAAGCAAACAACCCCACCAAAAATAGGCAGAAGACCTAATTAGACATTTCTCCAAAGAAGACATACAGATGGCCAAAAGGCACATCAAAAGATATTCATTATTAGAGAAATGCAATTCAAAATTACAATGAGGTCCCACCTCACACAGGTGGGAATGAATATGATTAAAATGTCTACAAATAACAAATGCTGGAGAGGGTGTGGAGAAAAGGAAACCTCCCTCACTCTTGGTAGGGAATGTAAATTGGTATAGCCACTATGTAGAACAGTATGGAGGCTCCTTATAAAACAAAAAATAAAGTTACCATATGATCCAGCAATCACACTCCTGGGTATATATCCAGAGAAAATGATAATTCAAAAAGGTACATGCACCCCAATGTTCATAACAGCACTGTTTACAATAGCCAAGACTTGGAAACAGCCTATATATTACATATATGTATATAACACCTATCTATCTATATAATACTATAAAAATAATGAAATAATGCCATTTATAGCAACATGGTTGGACCTAGAGATTATCATACAAAGTGAAGTAAGTCAGAAAGAGAAAGGCAAAATATGTCATTTATATGTGGAATCTAAAATATGACACAAATTTATGGTTACCAAAGAGGAAAGGGGGTGGGGAGATAAATTAGGAGTTTGGAATGAGCAAAGACAAAAACATATGTGGTCTATTCTAGAAAACGTTCCATGTGTGCTTATGAAGAATTTGTATTTTGCTGTTGTTGGATAGAATGCTCTGTAAAAATGCTACATCCATTTTGTCTGTAATGTTCAAATCCACTGTTTTCCTTATTGATTTTCTGTCTGGATAATTTATCCAATGTTGAGAGTGGAGTATTAAGATTCTGAACTATTATACTCAATAAAAAATGTTTATAAAAAAGAAACAAACAAAAAATAGTATTACTTTAAAATCCAACTTTCTGCTATAAATATAGCTACTCCTGCTTTTTTTGTGGAGGTGTTACCATTTACTTGAAATGTCTTTCCCCATCTCTTTACTCTCAGACTATGGGTTCCTTTAAGGCTAAAAGAAATGTCTTGTAGGCAGCATACACTTGGATTTTTTAAAAAATCCATTGAGCCATTCTGTCTTTTAATTGGAAAATATAATCCATTTGTGTTTAAAGGAATTTTCTCATAGATAATGACTTATCATTGATATTTTCTTAATTGTTTTCTGGTTGTGTTGTAGATGCAATTTTAATTTTTCATATCCTGCTGTCTTTTTTAAAACATTTTTTATTGATTTATAATCATTTTACTGTCTTGTGTCAAATTCCAGTGTAGAGCACAATTTTTCAGTTATACATGAACATATATATATATTCATTGTCATATTTTATTCTCTGTGAGCTACCATAAGATCTTGTATATATTTCGTTTTGCTATATAGCATAATCTTCTTTATCTACTCTACACTTTACAAATCCCAGTCTATCTCTTCCCAACCCACGACCCCTTGGCAACCACAACTTTGTATTCTATGTCCATGAGTCTATTTCTGTTTTGTATCTTTTTTTTTTTTTTTACATTCCACATATGAGCAATCTCATATGGTATTTTTCTTCCTTTCTGGTTTACTTCACTTAGAATGACATTCTCCAGGAGCATCCGTGTTGCTGCAAATGACATTATGTTGTCAGGTTTTATGGCTGAGTAGTATTCCATTGTAAACATATACCACCTCTTCTTTATCCAGTCATCTGTTGATGGACATTTAGGCTGTTTCCATGTCTTGGCTATTGTAAATAATGCTGCTATGAATATTGGGGTGCAGGTGTCATCCTGAAGTAGGGTTCCTTCTTGATATATGCCCAGGAGCAGGATTCCTGGGACATATGCTAAGTCTATTACTATTCCTCTGAGGAATCTTCATACTGTTTTCCTCAGTGGCTGCACCAAACTGCATTCCCACCAGCAGTGTAGGAGGGTTCCCTTTGTTCCACATCCTCTCCAGCATTTGCCATTTGGGGACTTTTGAAGGACAGCCATTCTGGCTGGTGTGAGGTGATACCTCATTGTAGTTTTGCTTTGCATTTCTCTGATAATTAGTGATATTGAGCATTTTCTCATGTGCCTATTGATTATTTGTATGTCTTCCTAGGAGAATTGCTTGTTTAGGCCTTTTGCCCGTTTTTGGATTGGGTTGCTTGGTTGTTTCTTATTAAGTTGTATGAGCTGCTTATATATTTTGCATATCAAGCCTTTGACGGTTTCATTTGCAAAAATTTTCTCCCATTCCATAGGTCGTCTTTTTGTTTTAGTTATGGTTTCCTTTGCTGTGCAGAAGCTTGTAAGTTTCATTAGTTCCCATTTGTTTATTCTTTCTTTTATCTCTATTGCATGAGTAGACAGTTCTAGGAGAACATTTTTGAAATGTATGTCAGATAATGTTTTGCCTCTATTTTCCTCTAGGAGGTTTATTCTATCTTGTCTTATGTTTAAGTCTTTGATCCATTTTGAGTTTCTTTTTCTGTATGGTGTAAGGCAGTGTTCTAGCTTCATTACTTTACGTGCTGCTGTCCAGTTTTCCCAACACCATTTGCTGAAGAGACTGTCTTTATTCCACTGTATATTCTTCCCTCTTTTCTCGAAGATGAGTTGACCAAAATTTTGTGGGTTCATTTCTGGGCTCTCTATTCTGTTCCATTGATCTACATGTCTGTTTTTGTACCAATACCACTCTGTCTTGATGACTGTAGTTCTATAGTTTTGTCTGAAGTCTAGGAAGTTATTCTTCCAGCCTCTTTCTTTCTCTTCAGCAATGCTATGGAATTCTAGGTCTTTGATGGATCCTTATAAATTTTACTATGATTTGTTCTAGTTTTGTGAAATATGTCCTAGGTAATTTGATAGGGATTGCATTAAATCTGTAGATTGCCTTGGTCAGTGTGACCATTTTAACAATATTGATTCTTCCAATCCAAGAGCATGGGATATCTTTCCATTTTCTAAAGTCTTCTTTAATTTCCTTCATCAATGGTTTATAGTTTTCTATGTATAAATGTTTCACTTCCTTGGTTAGATTTATTTGTAGGTATTTTATTACTTTGGGTGCTATTTTAAAGGGGATTATTTCTTTACTCTCTTTTTCTGTTGATTCATCATTAGTGTAAAGAAATGCCACTGATTTTTGAACATTAATCTTGTAACCTGCTACCTTGCTGAATTCTTTGATCAGCTCTACTATTTTTTGTGTGGACCTTTTAGGGTTTTCTATATATATTAGCATGTCAGCATATAGTGACACTTTTACCTCTTCTTTTCCAATTTGGATCCCTTTTATTTCTCTCTCTTGTCTGATTGCTGTGGCTAGGACTTCCAAGGCTATGTTGAATAGAAATGGTGATAGTGGGCATCCTTACCCCAGATTTTAGTGGGGAGCTTTTGAGTTTTTCACTGTTGAGTACTATACTGGCTGTAGGTTTGTCATATATAGCATTAATGATGTTGAGATATGTTCCCTCTATACCCACTTTGGTGAGAATTTTTATCGTAAATGGGGTGTTGAATTTTATCAAATGCTTTTTCTGCATCTATTGAGATGATCATGTGGGTTTTGTGTTTTCTCTTGATGTGATGTATTGCATTGATTGATTTGCGTATGCTGAACCACCCTTGTGTCCCTGGGATGAACCCCACTTGATCATGATGTATAATCTTTTTTATGTGTTGTTGGATTCTATTTACTAATATTTTGGTGAGGATTTTGGCGTCTATGTTCATCAGTGATATTAGCGAATAATTCAATTTTTTTGGTAGTGTCTTTGCCTGGTTTTGGTATCAGGGTGATGGTGGCTTCATAGAATAAGTTTGAGAGTATTCCCTCCTTTTCAGTCATCTGGAAGAGTTTGAGAATGACTGGCATGAGTTCTTAATTGTATGTTTGGTAAAATTCCCCAGTGAAGCTGTCCGGTCCTGGGCTTTTATTTGTAGAGAGGTTTTTAATTGCTATTTTTATTTCATTTCTAGTGATCGGTATGTTCAAGTGGTCAGTTTCTTCTTGATTCAGTCCTGGTGGACTGTATGTTTCCGGAAACTTGCCCATCTCCTCTAGGTTATCCAGTTTGGTTCCATATAGTTTTTCATAATATTCTCTTATGATATTTTGTATTTCTATGTTATTTGTTGTAATTTCTCCATTTTCCTTTCTTATTTTGCTAAATTGTGCTCCCTCTTTTTTCTTCTTTGTGCGTTTGGCCAGAGGTGTGTCGTTTTCTTTTTAGTTTTTCAAAATACCACCTTTTGGTTTGATTGATTTTTCTATGTTTTTTTTTTTAATCTCTATTTTATTTATTTCCTCCCTAATCTGTATAATTTCCTTCCTCCTGCTGCCTTTTTGGCTTTCTGTTCTTCTTTTTCTAGTTCTCTCAGCTAGTGGGTTAAATTGTTTATTTGATATTGTTATTCTTTTGTGAGGAGGGCCTGTATTGGTAGAAACTTCCCTATTAGCACTGTCTTTGCTGTGTCCCATAAATTTTGTGTGGCTGTGTTTTAATTTTCATTTGTCTCAAGGTATTTTTTAATTTCAGCTTGGATTTCCTGATAAACGCATTGGTTTTTTAATAGCATGTTGTTTAATATCCATGCTTCCGTTTTTTTCTCCTTTGTTTCTCTGTTGTTGATTTCTAGGTTCATGGCATTGTGGTCAGTAAAGATGCTTGAGATAATTTCTATCTTCTTAAAATTATTGAGGTTTATTTTGTGCCCAAGTACATGATCAATCCTGGAAAATGTTCCATGTGCACTTGAAAACAATGTATATCCTATTTTTGAGGGGTGTAATGCTTTGAATATATCCATCAAATCTAATTTTTGTATTGTATTATTTAATTTCTCTGTTGCCTGATTTATTTTCTGTCTGGAAGTTCTGTCAAGTGATGTTAATGCAGTGTTAAAATCTCCAACTATGATTGTTTTCCCATCAATATCCCCCTTTATCTCTGTTAGTAATTTTTCTATGTACTTAGGTGCTCCTATATTGGCTGCATATATATTAACGAGTGTAATATCCTCATCTTGTATCACTCCTTTAATCATCATAAAATGTCCTCCTTTATCTTTCTTTATGGCCTTTGTTTTAAAGTCTATTTTGTCTGAAATCAGTACTGCAACACCTGCTTTTTTGGCTTTTCCATTTGCATGGAATATCCTTTTCCATCCTTTCTCTCTCAATCTATATGTGTCCTTCTCCCTAAAGTGGGTCTCTTGTATGCAGCATATTGAAAGTTCTCGCTTTATTATCCATTCTACCACTCTATGTCTTTTGACTGGAGCATTTAGTCCATTAACATTTACAGTAATTAATGATAGATGTGCATTTACTGCCATTTTGAACTGATCTTTGCAGTTGATTTGGTATTTCCTCTTTGTTCCTTTCTTCTTTCTTTTGTGGTTTGGTAATTTTCCTTTTTATTATCATGGATTTTATTTAATTATTGTGACTCCCTTATAAGTTTTTGGCTTGTGGTTACCATTTTTTATAAGTCTATTAGCCCATTACTATAACTATTTTTATCTAACTGATAGTAAGTTGGTCTCAAACCCATCCTACTGAGAACAAAACATTTAAAAAAGAAAGAAAAAATTTTTCTATATTTTCCTGCCTCCCTCTCTCACTCTCAATGATTTGTATGTGTTCTTTTGTAATTTTGTGTTTATTTTATTTGTCATTCATGAGTTATCACCTTTCCAGTTGTGAGATTCTCATTTCTGTAGCATTCTGCTGCTTTTCTATTCAGAGTAGAGGTTTCAATATTTCTTGTAGCATGGGTTTAATGTTGCTAAACTCTCTTCATTTTTTCTTTTCTGTGAAATTCTTTATGTCTCCTTCTATCCTAAAGGATAGCCTTGCTGGGTAAAATATCCTAGGCTGCATCTTTTTTTCATTCAGGACTTTGAGTATATCTTGCCACTCCCTTCTGGCCTGTAGTGTTTGTGTAGACAAATCAGCTGAGAGCCTTATGGGGGTTCCCTTGTAACTCACTCTTTCCTTTTCTCTTGCTGCCTTTCAGATCATTTCTTTATCCTTGACTCTGGCCATCTTGATTATGATATGTCTTGGTGTAGGTCTATTTGGTTTCTTCCTTTTTGGGGCCCTCTGAGCTTCCTGTACTTGGATATCTGATTCCTTCTTTAAGTTTGGGAAGTTTTCAATCATGTTTTCTTTGAAAACCTTTTCAATCCCCTTTGATCTTTCTTCCCCTTCTGGGACCCCTATTATGTGAAGATTGGCATGCTTTATGTTATCCCATATGTCCCTTATGCTATTTTCATTTGTTTTAATTTGTTTATCTTGTAGCTCTTCTGATTGGGTGCTTTCTATTGTCCTGTCTTCAAGGTCACTAATTCACTTCTCTGCATTATCTAGTCAGCTTTACACAGCCTTTAGATCATTCCTCATCTCAGCCAATGAGTTTACCAATTCTACTTCACTCTTCTTTATAGCTTCCATTTCATTTTTGACATAATTTATATCTCTAGACACTATCTCTTTTAGTTCCTTTAGTACTTTGATCACACCTTTTTTGAAATCTTGATCTAGTGGGCTATTGATGCCTATTTCATTGATCATTCTTTCAGGGATTTCTCTTGTTCTTTTAATTGGGAATGGCTCCTCTGCTTTTGCATCTTGCTCATATGTCTCTGGTACTGTGGTTTATCAGTTATTTATTGTGGTCCACAAGGAGTTTATCTATCTAATGCCTATGTAGGAATAAAACTTTGAAAAAAACAAAGAGAGAGGGAGATAAAGAATTTTAAAAGAAGGGAGAAGAAAAGGTTTGAAAGCAGTGTATAATGAATAATAGAAGAGGAATTTGAAGCCGAATAGCAATCTGGATCAGAATTCCTTTAAAAACCTTTAGAAAAGGATAAAAGAGGAAAAGATGTATTTGAAACCTGTGTATAATCAATAACAGGACATCAAAACCAAGAGAATTAAATGTGGAATGATGTGGATTTTTAAAAATAATAATAATAAAAATATTTTAAAAAATTTAAAATTGATTAAAACTGGGGTTATATATGTAATTTTTTAAGAAGTAAAAATTAAAAGGATAATAGAAAAAAGAATAGGTAAAAACAGATTTTTAATAAAAAGAAAATAAATGGAGGGTTTGGAGTTCTCCTGGAGTCTGTGTGCTTTTAACGCGAAGTCTTTCTTTCTTCGTCCTGTTCTGGAAGCTCAGCTTGCTCTTTTCAGAGGCCCTCCGTTGGCGCCCTCGTCTGTGGTGCTCCCAGTGCCTGTTGGCCAGCAGATCAAGCCTCCTCCCTACACTGGGTCAGGTGCAGCTCTCCTTTGCTGTGGGCGGTCAGGTCACTGCCCCTCCCAATGCCGCAGTCAGATGTTGCGGACTGGGCAGGTAGGAGGGCTGGTTGCGCCCCCTCCCAGCTCCGTGGTCAGGGGCTGTGTTCCTGCCCAAAATGCGGGGGCGGGGCCACCTGCCCTGTCCCAGAGCCAGTCGCTCCGCTGCTCTGTACCGCTGCACGCTCTGCCTCGGTTTGGCCCTCCGCAGGTGGGCTCGGGGAAGACTGAGGAACAGCTCTGTGCCTGCTCTGGGCCAAAACCCATCTCCTTGTTTGTCTTGGTGGAGCAAGTTCTCTGTGGGACCAGGACGGAAGGATCCTATCTGCCTCAGGCTGTAGACCAGTCTCTCTTTGGCTTTTGAGTCTGCTAAGTCCTTAGGTGCGGATGCAGGTTTCATCCCCACCCCCGCCTGGGTGCTAAGCACTGGAGGATATGGCATCTGTGCCTGAGCCCCACCTCTCTTCACCCAAAAACTTTCCATAGATTTTCAGGGATGGGGGTATGCACCCTTCCCCCCATGGCACATCAACCGTGTTGTATGGAGGGCCAGGTTGTTCTGCCCTGTGCACCCACAGCCATGGTGTGCAGCCCCCTGGAGTCCCCTGGTGCTGCCTCAGTGCAGCCATCCCTGTCCTCTGCCCATCTAGGGGCAGCCTGGACCTGCCTCCAGTTGCCGGCCCGCATCTCGGGCTGGGTGTCACGGGGACCCTCTGTACCCGTTTAACTTAGTTCTGTCAGTCAAGGGCTGCTGTGTACAGGTCCAAGCCTCAGAGGCTCCCCCTCCATCCCGCTGGCCTCTCGGTTGGAGAGAGGAGACCTAGCAAACGAGTGCCAGTCCTTCTTTGGTGCTCCCTCCCCACAGGATCTGTCCAGCTCTGCTTTGACTTTTCTTCTTTCTTTTTTCCTTTTCTCCTACCAGATTTTTGGCATCTCTATCTTTTGAAGAGGATGATGTTCTTTCAGAGTTCCACAGGTGCTCTGGTTGGCTGAGTGGTTCTGTGGATGTGAGTCTTTGTGTATTTGTGGGAGAGGGTGAGCTATGAGTGTCCTTCTACTCCACCATCTTGGCCTCCCAGGAATTTCTTGGAATAAATATTAACAGACTAAGTATTGGGCCACACAATATAAAATTAGATATCTAGCCTTGTATGACATTAGTTCAATTGCAACAATTGCTAAAACATATTAACTAGATCAGACCTTTTTTAGAAATACCTACAGTCCAGTTACATCATTTATTTCAATTGTTAAAAGGAGATAAGAAACCTGCTTCATTATGTACATTAACCCCTAAAGCTATAAAAAAAATTTAAAAAGCTTAATGAGGCTTTAAATTGTCAATTTTTACACTGGTTGCAACCTAAATTACCTATTATTCTTATTGTTTTAAATACACCTCAGACACCTACAGGGGCGCTTACATAGAAAAGGGACACTTTATTCTTATTACAGTGGGTTTATTTGTCTCATTCATTAACTTGGGCCTTAGCCACTACTTATGATGTCTATGCTAATATCATAAATAAAGCTCGACATCACTGTTTACAATTAATGGGACAAAATCCTCAAAATATAAATTTAGCATATACTGCAGCCAATTCCAAAAATATTGTATTAAAAATGAAGATATCCAGGCCTCTTTACAAAATTATCAAAAAATACATTTAAAAAATACTCACTTCCCCTGTTACAATTTCGTACACAAGTGCCTCTAAAATTAATAACTATTATTTCTAAAAAACCCTTATTACAAGCAGTTACATTGTTTACTAATGGTTCTAAAAAAACATCCAACGCTGCCTTTGCATGGTTTAATAAAAAACAATGATATTCAAAATTTACTACAGGGCATAAAAGTACTCAGATAGCTGAGATTGCTGCAATAGAGCTAGCCCTATTAGAGAAACCTAATAAATCTTTGAATATAATTACTGATTCTCAATATGTGGCAAATACATTGCCATTAATAACCACTGCTCTATTGCTTCAAACATCCTCAAAAATACATTTGCAACATTTTTTAAATATTAAAAATTTACTACACAATAGACAGTATCCCTGTTTTATTGCTCATATGCGATCTCATTGTAATTTACCAGGACCATTGTCAAAAAGCAACAATTATGTTAATAAAATAATATCTAATTATGTTCAAACCCAACCTACTATTAGTAAATTCTTAAAGGCTAAACAATTGTATGCCTTACACCAGTAAAATATCCAGGACTAAAGAGCTATTTATGATATAACTAAAAGACAAGAAAAGACAAGCAAAACAAATCATACAGACATACTCACAATGTAATCAATTTACAATTGCTAAACCAAATTATAATTTAGAGGGCATTAATCCAAGAGGTATTCATAGTAATCAAATTTGGCAAACAGACATCACTTTGTTTCCCTCCTTCAGGCATTTAATATATAACAGTTTCTATGGACACTTTTTCTAATTTTATATATGCCATGTTGCATACTAAATGTAATGCCCACTACGTCATTCGACATTGGTTATCTGCTTTTAATGTTTTAGGTAAACCCCACAAAATTAAAACTGACAATGGTCCTGAGTTTTCTGCAAAGATTATTTCACAGTTTTATCAAGATTGGGAAATTGACCATACTACTGGTATTCCTTATAATTCCACTGGTCAAGCTATTGTTAAACGATATAATCAAATGCTAAAATCTTATTTGCATAAACTAAACGGGGGGAATAATTATAAAATACAAGGAAGCCATAATATATTACATCATGCACTTTTTACACTTAGTTTTTTAAATCGAGGACTAAATAGATTTACACCAGCTAAAAAGTTTATAAACCCGCCTTAAGTCATAAAAGGAGTTAAGGTGTAAATAAATAAATAAATAAATTCACTAATATTTGGGAAGGGCCTTTTTATGTAAAATGTTGGGAGGGGGGTCTTTATGTATTGATACGGGTGCTAAAGTAGTTACCCCAGAAGAGTGTTAATAATTTCATTGAAAAGGACAGCTGAAGATGGGTAAAGTATGGTTCTGTACCCTTTTACTTACTTCTTTCTTCTTTGCATGTTTGCATGCTGAGCTTAATCTATCTTTTTGGAATTATGTTCTAAACCCTCCTTTATTCACATCTTTAAATTGATGGCTTGTAGATCCCCCTCTTGCCTCTAATGATTCTGCTTGGACAGGTGACACATGGATACCTCCCATGGCAACACAAAAATATCTGTGCAGCAACAAAACATTGACACTATAGTCTCATAATCCACCTTTATGTATTGTGTATAATAAGTCACATACTGATTGTTTTAATCTACAGAAGCAATTGCACTTATATTATCAACCTTAGAAGGGAAATCAAGCAGCTAATTTAACTTTTATTACAGCTGTATCAACTACTACTTATGATATTATGAATGTATCACAAATACTACCTGTCCCCATGTGTAAACTGAAAACTGATTGGAGATATAAGTTTTATTCTGTTCAATGGTCACCCTGCAGGATACAGTGTCCTCATAATAGCTCCTTGTTCAATGGAACTGTCTTGGATTGGGGACCCCATGGACATTTGTTAAGTAATAACATGTCTCTTCAATTTGGACAAAATTCTTTGGCACCAATTACTTGGAGTGAACATGGACTTTCTGGACCCATTTTATAACTGTTTGATGGCGACATTATTTTTAGTCCTATTCATAGGACCATTTGGAGACTCGGATTGTCTTTTACTGACAGAATTCTTGATCATGGAGACTATGTTAAGGGGTCAGGCAATTATTCTATGTCATTAATTACCAATGTTTCTGATTCTGTAATGATTTGCACTACACATCCTTACGTTTTAGTTTGGGGTCCGTTCCCTCCTAATATTCCTACTGGCCATATTTATATCACCAATTTATTTCCTCCTTTCTGGTATTCTGATTGTTTGACTCATAAAAATATTAGTGACTATAATGTATCTATGTTATGCTACTAAAACAATGAGCTCATGTATGGCTACCAGTTACCCTAAACAAAACTTGGGAATAATCATAATTGCCACGGCTGCAGCTGCTGCAACAGCTCTAGTATCCCTTATTAATACTGCTCATATGGTCAAGAAGGTTTTGACTAACGTAACTCAAGAGCTATAAACACAGGTTGACATAGATCGTGGAATCATGGCTACACTACAGGCTCTTGAGGCTGCCATAAAATGGATTGGAGAACAACAAGAAGCATTATCAAAAAGATTAAAATTGAAATGTGACTGGTAATTCTCTATGCAATGTGTAACTCCTATTCAATATAATGAAACGGGGACACCATGGTATAAGATTAGACAACATTTACAAGGAGCATTTAATGATTTTTTGGGAGAACATATTAACTCTTTACAAAATCAGTTGGAGACTCAATTACATAATACCCATGATGCTTTTGCACAAAATGTATTTGAGCAAATTAAAAATGGATTGCATTGGCTTAAGCCTAAAAATCAGTTTTATGGGCTTAATTTATGCATTTTTATTAATATTGGCATGCTTATATTGATCTGTATTGCCTTGTTATATCTTTTTAAATGGATATGTAATTTACATAAGCAACAGGAAGCTCAACAACAAACTCTTGTTGTGATGGGATTGCTTGCTTCTGCTCAACAGGATTGTTTCCTTGCTTTAAATAATAAAAGAGGGGAAATGTAGGCCCCCATCTGAAGGCTCTAGAGAATAAGCCATGAGCTGAACTGATAAACAAGCTGTGAGGAATGTCACATATCCAGGTTGCATAGCCAATGACGGGTAAGATCCTCACAGGAAGACAACCTAAGACAGGCACAGCCAGCTGGATAAGAGATGGCCTACTTAATGAAGTTTCATGATGAACTTTAAAACTGTCCTTGATCGTGTAACATCCTGTGCTTACTGCAGGAGATTATTAAGATTATTATTAAGATTATTATTAAGATTATTAACATTGTTATAACTTAGATGATATGTGAGGCATGGTGCATGTCCTATATAAACCCTTTTCTAAGAATCAATGAGTAGAGAACTACTTTGCTTCTCTCTGCACAGTGTTTGTGTGTACATGATATCATGCCACCGACACTCTAGAGCCCCTATTATGTGTAGATTGGCATGGTTTATATTATCCCATAGGTCCCTTACATTGTTTTTATTTGTTTTTCTCTCAGCTGTTTTGATTGGGTGCTTTCTGTTGTCCTGTCTTCTAGGTCACTTATTTGTTTCTCTGCATTATCTAGCCTGCTTTGTACAGCCTTTAGCTCAGCTCTCACCTGAGCAAATGAGTTTTCTAAATTCTCAGCTCTTCTTTATAGCTTCCATTTCATTTTTGACATATTTTATATCTCTAAACACTGTATCTTTTAGTTCCTTCAGTACTTTGATCCTCTTTTTTTTGAAATATTGATCTATTAGGCCATCAATGTCTATTTCATTGATCTTTCTTGCAGGGGATTTCTCTTGCTCTTTTAATTGGTAGTGGTTCCTCTGCTTCTTCATCTTTCTCATATGTCTCTGGCACTGTGGCTTATGGAGTATCAGTTATCTATTGTGGTTCTTAAGGAGTTTGTTTATTTATCTATCTAAAGCCTATGCAGGAATGATGCTTAAAAAAAGAAAATTTTAAAAGAAGGGAGAAAAAATGTTTGAAAACAGTGTATAATCAATAACAGAAGAACAAGTTGAAGCAGAATAACAGTCTAGTTGAGACGTCTTTTAAAAACCTTAAAAAATGAGAAAAGAACAGAAAAAATTGAAACCTGTGTATAATCAATAACAGGAAATCGAAACCTAGAGAAAAATCAAATGAGGTGGATTTTTTTTTAAAAATAATAAAAATATTTAAAAAGAAAATTTTTAAAGGGATTAAAACTGGAGACATACACAATTGTTTAAAAAGTAAAAGTTAAAAAGGTAATAGAAAATAGAACAGATTAAAAAAAAGATTCAAAAAAGAGGGGGGATATATTCTCATGCAGACTGTGCACTCTTAATGATTTTATCAAGAATTCTTTCTGTCCTCACCCTGCTGCACGAACTCAGCTTGCTGCTTCCAGAGGCCTTCCATTGACACCCCTGATCTGTGCTGCTCCCAGTGCCTGTCGGCAAGCAGATCGCACTCCCTCCTCCCAACACTGCAGTCAGGTGCTGCACTCTTACTCCGTGGGCAGGTTGGTTATACCCCCTCCTGACACCCCAGTCAGATGCTGTGCTCATGTAGAGTAGGTAGGGAGGTTGCATCCCCTTCTAACTGCAAGGTAGGCCACAGGTCATTCCCCCTCCTGATGCTGTGGTCAGATGCTGCACTTGTGGAAGGTAGGGGGGCAGGTCGCACCTCCTCCCAACACTGAGGTCAGGTGCTGCACTTCTAGGAAGGCAGGTGGCTACCCACCCTCTCCCAGCACCAGTCGCTCCACTGCTCTGTGCAGCTGCCTGCTCTGCCTTGGGTCTGTGTTCCATAGGCAGGCTCTGGGAAGATGGCAGAACAGGCCTGCCCTTGCTCCATGCCAAAACTCAGCTCCTTGTGTTTGTCTTGGAATTGCAAGTTCTCAGAGGTACCAGGGCAGAAAAATCCTATATGCCTCAGGCTGTAAACAAGTCTCTGTCTGTCCTTTGAGGCTGTTAAACCCTTATGTTCAGATTCAGGTTTTGACCCTGCCCCCTCCTGGGCACTAAGCTCCGGAGGATGTGGCTGAGCTTAGCCTCTCTTCTCCCAAAAACCCTCAGTGGGTTTTTTGGTGATGGGGTGTATGGCACCCTTCCTCCCAGAGCACATCAGCCATGTTGTTTTATGGAGGGCTCAGTTTGTTTTGCCCTGTGTACCCACTCATACATGGCATGCAGCACCTTGCAGTCCCCTGGGGTTCCCTCTTTGCAGCCTGCCCCATTCGTCCGTCCAGCATGGGCAGCCTGTCTCATCCCCTACCTGCTGCTTTGCTTCTAGGGCTGGGAATTGAAAAGACCCTCTGTGCCCATTTAACTTAGTTCTGTCAGTCAAGGAGTTCTCCATCAGATCTGAGCCTCAGAAGTTCCATCTCCTTCCCGCTGACCTCTCCATTGGAGATGGGGAGGCCCAGGGAACTAGCACTATTCCTCCTTTGTCTCTCTCTCCCCATGGAACTGGTCCCACACTGTTTTGCTTTTTCTTCTTTCTTTTTTTCTATTCTCCTACCAGATTCATGGCGTCTTTGTCTTTTGAAGAGGGTGATGTTGTGTCGGAGTTCAGCAGGTGCTCTGGTTGGCTGGGTGGGTCTGTGGAAGTGAGTTTTGGTGTATTTGTGGGGGAGGGTGAGCTACGAGCATCCTTCTACTCCACCATCTTGGCTGATCCTATTTCTGTTTTTTAAATAAGTTTGTCTTTTTTTTTTTTTTTTTTTTTTTTTTAGATTCCACATACAAGTGATACCATATGATATTTTTCTTTCTCTTTCTGGCTTACTTCGCTTATATTGACAATCTCCAAGTCCATCCATGTTGCTGCAAATGGCATTATATTATTTTTATGGCTGAGCAGTGTTCCATTGTATAAATATATCACAACTTCTTTATCTAGTCATCTGTTGATGGACATTTAGGTTGTTTCCATGTCTTGGCTATTATAAATAGTACTGCTATGAACATTTAGGTGCATGTATCTTTTTGATTTAAGGTTTCCTCTAGATATATGATTATGAATGGGATTGTTGAATCATATGATAAGTTTATTTTTAGTCTTTTGAGGAATCTTAATACTGTTTTTCATAATGGCTACACCAAACTACATTTCCACAAATTATCTGACATAAATTTCATCAATGTTCTCCTAGGGTATTCTACCCAGGCAATAGAAATAAAAGCAAAAGTAAATGAATGGGACCTAATTCAACTTACAAGCTTTTGCACAGGAAAGGAAACCATAAGAAAAACAAAAAAACAACCTAAGGAATGGGAGGAAATATTTGCAAAAGATGAGACCAACAAGGGCTTAATTTCCAGAACATATGGGTTCTTTTAAGTCTGCTTTTCTGGACCTTTTCACAAGGAATGTGACACTGGACTCTTAAAAGTCTCTTGAAACTAGGAAGCCAAGCCAAATACTCACCATTAGACTTTGCCTGCAATACCTATGGATTTGAGTGAATTCCTCTCTTCTCAAGATCCCCAAATTATCCTGAGATTCCTGGCCCTACCAGGAAGTGACCTTTATTACTCACCAGGTAAGGTTACCAGGAATCATGTATGCAAGGTACCAGGACAATTTTTCCAAGGAAATTTGTTGGCTTCATAATGTAAACCTTAGTTCCTTAAAGTTATCTGTCCATATCTGAGTCTATCCATCTCCCTCTCAAATATGGCATTCCAGTCAAAACCTTAGAAATATAATCAATGTTTCCAATTATGTCCTGTTACAAGGAGAACAGATTCTTATTTAACTTATGCAAGTAACTATGTCATCATACAAATAAGAATATTCACTGAGAGTTTCTGAATTCTACAGATTCAGGTAGAGAGAAAAAGTATTGTTTCATCTTAGTTCACAAAGGTATACTTTACTAAATTGTAAGTCACAGGTGTCTTAAGAGAAGGGGTTTTCTTTTATTATCATTATTATTATTATTTTTTTTTTACTAAAGGTCCCTCTCTGCTTCTCCTAAATTATATCTCCCTAGTATCCCCTAAAAGAAAGACCTAAATGGAATTTTTGTATTTACAATTCCCTTCCATCTCTCTATAGTTATATCCTATGTTTGTAACCCTAAAAAGTATATTGTTTAGTCAATATATGTTTAGTAAAGCATATTTCTGAACTTTATATATATATTTTTCCTTTTTCAGTTTTATTAAGTAGAATTATTATAGTTCAACTGCACATATTATATTGCATGTAAATACATATGTACAGTATACTGCACTTTTTTTAGTTTACATATACATACTGATTATTGTTTCAAAGAACAGATTATAGCTTTAGATTTTTAAACTTACATAATTATCAAGGGAATAAAGCCAACTACAAAACAAGAATCAACAGAATGTGATAATCCAATCATAAAGGACAATCAAACGTGCTTACACATATTCAAGAAATCAATCATCTTAGTTATAAATAATAAGTAGTTCATTTGTGTCCTTATTATTATTGTTATTATTTTTTACATTCCTCATATAAATGATGTCATATGGCATTTTTCTTTCTCTTTCCAGCCCACTTAACCTAGAATGACAATCTTTAGGTCCATCCATTTTGCTACAAATGGGATTATTTTATTCTTTTTTTATGGCTGAGTAGTGTTCTATTGTATATATGAACCACCTCTTCTTTATCCAGTCATCTGTTGAAGGATATTTGGGTTGTTTCCATGCCTTGGCTATCATAAATATTACTGCTATAAGCATTGGGGTGCATGTGTCTTTTTGAATTTTATTTTTCTCTGGATATATGCCCAGGAGTGGGATTGCTGGATCACATGTTAAGCCTATTTTCAGTTTTTTAAGGAACCTCCATACTGTCCTCCATAGTGCCTGAACCAGTCTACACTCCCAGCAACAGTGTAGGAGGGTTCCCTTTTCTCCACACCCTCTCCAGCATTTATCATTTGTAGACATTTCAATGATGGCCATTCTGGCTGGTATGAGGTGTTATCTCATTGTAGTTTTGATATACATTTCAATGACAATTAGCAATACTGAGCATTTTTTTTTCATGTGCCTATTGGCCATTTTTATGTCTTCATTGGAGAGTTGCTTGTTTAGGTCTTCTATCCATTTTTGGATTGGTTTGTTTGTTAATTTGATATTAAGGTGTATGAGCTGTTTGTATATTTGGAAATTAGTCCCTTGTCAGTCACAACATTTGCAAAACTTTTCTCCTATTCTGTAGGTTGTCTTTTAATTTTGTTGATGGTATCCTTAGCTGTGCAAAAGTTTTTAAGTTTAATTAGATCTCATTTGCTCATTTTTGCTTTTATTTCCATTACTCCAGAAGCTGGCTCAAAAAATATATTGTAATGTATGTCTGTGGGTGTTCTGCCTGTTTTCCTCTAGGAGTTTTATAGCATCTGATCTTACATTTAGGTCTTTAATCCATTTTGAGTTTATTTTTGTGCATGGTGTTAGAGAATTTTCTAATTTCATTCTTTTACAGGTAGCTGTCCAGTTTTCCCAGAACCACATATTGAAGGGACTGTCTTTTCTCCATTGTATATTCTTGCCTCCTTTGTCATAGATTAATACACCATACATGTGTGGGTTTATTTCTGTCTATCCTGTTCCACTGATCTACGTGTCTACCATACTGCTTTGATTACTTCAGCTTTGTAGTGTAGTCTGAAGTCAGGGAGCAGGATTCCCCCAGTTTCATTCTTCTTTTTCAAGACTGTTTTGGCTATTCAGGGTCTTTTGTGTTCCCATACAAATTTTAACATGTTTTGTTCCAGCTCTGTGAAGAATGTCATTGGTAATTTGATAGGGACTGCATTGAATCTGTAAATCGCCCTGGACAGTATGGCCACTTTAACAATATTGATTCTTCCAATCCAAAAATACGGTATATCTTTCCATTTGTTTATGTCATCTTCAATTTATTTCATCAGTGTTGTATAGTTTTTGGCATACAGGTCTTTTGCTTCCTTGGGTAGGTTTATTCCTAGGTATTTTATTCTTTTCTGTGCAATGATGAAAGAGATTTTTCCTTAATTTCTATTTCTGCTATTTTCTTATTAGTGTATAGAAATTCAACTGATTGCTGTATATTAATTTTGTATCCTGCAACTTTACTAAATTCATTGATGAGTTCTATTAGTTTTCTGGTCACTTCTTTAGGGTTTTTCTATGTATAGTATCATGTCATCTGCAAACAGTGACAGTTTTACTTTTTCATTTCCAATTTGGATTCTTTTATTTCTTTTTATTCACTGATTGCTAAAGCTAAGACTTCTAAAACTATGTTGGATAAAATTAGTGAGAGTGGGCATCTATGTCTTGCTCCTGATCTTAGAGGGAATGCTTTCAGCTTTTCCTTGTTAAGTATGATGTTAGCTGTGGGTTTGTCACATATGGCCTTAATTATGTTGAGTTATGTTCCATCTATGCTCACTTTCTGGAGAGTTTTGATCATAAATGGATGTTGAATTTTATCAAAAGATTTTTCTGTGTCTATTGAGAGTATTATATGGTTTTTATTCTTCAATTTGTTAATGTGGTGTTTCATGTTGATTGTTTCGTGTGTATTAAAAAATCCCTGCATCCCTGGGATAAATCTCACTTGATTATCATGTATGATCCTTTTAATGCATTGTTGGAGTTCATTTGCTAGTATTTTGTTGAGAATTTTTGCATCTATATTCATGTGATATTGGCCTGTAATTTTCTTTTTTTCTAATATCCTTGTCTCGTTTTTGTATCAGCGTGATGATGGCCTCATAGAATGAGTTTGGAAGTATTCCTTCCTCTGCAAATTTTTGGAATAGTTTCAGAAGGATAGGTGTTAACTCTTCTCTAATTGTTTGGTAGTATTCACCTGTGTAGCCATCTGGTCCTGGATTTTTGTTTGCTGGGAGTTTTTTAATTAATTCAGTTTAATTTTTTATTATTTTTTAATTGAAAAACTGCCAATTTACAATGTTGTGTTAATTTCAGGTGTATAGCATAGTGATTCAGTTATACATATATATACTCATATATGTTGAATATCTCTGAACATTCTACATATACATATATAGAATATATATGTATATATATATGTGTGTGTGTGTGTGTGTGTGTGTGTCTGTATTCTTTTCCAACTCTGGAAAAATAAAACATTAAAGAACCATCAATATTTCACTCAGAATTCAGAGGACAGGCCCAGGGAAAGGACTGGGTTTGGCTGTGTGGAGGCAGCCTGAAGGAGCTGGAGTGTGGTACAGGTTGCAACTGGGAGTGTGTGCAATGGAGCCTGGTTCTGCCATATAAAACCCCATTGTTAATATGTGAAAGGAAGGGTAGGACCCTGCCATAGCAGCCTCCTACTTGGCGAGTATACTCACAGCTGGGGAAGCAGCTCCACCCTTGTGAACTCTGGGAACACACAAGTGCTGGTGGGTTGCCCCCAAGCAGAGGCAGGTCTGAGATTTGAGCCCATTCCCAGAGGCCATGCAACTTCAGAAGCAGGACTGAAATTTGAGCAGTGTCCCAGGTGACTCTGACAGATTTATACCACCCATGCTATTGTAAGTTCAGCAACTGTGAGACATCTGAGCAGATTACTGATGCACAGCTGGGGTAGTTCCAGCATTAGCAGCTGTGGGCTTTGCAGGCATGTGCAACCAGGGGTGAGCCTGGGGTCTGGGGTGACTCTGTAACTCCCATGGTGGGTCCAGGTGCATGAACACATGTGACTACAGTGGGTCTTGGTGCCTGACTTCAGTGGATCTTTCCTGGTAATTTTGTGAGTACACGATCTGAGGGACACCTGAGCAGATTGCCTGCATTCCTATGGATAAAGAGGGGGTTAAGGATAGCACCAAAAACAGCATACTTCATGGGTCCACACAACAGGTTACAGGGGATACCACAGAGTGCACTTCCCAGAATACTCAGAGTAACAAACCAATTCAAAAAACCCTGGAACCAATTGGGGAAAACTCACCCTTAAGAGTCTTTTCCTCTAGTACAACTTTTGGCAACAATATTTGTATTAGAGAAACAGAATACCTATATGGTAAGAGAGATTGATTTTAATGAATTCATATACGCAACTCAACTTAAGTCCTAAAGCAGTCTGCTGGCAGAACTCCTTCTTCTTCAGGAAGATCAGTTTTTTTTTTCTCTTAGGGCTTTCAACTGATTGGATAAGATTGGTTAAAGCCTATCCATATTATGGAAGGTAATCTATTTTACTCAATGTCTACTGATTTAAATGTTAATCTCATCTAAAAGATATCTTCAGGAAGAAGACAAGATGGAGGAGTAGTAGAACACTCATAGCTCACCCTCTCCCACAGATACACCAAGACTCACATCCACAGACCCACTCAGCCAACCAGAGCACCTGCAGAACTCTGACAGAACATCATCCTCTTCAAAAGACAAAGACGCCAAAAATCTGGTAGGAGAAAATGGGAAAAGAAAGAAGAAAAGGCAAAACAGTACAGGACTGGTCCCATGGGGAGGGAGCAGCAAAAGTGTACAAGTGCTTATTTGCTGGGTTGTCCCCTCTCCAATGGAGAGGTCAGCGGGATGGAAGGGGAGACTTCGAGGCTCGGATCTTTATAGAGCACCCCTTGACCCACAGACTAAGTTAAACAGGCATAGAGGGTCCCTGTGACACCCAGCCCGAGATGCAAGCTGGCAGGTTGGGGCCAGGACAGGCTGCCCGAGCAGATGGAGGACTGGGGTGGCTGCAGGGTTCTGCACACCGTGGATGAGTGCGTGCACAGGGCAGAACAACCTAGGCCCTCCATAAAACAACACGGCTGATGTGCCTTGGGGGGAAGGGTGCCATACCCCCATCCCTGAAAACCCATGAAAGGTTTTCGGGTGAAGAGAGGTGGGGCTCAGGCACAGCTGCCATATCCTCCAGCACTTAGCACACAGGCAGAGGCAGGGGTGAAACCTGAATCTGCACCTAAGGGCTTAGCAGCTTCAAAGGCCAGAGGGAGACTTGTTTACAGCCTGAGGCAGATAGGATCCTTCCACCCTGGTCCCTCAGAGAACTCGCATCACCAAGACAAACAAGGAGGTAAGTTTTGACACAGAGCAAGGGTGGGGCTGTTCTGTGGTCTTCCCCAAGCCCGCCTACGGAGTGCTGACTTGAGGAAGAGTGGGCAGCTGCACAGAGTTGGGGCGCACTGGCGCCGGGAGAGAGCGGGTGGCCACCGGCCTTTCGGGCAGGAATGCAGTACCTAACTTCAGTGCTGGCAGGGGTCGTGATCCACCAGCCAACATGGCCCATCAGCAACATCTGACTGAGGCACCAGGAGGGTGAGTGTCCTGCCCGCCCACAGTGAAGCAGAGCAGCACCTGACCAAGTGTTGGGAGGAGGTGCAATCTGCTTGCCTACAGGCACTGGGAGCAGCACAGATGAGGGCGCCAATAGAGGGCCTCTGGAAACAGCAAGGTGAGTTCATGAAAAAAGGTGAAGACAGAAAGACTTCTGATTAGGAGCACAGAGTCTCAAGAACATCCGCCCCCCCTTTTTTAAATCTATTTTTACGTGTTTTATTTTTTATTACCTTTTTAATTTTTACTTTTTAAATAATTATATATGCTTCCAGTTTTAATCACTTTTAAATTTTTCCTATAAAATATTTTTATTATTATTTTAAAAAATCCATATCATTTCATTTTTATTTCTCTTGGTTTTGATCTCCTGTGATTGATTATACACAGGTTTCAAATACTTTTTCCTCTTTTCTTCTTTTTTAAAGGTTTTTAAAAGACATCTCAACCCAATTGCTATTCTGCTTCAACTTGCTCTTCTATTATTCATTAGAAACTGTTTTCAAAATTTTTTCTCCCTTCTTTTAAAGTTCTCTGCTTATTTTACCTTTTTTATCTCTTCTATTTTTATTACCTTTTTAATTTCTGCTTTCTAAACAATTGTATATGCTTCTAGTTTTAATTCCTTTAAAATTATTCTTTTAAAGTAGTTATATTATTATTATTTTAAAAAATCAGTACATTTAATTTTGATCTCTTTTGGTTTTGGTGTCCTATTATTGATTATACACAGGTTTCAAATATATCTTTTCTTCTTTTCTCCTTTTTTAAAGGATTTTAAAGGACATCTCAACCCGATTTCTATTCTGCTTCAAATTGTTCTTTTATTCATTATACACCATTTTCAAACCTTTTTCTCTCCCTTCTTTTAAAATTCTTTCTCTCTCTCTCTCTCTTTTTTTTTTCCCTAAGTCTTATTCCTACATAGGCGTTAGATAGATAAACTCCTTAAGGACCACAATAGATAACTGATACTCCATAAACCACACTTCCAGAGAGGTATGAACAAGATGAAGAAACAGAGAAACCATTCCCAATTAAAAGAACAAGAGAAATCCCCTGAAAGAACAATCAATGAAATAGATATTGATAGCCTACTAGATCAAGATTTCAAAAAAGGAGTGATCAAAGTACTGAAGGAACTAAAAGAGATAGTGTTTAGAGATATAAAATGTCAAAAATGAAGTGGTAGCTATAAAGAAGAGCCAAGTAGACACACTGGCTGAGATGAGAACAGATGTAACGGCTGTGCAAAGCAGACTAGATAATGCAGAGGAATGAATAAGTGACCTAAAGACAGGACAACAGAAAGCACCCAATCAGAACAGCTGAGATATAAACAAATAAAAACCAATGAAAACAACATGAGGGACTTATGGGATAATATAAAGCGTGCCAATCTTCATATAATAGGGGTCCCAGAAGGGGCAGAAAGATCAAAGGGGGTTGAAAATGCACTGGAAGAAATTATGACTGAAAACTTCCAAAACCTAAAGGAATCATATATCCAAGTACAGGAAGCTCAGAGGCCCCAAACAGGAAGAACTCAAACAGACCCACACCAAGACATATCATAATCAAGATGGCCAGAGTCAAGGAAAAATATATGATCCTAAAGGCAGCAAGAGATAAACAAAGAGTGAGTTACAAGGGAACCCCCATAAGACTCTCAGCTGATTTGTCTACACAAACACTACAGGCCAGAAGGGAGTGGCAAGATATATTCAAAGTCCTGAATGAAAAAGAAAATGCAGCCTAGGATAGATTATCCAGCAAAGCTATCCCTTAGGATAGAAGGAGAGATAAAGAATTTCACAGACAAGCAAAAATGAAAAGAGTTTAGCAACACTAAACCCATGCTAAAAGGAATATTGAAAGGTCTACTCTAAATACAAAAGAAGCAGGATACTACAAAAATGAGAAACTCACAACTGGAAAGGTGACAACCCAATAATTACAAATAAAATAAACAAGAAGTTGTAAAAGAAGATATCTAAATAATTAAAAGTGAGAGAGGGAAGCAAGAAAATATAGACTATTTTCTTGTCTTTCTTATTAACATATTTTTTTCTCAGTAGGATGGGATTGAGATTGTATTATTATAAATTTAATAAAAACAGTTATAATAATGTATTAATTGGCTTACAAAAAAGGGAAACCACAAACCAAACACTTACAAAGGAGTCACAAAAACTAAACAGAATCTATGATAATACAAAGGAAAAAGACCGCACCACAAAAGGAAGAAGAAAGAAGTAAAGAGGAAATACCAAATCAACTGCAAATATAAGTTCAAAATGGCGATAAACACACATGTATCATTAATTACTGTAAATAGCAATGGACTAACAGCTCCAGTCAAAAGACATAGAGTGGCAGACTGGATAATAAAGTAAGAATCTTCAATATGCTGTAAACAAGACACCCACTTTAGGGAGAACGACAAATATAGGTTGGGAGTGAAAGGATGGAAAAGGATATTCCATGCAAGTGGAAAACCCAGAAAAGCAGGTGTTGCAGTACTGATTTCAGACAAAATAGACTTTAAAACAAAGGCCATAAAGAAAGATAAAAAAGGACATTTAATAATGATTAAAGGATTAATACAAGATGAGGATATTGCAATTGTTAATATATATGCACCCAATATAGGGGCACCTAAGTACATAAAGCAATTACTAACAGAGATAAAGGGGGATATTGATGGGAATACAATAATAGTCGGAGATTTTAACACCACATTAACATCACTAGACAAATCTTTCCAACAGAAAATACATAAGGCAACAGAGAATTTAAATGATACAATACAAAAATTAGATTTGGTGGATGTTTTCAGAGCATTACACCCTCCAAAAATAGGATATATATTCTTTTCAACTGCACATGGAACATTTCCTAGGATTTATCATGTACTTCGGCACAAAATAAACCTCAACAATTTTAAGAAGATAGAATTTATCTCAAGCATCTTTACTGACCACAATGCCATGAAACTAGAAATCAACAATAGAGAAACAAAAGAGAAAAAAAGGAAAGCATGGAGATTAAATAACATGCTATTAAAAAACCAGTGGGTCAATGAGAAAATCAAAGTTGAAATTAAAAAAATACCTTGAGACAATTGAAAATGAAAGCACAACCACACAACATTTATGGGACACAGCAAAGGCGGTAGTAAGAAGAAAGTTTATAGCGATACAGGCCTTCCTCAGAAAACAAGAACAATCTCAAATAAACAAGCTAACCCACCAGCTAAAAGAATTAGAAACAGAAGAACAAAAATCCCCAAAAGGCAGCAGAAGGAAGGAAATTATAACAATCAGGGAGGAAATAAATAAAATAGAGTTTTAAAAAATCATAGAAAATATCAATCAAACCAAAAGCTGCTCTTTTGACAAAGTAAATGAAATCGACAAAATTCTGGCCAAACTCATAAAGAAGAAAAAAGAGAGAGCATAAATTAACAAAATAAGAAAGGAAAATGGAGAAATTACAACAAATAAAATAGAAATATAGAATAAATATATGTTCATGTATAACTGAAAAATTGTGCTCTACCCTGGAATTTGACACAATATGGTAAAATGATTATAAATAAATAAAAATGTTTAAAAAAACACATGAGAATATTATGAAAAACTATATGGAACCAAAATGGAAAACCTAGAGGAGATGGACAAGTTTCTGGAAATATACAGTCCGCCAAGACTGAATCAAGAAAAAACTGACCACTTGAACAAACCAATCACTAGAAATGAAACCGAATTAGCAATAAAAAAAACCCCTACATACAAATAAAAGTCCCGGACTGGATGGCTTCACCGGGGAATTCTACCAAACATAAAAAGAAGAACTCATTCCAGTCCTTCTCAAAATCTTCGAGAAGATTGAAAAGGAGGGAATACTCTCAAACTCATTCTATGAAGCCACCATCACCCTGATACCAAAACCAGGCAAAGACACCACCAGATAAGAGAATTACAGACCAATACCACTGATGAACATAGGTGCCAAAATCCTCACCAAAATATGAGCAAATAGAATCCAACAGCACATAAAAAATATTATACATCATGATGAATTGGGGTTCATCCCAGGGACACAAGGGTGGTTCATCATACACAAATCAATCAATGTAATACTTCACATCAACAAGAGAAAGGACAAAAAACAATGATCATCTAATTAGATGCAGAAAAACATTTGATAAAATTCAACACCCATTTATGATAAAAACTCTCACCAAAGTGAATATAAAGGGAAAATATCTCAACATAATAACAGCTATATGACAAATCTACAGCCAGGATAGTACTCAACAGTGGAAAAACTCAAAAACTTCCCACTAAAATCTGGGACAAGACAAGGATGCCAATTATCACTACTCCTATTCAACATAGTCTTGGAAATCCTAGCCACAGCAATCAGGCAAGAGAGAGAAATAAAAGGGATCCAAATTGGAAAAGAATAGGTAAAAGTGTCATTATATGCTGACGACATGTTACTATATATAGAAAACTCTAAAAGGTCCACATAAAAACTACTAGAACTAATTGAAGAATTCAGTAATGTAGCATGTTACAAGATTTACATACAAAAATCAGTGGCATTTCTTTACACTAACAATGAATCAACAGGAAAAGGAAGTAAAGAAACAATCCTTTTTAAAATAGCACCCAAAAGTATTAAAATACCTAGGAGTAAATCTAACCAAGGAGGTGAAAGACTTATACACAGAGAAGTATAAAATATTGATGAAGGAAATTAAGGAAGACTTTAAAAAATGGAAAGATATCTCATGTTCTTGGACTGGAAGCCTCAATATTGTTAAAATGGTCACACTGCCCAAGGCAATTTACAGATGTAATGCAATCCTTATGAAGTTACCCGTGGCACATTTCACAGAACTAGAACAAATCATAATAAAATTTGTATGCAACCACAAAACACCTAGAATTGCCAAAGCATTACTGAAGAAAAAGACAGAGGCTAGAATGATAATTCTCCCAGACTTCGGACAGTACTATAGTGCTACAGCCATCAAGACAGCATGGTATTGGTGCAAAAACAGACATGTAGAAAAATGGAACAGAATAGAGAGCCTAGAAATGAACCCACAAACCTTGGTTAACTCATCTTCGACAAAGGAGGCAAGAATATACAATGAAATAAAGACAGTCTCTTCAGCAAATGGTGTTGGGAAAACTGGACAGTAGCATGTAAATCAGCGAAGCTAGAACACTCCCTTACACCATACAGAAAAATAAACTCAAAATGGATCAAAGACTTGAATATAAGACAAGATACAATAAACCTCCTAGAAGAAAATATAGGCAAAAGATTATCTGACATACATCTCAAAAATATTCTCCTAGGGCAGTCTATCCAAGAAATAGAAAGAAAATCAAGAATAAACAAATGGGACCTAATGAAACTCATAAGCTTCTGCACATCAAAGGGTACCATAAGCAACACAAAATGACAACCTAAAGAATTGGAAAATATTTATGCAAAAGATGAAAACGACAAAAGCTTGATCTCCAGAATATTCAAGCAGCTCATACAACTTAAAAGAAATAAACAAACAACCCAATCCAAAAATGGGCAGAAGTCCTAAACAAGCAATTCTCCAAGGAAGAAATGCAAATGATCATTTGGCACATGAAAAAATGCTCAATATCACTAATTATCAGAGAAATGCAAATGAAAACTACAATGAGGTATGACCTCACACCAGCCAGAATTGCCATCATTCAAAAATCCACAAATGACTAATGCTGGAGGGGGTGTAGAGAAAAGGGAACCCTGCTACACTGCTGGTGGGAATGCAGTTTAGTGCTGCCATTGTGGAAAACAGTATGGAGATTCCTCAAAAGAATAGTAATAGACTTATATTATGACCCAGTACTCCCACTCCTGGGCATATATTCAGAAGGAGCCCTACTTCAAAAAGACACCTGCACCAATATTCATAGCAGCACTATTTACAATAGCCAAGACATGGAAACAGCTTAAATGTCCATGAACAGATGACTGGATAAAGAGTTGGTATATTTATACAACGGAATACTATTCTGCCATAAAAACCGACAACATAACATCATTCACAGCAACATGGATATTCCTGGAGAATGTCATTCTAAGTGAAATAAGCTAGAAAGAGTAAGAAAAATACCATATGAAGTCGCTGATATGTGGAATGTAAATGAACAGAAAGGAAGAAAAAGAGAAAGAGAGAACAAATGAGTGGAAGGAAGGAAGGAAAGAGGAAAGAAAGAAAGAAAGAAAGGAAGAAAGGAAGAAAGGAAGAAAGGAAGAAAGGAAGAAAGGAAGAAAGGAAGAAAGGAAGAAAGAAAGAAAGAAAGAAAGAAAGAAAGAAAGAAAGAAAGAAAGGAAGGAAGAAGGAAAGAAAGAAAAGAAAGGAAGGAAGAAAGAAAGAAAGAAAAGAAAAGAAAGAAAAGAAAAGAAAGAAAGAAAAGAAAAGAAAGAAAAGAAAAGAAAGAAAGAAGGAGACAAATGAACATAAATACAAAACAGAAACAGACTCATAGACATAGAATACAGACTTGTGGTTTCCAGAGGGTGGGTTTGGGAAGGGATAGAGTGGGAGTTCGAAATTTGTAGATACTGACAGGCTTATGTAGAATAGATAAACAAGATTATATTGTATAGCACAGGGAAATATATACAAGATCTTGTGGTAGCTCACAAGAAAAATAATGTGACCTTGAATATATATATGTTCATGTATAACTGAAAAAGTTGTTCTCTACACTGGAAATTAACACAAGATTATAAACTGACTATAAAAAAATTAAAAAATTTAAAAATCAATTTAAATAATTAGGTAAAAATGATACCACCAAAAGAAACTCTTAATACTGTAATAACTAAACACAGAGAAATAAAGATATTTGAACTGTCAAAGAATTCAGAATAATTATCTTGAGAAAGTTTCATCAACTCATAGAAAACACAAAGAGACAACTAAACTAAATTAGGAAAACTATGCATGAACAAATTCAGAGGTTCAGTAAGGAGATATCAACCATCAAAATAAATCAAGCAGAAATCCTGGGGTTGAAAAATACAATAACTAACCTCAAAAATTAATAGTTTGTTTCAAAAGTAGACTCAATCATGCAGAAAAAGACTCAGCAGCCTGGATGATAGAATATTGGAAACTACCCAGTGAGAGATGCAAAAAGGAAACAATGATAAAGAGTGAAGACATTCTTTGGGAATTATGGGACGTAATGAAAAAAAGCAATATTTGCATTACAGGAATTCCAGGGGAAAGGAGAAAGAGAATAGTACAGAAAGTATATTTAAAGGAATAATGACCGAAATCTCTCAAGCTCGGAGAGAGAAATGGACATCCATATCCATGAGGCCCAATCAAATAAGTAGACCCCAAATAGGTCTACACTAAGATACATTATAATAAATAGTCAAAAGTCAGAGACAAAGAATTTTAAGAGCTGCTAAAGAAAAGAGAGAATTTAAATTCAAGGAATCCTCCATAAGAGTATCAGTGGGTTTCTCAATAGATAGAATGAAATGATAAGTTCAAAATATTAATGTAAAATAACAACAAATTTTCCCATACCTGGTGAAGCTGTTTTTCAAGAAGAAGAAGGAGGAGGAGGAAGAGGAGGAGAGATAATGGCTTTCCCAAATAAACAAAACCTGAAGGAATTTATTACCACTAGGCCTGCTTTACAAAAAGTGAGTGGAAGTAAAGGGATGCTAATTATCATCATAAAAACAAAAAAATTTTGTGAATCTCACTTGTAATGGTAGATATATAGTCACCACTATATTCTGTGATATGGTAACAGCAGTGAATAATTCACCTACAAATCTCGTTTAAAAGTTTAAAAGAAACAATGTAATAAACATAAAAATAACTATAATAATCTGTCATTAGTTACATGACATTTTAAAAAATACCTAAATTGTAACTGTAATAACAGAAAATGTGACAGGAAGGAGAAGTAAATGTGGAAAGTTCACAAATTCTATTGAAGTTCAGTTATTATCAGGTTAGAAAAAGGTATTATAAATTTAAAATATTTTATGTAAGCCTCACAGTAACTAGACAGGAAAATCCTGTAGTAATTAAACAAAAGAATATAATAAAGAAGTCAAAGCATGCTGATACCAAAAGACGTCAAAACATGTACACACCAAAAATACAGCAGGGATGAGGTCAAGATGGTAGAGTAGGACACTCGTAGCTCACCCTCTCCCACAAATACACCAAGACTCACATCCACAGACCCACTCAGCTAACCAGAGCACCTGCAGAACTCCGACAGAACATCGTCCTCTCCAAAAGGTAGAGACGTCAAAAATCTGATAGGAGAAAAGGAAAAAAGAAAGAAGAAAGGTCAAAACAGAGCGAGACGGGTCCCACGGGGAAGGAGCTGCTAAGGACGACTGGCGCTCATTCGCTGGGTCACCCCTCTCCAACGGGACGGAGGGGGAGCCACCAAGGCTCAGATCTGTACAGATCAGCCCTTGACCAAGAGAACTAAGTTAAACGGACACAGAGGGTCCCCGAGACACCCAGCCTGAGATGCAGCCTGTCAGCTAGGGGCAGGACCAGACTGCCCGAGCTGGGCAGAGGACGGGGATGGCTGCATTGAGGCAGCCCCGGGGGACTGCAGGGGGCTGCATGCCATTGGTGTGGGTGCACAGGGCAGAACAACCTGGGCCCTCCATAAAACAACACGAATGATGTGCCCTGGGGGGAAGGGTGTATACCCAAATCTCTGAAAAACCACGGAAAGTTTTTGGGTGAAGAGAGGTGGGCTCAGGCACAGCCGCCATATCCTCCGGCGCTTAGCACTCAGGCAGGGGTGGGGGGTCGAAACCTGCATTTGAACCTAAGGACTTAGCAGCCTCAAAGGCCAGACAGAGACTTGTCTACAGTCTGAGGCAGATAGGATCCTTCCGTCCTGGCCCCTCAGAGAACTTGCTCTGCCAAGATGAACAAGGAGCTGGGTTTTGGCCTGGAGCAGGGACAGGGCAATTCCTCGGTCTTCCCCAAGCCCGTCTGTGGAGCACTGACCTGAGGCAGAGCGCACAGCAGCACAGAGCAGCAGAGCTACCGGCCCTGGGAGAGGATGGGCAGCCCACCGCCTTCTGGGCAGGAACAGAGCCCCTGACTATGATGCTGGGAGGGGGCTTGATCTGCCATCCTACCTGGCCAGCCTGCAACACCTGACAGAGGCATCGGCATCGGGAAGGGCAGTGACCTGCCCACCCACAACAAAGGAGAGCTGCACCTGACCCAGTGATGGGAGGAGGTACAATCTGCTTGCTGACAGGCACTGGGAGCAGCACAGACGAGGGTGCCAATGGAGGGCCTCTGGGAACACCAAGCTGAGCTTCCAAAACAGGACAAAGACAGAAAGACTTTGCATTAAAAGCACACAGTCTCCAGGAGAACAACCCCCCCCATTTATTTCTTTTTTTTAAATCTGTTTTTTCCTGTTCTATTTTCTATTACCCTTTTAATTTTTACTTCTTAAACAATTGTATATACACCCAGTTGTAATCCCTTTTAAATTTTTTAAAAAGATTATTATTATTTTTAAAAATCCACATTATTTCATTTTTATTTCTCTTGGTACTGATGTCCTGTTGTTGATTATATACAGGTTTCAAATATATCTTTTCCTCTTTTCTCCTTTTTTAAAGGTTTCTAATGGACGTCTCAACCTGATTGCTATTCTGCTTCAACATGCGCTTTTATTCATTATACACTGTTTTCAAACCTTTTTCACTCCCTTCTTTTAAAATTCTTTCTCTCACTCTCTCTTTTTTTTTTCCCTAAGTCTTATTCCTACATAGGCATTAGATAGATAAACTCCTTAAGGACAACAATACATAACTGATACTCCATAAACCACAGTGCCAGAGAGGTATGAGCAAGATGAAGAAGCAGGGAAACCACTCCCAATTAAAAGAACAAGAGAAATCCCTGAAAGAATGATCAATGAAATAAATATCGATAGCCTATTAGATCAAGATTTCAAAATAGGAGTGATCAAAGTACTGAAGGAATTAAAAGAGATAGTGTTTAGAGATATAAAATATGTCAAAAATGAAATGGAAGCTATAAAGAAGAGTGAAGTAGAATTGGTAAACGCATTGGCTGAGATGAGGAATGATCTAAAGGCTGTGTAAAGCTGACTAGATAATGCAGAGTAATGAATTAGTGACCTAGAAGACAGGACAATAGAAAGCACCCAATCAGAACAGCTACAAGATAAACAAATTAAAACAAATGAAAATAGCATAAGGGACATATGGGATAACATAAAGCATGCCAATCTTCACATAATAGGGGTCCCAGAAGGGGAAGAAAGATCAAAGGGGATTGAAAAGGTTTTTGAAGAAATCATGACTGAAAACTTCCCAAACTTAAAGAAGGAATCAGATATCTAAGTACAGGAAGCTCAGAGGGTCCCAAACAGGAAGAACCCGAACAGACCCACACCAAGACATATCATAATCAAGATGGCCAGAGTCAAGGATAAACAAAAGATCTGAAAGGCAGCAAGAGAAAAGCAAAGACTGAATTACAAGGGGACCCCCATAAGGCTCTCAGCTGATTTGTCTACACAAACACTACAGGCCAGAAGGGAGTGGCAGGTTATATTCAAAGTCCTGAATGAAAAAAAAGATGCAGCCTAGGATACTTTATCCAGCAAGGCTATCCTTTAGGATAGAAGGAGACATAAAGAATTTCACAGAAAAGAAAAAGCTACAAGAGTGTAGCAACACTAAACCCATGCTAAAACAAATATTGAAAGCTCTACTCTAAACAGAAAAGCAGCAGGGTGCTACAGAAATGAGAATCTCACAACTGGAAAGGTGATAACTCATGAATTACAAATAAAATTAACACAAAATTATAAAAGAACACATACAAATCATTGAGAGTGGGAGAGGGAAGCAGGGAAACATAGAATATGTTTTTTCCTTTTTAAAATGTTTTGTTCTAGGTAGGATGGGTTTGAGTTCATGTTACTATCAGTTTAATAAAAACAGTTAAAATAATGGGCTAACAGACTTACAAAAAAAGGTAACCACAAGTCAAAAACTTATAAGGGAGTCACAAAAACTAAATAAAATCCATGATATTACAAGGGAAAATTACCAAACCACAAAAGGAAGAAGAAAGGAACAAAGAGGGAATACCAAATCAAATGCAAAGATCAGTTCAAAATGGCAATAAACACACATCTATCATTAATTACTGTAAATGTTAATGGACTAAATGCTCTAGTCAAAAGATATTGAGTGGCAGACTGGATAATAAAGCAAGAACCTTCAATATGCTGCATACAAGAGACCCACATTAGGGAGAAGGACACATATAGATTGAGAGAGAAAGGATGGAAAAAGTTATTCCATGCAAATGGAAAAGCCAAAAAAGCAGATGTTGCAGTACTGATTTCAGACAAAATAGACTTTAAAACAAAGGCCATAAAGAAAGATAAAGAAGGACATTTTATAATGATTAAAGGAGTGATACAAGATGAGGATATTACACTCGTTAATATATATGCACCCAATATAGGATCACCTAAGTACATAGAACAATTACTAACAGAGCTAAAGGGGGATATTGATGGGAATACAATCATAGTTGGAGATTTTAGCACTGCATTAACATCACTTGACAGATCTTCCAGACAGAAAATAAAGAAGACAACAGAGAAATTAAATAATACAATACAAAAATTAGGTTTGGTGGATATTTTCAGAGCATTACACCCCCCAAAAATTGGCTATACATTCTTTTTAAGTGCTCATGGAACATTTTCCAGGATTGATCATGTACTTGGACACAAAAGAAACCTCAACAATTTTAAGAAGATAGAAATTATCTCAAGCATCTTTACTGACCACAATGCCATGAAACTAGAAATCAACAACAAAGAAACAAAGGAGTAAAAAAGAAAGCATGGATATTAAACAATATGTTATTTAAAAACCAGTGGGTCAGTGAGGAAATCAAAACTAAAATTGAAAAATACCTTGAGACAAATGACAATGAAAACACAACCACACAAAATTTATGGGACACAGCAAAGGCAGTCCTAAGAGGGAAGTTTATAGTGATGCAGGCCTTCCTCAAAAAGGAACAATCTCAAATAAACAATTTAACCCATGGACTGAGAGAACTAGAAAAAGAAGAAGAATGAACACCAAAAGGCAGCAGAAGGAAGGAAATTATAAATATTATGTAGGAAATAAATAATATAGAGATTAAAAAAAACCTTAGAAAAATTCAATCAAACTAAAAGCTGGTATTTTGAAAAAAATTAAATCAATAAACCTCTGGCCAAACTCACAAAGAAGAAGAAAGAGAGAGTACAAATTAGTAATATAAGAAAGGATAATGGAGAAATTACAACAAATAAAATAGAAATACAGGATATCATATGAGAATATTGTGAAAAACTATATGGAACCAAACTGGATTACCTAGAGGAGATGGACAAGTTTCTGGAAACATACTGTCCACCAAGACTGAATCAAGAAGAAACTGACCACTTGAATTAATCAATCACTAGAAATGAAATCAAAATAGCAATAAAAAACCTCCCTACAAATAAAAGTCCAGGACCAGATGGCTTCACCAGGGAATTCTACCAAAGATACAAAGAAGAAGTCATATCAGTACTTCTCAAACTCTTCCAGATGATTGAAAAGGAGGGAATACTCCCAAAATCATTCTATGAAGCCACCATCACCCTGATTACAAAACCAGGCAAAGACACAACCAAAAAAGAAAATTATATGCCAATATCACTGATGAACATAGACGCCAAAATCCTCACCAAAATATTAGCAAATAGAATCCAATAACACATAAAAAAATTATGCATCATGACCAAGTAGGGTTCATTCCAGGGACACAAAGGTGGTTCAACATATGCAAATCAATCAATGTAACACATCACATCAACAAGAGAAAGGAAAAAAACCACATGACCTTCTCAATAGATGCTGAAAAAACATGTGATAAAATTCTACACCCATGTATGATAGAAACTCTCACCAAAGTGGGTATAGAGGGAACATATCTCAACCTAATAAAAGGTATATATGACTAACCTACAAGAAGCATAGTTCTTAACATTGAAAAACTCAAAAACTTCCTACTAAAATCTTGGTCAAGTGAAGGCTGCCCACTATCACCACTCCTATTCAACATAGTCTTGGAAGCCCTTGCCACAGCAATCAGGCAAAAGAGAAATAAATGGAATCCAAATTGGAAAAGGAGAGGTAAAAGTGTCACTATATGCCAATGACATAATACAATATACAGAAAACCCTTAAAGTTCCACACAAAAACTACTAGAATTAATCAAAGTATTCAGCATGGTAGCAGGTTACAAGATTAATGTAGAAAAATCAGTTATATTTCTTTACACTTACAATGAATTAACAGAAAAAGAAAGTAAAAAACAAACAAACAAACAAACAAAAAACAATCCCCTTTAAAATAGCACCCAAAGTAAAAATATACCTAGGAATAAATCTTACCAAGTAGGTGAAAGAATTATACACAGAAAACTATAAACCATTGATGAAGGAAATTGAAGAAGACATTAAAAAATGGAAAGATATTCCATGCTCTTGGATTGGAAGAATCAATAATGTTAAAATGGTCACACTGCCCAAGGCAATCTACAGATTTAATGCAATCCCTATTGAATGACCCAGGACATATTTCACAGAACTAGAACAAATCATAATAAAATTTATATGGAACCATCAAAGACCTAGAATTGCCAAAGCACTACTGAAGAGAAAGAAACAGGCTGGAGGAATAACTCTCCCAGACCTCAGACAATACTATAGAGCTACAGTCATCAAGACAGCATGGTATTGGTACAAAAACAGACATATAGACCAATGGAACAGAATAGAGAGCCCAGAAATGAACCCACAACATTTTGGTCAACTCATCTTTGACAAAGGAGGCAAGAATATACAATGGAAAAAAGACAGTCACTTCAGCAAATGGTGTTGGGAAAACTGGACAGCAGCATGTAAAACACTGAAGCTAGAACACTCCCTTACACCATATACAAAAATCAACTCAAATGGATTAAAGACTTAAACATAAGACAAGATACAATAAACCTCCTAGACGAAAACATAGGCAAAACATTATCTGACATACATTTCAAAAATGTTCTCCTAGAAGAAATAAAAGCAAGAATAAACAAATGGGACCTAATGAAACTTACAAGCTTCTGCACAGCAAAGGAAGCCAGAAGTAAAACAAGAAGACAACCTACAGAATGGGAGAAAACTTTTGCAAATGGAACTGACAAAGGCTTGATCTCCAGAATATATAAGCAGCTCATACGACTCAATAAGAAAAAAATAAACAACCCAATCCAAAAATGGGCAGAAGACCTAAACAAGCAATTCTCCAAGGAAGACATACAAATGATCAAAAAGCACATGAAAAAATGCTCAATATCACTATTTATCAGAGAAATGCAAATCAAAACTACAATGAGGTATCACCTCACACCAGTCAGAATGGCCATCATTCAAAAATCCACAAATGACAAATGCTCGAGAGGCTGTGGAGAAAGGGGAACCCTCCTACACTGCTGGTGGGAATTCAGTTTGGTACAGCCACTATGGAAAACAGTGTGGAGATTCCTCAAAAGACTAGGATTAGACTTACCATATGACCCAGGAATCCCACTCCTGGGCTTGTATCCAGAAGGAAATCTACTTCAGGATGACACCTGCACCCCAATGTTCATAGCAGCACTATTTACAATAGCCAAAACATGGAAACAGCCTAAATGTCCATCAACAGGTGACTGGATAAAGAAGAAGTGGTATATTTATACAATGGAATACTACTCAGCCATCAAAACCGACAACATAATGCCAATTGCAGCAACATGGATGCTGCTGTAGAATGTCATTCAAAGTGAAGTAAGCCAGAAAGAGAAAGAAAAATACCATATGAGATCACTCATATGTGGAATCTAAAAAACAAAAACAAACAAACAAACAAACAAACAAAAACAAAGCATAAATACAGGACAGAAATAGACTCACAGAGAATACAGACTTGTGGTTGCCAGGGGGATGGAGGGTGGGAAGGGATAGACTGGTATTTCAAAATTGTAGGATAGATAAACAAGATTACACTGTATAGCACAGGGAAATTTACACAAAATATTATGATAATTCAGAGAGAAAAAAATGTGACAATGAGTGTGTATATGTCCATGAATGACTGAAAAATTGTGCCGAACACTGGAATTTGACACAACATTGTAAAATGATTATAAATCAATAAAAAATGTTAAAAAAATAAACAAATCAGAAAAAAAAATAGCTCCCAAGGTAATAAAATACGTAGGAATAAATGTAACCAAGCAGGTGAGAGGCTTATCCACAGAGAACTATAAAACATTCTTGAAGGAAATTAAAAAGACTTTAAAAAATAGAAAGATATCCTCTGCTCCTGGATTGGAAGAATCAATATTGTTTAAATGGTCATTCTGCCCAAGACAATCTACAGATTTAATGCAATCCCTATCAAATTACCTGGGATGTATTTCACAGAACTAGAACAAATCATAATAAAATTTATATAGAACCATCAAAGACCTAGAATTGCCAAAGCATTACTGAAGAGAAAGAAAGAGGCCTGGAGAATAACTCTCCCAGACTTCAGACAATACTATAGAGCTACAGTCATCAAGACAGCATGGTATTGGTACAAAAACAGACATATAGACCAATAGAACAGAAAAGAGAGCCCAGAAATGAACCCACAAAATTTTGGTCAACTCATCTTCGAGAAAAGAGGGAAGAATATACAGTGGAATAAAGACAGTCACTTCAGGAAATGGTGTTGGGAAAACTGGACAGCAGCATGTAAAGTAATGAAGCTAGAACACTGCCTTACACCATACACAAAAAAACTCAAAATGGGTCAAAGACTGAAACATAAGACAAGATACAATAAACCTCCTAGAAGAAAACATAGTCAATACATTATCTGACATACGTCTCAAAAATGTTCTCCTATGGCAGTCTACCCAAGCAATAGAAAGTAAAGCAAGAATAAACAAATGGGACCTAATGAAACTTACAAGCTTCTGCACAGCAAAGGAAACCAGAAGTAAAACAACAACAACCTATGGAATGGGAAAAAATTTTGCAACTGATGAAACTGACAAAGGCTTGATCTCCAGAATATATAAGCAGCTTATACGACTTAATAATAATAAAAAAAACCCATTCCAAAAAATGGTCAGAAGGCCTAAACAAGCAATTGTTCAAGGAAGAAATACAAATGATCATTCAGCACTTGAAGAAATGGTCAGTATCACTTATTACCAGAGAAATGCAAATCATAACTGCAATGAGGTATCCGCTCACACTAGCCAGAATGGCTGTCATTCAAAAGTCCCCAAATGACAAATGCTGGAGAGGCTGAGGAGAAAAGGCAACTCTCTTGCACTGCTGGTGGGAAGGCAGTTTGGTGCAGCCACTGTGGAAAACAGTATGGAGATTCCTCAAAAGAGTAGGAATAGACTTCCCATATGACCCAGGAATCCTGCTCCTGGGCATATATCCAGAAAGAACCCTTCTTCAAAAAGACACCTGCACCTCAATATTCATAGCAGCACTATTTACAATAGCCAAGACATTGAAACAGCCTAAATGTCCATCAACAGATGACTGGATAAAGAAGATGTGGTATATTTATACAATGGAATACTATTCAGCCATAAAAACAACATAACGCCATTTGCAGCAACATGGATGTCCCTGGAGATTGCCATTCTAAGTGAAGTAAGCCAGAAAGTGAAAGAAAAATACCATATGAGATTGCTCATATATGGAATAAAAAAAAGAACATAAATACAAAACAGAAATAGACTCATATACATAGAATACAACTTGTGGTTGCCAGGCGGGAGCGGGGTGGGAAGGGATAGACTGGGATTTTGAAATCTGTAGATACTGACAGACATATGCAGAATACATAAACAAGATTATCCTTTGTAATACAGAGAAATATATACAAGATCTTGTGTTAGCTCACAGTGAAAAATAATGTGACAATGAATATATGTATGTTCATGCATAACTGAAAAATTGTGCTCTACACTGGAAATTGACACAACATTGTAGAATGAGTATAACTCAAGAAAAAATGGGAAAAAAAGATGTATGCAAATGTGAACTGTCTTAATAAAGCAACAGAAGCACACTCGCAGACATAGAAAAAAACTTATGGCTGCTGAGTGTGTAGGGATTTAGAAGTGTTAAATTGGGAGTTTGCGATTTGCAGATACTAACTAATATATATAAAATAGACAAACAGCAATTTCATGTTGTATAGCACAGGGAACTATATATTCATTATCTTGTAGCAAATTATGGTGAAAAGTATATTAAAATGAATATGTTTGTTCATGTATGACTGAAGCATTATGTTGTACACTAGAAATGGACACATTGTAAACAGACTATATATACTTCAATTTTATATATATATATATATATATATATATATATATATATATATATATATATATATATATATATATATAGAGAGAGAGAGAGAGAGAGAGAGAGAGAGAGAGAACCTATATGGTCAATCACTGTTTATGCTGCACTTGTGTAAATAATTAGGCCAAATCTGGCAAGATTACTTATTTTACAAACAAATTAGTTTCACTTTCTTTATCTTGAAATGAGTGTGACTGTAAAGAGAAAAGTTGTTTCAATGGAAAACTATAGTACTCCCTTCTGGATATCAGATTCTTGTCCACTTAATTATCTTTTAGTAATTTTTTTTTCCTGCCTATGAATTGGACTGGGTCCTGAATTC
Organism: Camelus bactrianus; assembly: GCF_048773025.1. Taxonomy (NCBI): domain Eukaryota; kingdom Metazoa; phylum Chordata; class Mammalia; order Artiodactyla; family Camelidae; genus Camelus; species Camelus bactrianus. The sequence continues at coordinate 67,159,627 of NC_133575.1, read as the reverse complement.
TAATTTCTTCCACTATCTAGCTACAAACCTCCAAAATATTTCCAATTTTTCTTGCACTTTTCTCACCTGGAATTATTGAGAACTAAAATTGCCTTTTTCTCAAATCTGTGCAAACTAAATTTGAACAGCTTGGTATAAACTTCAGAGACATCACTGTAACAGCTCATGTATAGATAATCTTCATGTCTGTTACTGTGTGGACCACTCAGAAAGATCACCAGAGACATTTAAACTGTAAACTGGAAAAATCTGTCAGATCACCACTGTCTATACTCTCTTCATCTGAAGAGATTTTAGGCTGAGGTCTAGAAATCTTCTGAACTGGCTATCTTCAGGACTCAGAATGAGTTTGTTGTCTGCTACAACAATTAGCCATTATTTTTCTTCTACTTGCATAGAAATACCTCTTAGTAAATACCTGATGCAAGTACTTACTCCATATAGCCCAAAATTTGGGAGTCCGTCTGCATCACTGCTTCCTGAAATGAGACATAAACCTTTAACTGAACTGACCTTAGGGCTAAGAGACTAGTTCAATGACATATAGAGAAATATACCAGCTCAGGGCAAATTCAGTCCTATTTATACCAGATGGCTCAAGATGTTAAAATATTTCACATTCTTTGAACAGATCCCCATGGCTCCAGAGATACTAACCTATTTTCTTGGCTGGACTCTTCAAATTTGGGACATGGCTATAGACTTAATTTCAAATTATTGCCTCATAATTATTATAGAATTTGCTATTATAAATTAGATTTCTTGCTTACTATGTGCCCTACTCTTGTGTTCTAGCATACCTGCTACCCAGGCCATTACAAGACTTACCATTAAGTCTCATGCCTCAGCATCACAGGGTGGGGTAGGATAAATCTTGACAGTTGTTTCTTCTTTATTGTAATATAAGTGCCTGACTTAACCTTTGATTGACAAGTACCCAGTTCAAAGAGGCATCCACTTCAAAGATGACTGTCTGAATAAACATATTACTGGCCACATGACTAAATAAAGAGGACCCCCTAGTAGGTTTCTTTGTTTTAGAAATCTTGGTCGATTTTGATAACTGACCATTTGGGTAGATTTTTTTTTTCTTTTTCCATTCTTTGAACTCCTACTCTTATATTTTAAATTCTCCAATAAAGTGTGAGTCCATGGAAACCTAGGCCCTCCCTTGTTACCCCAATAACAATAGAACCCCAAGCCTCCACTCTCTCTTTTATCTCACCACAGCATCACTGTGTGACCCCATGTATGCTGTGTAATTTCCAGGACTTGTAAGTAATAAAACTTGACTCTTTCAAAATTTCCTGATGGTTTTTGCTGAGGTTGCAATCATAATAAGAACCACAAGGGCTAGTCCAGCAACAACATTGGTTATCACTTGATTGAGTTTGACATGAAACAATCCCTTAGCATGATAACCATGGCTATTTTAAATTCCCAATCTGATAATTCCAATATCCTTTTTATGTCCAGTTCTGATGTTTGCTCTGTTTCTTTAAATTGTGTTTTTTCCTTTTTAGTGTGCCTTGTAATTTTTTGATAACCAAACGTAATGTTATAAGGTAAAAGGAATTGTTATAAATAGGCCTTTAATAATGTGGTGATGAGGTGTCAGGAAAGGGGAAGTGTCCTGTGATTAAGTATCCGTCTTTCAGTTGGCCGATGTCTCTGGATGGTGAACTTCACAAGTGTTTTTAATTTTTTCTTCCCCTTTATTTAGGAGTGGATAGTTAGAGTGGACTGGAGTTGGATATTTCCCTCTTACATGAAAGGCTAGAGCTGACTAGAGTTGGGTATTTTTCTTTCCTAATTCAGTTAGGCTCTGACAATACCTTAGAACTTTACGCTCTGGTTAACTAGTTTCTCCTGAGAGCAGACATCATTAAGAACAGAGTACTCTGGCATATTTCAAAATGGTTTCTCTTCCTCTACCCCTGCCAGAAGAAAGGGGAATTTTCTCTGATATTTATGGTGTGAATTTGGTCTAGTCCTTGGAGTTACATTTCATAAGATTGTGAGGCACATTTTACGACTAGTGGCCATGGAGTTTTTAAGTCTCAGAATTATCTACACTAAGCCTTCAGCAATTTGTCAATTGTTCTAATTTTCCTACCTCGGCATTGTTTCTGCTTGTGATTCTCTGCTCTGGTAAGTTCTTATTTTCTGTATTTGCCTGTATATTTCTCCAGTTTTGGGGGCAGCAATTTGCCCTGTGTTCTCCCCAATTTTGTGACTCTAGAAGAGTTGTAGATTTTTCAGTCTGTTAAGCTTTCTACTTGATGTTAAGATGGAATCGTGGCTTCCATGGTGTTTATATACAAAACTGGATGGTAGGGCTCTTTTATTAGGGATAGGAATGGGGTTGAAAAAATTGCATAAACTATTTGGTATTTGTGACTTGTTTTTATTGACTAGATGCTGTGTGTAACCTAGGTGAGTTAATTTGACTTAAGGTATCAGAAGCAGGATGGATAACCACTAGGTCCTTGGTGACCTACTTTTGAATGAAACATGAAGAAATGGACACTAAATTTTAAAGAAAGTTTTTAGTAAAAGGGAGAGAAAAAGGATGATTATTTTGGCATTCTATGTGTCTATTTTTATACTTTATTACCCAATATTTATGGCAACCTGCCATTTTCATTTCCTACTGTTAAGATTGAACAATTCATTGTATTCATCCTTCTTACTTCTATCAAGAGTCTAAATTACACTTCTGTGGAGAACAGTAGAAGCTGCCAGGAAGTCTAGGGGAGTTAAGGATTTTATGTCTCTTTCCCTTTCAACCTGTGTAGATATATAAGCACATATTGATGGAATTATTGAGAAAACCTCTCACATAAGAAAGGCCCAATCAGGTTTATCAACATTATCAGATTAACTGTTTATTTTGTTGATAAAGTTTTTAAAAACTTTAACTGATCCAAGCAATCCAGCTAGCTTGTTTTGATCAGAAATGTCCTAGAACAGTAATTTTTAAACTGATGAAAGGAAAAAACACAGGCAATAGAACACAGAGTTCTTTCTTCCTGAGTCTTCTGCAGTAAGAAAACAAGGCTCAAGTTAACCCTCTCAATTAAATGACTTTCAATACTCATTTTCTGAGGAAAACTGAGTATCCTATTTCTTGCCCCCCAAAATTCCCCAGCAGGGGGGCAATTTCCAAATAGAGCTTCAGTCCATTCCATACTTATCATGAAAATTTCATTTTTTATACTTTATATAAGATTGTGTGTAAATTTTCATTTCACAAAATGGATTCTACTCTAGCCTGCAAATATTTAAACAATTGAATAAGCTGTCCTAGAGGGCAGGAGTTGTATTATACTTCAGATCTTGCAGCCAAGATCCTCTCCAAAAGTAGATTTTGATTTATCTTTAGTGTATTCTGAGAAGATTAATACAGAAAGCAGCAGTTACAATGTCAGAGGAGGAATGTGAAGAGTGAGATTCAATGGAAAAAAGCACCATTTCTTCTCTAAGGGAGCATAGGTCAGTCAGTTACCATTTAGTGAACAACCATTATAAGTAGGTGCTGAAGCATGAGATTATAAATGAACACTTATTGCCTATTTAATAGGTCACCAAGTATCTGTGACCCATTCTCAGCTTGAATGTAACATGTTCTTTTTTTTCATTGTTTAGTTATATTAGGTAGAATTGTTACAATTTGACTGCACGTATATAATATATTGCATGTAAATACATATACACAACATATTTTTAAAATTTACATGTATGTATTGTTCATTGTTTCTAAGAATGTTTACAGCTTTAGCTTTTTAAATTTACATAGTTATCAAAGGAATAAAGCCAACCACAAAATGAGGATTAATTCAAAAAGATACATATACCCCACTATTAACAGCAAAATTATTTATAATTGCCAAGATACAGAAGCATCCTAAGTGCACATCAATAGATGAGTGGATGAGGAAAATGCAACATATATATAAAATGGAATATAACTCACTCATAAGAAAGAAAGGTATTCTTCCATTTTCAGCCCTTCATTCATTTTTTTTTTCACTTAAAAACCCAGAATTTTATAACTGGCATAAACACCTAGAAATAAACTTAACCAAGGAGGTTACCTATACTCTGAAAACTATAAAACATTGAAGGAAATTGAAAATGATACAAAGAAATGGAAAGATATCTTGTGCTGTTGGATTGGAAGAATCAACATCATCAAAATGGCCAAAATACCCAAAGCAATCTACAGATCTAATGCAAATCTTGTCAAAATACTCATATTTTTCACAGAACTAGAACAAACAATTCCAAAATTTATATGGAATCATAAAAGACACTGAACTGCCAAAGCAATCTTTTGTAGATCTTTTTTTCTCCTTTCTTCTTTTTGTTCTCTTTTCTTATGGTTTGATGACTAGAGAAGTTCCTTTAACTTTTGTTCTTAAGCTGGTTTGGTGGTGCTGAGATCTTTTAGCTTTTGTTTATCTGTGAAGCTCTTGATTTCTCCATCAAATCCAAATGACAGCCTTGCTGAATAGAGTATTTTTGGTTGTAGCTTTCCCCCTTTCATCACTTTAAATATATCTTGCCACTCCCTTCTGGCCTGTAGACTTTCTGCTGAAAAATCAGCTGATAACCTTATGGGAGTTCTCTTGTATGTTATTTGTTGTTTTTCTCCTGCTAATTTTAATATTTTCTCCTTATCTGTAATTTTTGTCAATTTGATTGCTATGTGTGTTAGTGTGTTCCTTTTTGGGCTGATCCTGTGTGAAACTCTCTGTGCTTCCTGGGCTTGGGTGACTGTTTCCTTTCACAAGTTGGGAAAGTTTTCAGTGATTATCTCTTCAAAATTTTCTCAGGTCCTTTCTCTCCCTCTTTTCTTTCTGGGACCACTATAATGCAAATATTAGTGCACTTCATATTGTCCCAGAGTTCTCAAACTATCCTCATTTCTTTTCATTCTTTTTTCTGTTCTGCAGCAGTGATTTCCACTAATCTGTCTTATAGCTCACTGATCTGTTCTTCTGCGTCATTTAGTCCAGTCTTGTTTCCTTCTAGTGTGCTATTAATTTCAGTGATTTTATTCTTCAACTTTGTTTGGATATTCATTATATTTTCCAACTCTTTGCCAAAAACTTTTCTCTGTGCATCTATAGTCCTCTTGAGTTCTCTGAGCAACTTTGCCATCGTTACTTTAAACTCTTTCTCAGGTAAATTGAGTATCTCCTCATCACTTATTTCTTCTTCTGAGACTTTATCTTATGCCATGGTCTGGGAGATATTCCTCTGCTGCTTCATATTGTCTATCTTTCTATCTATATTTTTAGGTAAGTTAGTTATGTTTCTCAACCTTGGAGAGGTGGCCCTCAGTTTGAGATGTCCTATGCATCCCAGCAATACACTCCTCTCTTGTCACTAAAGGGCCAGGATCCAGATGGTCCCAGTGTAGAGTCTGGTCTGTTTTTGTGCATTCCTTCCATAAGGTTTGGGATTGTTGTTTTCTTATGTCTGGTATCTGCCCCTGGTGGATCAAGCTGGATTAGAGGCTTATGCAGGTTTCCTGGCAGGAGGAGCTGGTCCCTGCCCACTACTGCGTGAAGCTTGATCCTGGAACTCTGGTGGGTAGGACCGTGTCTAGAGGCCTTTGTGGCTCAGGAAGTCTGCTGATGGGTGGGGCTGTGTTCCCAACCTTATGTTGTTTGGCCTGAGGCTTCCCTACAAGCTGCTGGGTGGGGCTAGGTCTTGGTGCTAATGATCCAATCAAGATATCAGCCTCCAGGAAAGCTCATGTAGATGAACACTCCTGGAATGTCTGCAACCAGCTTTTATGTCTAATGGGTGAGCCACAGCTGTCTCCTACATCCCCAGAGACCTTCCAAAACCAGCAGGCAGGCCTGGTCCAGGTTCCTATGAAATTACTGCCTCTGGCCTTGGACATGTCACATGTGAGATTCTGTGTACACTTCTGAAGAAAATGAAGTCTCTGTTTCCCCCAGTCCCATGAGGGTTCTGGAGCTAAGCCCAGCTGGCCTTCAAAACCAGATGTTCTGGGGTCTCCTCCTCCTCCCAATGCCAGAACCCCAGGCTGGGGAGCCTGATGTGGGGCTTAGAGCTCTCACTCCTGTGAGAGGGCCTCTGCAACTTATTTATTCTTCAGCTTGTGGGTCGCCCACCCGGGGGTTATGGGGCCTGATTGTATCACAAGTATGCCCCTCCTGTTGTGGTTCCCTCCTTATGTTTCCAGTTGAAGATGATCTCTTTTGCTAGGTTCCAGTATTTTTTTTTTTTTTTTGATGGTTGTTTAGCAGTCAGTTGTGGTTTTGTTGTAGTGACAGATGTTCTTTTTAAGATATTTTGTATCCAATTCACTTGCCCTTGAAATTGGCCAAATTAGTAGACTGGAGTTTGAACTGATGCTATATCTCTTTTTCTTTCGGAAATATGTGTATTTATATTCTTTTTTTCTTGAAGTATAGTTGATTTACAATATTTTGTTAGTTTCAAGTGTACAGCAAACTGAATCATATATATATATAGTATCATATATACATATATATAGTTCTTTTCCATTAAAAATTATTATATTTTATGTAGTTCCCTGTGCTATACAGTAAATCCTTGTTGTTTATTTTACACATAGTAGTAAATATCTGTTAATCCCATATGTCTAATTTATCTCTCCCCCTTTCCCTTTTGGTAACCATAAGTTTGTTCTCTATGTCTGTGAGTCTGTTTCTGTTTTGTAAATAAATTCATTTGTACTATTTTTTAGATTCTACATATAAGAAATATCATATAATATTGTCTTTCTCTGTTTGACTTAATTCACCTAGTATAGTATTCTCTAGGTCCATCCATGCTGCTGCAAATGGCAATATTTCATTCATTTAATGGTTGATATGTGTATCTCCTACATGTTCTTTCACCATTTATCTGTTGATTGACACTTAGTTTGCTTTCAAGCCTTGGCTATTGTAAATAGTGCTGCTATGAACATAGGGGTTCAAGCATCTTTTCAAATTAGAGTTTTCATCTTTTCCAGATATATGCCCAGGTGTGGGATTGCCGGATCATATGGTAAGTCTATTTTTCATTTTTAAATGAATCTCCATACTGTTCTCCCTAATGGTAGCACCAATATACATTCCTACTAACAAGGTAGGAGGGTTTCTTTTTCTCCACACCCTCTCCAGTGTTTATTATTTGTAGACATTTTGATGATAGCCATTCTGACCTGTGTGAGGTGATACCCCATTGTAGCTTTGGTTTGCATTTCTCTACTAATTAGTGATGTTGGGAATATTTTCATGTGCCCATTGGCCATCTGTATGTCTTCTTTGGAGAAATATCTATTTAGGTCTTCTGCCCAGTTTTTTATTGGGTAGTTTGTTTTGATACTGAGTTGCGAGAGCTGTTTGTATGTTTTGGAAATTAACCCCTTATTTGTTATGTAGTTTGCAAATATTTTCTCCCAGTCTGTAGATTGTCTTTTCATTTTGTTTGTGGTTTCCTTTGCTGTGCAAAAACTTTTACATTTGATTTGGTCCCATTTGTTTATTTTTGCACTTATTTCTTTTGCCTTGGGAGACTGAGCTAAGAAATATTGCTATGATTTATGTCAGAAAATGTTTTGCCCATGTTTTCTTCCAAGAGTTTTATGGTATTGTATCTTATATTTAGGCATTTAAACCATTTTGAGTTTATTTGTATGTATGATGTGAGGGTGTGTTTTAATTTCATTGGTTTACATGAGGCTATCCAGTTTTACCAACACCACTTGCTGAAGAGACTGTCTTTTCTCCATTGTATATTCTTGCCTCCTTTACCATAGATTAATTAACTATGGGTGTGTAGGCTTATTTCTGGGATATCTATTCTGTTTCATGATCCCCATGTCTGGATTTTGCCAGTACCAGGATATTCTGATTATTGTAGCTTTGTAGTGTTGTCTGAAGACTAGGAGAGTTATGTCTCCAGCTTTGTTCTTTTTGCTCAGGATTGCTTTGGCAATTCTGGGTCTATTGTGTTTCTATATAAATTTTAGGATTATTTATTCTAGTTCTGTGAAAAATGTCTTGGGTAATTTGACAAGAATCACATTAAACCTGTATATTGTTTTGGGTAGAATGGCCATTTTAAGAATATTAATTATCACTTTATTTTTAATTGAATTATCCTTCCACCAATGTAGTCTTCTTTTTAAATTTTTACAAAAAAATTCTGTTGATGTATAGTTAATTTATGATGTTGTTTTGGTTTCAGGTGTATAGCAAAGTGATTCAGTTATACATACACATATATATGTTCTTTTTCAGATTCTTTTCCACTATAAGTCTTTGGAAGATATTGAATAGGCCTTCGTACATTATTATTGAGATGAATTATTTCTTAAGAAGAGTTTTTATTATTATTCTAATTTTTTGTATATATATTTCAATGAAGTATAGTCATTTTATAATTTTGTATCAATTTTGTAATGTTTCAATTATATATATATATATATATACATGCATATATTCATTTTCATGTTTTTCACCAAAAGATATTGAATATAGTTCCCTGTGTTATACAGTATGAAAATGTTTATCTATTTTATGTATATTAGTTAGTCTGCAAACCTTGAGCTCCCAATTTATCCCTTCCCACTCCCTTCCTCCTCTAGTAACTATAAGTTTGTTTTCTATGTCTGTGAGTCTGTTTCTATTTGGTAAATAAATTCATTTGTCTTTTTTTTAATTGATTCCACATATAAGTGATATTATATGGTATTTTTCTTTCTCTTTGTGTCTTACTTCACTTACATTGACAATATTCAAGTCCGTCCATCTTTCTGCCAATGGCATTTTTAAATTTTTTATAGCTGAGTAGTATTCCATTGTATAAATATACCAAAGCTTCTTTATCCAGTCATCTGTTGATGGACATTTAGGTTGTTTCCATGTCTTGGCTATTGGAAATAGTGCTGCTTTGAATATTCAGGTGCATGTATCTTTTCAAATTAGAATTCTCTCTGGATATATGACAAGGAGTGAGATTGCTGGATCATAGGGTAAGTCTATTTTTAGTCTTTTGAAGAATCTCCATACTGTTTTCCATAGTGGCTGCACAAAATTACCTTCCCACCAACAGTGTAGGAGGTTGCCTTTTCTCCACACCCTCTCCAGTATTTATCGTTTGTGGACTTTTTAATGATGGCTATTCTGACTGTTGTGGGATGATACCTCATTGCAATTTTGAATTGTATTTCTCTGATAATTAATGATATTGAGCCTTCTTTTCATGTGCCTATTGCCCATTTATATGTCTTCATTGGGGAATAGCTTATTTAGGTCTTCTGCCCATTTATGGGTTGTGTTGTTTGTGTTTTTCTTATTAAGTTGTATGAGCTGCTTATATAGTCTGGAAATAAGCCCTTGTCAGTCACATCATTTACAAATATATTGTCCCATTTCATAGGTTGTCTTTTTGTTTTACTTATAATTTCCTTTGCTGTGCAAAAACTTATAAATTTAATTAGGTCCCATTTGTTTATTTTTGCTTTTATTTTTATTGCCTGGGTAGACTGTTATAGGAGAACATTGCTGAGACTTATGTCAGATAATGTTTTGCCTATGTTTTCTTCTAAGAGGCTTAGAGTGTCTTGTCTTATGTTCAAGTCATTAAGCCATTTTGAGTTTATTTTTGTGTATGGTATGAGGGAGTAGTCCAGCTTCACTGATTTACATGCAGCTGTCCAGTTTTCCCAACACCATTTGCTGAAGAGACTGTCTTAACTGTATTGTAGGTTCTTGCCTACTTTGTCAAAGATTCATTGACCAAAAGTTTGTGGGTTTATTTCTGGACTCTCTATTCTGTTCCATGGATCAATATGTCTGTTTTTATGCCAATACCATGCTGTTTTGATTACTGTAGCTCTGTAGTATTAGACTGAAGTCTGGGAGGGTTATTTCTCTAGCTTCATTCTTTTTCTTCAGTATTGCCTTGGTGATTCTATGTCTTTTGTGATTCCATATAAATTTGAGGATTATTTGTTTTAGTTCTTTGAAAAATGTCCTGGGAAATTTGATAGGGATTGCATTAAATCTGTAGATTGATTTGGATAGTGTGACCATTTAACAAAATTAATTATTCCAATCCAAGGGCAGATGATATCTTCTATTTCTTTAAGTCATCTTTAATTTCCTTGTCAATGTTTTGAAATTCTCCACATATTAATCTTTCACTTCCTTGTTCAGATTTATTCCTAAATATTATATTTTCTTGGATGCAATTTTAAAAATGATTGTTTCTTTACTTTCCTTTTCTGATATTTCATTGTTCCTGTAAAGACATGCCACTGATTTCTGTATATTAATCTTGTATCTGGCTAACTTTCTGAATTCTTTTGTCAGCTTTAGTAGATATTTTTGTGGAGCTTTTCAGGTTTTCTATATAGAGTATCATGTCATCCACATGTAATGATAATTTTACTTCTTCCTTCCCAATTTAGGTCCCTTTTATTTCCTTTTTTTAAAATTTTTTAACATTTATATTTCCTTTTCTTGTCTAATTGCTATAGCTAGGATTTCCAATACTATATTGAGTAGAAGTGGTGAGAGTGGGTATACTTGTCTTATTCCAGATTTCAGTGGGAAGGTTTTAACCTTTTCACCATTGAGCATTATGCTGGTTGTAGGTTTATCATAAATAGCTTTTATTATGTTGGGATATGTTCCCTCTATACCCATATTGGTTAGAGTTTTATCGTAAATTTGTGTTGAATTCTATCCAATGTTTTTCTGCATCTATTGAGATGACCCTGTGATTTTTGTCTTTTCTCTTGTTGATGTGGTGTACCATGTTGATTGTTTTGCATATGTTGAACCATCCTTGTGTCTCTGGGATGAATACAACTTGATCACGGTGTACGACCTGTTTTTGGGTTGTTAGCTTCTGTTTGTTAATATTTTGTTGAGTATTTTTGCACCTATTATCATCAACTATATTGACCTACAGTTTTCTTTTTTTGTTAGTGTCTTTGTCTGGCTTTGGTATCAGGTGGATGGTAGCTTCATAGAATGAATTTTGGAGTACTCTTTCATCAGTTTTTTGGAAGAGTTTGAGAAAAATTGATATGAGCTCTTTTAATATGTTTGATAGAATTCCCCAGTGAAGCCATCTTGTCCTGGACTTTTGTTTGCAGGGAGGTTTTTGTTTGTTTGTTTGTTTGTTTTGTTTGTTTGTTTGTTTGTTTTCCTGAATCTATTTCACTTCTAGTGATTGGTCTGCTCAAATGATCTATTTCTTCTTAATTCAGTTTTAGTGGACTGTATGTTCCTAGAAACTTGTCCATTTCTTCTAAGTTTTCTGATTTATTGCCATATAGTTGTTCATTGTCTTCTCTTATGATTTTTTGTATTTCTGTGGTTTTGGCTGTAATTTCTCAATTTTCATTTCTTATTTTGTTTATTTGTGTTCTCTTTCTTTCTTCTTGGTGAACTTGGCTAAAGGTTTGTCAACTTGGTTTACTCTTTCAAAAAACCAGCACTTGGTTTGATTGATTTTTTAAAATCTCTATGTTATTTATTATCTTCCTGAACTTTATTATTTCTTTCCTTCTGCTAAATTTAGGTTTTGTTTAATTTTTTTTTCTAATTTTTTAGGTGGTAGGTTAGGTTTTTTATTTGAGATTATTCTTACGCTTTGAGGAAGGCCTTTATCACTATGAAATTCCCTCTTGGGACTGCTTTTGCTGCATCTAATAGATTTTGTGTAGTTGTGTTTTCATTGTCATTTATCTTTAGATGTTTTTTAATTTCTTCTTTGATTTCATCATTGATCAATTGGTTTTTTAGTAGCATGTTGTTCAGCCTCCATGCTGTTGCCTTTTTCTCCTCTGATTTTCTGTGGTTGATTTCTAATTCAATGCCATTTTGGTCAGAGAAGATGCTTGAAATTATTTCTAGCCTCTTAAATATGTTGAGCATTCTTTTGTGCCCAATTATGTGGTCTATCCTAGAGAATGTTCTATGAGAACTTGAAAAAATGTATATGTATACTCTATATTTCTTTTTTCCCACCTTAGCTACAGGAATGCCAGCCACCCAATCTGATGTCTTCTAGGATCTGAGCCCCCAGAACTGCCAGTGCACATCTGCCAATGTCAGGTATTAGGCCCCATCATAGGGAGAATGCAGTCACACACCTGAATCCATGATGTGACATAGGATCAGTGCAGACCCCAGCACCACTTCTCCATATGGTAAAGTATGGTGTCCTGTTGCAAATACCCATACTCAGCCCTCTAATGCACCAGAACTCCACTCACTGCATGTTCATCCCAAAGACAAAGTTTCACAAAAGCTCCAGCATAGCAATTCACCCTTTTTGCCTGATGCTGTAAGCAAATCTCAGTCCCACCTGTAAAGTTTCAGTGCTTCTGAGTGTGGATTCACCTTTCAGCCCTGCCTTTGCACAGCTGTGATGGTTATGACCCAGCCCCATCTCTCTTCTCCTGAGAATGCAGCAAATATGGAGCCAAGTGGAGACAGCAGCTATGGGAATGCTGCATGTGCCTCTTCCCCCCATGCATACCATCAGTGATGCTTTTCTATGGGTGTCCCAGGCTGTTGTGCTCTGCACACATCCCAAGCCAGAGCTCACTCCTCCCTCCTGTTCCCTGAGGCTGCCTCAGTGCAGTGGGCCCCAGCCCTCTTCCCAGTCTCATCACTGATCTCCAGCAGCCTGTCCTGACTTATCCCTGTCAGTTTTCATCAGGGCTGGGGAATCACAGGGGCCTTCTACTCCAATTTCTCTTAGTTATGTCTGCCAAGCAGCTGCCACTTTCTTCTCTGAGTCTCAGAAGCTTGGCTTCTGTCTCTGATGACCTCCTAGCTGCAGATGGGGAATCTGAGCGTGAGGGTGCCTTCCTTCCTTTGCTGTTCTCTCTCCACAGGACTGAAGCCACACCAGTTTTCTTTTCATTTTTTTCTCTTACCATATTTTGTGAGAATCCTCCTGTATTTTGAGGTATGAGACACTTTGCCAGAGTTCAGTATGTGTTCTGTTTAAATCAGTGGGTTTGTAGAAATAATTCAAGGTTTATTTTGGGAGAGGGTGAGATGTGACTATCTCTACTCTGGGATCTGGGAATCTCCCTGTGGTCTAGTTTTGAAGCCATTCTTTTTGCTTGACTTCCTATTTTTGGCCATAAGATGGTAGCATTTCCTAATATATTTCAGTGTATTTCCACTGTTGCATTGTCTTCTAGAGTTAAATTGAAAATAAATTCTGCAACTATTTGCTCATATTGTTTTTTATCCCCTTCCTTATTAAACCAGGAAGGTCCAGATCTTTGGGATCTGGTTACGTAGGAGAGTTTCTGAAACAATTTACATTTCTGATTAATGGTGAAAGATTGACTCGCTCAACTGTAGTTTCTTTAATTTGCTTTTATATATCAATGAGAAGTTTCCTAACTAAACTGAAAATGAAGAGATCTATGTTCCAGAACTTTAGGTTTCAATTTATCATGCCTTCAAAATATTGCACAAGGCATTCAAAAATAGCCCTTTTTCTGAGTGACAGGTTAAACCCAGAGCAAAAATCTCAATCATTATTTTTGTGACTCTGAATATTAGCTCCCTGTATTTGCTTTGTATTGTGCAAGCTCAGGTAATCCTATTGATTCCTTATAGTATATTTTTTCTTCTACAATCGCTGTTTTTAATTGAAATACAGTTAATTATAATGTGTCAATATCTGGTGTACAGCACAATGTCCAAGTCATGCATATACATGCATATATTTTTTTCATATTTTTCCATTAAAGGCTATTACAAGATATTGAACATAGTTCCCTGTGCTATACAAAAGAAACTTTTTAAAAATCTATTTTTATATATAGTGGCTAACATTTGTAAATCTCAAATTCCCAAATTAATATTATCTGAGGGGCAGATTTATATGCCCTGCCTTATAATATCAGGCAGGGGAAGTATCGTCCAGTGACAAAATGTTTACCTCACAATATAAATAGACAAAAGAGATGTAACATCTTATATAAAGACCATTTAAATATACCAATTTGTATAAACTTTGAACTCAGTTCTGTCAAATTTTATAGCTTTAAATGTAGTTTCTATTAGGACCCCATCAGCAAGTCTTGGTTGTACAAATTTAGAAAAGTTCTTTTTTTAAAAAATGAAATCCCCAACCTTTTTATCGACTTTTTTTTTTAAATATTTTTTATTGATTTATAATCATTTTACAATGTTGTGTCAAATTCCAGTGTAGAGCACAATTTTTCAGTTACACATGAACATATATATATATATTCATTGTCACATTTTATTCTCTGTGAGCTACCATAAGACCTTGTATATATTTCCCCATGCTATACAGTATAATCTTGTTTATCTCTTCTACAATTTTGAAATTCCAGTCTATCCCTTCCCACCCCCACCCCTTTGGCAACCACAAGTTTGTATTCTATGTCTATGAGTCTATTTCTGTTTTGTATTTATGCTTTGCTTGTTTTTTGTTCTGCATATGAGCGATCTCATATGTTATTTTTCTTTCTCTTTCTGGCTTACTTCACTTAGAATGACATTCTCCAGGAACATCCACGTTGCTACAAATGGTGTAATGTTGTTGATATTTATGGCTGAATAGTGCCACATCTTGTTTATCCAGTCATCTGTTGATGGACATTTAGGCTGTTTCCATGTCTTGGCTATTGTAAATAGTGCCCCTATGAACATTGGGGTGCAGGTGTCATTTTGAAGTAGGGTTCCTTCTGGATATGTGCCCAGAAGCATGATGACTGGGTCATACGGTAAGTCTATTCCTAGAGTTTGAGGAATCTCCATACTATGTTCCACAGTGACTGTACCAAACAGCATTCCCACCAGCAGTGTAGGAGGGTTCCCTTTATTCCACAGCCTCTCCAACATTTGTAATTTGTGATTTTTGAATGATAGCCATTCTGACTGGTGTAAGGTGATATCTCATTGTAGTTTTGATTTGTATTTCTCTGATAATTAGTGATATTGAGCATTTTTTCATGTGCCTATTGATCATTTGTATGTCTTCCTTGGAGAATTCTTTGTTTAGGTCATCTGCCCATTTTTGGATTGGGTTGTTTGTTTTTTTCTTTTTTTTAAACATTTTAATATTTTGTTATTTTTATTTTAGTAACAACAACAGAGAAACTAACTTTGCCATTCTGGAGGCCCAGGGTAATGAAGGAGAACAAGGAACCCTGTCTCCTTTATCACAGGGAGTATGTCAGTGGATTTGACAAAACCATCAGGATGCCCCCTTGCAGCTTATATACAGTCCCTAAACCGGTAACTCCCAGTGTCCGTTGATCCCAGCAGGACAGAAAAAAACTGCAGCTCTTTAAAATTCTAAAAGCTGAATTTTGATTTCCAGTAGAGATCACAAAGGGAGTTCAGAGATGCATGGCTTGTAAGACAATATCCCAGGTTTTACGTACAAGTTCTATTTTGTTGTTGTTTGTTATTACCTAGACTTTTTTTTTAACATTTTTTAGTGACTTATGGTCATTTTACAAAGTTGTGTCAAATTCCAATGTAGAGCACAATTTTTCAGTTATACATGAACATATATATATGTTCATTGTCACATTTTATTCTCTGTGAGCTAACATAAGATCTTGTGTATATTTCCCTGTGCTATACAGTATAATCTTGTTTATATATTCTACAATTTTGAAATCCTGTCTATCCCTTCCCAACCTCAGCCCCCTTGGCAAACACAAGTTTGTATTCTATGTCTATGAGTCTGTTTCTGTTCTGTATTTATGCTTTGTTTGTTTGTTTTTGTTTCTCTTTTTGTTTTTAGATACCAAATATGAGCTATCTCATATGTTATTTTTCTTTCTCTTTCTGGCTTACTTCACTAAGAATGACATTCTCCAGGAGCATCCATGTTGCTGCAAATGGCATTATGTTGTCAGTTTTTATGGCTGAGTAGTATTCCATTGTATAAATATACAACTTTTTCTTTATCCAGTCATCTGTCCATGGACATTTAGGCTGTTTCCATGTCTTGGCTACTGTAAATAGTGCAGCTATGAATATTGGGGTGCAGTTGTCCTTTTGAAGTAGGATTCCTCCTGGATATATGCCCAGGAGTAGGATTCCTGCGACATATGCTAAGTCTCTTCCTATTCTTTTGAGGAATCTCCATACTGTTTTCCACAGTGGCTGCACCAAACTGCATTCCCACCAGCAGTTTAGGAGGGTTCCCTTTATTCCACATCCTCTCCAGCATTTGTCATTTGGGGACTTTTGAATGACAGCCATTCTGGCTGGTGTGAGGTGACACCTCATTGTAGTTTTGCTTTGCATTTCTCTGATAATTAGTGATATTGAGCATTTTATCATGTGCCTATTGATTATTTGTATGTCTTCCTAGGAGAATTGCTTGTTTAGGCCTTTTGCCCGTTTTTGGATTGGGTTGCTTGGTTGTTTCATATTAAGTTGTATGAGCTGCTTATATATTTTGCATATCAAGCCTTTGACGGTTTCATTTGCAAAAATTTTCTCCCATTCCATAGGTCGTCTTTTTGTTTTAGTTATGGTTTCCTTTGCTGTGCAGAAGCTTGTAAGTTTCATTAGTTCCCATTTGTTTATTCTTGCTTTTACCTCTATTGCATGAGTAGACAGTTCTAGGAGAACATTTTTGAAATGTATGTCAGATAATGTTTTGCCTCTATTTTCCTCTAGGAGGTTTATTCTATCTTGTCTTATGTTTAAGTCTTTGTTCCATTTTGAGTTTCTTTTTCTGTATGGTGTAAGGCAGTGTTCTAGCTTCATTGATTTACATTCTGCTGTCCAGTTTTCCCAACACCATTTCCTGAAGTGACTGTCTTTATTCCATTGTATATTCTTCCCTCTTTTCTCGAAGATGAGTTGACCAAAATTTTGTGGGTTCATTTCTGGGCTCTCTAATCTGTTCCATTGGTCTACATGTCTGTTTTTGTACCAATACCATGCTGTCTTCATGACTGTAGCTCTATAGTATTGTCTGAAGTCTGGGAGAGTTATTCCTCCAGCCTCTTTCTTTCTCTTCAGTAATGCTTTGGCAATTCTAGGTCTTTGATGGTTCCATATAAATTTTACTATGATTTGTTCTAGTTTTGTGAAATATGTCCTAGGTAATTTGATAGGGATTGCATTATATCTGTAGATTGCCTTGGGCAGTGTGACCATTTTAAAAATATTGATTCCTCCAATCCAAGAGCATGGGATATCTTTCCATTTTTTAAAGTCTTCTTTAATTTCCTTCATCAATGGTTTATAGTTTTCTGTGTATAAATGTTTCACTTCCTTGGTTAGATTTATTCCTAGGTAGTTTATTACTTTGGGTGCTATTTTAAAGAGGATTGTTTTTTACTTTCGTTTTCTGTTGATTCATCATTACTGTAAAGAAATGTAACTAATTGTTGAATGTTAATCTTGTAACCTGCTACCTTGCTGAATTCTTCGATCAGCTCTACTAGTTTTTGTGTGGACCTTTTAGGATTTTGTATATATAGCAACATGTTGTCAGCATATAGTGACACTTTTACCTCTTCTTTTCCAATTTGGATCCCTTTTATTTCTCTCTCTTGTCTGATTGCTGTGGCTAGGACTTCCATGACTATGATGAATAGGAGTGGTGTTAGTGGACAGCCTTGTATTGTTCCTGAGTTTAGTGGGAAGCTTTGAGTTTTTCACCATTGAGCACTATGCTGGCTGTAGGTTTGTCATGTATAGCTTGTATTATGTTGAGATGTTTCCCCTATACCCACTTTGGTGTGAATTTTTATCATAAATTGTTGTTGAATTTTACCAAATGCTGCTTCAGCATCTATTGAGATGATCATGTGGTTTTTGTCTATTCTTTTGTTAATGTGATGTATTACAGTGATTGATTTGCATATTGTGAACCACCCTTGTGTCCCTGGGATGATCCCCTTGGTCATGATGTATAATCTTTATATGTTGTTGGATTGTATTTGCTAATATTTTGGTGAGGATTTTGGCATCTATGTTCATCAGTTATATTGGCTTATCATTCTTTTTTTTTTGGTAGTATCTTTGCCTGGTTTTGTTATCACAGTGATGGTGGCTTCATAGAATGAGTTTGGAAGTATTCCCTCCTTTTCAATCTTCTGGAAGATTTTGAGAAGGACTGGTATGACTTCTTTATATGTTTTGTAGAATTCCCCAGTCTAGCCATCCAGTCCTGGACTTGTATTTGTAGGGAGGATTTTTTATTGTTAATTCGATTTCATTTCTAGTGATCAGTTTGTTCAAGTGGTCAGTTTCTTCTGGATTCAGTCTGGTGGACTGTATTTTTCCAGAAACCTCTCCACCTTCTCTAGGTTATCCACTTTGGTTCCATATAGTTTTTCATGATATTCTTATATGGTATTCTCTATTTCTATGTTATTTGTTGTAATTTCTCCATTTTTCTTTCTTATTTTGCTAATTTGTGCTCTCTTGTTTCTCTTCTTTGTGACTTGGCCAGAGGTTTGTCGATTTTATTTACTTTTTCAAATAACCATCTTTTGATTTGATTGATTTTTTCTATGGTATTTTTAAATATCTATTTTATTAATTTCCTCCCTGATCTTTATAGTTTCCATCCTTCTGCTGCCTTTTGGCATTTTTTGTTCTTCTTTTTCTAGTTCTTGTAGCTCGTGGGTTAGATTGTTTGAGATTATTGTTCTTTTCTCAGGAAGGCCTGTATTACTATAAACTTCCCTCAGCACTGCCTTTGCTGTGTCCCATAAGTTTTGTGTGGTTGTGTTTTCATTTTCATTTGTCTCAAGGTATTTTTTAAATTCAACTTTAATTTCATCATTGACCCATTGGTTTTTAAATAGCATATTGTTTAATCTCCATGCTTTCCTTATTTTCTCCTTTGTTTCTCTGTTGTTGATTTCTAGTTTCATGACATTGTGGTCAGTAAAGATGCTTGAGATAATTTCAATCATCTTAAAATTGTTGAGGTTTTTTTTTTTCTGTCCAAGTATATGATCAATCCTGGAAAATGTTCCATGTGCACTTGAAAAGAATTTATATCCTATTTTTGGGGGGTGCAATGCTCTGAAAATATCCACCAAATCTAATTTTATATTGTATTATTTAATTTATCTGTTGCCTGATTTATTTTCAGTCTGGAAGATCTATCTAGTGATGTTAATGCAGTGTTAAAATCTCTGAGCATGATTGTATTCCCATCAATAGCCCCCTTTATCTCTGTTAGTTATAGTTTTATGTATTTAAGTGCTCCTATATTGGATGCATATATATTGATGAGTGTAATATCCTCGTCATGTAATGATCCTTTAATCATTATAAAATGTCTTTCTTTATCTTTCTTTATGGCCTTTGTTTTAAAGTCTATTTTGTCTTAATTCAGTACTGCTACACCTGCTTTTTGGCTTTTCCATTTGCTTGGAATATCCTTTTCCATCCTTTCAATCTCAATCTATCTGTGTCCTTCTCCCTAAAGTGGGTCTTGTATGCAGCATATTGAAGGTTCTTGCTTTATTATCCAGTCTGCCACTCAATGTCTTTTGACTGGAGCATTTAGTCTACTAACATTTACAGTAATTAATGATAGATGTGTGTTTATTGCCATTTTGAATTTATCTTTGCAGTTGATTTGGTGTTTCCTCTTTGTTCCTTCCTTCCTTTTGTGGCTTGGTAATTTTCCTTTGTATTATCATGGATTTTATTTAGTTTTTGTCACTCCCTTGTAAGTTTTTGGCTTGTGGTTACCCTTTTTTGTAAGTCTATTAGCCCATTATTATAACTGTTTTTATTAAACTGATAGTAACATAATCTCAAACCCATCTTACTGAAAAGAAAAAAAATTAAAAATAAAGAAGAAATTCTATATTTTCCTGCCTCCCTCTCCCACTCTCAATGATTTGTATGTCTTCTTTTACAGTTTTGTGTTTATTTTGTTTGTAATTCATTCTAGTTATCACCTTTCCAGTTGTAATATTCTTATTTCTGTTGCATCCTGCTGTTTTTCTATTTAGAGTAGACCTTTCAATATTTCTTTTAGCATGGGTTTAGTGTGGCTAAACTCTTTTCGTTTTTGCTTGTCTGTGAAATTCTTTATGTCTCCTTCTATCCTAAAGGATAGCCTTGCTGGGTAAAGTATTCTAGGCTGCATCTTTTTTTTCCATTCAGGATGTTGAATATATCTTGCCACTCCCTTCTGGCCTGTAGTTTTTGTGTAGAGAAATCAGCTGAGAGCCTTATGGGGGTTCCCTTGTAACTTACTTTTTGCTTTTCTTTTGCCTTTAGAATCCTTTCTTTATCCGTGACTCTGGCCATCTTGATTATGATATGTCTTGGTGTGGGTCTATTTGGGTTCTTCCTGTTTGGGACCCTCTGAGCTTCCTGTACTTGGATATCTGGTTCCTTCTTTAAGTTTGGGAAGTTTTCAGTTATGGTTTCTTCAAAAACCTTTTCAATCCCCTTTGATATTTCTTCTCCTTCTGGGACCCCTATTATGCGAAGATTGGGACGCTTTATGTTATCCCATAGGTCTCTTATGCTATTTTCATTTTTTTTAATTTGCTTATCTTATAGTTCTTCTGAATGGGTGCTTTCTATTTCCCTGTCTTCTAGATCACTAATTCGTTCCTCTGCATTATCTAGTCGGCTTTGTACAGCTATTAGATCATTCCTCACCTCTGTCAATGAGTTTACCCATTCTACTTGGCTCTTCTTTATAGCTTCAATTTCATTTTTGACATATTTTAGATCTGTAAACACTATCTCTTTTAATTCCTTCAGGAATTTGATCACTCCTTTTTTGAAATCTTGATCTAGTAGGCTATCAATGTCTATTTCATTGATCTTTCTTTCAGGGGATTTCTTTTGTTCTTTTAATTGGGAAAAGTTTTTCTGCTTCTTCATCTTGCTCATACCTCTCTGGCACTGTGGTTTATGAAGTATCAGTTGTTTATTTTGGTCCTTAAGGATTTTATCTATCTAATACCTATTTAGGAATAAAACTTAGGAAAAAAAAGAAAAAAAATAAGAGAGAGAGATAGAATTTTAAAACAAGGGGGAAAGAGGGTTTGAAAACAGTGTACAATGAATAATAGAAGAGCAAGATGAAGCAGAGTATTAATCGGGTTGAGACGTCCTTTTAAAACCTTTACAAAAAAAAAAGGGGGGGAGATGAAGAGATGTATTTGAAACCTGTGTCTAATCAATAATAGGACATCAAAACCCAAGAGAAATAGAAATGAATTAAGAAGTAAAACTTAAGAGAGTAATAGAAAATAGAACAGGTAAAAACAGATTAAAAAAAATAAGGTGGGGGGTGGGTTTCTCGGTGTTCTCCTGGAGTTTGTGTGCTTTGAATGTGAAGTCTTTCTGTCTTCGTCCCGTTTTGGAAGCTCAGCTTGCTGTTTTCAGAGGCCCTCCATTGGCGCCCTCTTCTGTGCTGCTCCCAGCACCTGTGGGCAAGCAGATCGCGCCTCCTCGCAACACTGGGTCAGGTGCAGCTCTCCTCTGCTGTGGGCGGGCGGGTCACTGCCCCTCCTGACGCAGCAGTCAGAGTTGCAGACTGGCCAGGTAGGAGGGCGGGTCGTGCCCCCTCCCAGCACTGTGGTCAGGAGCTGTGTTCCTTCCTAAAAGGTGGGAGGCCGCTCTCCCTCTCCCCATGCCGGTAGCTCCACTGCTCTGTACGGCTGCGTGCTCCGCCCTGGTCGGCGCTCCTCAGGTGGGCTCAGGGAAGACCGAGGGACAGCCTTGTCCCTGCTCCGAGCCAGAACCCAGCTCCTTGTTCGTCTTTGTGGAGCAAGTTCTCTGAGGGACCAGGATGGAAGGATCCTATCTGCCCCGGGCTGCAGGCCAGTCTCAGTCTGGCCTTTGAGGCTACTAAGCCCTTCGGTGCCGGTGCAGGTTTCGCCCCCACCCCCGCCTGGATGCTAAGCGCTAGAGGATATGGCGGCTGTGCCTGAGCCCTGCCTCTCTTCCCCCGAAAACTTTCCGTGGGTTTTCAGAGATGGGGGTGTGCACCCTTCCCCCGAGAGCACATCAACCTTCCTGTTTTATGGAGGGCCCAGGTTGTTCTGCCCTGTGCACCCACAGCCACGGCGTGCAGCCCCTTGAGTTCCCCCGGGGCTGCCTCCGTGCAGCCGCCCCCGTCCTCCGCCCGGTTTGGGCAGCCTGGCCCTGCCCGCCTTTGCCGGCGGCGTCTCAGGCTGGGTGTCGGGGGGACGCTCTGTGCCCGTGTAACTTAGTTCTGTTAGTCAAGGGCTGCTCTGTACAGATCCGAGCCTCGGAGGCTCCCCCTCTGTCCCGCTGGCCTCTCAGTTGGAGAGGGGAGACCCAGCGAGCGAACGCCAGTCCTCCTTTGCAGCTCCCGCGCTGCTTTGCCTTTTGTTTCTTCTTTTTTCCTTTTCTCCTACCAGATTTTTGGGGTTTTTCTCTTTTGAAGAGGGCGATGTTCTGTCGGAGTTCCACAGGTGCTCTGGTTGGCTGAGTGAGTCTGTAGATGTGGTTCTTGGTGTATTTGTGGGAGAGGGTGACCTGCGAACGTCCTTCTTCTCCGCCATCTTCTCCGTCTTACTTGAAGAGTTTTAGTAACACTAAACCCATGCTAAAGGAAATACTGAAACGTCTACTCTAAATAGAAAACAAGCAGAATGCTACAGAAATGAGAATATCATATCTGGAATGGTGATAACTACAATGAATTGCAAATAGAATAAACATGAAATTGTGAAGGAAGATATCTAAATCATTGATAGTGGGAGAGGGAAGCAAGAAAATATAGAATTAAAAAAAAATTTTGTTCTCGGTGGGATGGGTTTGAGCTTATCTGTTTAATACAAACAGTTATAGTAATATGTTAATAGACTCACAAAAAGGGTAACCACAAGCCAAAAACTTGCAAGGGAGTCACTAAAACTAAATAAAATCCATGGTAATACAAAGGAAAATAATCAAGCCACAAAAGGAAGAAGAAAGGAACAAAGAGGAAATACCAAATCAACTGCAAAGATAAATTCAAAATGGTAATAAACACACAAGTATCATTAGTTACTATATATGTTAATGGACTAAGTGCTCCAATCAAAAGACAAAGTGTGGCAGATTGAATAATAAGGCAAGAACCTCTAATATGCTGCATACAAGAGACCCACTTTAGGTAGAAGGACATACATTGATTGAGAGTGAAAGGATGGAAAAGGATATTCCATGCAAATGGAAAAGCCAAAAATGGAGGTGTAGCAATACTGATATCAGACAAAATAGGCTTTGAAACAAAGGCCATAAAAAAAGATAAAGAAGGACATTTAGTAATGGTTAAAGGATTAGTACAAGATGAGGATATTACACTCATTATATATATATACACCCCCAATATAGGAGCATCTAAGCACATAAAACTATTACTATCAGAGATAAAGGGGGATACTGATGGGAATAAAATCATTGTTGGAGATATTAACCCCACATTAACATCACTAGACAGATCTTCCAGACAAAAAATAAATCAGGCAACAGAGAAATTAAATGATACAATAGAAAAATTAGATTTGGTGGATATTTTCAGAGCATTACACTCCCCAAAAATTGGCTATACATTCCTTTCAAGTGCTCATGGAACATTTTCCAGGATTGATCATGGACTTAGGCACAAAAGAAGCCTCAACAATTTTAAGAAGTTAGAAATTATCTCAAGCATCTTTACTGACCACAGTGCCATGAAACTAGAAATCAACAACAGAGAAACAAAGGAGAAAAAAACAAAAGCATGGAGATTAAACAACATGCTATTAAAAAAACCAATGGGTCAATGATGAAATCAATGTTTAAATTAAAAAATATCTTGAGACAAATGAAAATGAAAACAAAACCACCCAAAATTTATTGGACACAGCAAAGGCAGTTCCATGAGGGAAGTTTATAGCGATACAGGCCTTCCTCAGAAAAGAAAAACAATCTCAAACAATCTAACCCACTAGCAAAAGAATTAGAAAAAGAAGAGCGAAAAACCCCAAAAGGCAGCAGAAGGAAGGAAATAATTAAGATCAGGGAGGAAATAAATAAAATACAAATTAAAAAATCCATAGAAAAAATATCAATCAAACCAAAAGCTGGTTTTTTGAAAGAGTAAATAAAATCGACAAACCTCTGGCCAAACTCACAAGGAAGAAAATAGAGAGAGCACAAATTAGCAAAATACGAAAGGAAAATGGAGAAATTACAACAAATAAAATAGAAATACAGAAGATCATATGAGAATATTATGAAAAACTACATGGAACCAAACTGGATAACCTAAAGGAGATGGACAAGTTTCTGGAAACATACTGTCCACCAAGGCTGAATCAAGAAGAAACTGACCAGTTGAACAAAACAATAACTAGAAATGAAATTGAATTAGCAATAAAATATCCTCCATACAAATAAAAGTCCAGGACTGAAAGGCTTCACCAGGGAACTCTACCAAACATACAAAGAAGAACTAATATCTGTCCTTCTCAAACTCTTCCAGAAGATTTAAAAGAAGGGAATACTACCAAACTCATTCTATGACGCCACCATCATCCTGATACCCAAACCAGGCAAAGACACTAACATAAAAGAGAATTACAGATCAATATCACTGATGGACTTAAATGCAAAATTCCTTACCAAAATATGAGCAAATAGAATCCAACGACACATAAAAAAGATTATACATCATAACCAAGTGGACTTCATCCCAGGGACACAAGGGTGGTTCAACATATGCAAATCAATGTAATGCATCACATCAACAAGAGAAAGGACAAAAACCACATGATCATCTCAATAGATGCAGAAAAATCATTTGATAAAATGCAACACCCATTTATGATAAAAACTCTCACCAAAGTGGGTATAGAGGGAACATATCTCAACATCATGAAAGCTATATATGACAAACCTACAGCCAGCATAGGACTCAATGGTGAAAAACTCAAAAGCTTCCCACTAAAATCTGGGACAAGACAAGGATGCCCACTATCACCACTCCTATTCAACATAGTCTTGGAATTCCTAGCCACAGCAATCAGACAAGAGAGAGAAATAAAAGGGATCCAATTTGGAAGAGAACAGGTAAAAGTGTTATGATATACTGATGACATGATACTATATATAGAAAACCTTAGAGGGTCCACACAAAACCTACTAGAATGAATCGAATATTTCAGCAAGGTAGCAGGTTACAAGATTAACGTTCAAAACTCAGTTGCATTTCTTTGCACTAGTGGTGAATCAACAGGAAAAGAAATTAAAGAAACAATCCCCTTTAAAATAGCACTCAAAGTAGTAAAATACCTAGGAATAAATCTAACCAATGAGGTAAAAAACTCATATACGGAGAACT
Organism: Camelus bactrianus; assembly: GCF_048773025.1. Lineage (NCBI taxonomy): Eukaryota > Metazoa > Chordata > Mammalia > Artiodactyla > Camelidae > Camelus > Camelus bactrianus. Next base: position 67,134,253 of record NC_133575.1, on the reverse strand, counting down.
ATAAAACATTATTGAAGGAAATTAAAGTAGGCTTTAAAAAATGGAAACATATCCCATGCTTCTGGATTGGAAGAATCAATATTGTTAAAATGGTCATACTGCCTAAGCCAATCTACAGATTTAATGCAATGCCTATCAAGTTACCCAGGTCATATTTCACAGAACTAGAATAAATCATAATAAAATTTATATGGAACCACAAAACACCTAGAATTGCCAAAGCATTACTGAAGAAAAAGAAAGAGGCTGGAGGTAACACCTCTCCCAGACTTCAGACAATACTATAGAGCTATAGTCATCAAAATAGCATGGTATTGGTAAAAAAAAACAGACATACAGACCAATGGAATAGAATAGAGTGCCCAGAAATGAACCCACAAAATTTTGGCCAACTAATCTTCGACAAAGGAGGCAAGAATATACAATGGAATAAAGACAGTCTCTTCAGCAAATGGTGTTGGGAAAACTGGACAGCAGCATGCAAAGCAATGAAGCTAGAACACTCCCTTACACCATATACAAAAAGAAACTCAAAATGGACCAAAAACTTAAACATAACACAAGATACAATAAACCTCCTAGAAGATAACATAGGCAAAACGTTATCTCACATATATCTCAAAAATGTTCTCCTAGAACAGTCTACCCAAGCAATAGAAATAAAAGCAAGAATAAACAAATGGTACCTAATTAAACTTACAAGCTTCTGCACCCCAAAATAAACCATAAGCAAAACAAAATGACAACCTATGGAATGGGAGAAAATTATTGCAGAAGATGAACCCGACAAAGGCTTGATCTCCAGAATATATAAGCAGCTCTTATGACTTAATAAGAAAAAATAAATAAACAACCAACTCCAAAAATGAGCAGAAGACCTAAACAAGTAATTCTCCAAGGAAGAAATACAAGTGATCAATAAGCACATGAAAAAATGCTTATTATCACTAATTATCAGAGAAATGCAAATCAAAACTACAATGAGGTGTCACCTCACACCAGTCAGAATGGCCATCATTCAAAAGTCCCCAAATGACAAACCCTGGAGAGGCTGTGGAGAAAAGGGGACCCTCCTACACTGTTTGTGGGAATGCAGTTTGGTGCAGCCACTGTGGAAAACAGTATGGAGATTCCTCAAAAGACTAGGAATAGACTTACCATATGACCCAGGAATCCCTCTCCTGGGCGTATATCCAGAAGGAGCCCTACTTCAAAAAGACACCTGCTCCCCAATGTTCATAGCAGCACTATTTACAATAGCCATTACATGGAAACAGCCTAAATGTCCACCGACAGATGACTGGATAAAGAAGAGGTAGTATATTTATACAATGGAATACTATTCAGCCATAAAAACCAACAACATAATGCCATTTGCAGTAACATGGATGTCCCTGGAGGATGTCTTTCTAAGTGAAGTAAGCCAGAAAGAGAAAGAAAAATACCATATGAGATCGCTCATATTTGGAATAAAAAAATGAGCATAAATACAAAACAGAAACAGTGTCATAGACAATCTTGTCGTTGCCAAGTGGGAGCGTTTTGGGAAGCAGCAGACTGGTATTTCAAAATGTGTAGATACTCACAGGCATATGCAGAATAAATAAATAAGATTTTACTGTATAGCACAGGGAAATATATACAAGATCTTGTGATAGCTCACAGCGAAAAAGAATGCAACAATGAATATATCTATGTTCATGTATAACTGAAAAATTGTTCTCTACACTGGAAATTGTCACAACATTGTAAACTGACTATAACTCAGTAGAAAAAAAAAAGAAGTCATAAAGAGAAATAAGGGTGGATATATATTTATTAAAGGAACAATACAAGATAAGAATATTACAGTTGTTAACATATATGCACCCAATATAGGAGCTCCTATAAATGTAAAGGAAGTACCAACAGACAAAAAGTGGGAAATTGAGAGAACCAGAATCATAGTAGGAGACTAACACCCAGGTAACATCTTTTACAGATTTTCCAGACTGAAAATCAATCTGCCAGTGGAGAATCTAAATGACAAATAGAAGCTGACTGTGGAGCCCGAAGGGCCCAGACCTCATGCTAACCTCATAGTGGTTAAGTTGTATCCTGGGGTACGTGGCTATGGGGCTAAGGCTTCTGGGCCTGGTGCTTGCCCACTCTAGGGCAGGCCTAGGTCCCCTCAAAGCTGAATGCTCAGCCTCAGTAGTCCCTGGATCAGTGACAGTCTGCTGCTGTGTGGGTAAATCCCTGGTGCTAATAGGCTAGAAGTAGGACTCCAAAATTTTGCTTGCCAGCATCAATGTCCTTGTGGTAGAATAAGCTCTTGAGAATGGCTGCTGCCATTGTCTGTTTCCACAAGGGGAATCCCAGTTGCCTTTTGCCCCTATAAAGGGCTCTCCAAGATCAGCAAGTGGGTCTGACCCATGCCTCTTTTAATTTACTGCCTCTGTATTAAGACTCAAAGCTTGTGAAATTTTGCATCCACCCTTTAAAGCATAGTCTCTGTTTCCTACAGTCCTCAGATTCTCCCATATTCTCCCAATCTCTGCTGGCCTTCAAAACCAGACATTCTGGGAGCTCGCCTTTCTGGTTCAGGATCCCCAGTCTAAGGATCCTGATGTGGGTTCCTTATTTTTTTTGGGTAACCTCTGCAATTGTGATTATCCTCCCTTTTGTGAATCACCTACCTAAGGGTATGGGTCTTGTCAGTACAGCATCCCCACCCTTCCCACAGGTCTCATTGTAATTCCTTCTTTATATCTTTAGTTGTAGAAAATCTTTTCTACTAGTCTCCAGGTCATTCTCATAGATAGTTGCTCTGTAAAGAGTTGCAATTTTGGTGTGACTGTGGGAGATGTGAGCTCAGGATCTTTCTAATCTGCCATCTTAGCCACGCCTTTGGCATGACCACATAGATGGAAAACCCAGAAGTATCCACCAAAAAACTGTTAGAATGAATTCAGCAAAGTTGAAGATAGTTAATCAGTTTCATTTTTATACACTAACAGTAAACTATGGTGAGATAGAAGCTAAGAAAACAATGCCATTTACAATAGCATCAAAAATAAATAAAATATAGATGAATAAATTAAATCATGGAGATGAAAATCTTGTATAGTGAAAACTAAAAGGCATTGATGAAAGAAATTGAAGACATAAATAAATGGATAGATATCTTTTGTACTGTGATTGAAAGTATTAATATTGTTATAATGTCCATACTAACCAAACCTATCTACAGATTGAATACAATCCTTATCAAAATTCCAATGGCATTTTTCACAGAAATGGAGACAAATCCTAAAATTTGTATAGAGCTACAAAAGGCTATGAATAGCTAAATATATGTTGAGCAGAAGATCAAAGCTGGAGACATCACACTTCCTGCCTTCCCTTATATTACAAAGTCATTGTAATCAAAATATTAGGTTGGCATAAGAACAGACACATAGACCAGTGGAACAGACTAGAAAGTCCAAAATAAGCCCATATGTATACTGTCAACTAATTTTTGAGAAGAGTGCCAATAATGTAAGATGGAAAAAGGATTGTCTCAATATGTGATCTCTGGAAAACTGGATATTCACATGCAAAAGAATGAATTTGGACTTTTATCTTACACCACTCACAAAATTAACTCAAAGTGAATTAAAGACAAATGTAAGAAATGTAAGACTTGAAATAATAGAACTCTTGGAATTAAACATAGGGAGAGAGTTACTTGACATTGATTATAGCGATGGCTTTATGGATATGATACCCCAAGCCTAGGCAACAAAAGCAAAAATAAACAATGGGACAATATCAAAATTAAAAACTTCTGCATAGCAAAGGAAACAATCAACAAAATGAAAAGGCAGCATAAGTAATGGGAGTAATTTATTTGCAAACTGTAATTCTGATAAGGGGTTAATTTACAAAATATATGAAGAACTCATATAACTCAATAGTAAAAAAAAAATCCAATTAAAAAGTGTGCAATGGTCCTGATAGACATTTTTCCAAAGAAGAGATACATATGGCCAACAGACACATGAAAAGATGGTCAACATCACTAATCATCAGGGCATGCAGACCAAGACCACAATAAGTTATAATCTCACACCTATCAGAATGGCTATTATAAAATTACAAGATATAATAGGTTTTAGTGAGTCTGTGGAAAAAGAGAACACTTGTACACTGTTGATGGGAATATCATTTGGTACAGACATTATGGTACAATATAGAGGTTCTTTTAAAAAAAAACATATGACCCAACAATCCCACTTCTGTTTATGTATTCAAGGGAAACAAAATCACTATTTTGAAGAATTATATGTACACCTATGTTGTTTGCAGCATTATTTACAATAGCCAAAATATGGAATCAGCTTGTGTCCATCAATAGATGAATGGAGAAAGAAAAATATGTACATAAGGGAATATTGTTCAGTTATAAAAAGAAGGAAATCCTGCTATTTGTGACAATCTGATGAACCTATAGGACATTATGCTAAGTGATATTAGCCCAACAGAGGAAGACAAATGTTGTATCATCTTACTTATAAATGGAACCAAAAAAAATTTAAACTCATAGAATCAGAGTGTTCAATGGTGGTTGCCAGGGGCTGGTGAGCAGGGGAAACGAGGGGATGTTGGTCAAAGGTTATAGATTTTAGTTATAAGATAAACAAGTTATGATGACCTAATGTACAACATGGTGACTATACTTAATACTACCGTATTGCATAATTTAAAGTTGCTGAGGGAATAGATTTTAAGCATTTTCACTAAAAATATGTATATGAGGTGATGGTGATGAATGTGTTAATTAACTTGATTGTGGTAATCGGTTCACAATGTATGTGTGTATCAAATTCATCACTTTGTATACTTTAAATATATATAGTTTTGTCAATTACACCTCAATAAAATTGGGGAAAAAAGGTGCGGAGAGAAGTGGACATGCTGAAATAGCTATATTATGTGAGTCAGAACATGCAATGAAGGATAGCATTCTACAGGATGGCCCAGAGGACACCCCATTCACTAGGGCCATGAGGAATGCACTTGTGAGAGAGGCACTGGCATTGCTAAAAAGAATTCAGTAGTGGCTCTTTCTGCAGGCCAGGGTGACTAGGAAGGGCCATCACAAAATTGGATTTTATTATATCCATGGCAATGGTGAGGCTGCAAATAAAAGAGGCCAAGTGGGGGCGCTTAACTACCAGAAGCCAGGAAGTTGTAATTACTGTAATAATCAGCAAGGTTGGTGGGGTGCCAATGGTAGCTTAACCCTGAGGGAGCTGAGGAGATGATTAACAAAACATGGCATGCCTGAGGTCAAAACATTTGTGCAGGTGATGAAACTACTACTTAACATCTGCAATCAGAAAAAGACAAGAATCTGAGGACTGTTGCTTCCACAAAAATTCATGATTCCTTGCACAGTACCTAGGTCTGAGCCAATATTAAAATCCAGAACTTATTGGAGATATGGCCAGGTCCCTATGAGAGAGAATTCTGCAAGTAGTATATATTGTAAAGATACCTCCAGTTCTTTCTCAATGGAACTTAGAACAATTTACTTGTACTGTGTTGAATACTGGGGAAATGGGAATACCTAGATAGTTTGAGGACTATTGGACACAAAACATGACTTGACATTGATATTCAGAGGACTGAAACATCCTCGTGGTATCCTTCTTAGTAAGGACTTGGAAATATGTAATGGGTTGAATTGTGTCACCCCTAGGTTTATATGTTGAAGTTAATCCCCAGTACCTCAGAACATTACCTCTTTTGGAGATAACATCTTTACAGAGGTAATCAAGTTAAAATGCATTCATTGGGATAAACCTTAAACCACTATGACTTGTGTCCTTATAAAAATGGTTAATTTGGATGGACACAGAGACATGCATAGAGGGAGAACACCATGTGAGCATGAAGACAGTCATTTGTAAGCCAAGGAGAGAGTCATTCCCTCTTAGTACTCAGAAGAAATCAACTCTGTCAACATTTTGATTTTGGACTTCTAGCCTCCAGAATGGTAAGATAATGAATTTTTGTTGTTTAAGCACTCAGTTTGTGGTGGCTTGGGTATCTGCCACTTTGCTAGTCAGTACTAACAAAGAAATACATGTGGACAGGAATAAACAGAGTCCTGGTTATAATTTAGCTTATAGTGGGTCTAATGGAGCTTGAAACCCTTCCCGGTAGTCATTCCCTCAATTCCTAAATGTATAGTTGCCAATTACATACTTGGCAGTTGAAATAGCCCTCTATATGGTACATGAACATGGGGTAGAAGTTTTATAGTGAGGAAACCCAAGTGGAAACCTTTGAAACTTCTCCTTCCTCTAGGAAAGAAATAAAAAACAATAAATTATCCCTGGGTCTGGTTGGCAATTATTTGTACCAATTTTAAAGATTTAAAGAATGCTGGGTTAATAGTCTCACTTATATCTCTGTTTAATTTGCCAGCCTGGCAATTGAGGAAACTGGATGAATCATGGAGAATATCTATAGACTACCACAAGGTCATCCATGTAGCAGCCCCAATTGTAACTGCTCTTCTGGGCATGATATCACTGCTAGATCATCTTAGTAAATTCTCAGGTGTACTGGTTTGAGCAGTAAATTATTTTCTATCCAATCAGAAAAGAGGAACAGCAACAGTTCAAACTTACATGGGACAGACAACAATATTCACTTACAGATTTTCTCATGGCTATGTTAAATCTTTCGTTCTCTCTCATGATATAGTCTAAAAATTCTGAAACACCTGGGCAACCCATAGAATACCACACTGATCCGTTTAATCAATGACATCATGCTCAGCAGGCAGGATAATACAGAAGGTAAATAGTATGCTGGAATGGTTTGTAGACACATGTATTCCAGAGAATGAAAGATAAATCCTAAAAATATTCAGGAACTTGAAACTTCAGTAAAAAATTTAGAAATCCAGTGGTGAAGGGCATGCTGAGACATTGGCGCCTTTACAGAAATGAAAAATTGCTGTATCTTGCATTTACTATTACACAGAAGGAAACAATGCTTTGTGGGCTTCTTTGGATTCTAGAGCCACATTCCACAATGAAACCGTTCCATTTACTGGGTGACACTAAAAGTGTCCAGATTTCAGTGGAGCCTGGAAACAGAAAAGGGTTTGCCAGCAAGTCCAAGTTGTGGTGTCAGTAGCCCTACTGCTTGTGTCACATAATCAAGAATATACTATGGTTTTGGAGGTGTCTATGGTGGGAAAAGATGCAAGGTGAAACTTATGACAGGCCCAGTGTGATAAAATCAATGCAAGTCCCTGGGATTCTGGAGTAAAGCCATGTCATCTATAGCATAGAATTATATTTCCTTTGAGAGACAGCTCCTGGCATGGTACTGGGCCATAACAGAGACAAAGTGCTGTACCACAGGGCACCAAATAACCATGCATCCAGAACTTCCAGTTATAAGCCAGGCTCTTTTGGATCTACCAAAAAGTAGAATCAGACAGACCCAGCAGTTGTCCATCATGAAATGGACATAGTCATTCTGGGATCAAGTCTGAGCAAAACCAGAGGGTATAAATAAGCTGAGTTAATAGGTAACACAAATCTTTATATCATCCAACACACTTGCATCTGCACCCTCCCTCAGCTTGCACCTATAGATATATGAAAAGAAGAGGAAGCATGAGATTGGTTTGTAAATAGGTTAGCTATGCGGGTTCATGCTGAAAATGAATGTCACCTCCATTACATACTCAGTGATTGCCTTGAAGGAGTATAGCATCTGATCAAGGGATCTACCTTACAGTAAAGAAGTTGTGGAAGTGGGCACCTGACCATGAATTCCACTGGCTATATTACATATTGTGCTATCCAGAAGCAGTTGGCCTCAGAGATAGCTTGAATGACCTACTGAAGGCATAATGAAGTGTTAGCTTGAATGTCATACTATGCAAGATTGAGTGACACCCTTTAAGATACAGTATATGCATTAAATAAGAAACTTTTCTGTGATGTTTTGTCCTCAATAGGAAAAACATATATGCCCAGAAACCAAGGGATATACTCAGGAGTATATCCCTCACTATCACTTCCAGTGACTCACTGGTGACATATGTTCCTGTTGCATCAGCTCTGGCCACTAAAGAGTTAAAAGTCCTGAACCCAAAGAGGGACATATTCTTGCCAGGGGACACAACAGTAGCCATTGAAACACAAGTTATGGCTGCTCTCAGGGCACTTTGGACTCCTCATGCCTAGAATCCAGCTTTTGTGAAGAAGAGTTACCGTCTTGACAAGGGTAATTCAACCTAATGAAATGGAAGAGGTAGAACTACTTTTCACAATATGAGAAGGAAGGAATATCTGCAGATGCTTCATGATCCACTTGGGCATCTCTGGTTACTACTTTGCCCAATTTAAACTGTGAATGGAGTTTGAGGAGGGTATGATTACTAGGAGCTCAGACCCTTCAGGAATTACGTTTGAGGTTATACTACTAAATAAGGCATCAAAACCTGTAGAAGCAGTGGCTGAGGGTGAGGAGAATTTAGAATGACTAGTATAAGAAGCCCACCAATTGTGGCCCTAAGATCAACTGCAGTGATGGAGGGTATAGTTTTTCCACTACCCCTTCTCTGTTAAATTTCCCCTAAGGAAGAGAAGCCCACGGGAAATTTGGAGGAGTGAATATGGATGGAGCAGTGGATTTGTACAGTGATAATCATGGGAATTTGCTGCTCAGATCTCACTTGAAGGGAGATTCTGATGTGAGGAGTGTAGTCACCTGACAACCTCTAGCTGCTGCAAATTTGAGATCTGCCAGTGTGCAAGTGGGCACCACACCCTCACTAGACTGCTCCCAGACAGTAATTGAGAACCATGGAGATACAAAGGCCAAGATATTGCTGCCCAACAGACTTCCGTGCTCCCCATTGATCTACTTGAAACCCTGTCTGAGCTACAGTGCAGTGTGAGGCTCTGCCTACACAGCTCTCCTTTCTTGCCTTTCTCCTTTCACAGAGGTCAGAACTGCATGGTAGTCTGATGGCTCTCCCCAACTACTTCTGCTCCCTTTCTCCTTTACCCCTCATAAGCGTTTCCCTCCGTAAGTCTCTTAGACGTCTCATTATGTTTTATCTTTTGATTATTGGAGGATCCCCGGGGCTTCAGAGGATAATGTCAGAGTGACATTTAAGGTGGAGGTTGAACACTGTAGGTGCCATTTACCAACTGTTTTGGAAGTATTTTTCAACCAAAATGGCTCTATCCATGAGTACTGACTGAATTTCAGTATTGAGTTTAAACATCATCCCTGTCTCTCATCTATTCATTTCTCCAAGCACCACTCTTCCTTTATAGGTAATTACTTTTATTATTTTATTTTATATCCTTCCAGAGTTTCTTTATGCAATATATACATGTATGAGTGTGTGTATATGTGTGTATATATATATATTCTCTCTCCTTACTTAAAAAAATACTATAGCTCATACAGCACCTTGATTTATTTCACTTAAATTTATACCAGACATCTTCTCATCTCACTACACAGAGAAATTCCTTATTCTTTTTCACATTCATATGACATTCCATTGTGGAGAAGTACTGTTATATATTCAACTAATCACATTGACAGATGATTGGATTGTTTCTAAGTTTTTTGTATCTATAATGTTTCAATGAAAATCTTTTTATGTTTCATTTAGGGCATATGTAAGGTTATCAAATGGGTTTTAAAATTAAATCTCTTTAAGAATTGGATCTGAAATCTAGTAACTTATGAGAGTAAATGAAGCTCAAGGTTATAATAAAAGGGCACAAAGTAGGCTGGATGAAGCTAAGGAGGTCGCCAAATTTATATCTATCAGTAACTCTGTCTGTAAATCTATCAATGCCATAGATTGAATGTTTGTATCCTCCTCAAAATTTGTATAGTAAAATTCTAATGCTCAATATAATATTAAGGTGGGGCTTAATACCTCAAAGGTAGGACCTTTAAGAGGTGCTCTAGGAGGGTGGAATCCTCACAAATGGGATTAACACTTTTATAAAAGAGACCCCACAGAACTCCCTAGTTCGCCTCCACTATGTGAGGACACAGTGAGAAGGGCCATCTGTGAATTGGAAGGTGGGCTCTTATGAGACATCATATCTTCTGGGGCCTTGATCTTGGACTTCCCAGCTTCTGGAATTGAGAAATACCTTTCTATTCTTTATAAGCTACTTAGTTTATGGTACTTTTGGTATAGCAGCCTGAATAGACTGTATCTATGTATCTATATATCTATGTATCTATCTATGTATCTATCTTTCATCCCACATCCTTTTCCTGATTTCAGGAAAGAATGTGACAAGCATATTCATGGATATATGTGAAATGGTTGATAAATGTCTGTTATTTTTTTAGGGAACTTGCAGTTTATCATTAAATAAAGTAATAAAGGAAAAAATGTCTAAAGGTAAATGATTGCATTTGGGACTCTGTGTATATATACACCAGGGGGATTGATATCTACATATAGCTCTCTATTTCTTTTAACACTGTGAAAGGTCTAGTTCCTTCCATTCTGTGTTTATTTTTTCTTAATGTAAAGTAAAAGAGACAATTAACTGAACATGATAAGGGCTTTCCAAAGAAGATTCCCAACTTTCAGCCTAAACTCGGAAATGTCTTCCAAAGTGAAGTGGTGTAGAATGCTGCAGTATTTTGGTTTCAGTAGTTCAGACTTTTAGTAAATAAAGCACACATCTCTATAAATCACCTTTATAAATTACACGTAAAAATTCAGCTCCTGGTGCTCACGGAAGACTTGTTTTTATTTATTACAGTTCCACAGAAGTAGAAATGCTCATTTGAGAGTAGCTAGTGTTAACTGTGGTAAGGCCATTCTGTGAAACAAAGTGCTCAGCTGTTCTTTAAAGCAGCTTGTGAATCCATTTTGCTTCAGGCTGAGGAATAAAGTAGAAAAAATTAAATTAAAAAAGTAGAACTTTATTTATCTTCTAATTATAGAGAGTTCCTGGTGTGTTAAAGACTACAATGAAGCACAGAATGTCATAGGTGGAAGGAAACTTAAATATCATTTTTATTATTTCTTACCTACCAAGTAAAAATCTGAAATGGAGTCAGCAATGTTCATGTTAAACAACTTTCCTGGGTGATTCTAATGTCCGCTGAAAGATGTGAAGTACTGAATAATAGTCCAACCACCAGCATTTGTGTAGGAATCAAGTCCTAGGTAATGTTACATTATGAATCTTAAGATCTCACGACTATTTTAGTGGACTAGAACTTCAAAAACTGATAATATAAAAATATAAAAAGTAGAATGCTGATAGTCTCTTCAAATTCTACCACACTAATACGAGTGTTTTCACATTTGCATATTTCTGTCTACTCTTTGTCTACAAACATGCAGGTTTTTGCTTAGTTACAAGCCCATAGTATTTTCCCCTCCTTCTTTCTCTCAATATTATAGTATAAACTTCTTTCTCTAATTCTAAAGGTTTCATAGTATTTGAATGAATGCATGCTATTTTGTTTCATATTTACTAAACCACTCTTCTAATTGTATACATTTAGTTTAATTCCAAAGTTTTTCTCTTACAGCCAGTATTGCAATCATCATCTTTATGCCTAGAGTTTTTTTTATGAGAGGATACACAAAATAAACATAACAAGTAAGTAAATTACATAGTGGAAGGTAGCAAATTTCACAGAAAAAGTAGATGAGGCAAGGATTGGCATGCAATGGTGGAGACTGTTGCAATTTTAAATAGTGTGGTTATATTAGCCTCATTGAAAAATTAAATTTTAAGCAAATATTAGAAAGAGAGAATTAACATTTTAGGTAGAGGAATGGGCCAGTGCAAAAGCCCTAAATAGTATTTCTGAGATGTTTGGAAGGATGCCAATGTGGCTTCATTAGATTGATGAAGAGGAAAATATGAAATAGGAAAGAACAGCAAGTCAGATTATCTAGGACTTTGTTGGCAGTTGTAAGCATTTTGACATTTATTTTGAGTGAAATGGTGAGGTATTAGTTTTTGTTGTTTTCAAATTAGTTTATTTCTCTTTGGTTTAATTTACCTATGTTAATTCTAAATACATTTAAATCAAGTTTATCAATTAAATTTATGTTTAATAAACTGCATCCATTTTATTTGTACAGCTTGCTGAATTCAGCAGATATATACACTTGTCAAAGCACTACCACAATTAAGATTCAGAGCATTTGAATCACTCTTAACATGTGCTCTGCAAAGTTTTAAGCAGAGGACTGACATGATCTGATGTACATTTTCCAAAGGAACACTCTATTTGCAGTGCTGAGAATATAAAGGGGAATGATTAAAAGCAGGAAAATCTCTTAGGAGGCCACTGTAGTAATATAGGAGAGATATATAGTGGCTGGGACCAGGGTGACAGCAATATAGTTGATGAGAAGTGATCAGATTTTAGATACATCTTGGGGTAACAGGATCCAATAAGAGTTTTGAAAGAAAAAGAATTAAAGATGTCTCTAATGTATCCTAATCTTATTCTTGATCTTAATGAAAATATATCTTGACTTTATTTAACTGTTTTCTGTAAGTTTTTGATAGATAGCTATTATCAAGACAAGGGAATTATCTATTCCTTTCAAAATTAATGTTTTCATCTTAATTATTGAAATTTATAAAATATTTTTCTAAAGACCTATAATTCTAGTTTTCAAGAATAAAGTAGATAAGGATAGAATATAAAGGTGGGATGTTCATGTGATATTTCATGTTTCTATTCTAGTTTCAAAAGAGAAGACAATTGAAAGATGAGCTGTAGGCATTTTCATTTCCTGGGGGAAAAGCTTAAGTTTTATGACAGAAATAGGTATGTATCTGTACTGTTTAACTCAGTGTTTGACGTAGAATATTTGCTCAAGAAATATTTGTTGACAGATGAAACAAAGAAATGACGATGGACAATTTACTGAGTACCACAAATTATTCTAAATATATTCTAAATATAAATTTTCAACTTATAAAATAATAAAACCAGAGCTTGGTCTGGAAAATTTTCAAATGTAATCAGTCAAATATATATATTAACTATCTTCTACATGCCAAAAAATGTTCTGGGTGCTATGATTAATAAAAAGGATTTGGTTCCTGCCCTTGAAGGGCTTTCAGTCTGGTTGGAAGACAATATTAACATCAATCCAATGAATAGATAACAATAAGTGTCATAGGATTCTTAGGGGAAGTTGAGCTTTGAAGAAGACAACTACAGATGGGAACCCAATTGTAGAAAAAAAGGAGAATAATATAAGTGAAGTCATAAAGACAGTAATAACACTAATAAAGTCTTACCTTTGTTTTGGTGATCTAGCATTTACACAACTCTTTCACACCACTTTCTAATTTGAACCTAATAGCAGTTTGTTCTAGTGAGTAGGTTAGGCATTGTTATTCTCATTGTCAGATGACTTAACCCAAATCCCACATGAAAAAAAAAAAAAACAAAACAAAACTCTACTACTTAATGGTAGAGTTAAATCTCAAATCCATTTTTCCTGTCTCCTACAACTTAGAAATTGATAGAAAATAAGAGATAGCCAACAACAGTATGGATGAGAAAATAGTTTAGGGATACATATTTGGAAATACCTACAGAAAAGTGAAAATTGAAGCTATAATAATAGAAGAAAGCTTACAAAGATAGTATACAGAGAAGAGGACAAGTAAAAAAAAAAAAACTGAACCATAGGAAACAGCTTTGAGGTCTAAGAAGTGACAGAACTGAATATAGATAAATAGTGGTTAGAAAGGACAAAAGAAAACCAAAGTAGTAGAAATTCAGGAAAGCTGAGGGGGAGACACATTTCCAATGAAAGCAAGAGGTCACAAAGTAATGAGGATGGAGACAAGGCCATAGTACTTGGTAAAAGTTATTACAGGGGACTATTAATAGAGCACTTAAAAAATAACTAGAGAAAAGGGATAAGAAAGGAGAACTAAAGAGACAAAAGCACTTAGAAAAAAGTTAAAAATACAAAATTAGAATTACAAAGGTAGCTAATAAATGAACTAAAAACAAAGATAGAAACATATTAGAAAGAGGGGAGAGAGAATGATGCAGATGAATAAAATCTTCATCCATTTTGGAAGAAAACCAATAGAAAACGTGTACAACTGAGAAGAAACCATACAAATACATCATTTAGAGATATGGAAGTGACCAGCAAACAAAATAAAAACAAACTAACATTAATATGTACTTATGTCTTTCTCTATGTCTGGGCCATTACACTATACTAAATCTCATCATCAAATGCCATGAGATGGCTTCAAATTAAAAACAACTGTAGCTTTGGGAAAAAAAAAAAAGGATCAAATTAGGTAATTACAGTGTCAGAAAAAAAAGTGACCTCCTAAGTCATGACTCTGTATTGTGTATACATCTTTGAATTCTTTCCAAAAACTCTAGAAATCAGAGTGGTACCTAAGAATTCCTCTATCCTTTCCTAAGAAGGATTCTATAAGGTTTTCATTCAATGTCATTATTATTTCTTGACTTCTAGTAGTTCAGTCATCTCTGCTACCTCATTAGGGGTATCCTTATTCCATCCCTATTCCATCCCTTTTCCAAGTCAATTATGGGAAAACATATGGCCTACTTCTCTCAGGCACCACTAGAGAACACCAAAACCCTCCTACTATGCTGTTCCACACCTGTTTCAATTTATAGTTCATCTAGGTTTGAGTCCTCATTTTGGAGATGAAGGAACAGGCCCAAAGTAGGAAAGGGACTTACTTATCTTATTTTATCATGAAGCAGCATGTGTTTCAGGAAAAAAAAAAAAAGTGTAAATTAAACCAGGCCCCACAGTTCTACAGTCCCTATCTGTTTAACTTGAACTTGTGTTTGGCTTATTTCAGATAGAATAAGTACTTTGAAGTGCATTCTAAATTTATGCAGATAACATCTACTTTCCTGGAGTAACAACAATGAATCATCTTGTAGCCTCCTTTTTTGGATTTTCTAGTTATTTGATTGATCTTCTTTTGGCCCCTTAATTAACTGTAGAAATTGACAAGATGTTATTTAATCAAATGCCTAGTATTGAGCAAAATGCCATGTAACGTCTGTGCACTCAGTAAATGACAATACCTGCTAGAGAATGAAATAAGATATCAGTTGATTTTATTGAGCAGAAGGTGACAATTAAAATATTGATTGGTTTATTTATTGACTTAAACAATTTGTACTGAGTTGGTTTCTTTTACCTGTGTCCATATAGCCTGGATGAAATTAAAATCTATATGTGTCATTATTTTTGGAATCTTAATAATACTGTGGCTCCATGAATATGCAATAATACAATACCAGATCCTATACTAGGTACTTTATATTCTTCATTTTCCTATAAGGAATGTCCTGTTATTGCCCTATTTTACATTTGAGGAAAATAATGCTCCAAATGATAAAGAAAGTTCCCTAAAAGTATCCCACTATTAAGTGATAGAGTAAGGATTCAAATTAAAGTTGTCTGATTCCAAAACTATAGATAGTGGCCATTAAATTATACAACATGCATGGCACTTTCTATTTTCCAACAACTTTAATTATTTTGGGAGATATTAGGAAGTCTCTTTTTAAAAATGTATTTCAGTGCAATAAAACCTCAATTATCACAGTGCTCAGAAGTTTGGAGTTGATGACAATTTATTATTTACTGAGGACTAGTTTTTGTGGTTTTTTTTTTTTTTAGTCCCCACTGAAAACTATCCTATGGAGAAGATAATTTCCACCAATATAGAAAGCCAAGAATAAATAAAAGAAATTACAGATATATTTGACTTTATAAAAATTAAAAAAAAATTGTATGGCAAAATAAACCATGAAAAAAATCAATGGATATATGACAGTTGTGGACAATCCAAAAAGAAGACAGATGAATTAATTTCTAAATACACAAAGAATGTTTCATAAATTGATAAAAAAAGACATAAATAATGAGAAAAATAAACAAAGGATACAAAGAAATAATTCTGAAATTATTAAACTCAAGCAGACACAAAACATTCAAAAGATGTTAAAACTCAATAGTAATCAAGGAAACACAAATTAAAGTATCAATGAAGTAATTCTGTATCCATTAGAATGGCAAAAGTAAGAACCAAAACAGCTATTTCTGACCAGGATGGAGAGAAGTATGTATTATTTCATTGTCTTTAAATAAAATGGTAACAAACCTTCACTCTCTCTCCTGATCTCTGTACCACTCCTCCCATCCTCTAATCCTCCCCACCCTGTATGTGTGTGTGTGTGTGTATGTATGTGAGTGTGCTTGAAAGTTTGATATAGTAAAGTAAGTCTTGGAGAGAAGTATGGAATGATACATAGTAGGTTGTTGATAAGTGTTATCTACGGAGGAGATAAGAGGAAGCAATGAGTGAAAGTAGAAATGGGGAGTGGGGAGAAAACAAAATTAAAAGACTGAAGTAAAACTAATCTGAATGTAAAATATCCCATTACACAAAATTATGTATGTGGTCATAAATAAGTTGGAAATAAAAACAATAACATTAGATATATATCTACTGGCTTAGAAGGATGACCAGGATAACATTGAGTGATAAGGTAAGCTATAAAGTACTGCATATGAATAGTTTTATTTTAGTCAAAACAAATTATCTATTTATCAATCTATCTGCTTACATATGTTTCTAAATAGAAGAAGATGATAAATGAAAAAGGGACACCAGGTTGCTAACATAGATTACTGCAAGAGGATGCAAGTGTAGGGAACTATGGAGTAGGCATGAGGGTATATAATTTTCTTTATATATTTGTATTGCTTTATTTTTTGTAATAAATTTGTATTACTTTTATTACTAAAATGCATAAATAAAAATTAATCATACAGAAAGAAAATCAATAAGGAAACATTGGTTTTAAATGACACATTAGACAAGATGAACTTAACTAATATATACAGAGCATTCCATGCAAAATTAGTGAAATGCACATTATTCTCAAGTGCACATGGAACATCCTCAAGGATAGATCATGTTAGGCTACAAAACAAGTCTTAATAGGTTTAAGAAGAAATAATTCATATCAAACTTTTTTTTTTCAACCACAGTGGCATGAAATTAGAAATCAATTACCAGAAGAAAACTGGAAAAATCACAGACATGTGGAGATTAAACAACACGGTATTGAACAATGAATATTTCAAAGAAGAAATAAAAAGAGAAATCAAAATATACCTTGAGACACATAAAATGGAATTACAACTTACCAAGACACTTGGAATGCAGTAAAAGCAGATCTAAGGAGGAAGTTCATAATGATAAATGCCTGCCTCAAGAAACAAGAAAAATCTTAAGTAAACTAAATTTACACCTCAAGGAACTAGAAAAAGAAGAGCAAACTAAGCCCAAAGTTAGCAGACAGAAGGTAATAACAAAGATCAGAGAAGAAATAAATGAAACAGAGCCTAAAGGAACAATAGAAGAGATCAGTGAAGCTCAGAGCTGGTTCTAGAAAAAGATTTTTAATAAAAGATAAATCTTTGCTAGACTCACCAAGAAGAAAATATAGCTGATTCAAATAAAATCAGACATGAAAGAGGAGACATCTGCTACAACAAATACAACAGAAAGACAAATGACCACAAGAGACTACCACATACAAGTATACACTGACAAATTGTACAACTTATAAGAAAGAGATAAATATATGACATACCAAGTCTGAATCATGAAGAAATAGAAAAGCTAAGCAGACTTACTACTAGTAAGCAGATTGAACCAGTAATCAAAAACCACTCAACGAACAAAAGTCTGGGACCAAACAGCTTCACTGGTGACTTTGACCAAATATTTAAACAATTAATGCCAACCATTCTCAAACTCTTGCAAAAATAGAAGAGGAAGTAACACTGCCAAACTCATTTTATGATGCCAGCATTACTCTGATACCAAAACCACACAATAACACCACAAGAAAAAAAGAGATCACTATCCCTGATGAACATAGATGCAAAAAATCCTCAATAAAATGTTAGCAAATTGAGTTCAACAATACATTAGAAGAATCATATACCATGATCAAGTGGGATTTATTCTAGGGATGGATGGATGGTTTAATATCAGCAAATCAATCAATGTGATATATTGCATTCATAAAATGAAGGCTAAAAACATATGGTCATCTCAATAGACTTAAAAATCATTTAACAAGATTAAACATCTATTTATAATAAAAACTCAATAAAGTGTTCCATAGGGAACATACCTCAACATAATAAAAGTCATATATAAGAACCTCACAGATAACATAATATTCAGTGATATCAAATGAAAGCTATTCTTTTGAGATCAAGAACAAGGAAAGGATGCCACTCTCACCACTTTTATTCAACATACTATTGGAAATCCTGGCCTGAGTAGTTATGCAAAGAAGGAAATAAAAGACATCCAAATCAGAAAAGAAGTAAAACTGTTACTATTTGGAGATGACTTGATACCATATATAGAGAATCCTAAAGACGCCACCAAAAATAGTTCAAACTAACAAATATATTCAATAATGCTGCTGGATACAAAATCAATATGCAAAATTCCATTGCATTTTTCTACACTAATAATGAACAACAGAAAGAGAAATTAAGTAAACAATTCCATTTACAGTTGCATCAAAAATAATAAAGTACCTAGAAATAAACTCAACCAGGGAGATGAAAGACCTGTTCACTGAAAACCATAAGGCAACAATAAAAGAAACTGAAGAATACACAAAAAATGGAGAGCTATTCTATGCTTTTGGACTGAAAGAATTAATATTGTTGAAATGCCTGTACTCCCTAAAGCAATCTACAGGTTCAACGCAATCACTATCAGAATTCCAATGGCATTTTTAACAGAATAAAACTAACAATCCTATAATTTGTGTGGAACCATAAAAGACCCCAAATAGCCAAAGAAGTCTTGAGCAAAAAGAACAAAGCAGGGCGCTTCAAGCTCCTTGATTTAAAACTATATTACAAAACTATAGTGATCAAAACAGCATAGTTTGGGCATAAAAAAGAGACACTTAGATCAATGGAACAGAATAGAGAATCCAGAAATAAACCCATGCAGATACTGTCAATTAGTTTACAACAAATGAGCCAAGAATATACAGGGGAAAAGACAGTCTCTTCAATAAATTGTGTTGAGAAAACTGGACAGCCAAATGGAAAAGAATGAAAATGGACCATTATCATAAACCATACACAAAAATCTGCTCAAGACAAATCAAAGACTTGAATGTTAAGACCTGAAAACATAAATCTCCTAGGAGTAAACACAGAGAAGCATCTCAACATCAGTCTTGGTGATGATTTTTGGGATTTAACAGCAAAAGCAATGACAAAAAAAAAAAAAACAACAAAACACTAAATAAGTGGGACTACATCAAACTAAAAAGCTTCTGCATATAAAAGAAGCCATTAACAAAATGAAAAGACAAATCTACAGAACGGGAAATAATATTCGCAAATCATATATCTGATAAGGGGTTAACATAAAATATATATAAATAATTCATACAACTCAATAGCAAAATAAAAATTCAATTAAAATATGGGCAGAGGATCTGAACAGACATTTTTCCAAAGAAGACACACTGATGACCAACAGACACACGAAAAGGTGCTCAAAATCACTAATCATCAGGGAATTGTAAATCGAAATCACAATGAGATATCACCTCAAATTTGTTAGAATGGCTGTTATCAAAAAGACAAGAAATAAGTGTTGGTGAGGATGTGGAGAAAAGGGAACCTTTGTGTACTGTTGGTGGGAATGTAAATTGGTGCAGTCACCAGGGAAAGTAGTATGGAGGTTTTCAAAAAATTGAAAATAGGACCAACATATGACCCAGAAATTCCACTCTTGGGTATTTATGTGAAGAAAATGAAAACAATAACTCAGAAAGATATACGCACTCTCATGTTCATTGCAGCAATATTTAAGATGGCCAAGACATAGAAACAATGTAAGTATCCATCAATTGATTAATAAATAAAATTGTAGAATATATATATATATATATGTATATTCACACACACACACACACATTGGAACATTATTCAGTCATAAAAAGAAGGAATTCTTACCATTTGCAACAACATGGATGGAACCTGAGGAATTACACTATGTGAAATGTTAGACAGAAAAAAGACAAATACTGTATGATCTTGCTTATATGTAGAAACAATTAAAAAACCGAAAACAAAAACAGAAAAACAGAGATACAGAAAAACTGAGATACAGGGAACAGATTGGTTGTTGTCAGATGTGGAGATGGTGGGGAGTAGACAAAATGGGTGAAAGGGGTTAAAAAGTACAAATTTCCAGCTATAAAACAAATAAGTCATGGAGATACAACATTTAGTAGGGTAACGTTAGTTAATAATACCATATGTATATTTGACAGTGCTAGGAAAGTAGATTTTAAGTTTTCATCACACATAAAAATATTTTGTGACTATGCACATTGATGGAGGTTAACTAGACTTATTGTGATGATAATTTCTAAACAGATATAAATATCCAATCATTATGTTGTATACCTGAAACTAATATAATGATGTATCTCAATTATTTCTAAATAAAAAAATAGAAAGAAAAAATTAGAATGGAAAACAAAACACTTTAAACTTAACACTCTAGTTTTCCACCTCAGTAAGTGGAATATAATGAATTCTTCATCCATAGTGGAAGATCATGTCAAGCTTTACAAACATAATTTCAAGTGTGAATTCTTTAAATCCAGGAGTATAAACAGAGGTGACATTGAAACAAGGCACTAGCCTTACTTATGTGCTGCTATGAGAACCAACAGGACTCTGGTGGAAGGAGTAAGGGCATGGTTCTTCAAACTCATACTAAAAGAGACCTAAGATACATGACACAGTCTCATCATAAATTCCCCACACACATGCAAGAAGGATACATATGTTTCCTTTTCAGACATCCGCTTAGAATGTAAACTGTTCTATTGTGACTTCTCTGCCCCACTTCCAAAATGTTTGTTGTTTGGTCATTTTAGTCTAATATTGCTAGAGTAGAAATGCTTGGGTAAATGGATGTCAGAAGCCACTAGGGTGATATGATCTGCAGCTATTTTAGAGAGCCCAAATTTCTTAACTGATCAAATGTAGGCCACGTGCTGCTTTTGGAACTGCAGATAAAGGAATGATAAAACAGATCAGGTTCACTATTGCATGGAGCCTGATTTCAAATGATGAATATAATTAATAAGCAAATAAATAAATATAGAATTTTATATAAAGATACATTCTATGAAGAGGAATAAAGTAAGATTCAGGGTTAGAAGAGTGACTGGAGTATTGTTGCAAGAGGGGATGACGTAGGATATGCTAATCAGGGAAGGTTTCTCTAAAGAGATAATATAATATTTAATCTGAAAAACTAAATGATGAGAAGGATTAGTCATGCAAAGATCTGGGGAGAAGCATTCCAAGCAGAGGGAATAGCATATGCAAATGCTTGGCAAGAAAACAATCTTAATGTGTATGAGAAACAAAAAGAATGCTAGTTTGCCTAGATCATAAAATGAAATGGAAAATTGGTTCAAGATGAGGATGGAAAATAGGCAAGGACTGAATAATGTAGGCATTGCAATCCAAGGTAAGACACCTAGTTTATTCTGAATGTAATGAGAAACCACTAGAGTGTTTTAAGCAGTGGAGAGTAGAGGTAGCAAGATTAGTATTTCAGCAGTATTTCAGCAGAGGATGATGATGATGGGGACCACTAAGGTGGTAGTGATTGAGATGGAAAGAAGTGAACTGATCCATGATAGATTTTGGAGTTATGGTAGACAAGTCTTATTGATTGATTACATGTGGGGGATGAGGAGAAGAGCAGAATCACAGATTACATCCAGGTTTTAAAAGATCAAATGAGTGGACAACAGTGCCACTTACTAAGGTGGAGAATACTGGGGAAGAATAGGTTTTAGGATGAGTTGAGTATTATTGGAATATGTTAAGTTTGAGATGCCTAGTAGATTCTATACTGAAAATTTCAAGTAGTTGATTAGATATAAATAATTTAGGATTCATTGGAGAGACCAAAGCTGAATATATTAATTTTGGGGTCATCAATACATAGATGGTATTTAAAACTATTGAATTGGATGGACTCACCAAGGGAGAATTTTAGATAGAGAAGGCCCAGGACCAAGTCTTATATCATATCAACATTAAAGGGGAAGAACAGTAGGATACAATAAAGGTGGTGAAATACAACTAGTAAGTAGGGAGAAAAACAGGAAAGCATACAATCAAGTAAAGTAAGTGTTTTTAAAAAGAAGAAAAGGTTGATTTAAATGCTGCTGGATTGTAAAGTAACATGAGGAGAGAAGAGAAACCAGAATATGTGGTTACAAAAAGTATTTGGTAATCTTGAAAAGAATAGTTTCAGTTAAGTGATAGGGATGGAAGATCCTAACTGGATGGTAGTCATGCAGACAGAAGTGTATTAAAGAGACTTAGTATGAATATATACAAGCCCAGAACATGCCCTGAAAATTGTTTCTTACAATTAAAATTAACCCTTGGCTCCAACTTGTTTTCTTGTATTTTACTTATTTTTCATAAAAAAATGCTTTTGGAAAAGAATTCAGCTTTTTGAGGGTCCATTTTTTTCATTTACCTTAAAATTATCCACAAATATATTTTCATTTCATATAAATTTTGTTGCTCTATTGGCTATCCACTCATTAACTCAATCTCTAAGACTGACCCCTGAACAAGGGAGTCATTAATCAGCTTTGAGTATCAAAGCTGACATATTAAGTCCAGCAAGAGAAATTCAGGCTTTTTGAGAGAGATAAAAGGATTTATAAATCCCTCCCCCAAATGGAAGATATATGAAGATCAATACATAAAATTTTATTATAAACCAGGGATAGAAAAACTTGAAACACAAGGTAAAGGGAGATTCTCACTGATCTAGAAGCCCTTTGAGAAGGAAGAATAAGAGGACTGGGAGGAATAGGAGAAAAGGAGGGAGAAAATTAATTAATTATAAGGATCAAGGTCAAGAATCAGCCACAATATACAGATGTTCTGAGTTTAGCAGGACAGATAGCATCAGACCTACCATGCTAAGAATAGACAACACTGTGTGAAAACAGAGGAAACAGAGACCAGAAACCATTCAAATGAATGCACCTCAACCAAAAATCGGAGAGCCAGCAAGGGAGGACAACAATGGAACAGGAGCCCTTCTATCCAAAATGAGATGTCTAACTAAGCTTCCCCTTACAGCCAGGTTTTGGAAGAAAGGGGATTGAAGGGGAGATCCTTGGGAAGTGAGAAATAGAAACTCTGAATTTCCAGAGTATCTCCAAAAAGACTGGATTAACCTCAAAGAGACTGTTATAAACCAAAGAAGACCTAGTCACTTCTGGCAAGTTAACATCTTTTCCTAATTAGCAGTAAGAATGACAGTTCATAAAAAAGTTTATTTAGTTCAGATATGGATTAAACAATTTTTTGCATATCTGTATCCTAGTATGTTATTTTTCTACCCTGCTATGTCTGAATTTTGGTTGAGTTTTTGCTATATTCAGCAACCTCCTAGGAAATGTCTTTATATCTCACTTAAATCTGTCCTTTAGAAGTTTTAGTCAATTTTCATTTTTGTTTAATGTTAAGTATAAAATAGTTAACCACTTTTGTAATATGACTCTTTTTACAAGTAATTATAAATGTTTTCTTAAATCACAAGCCAATTCTCTGCTCCAAAGTAAATATTATTCTTCACTTTTTGGCATTTGTTTTGCAACTTTTGAGTCCTTTTGAAGTACTCTTCATCTTTCTCATCTGTGAGACCTAAACTTGTCAACATTCCAGTAAAAGAGAACTACTCTTTAGAAAAAATATAAATTTAAACTTTTAAAATCTGTCATTTTTGATCCAATTTTTTCTAAAGATAAAACAGGAATAAACATACCAAAGGAGCATATCTCGGTTTTGGAGGTGGAGGAGGCATCTGGCACTGACAGAGACGTTTGACCCTAGGTGATGGCAGTAAAGGCTCACAAGGAGGTAGTGGTGGTCTTTCCCTTGATGGAGGAACTCTACCTGCACCTATTTTTTCTTCTTTTTGTTTGAATGTAGTCCTTCTGGATGGCATTTTGAATTCTCTCTTTAGATTCTGTGCTTCCTTCTTTGAATCTGTAGATGTGGCATCTGATTCATCAGCTTCTCTCTTTTTAGGCCCAAGTTTATACAGTGACTCTTCAGATTCAGCATCTGAGCTTCTGACTATTTGGGGCTTCTTTAGGTCTTTCTTGGAAGACACATCAGATTCAGCATCAGTAGACTCTACATCCTTTATTGCATCCTTCCTGGCGCCTTTCTTTGAATCTTGCATAATTTTCTTTGCATCTTTTCTATCCTTCTTTGACTCCCAGTCAGACTCAGTTTCAGTAGACTCTTCAGACTTCATTGCAGACTTCTTTTTGACATCTTTCTTTGAACCTTTCTTCTCCTTTGAATCTTTTTTACCCTTTTTAAAATCCCTTTCAGATTCAGAATCAGCATCAGTAGAACTGGTGTCCTTCTTGACATCCTTTTTCTTGCCAACTTTCTTTGAATCTTTCTTACCCTTCTTTGAATCTTTCTTTGCATCCTTTGAGTCTACAGATTCTGCATCAGTAGACTCTGCATCCTTCTTGGCATCTTTTTTCTTCTCATCTTTCTTTGACTCTTTCTTACCTTTCTTTGCATCCTTTGAGTCTCCAGATTCTGCATCAGTGGACCCAGCATCCTTCTTTGCACCCTTTTTCTTATCATCTTTTTTACCATCTTTCTTACCCTTCTTTGACTCTTTCTTTGCATCTTTTGAATCTACAGATTCAGCATCAGAACCCTTCTTTGCATCCTTTTTTGCATCCTTCTTTGGAGGCTTCTTTGAATTGTTCTGTGAGTAATTCTTTAACCACATATCAAATTCCATGGGTTCAGCACCAGACTCTTCAAAACACATCACTGAATCCATATTTGAACTACTTTTTGAGCTAGTCTCTGATTTGACATCCAAATTGTTTTTTGAGCTCTTAGAATACTTCTTTGTACATATGGATTCAATATCTGTCTCCTTGGAATTTTTTGAATCTCTCTTATCCTTTTTTTGATGTTTTATTGAGATTGAATTAGAATATTTGGATTCTGGGATTGTTTCTGATTTACACTTTGACTTCTCAGATAGTTTACTTTCATGGGATGATTTTGATGGAGTATTATCTGTTTCATTTCCTCTTTTAGGTTTATCATCATTTACTGTTTTCTTGTATTCTGGAGTTGTTTCATGTGAGCCTGTATTTTTTTTGGAAACTTTCTTCAAAGTTGTTCCTTTATTGTCATCTTTGGACCTTTTAGTTTGTGCCTTTTTAGGATGGGTTATAGGAGAATAAGGATGTCTGAATGAAGTCTTTCTCCTGACAGTTAAGTAAATAGATGGCCTCGGAAAATTTTTTCTTAAAGAATGCCTTATCCATATATGAGCTGGCTTCTGAACTTCCTCTAAATTTCTTTTGTCATGTCTCTGAAAAGATTGATTAGAATAATGATAAGCTTTTTTTTGAACAAGTTATATCTTTTTATATTGAATCCAAGAAATAATCTAGCTTTTCAATAACTATCTATTAAAAATTGCATTTTTTTTTCTTTTTCAGCGTTCTGTGTGTGTTTGTGTATGTGAGATAATTCCATTTTGGAAATAAAATGAATTTAGGAGAAACCTTAGAGTTTCCTCAGTGATTCATATTGGGATCAGAGTAGGCCTACAATGATCCATGACATTTCAGGTCCTGTCCTCACAACTGATAGTAGGTTCCCTTTGGAGTCCTACCTGGAAAGCTCTTTTGAAACATTTTGTGTACCCTTCAGCCCCAAGTTAGATAAGAAATAAGCTGATGCCCTTGAATATTGTCATAATAATTCTTGTGATATGCTATGATTCTCTAGGCTTGAGGCCTAGCCTGATTTCTATTCTTGCTTTCCAGGTCTCTGATCAAATTGAAAGCCTAAGTTTCTTCTAAGAAGAACTGCCAAAAACAAAATAAAATAAAACAAGTGTTTTATCCACATTAATTGGTTTAGCAGTAGTGTATTTTTTTCACTCCCACCCAAACTTTTGTCAAATCTGGTTGTCATAGTGGCCACATAGACTAATTTTACATTTACTTGTTATAATCCTTCAACTATCCAGTAGGGACATCACCAGTCAGTGAAATGGTTATATGGGCTTAAAGGAAAACTGTAAAGAGAAGGATGAAACTTGGATCTCTACAAATGTAATAAATGGTCCTTGAATAAAGCATTGACTGTAACTCTGCTTTGGGAGATGCTTTAAAGTATATTCTGACATCACCATGGGTGAGCTCTGTAGGCTACTGCTTCTGTTACTTGATAGATTAACAGATTAACTCCATTTTATAAAAACAGTAGAAAACTTGAATCTCTGTGTATCTAGTATGTGAATGCCAGGTTAAAGAACATGGAGAGGCCTTGAAATCTCATCAAGATTGGCTCTCTTTCTAGGATTCAAATTTTAGATATTTTTGCAGCTGGTAAATATTTCCTGAGAGATCCCATCAGTTGCAGCATTAGACTCTCCAGCTTGCCTAGCCTATGTGCTATATAATGCCTTTGAAATGGAGAACCACATATAAATAAAAGTTTAATCTGAAATAGTTGGGGGTAATCTGCTTTACAGAGAATCATACATTTAAAATATATGATTCCAATAGGTAGCAAAATTCAAATGACTTATATTTTATTTATATTTATACATTCTATCATCTTAGATTTAGTTAAAAATGACCTTTTCAATACTTACAGGAACTGTGATTTGTAATTCTGAAGGTCTTGATCTCTTTTTTCTACCTGGCTGGGGTGGTTTGGGAAATGTTAAAGTGAAGTATTGTTGATTCCATAATTTTCTGCTTGACTCATTGACTGAAATGACAGAAGATAATAAACAGTTTGCATTAATAACCAAACTTTCATCAGCCATGAAATATTCTTGAGTAAAAAATATATTGCTTAATTAAATTAAATTATAAATAAAAATATACCTTTCCTCCTGGAGTTTGTATTTTATTTGCATATTTGCATATCAGTTAGGGGGAAAAAGCAGATTTCTCCATGTGGCAATACATTTTGCTAACATGACATTTATACTTTTATGTTCTAGATTAAACCAGTTTTCACAACAGTTACTTATATCATAATAGTTGCAATAATACAATCAAACAGTAGGAATGGAATGTAGGGAGGATTCCTGGATCCTTAGAAACATCTCCATCATTTCCTTTATCTTGCTTTTCTTCTTTATGTAATTTTGGCTAGATTGCAGCACATATGATTTATTTTTTTTTAACTTCTATTTTTAACTGAAGTATAGTCAGTTTACAATGTTGTGTCAATTTCTGGTGTACAGCTTAATGTTTCAGTCATACCTAAACATACATATATTCATTTTCATATGATTTTTCATTGTAAGTTACTCCAAGATATTGAATATAGTTCCCATGATACACAGTAGAAACTTTATCTATTTTACATATAATAGTATTTGCAAATCTCAGACTCCCAATTTATCCCTTCCCACTCATTCCCCCTGGTAATCATAAGTTTATTTTCTGTCTGAAAGTCTGTTTCTGTTTTGTAAATAGGTTCATTTGTGCCTTTTTTTTTTTAAAGATTCCACAAATAAGTGACATCATACAGTATTTTTCTTTCTTTCTGGCTTACTTCACTTAGAATGACAATCTCCAGAACTACTCATGTTGTTACAAGTGTCATTATTTTATTCTCTTTTATGATTATTATTCCATTGTATAAATACACCATAGTTTCTTTATCCAGTCATCTGTCAATGGACATTTAGGTTTTTTCCAATTCTTGCCTATCGTAAATAGTGCTACTATGAACATTGGAATGCATGTATCTTTTTGAATTAGAATTTCCTCTGGATATATACCCAGGAGTGGTATTGCTGAATCATAGGACAAGTCTATTTTTAGTTATTTGAGGAATCCCCTTACTGTTTTCCACAGTGGCTGCACCAAACTACATTCCCACCAGCAGTGTAGGAGGGTTCCCCTTTCCCCACACCCTCTCCAGCATTTATCATTTGTGGACTTTTTTTTCTATCTATTATTGAGTTATAGTCAGTTTACAAGGTTCTGTCAATTTCCAGATTAGAGCACAATTTTTCATTTATACATGAACATACATATGTTCATTGTCGCATTCTTTTTCACTGTGAGCTACCACAAGATCTTGTATATATTTCCCTGTGCTATACAGTATAACCTTGTTTACACTGCTGGCAGGAATGCAGTTTGGTGCAGCCACTGTGGAAAACAGTATGGAGATTCCTCAAAAGACTAGGAGTAGACTTACCATATGACCCAGGAATCCTGGTCCTGGGCATATATCCAGAAGGAACCCTACTTCAAAAAGACATCTCCACCCCAATGATCATAGCAGCATTATTTTCAATAGCCAAGACATGGAAACAGCCTAAATGTCCATTGACAGATAACTGGATAAAGAAGAAGTGGTATATTTATACAATGGAATACTATTCAGCCATAAAAAAACGACAACATAATGCCATTTGCAGCAACATGGATGTTCCTGAAGAATGTCATTCTAAGTGAAGTAAGCCAGAAAGAGAAAGAAAAATACCATATGAGATTGCTCATATGTGGAATCTAAAAAAAAAAAAAAAAGAACATAAATACAAAACAGAAACAGACTCATAGACATAGAATACAAACTTATGGTTTCTGGGGGGAGGGATGGGAAGGGATAAACAAGATTTGTGGACATTTTAATGATGGCCATTCTGATTGATATGAGGTAATATTTCGTTATAGTTTTGATTTTCATTTCTCTGATAATTAGTGATATTGAGTCTTTTTTTTTCATGTACCTATTGGCTATTTGTATGTCTTCTTTGGAGAATTGCTTATTTCAGTCTTCTGCCTATGTTTGGATTAAGTTGTTTGTTTTTTTCTTGTTAAGTTGTATGAGCTGTTTATTTATTCTAGGAATTAAGTCCTTGACAGTCGAATCAATTCCAAAAAGTTTCTCCCATTCTGTAGGTTGTATTTTTGTTTTGTTTATGGTGACTTGCTGTGCAAAAGTTTATAATTTTAATTAGGTCCCATTTGTATATTTTTACTTTTATTTATATTGCTTGGGTAGACTTCCCTAGGAGAACATTGCTAAGATTCTAGTCAGAAAACGTTTTGTTTATGTTTTCTTCTAGGAGGTGTATAGTGTCTTATGTTTAAGTATTTAAGCCATTTTGAGCTTAGTTTTGTGTATGGTGTAAGGGAGTGTTCTAACTTCATTGATTTACATGTGGGTGTCCAGTTTTGCTAGCACTACTTGCTGAAGAGACTGTCTTTTTTCTATTATACATTCTTGCCTCCTTTGTCAATGATTGACCATTAAGTATGTGGGT
Organism: Camelus bactrianus; assembly: GCF_048773025.1. Taxonomy (NCBI): domain Eukaryota; kingdom Metazoa; phylum Chordata; class Mammalia; order Artiodactyla; family Camelidae; genus Camelus; species Camelus bactrianus. The sequence continues at coordinate 67,104,713 of NC_133575.1, read as the reverse complement.
TTATTTCTGTGCTCTTTATTCAGTTCCATTTATCCATATGTCTATTTCTATGCCAATACCATGCTGTTTTGATTACTGGAGCTCTGTAGTACTATCTGAAGTCTGGGAGGGTTATTCCTCCAGATTTATTCTTTTTCTTCAGTAGTGCTTTGGCAATTCTGTGTCTTTTGTGATTCCATATAAATTTGAGGATTATTTATTCTAGTTCTGTGAAAAATGTCCTGGGTAATTTGATAGGGATAGTATTAAATTTCTAGATTGCTTTGGATAGTATGGCCATCTTAATAATATTAATTCTTCCAATCCAAGAGCATGGGGTATCTTTCCATTTCTTCAAGTTGTCTTTAATTTCCTGAGTCAGTGTTTTGTATTTCTCTGCTCATAAGGTTTTCACTTCTTTGGTCAGATTTATTCCTAAGTATTTTATTTTCTGGATGAAATTCTAAAAGGGATTGTTTCTTTACTTTTCTTTTCTAATATTTCATTGTTACTGTAAAGAAATGGAAATGATTTCTTTATGTTGTATCCTGCTACCTTACCCTTAATTCTTTTATCGGTTCTGGTAGTTTTTACATGGAGCCTTTAAGGTTTTCTCTATATAGTGTCATGTCATCCACATATAGTAACAATTTTACCACTTTTCTTCCAATTTGAATCAATTTTATTTCTTTTCTTGTCTAATTGCTATGCCTAGGGCTTCTAATACTATGTTCAGTAGAAGTGGTGACAGTGGGCATCCTTGTCTTGTTCAAGATTTTAGTGGGAAGACTTTCAGCTTTTCACCATTGAGTGTTATGTTGGCTGTGGGTTTGTCATAAACAGCTTTTATTATGTTGAGATACGTTCCCTCTATACCCACTTTAGTGAGAGTTTTTATCATAAATGGGTGTTGAATTTTATCAAATGCTTTTTTTGCATCTGTTGAGATGATCATGTGATTTTTTACCTTTCTTTCATTGATGTGGTGAACTACATTGATTAATTTGCATATGTTGAACCATCTTTATGTCCCTGGGATGAACCCAACTTGATTATAGTGTATGATATTTTTTTATGCATTGTTGGATTCTGTTTGCTAATGTTTTGTTGAGGATTTTTGCATTTATGTTCATCAGTGATGTTGACCTGTAATTTTCTTTTTCAGTAGGGTCTTTGTGTGAGTTTGGTATCAGAGTGATGGTGGCTTCATAGAATGAGTTTGGAAATATTCCCTCCTCTTCAATCTCTTGGAAGAGTTTGAAAAGTATCAGTATGATATTGTATGTTTGGTAGATTTCCCCAGTGAAGCCATTTCATATTGTACCTTTGTTTGCAGGGAGGTTTGTTATTGCTAATTTTATTTCACTTATATTGATCGGTCTGCTCAAATGATCTATTTCTTCTTGATTCAGTTTTGGTGGACTGTGTGTTTCTAGAAACTTGTCCATTTCTTCTATGTTGTCCAATTTATTGACATACAGTTGTTCATATTATTCTACTATGATATTTTGTATTTCTATGGTTTTGTTTGTAATCTCTCAATTTTTCTGTCTTACAGTGTTTATTTGTGTCCTCTCTCTTTTCTTCTTGATGAGCCTGGCCAGAGGTTTGTCAACTTTGTTTACTCTTTCAAAAAACAAGTCTTGCTTTGGTTGATTTTTCTATTGTTTTTAATCTCTGTTTTATTTATTTCCTCCCTGATCTTTTTTATTTACTTCCTTTGGCTGAATTGAAGATTTTTTTATACTTCCTTTTCTAATTCTTTTAAGTGGTAGGTAAGGTTGTTTATTTGAGGTTGTTCTTATTTTTTGAGGAAGGCCTGTATCGCTATGAACTTCCCTCTTAGGACTGCTTTTGCAGTTGTGTGGTTGTGTTTCCAGTGTCATTTGTCTTAAGGTATTTTTAAATTGTTTTTTATCTCATTATTGATCTATTGTTTTTTTAGTAGCATATTGTTTAGTCTCCCCATTTTGTTCTCATTTGTCTTCCTGTTTCATTTCTAGTTTCATGGCACTGTGGTCAGAAAAGATACTTGAAATAATTTCTGCCCTCTTAAATTAGTTGATGCTTCTTTTGTGCCTGAGTATGAGGTCTATCCTAGAGAATGTTACAAGAGCACTTGAAAATAATGTATATTCTGTTTTTTTGGGATGTAATGTCCTAAAAATATCAACCAAGTCCAAGTGTTCTATTGTGTCATTTAGTATCTCCATCGCCTTATTGATTTTGTCTCAAAGATCTGTCAAATGATGTTAGTGTGCTGTTAAAATCTCCTGCTATTATTCTGTCCCCATCAATTTCTCCCTTTATATCTGTTAGTATTTGTTTATATATTTAGGTTCTTTTTTTACACTGTGTGTATATATGTTAATGAGTGTAATATTCTCTTCTTGTTTTACCCCTTTTACCATTATATAATGTCTTTATTTATCTTTCTTTATGGCCTTTGTATTAAAGTCTATATTGTCCGTTATGTGTATTGCTACCCCTGCTTTCAGGTCATTTCCACTTACATGAACTATCTTTTTCCATCTTCTCTTTCAGTCTATGTGTGTCTGTCACCCTAAAGTGGTTCTTTTATAGGCAGCATATTGTAGGCTTTTATTTTATTATCCAGTGTGCCACTCTATTTCTTTTTAAATTGAAGTATAGTCAGTTTAAAATGTTGTGTCAATTTCTGGTGTACAGCACAATATCTCAGTCATACATGATTATATATATATTTGTTTTCATATTCTTTTAACTATAAGCTACAAGATATTGATATAGTTTCCTGTGCAATACAGTATATAAACTTGTTTATCTGTTTTATATATACCAGTCAGTATCTGCAAATCTCGAAATCCCAGTTTATCCCTTCCAATCCCCTTAACCCCTGGTAACCATAAGTTTGTTTTCTATGTCTGTGAGTCTGTTTCTGTTTTATATATAAGTTCATTTGTCTTTTTTTCTTTTAGATTCCACATATAAGTGATATCATATGGTATTTTTCTTTCTCTTTCTAGCTTACTTCACTTAGAACAACATTATCCATGGTCATCCATGTTCCTGCAAGTGGCATTATTTTATTATTTTCTATGCCTGAGTAGTACTCCATTGTATAATATACCATGACTCCTTTATCCAGTCATCTGTCAATGGACAATTAGGTTGTTTCCATGTCTTGGCTATAGTAAATTGTCCTACTATGAATATTGGGGTGCAGGTGTCTTTTTGAGTTAAAGATCCCTCTCAATATATGCCCAGGAGTGAGATTGCTGGGTCATATGGTAAATATATTTTTAGTTTTTTGATGAATCTCCATATTGTTTTCCACAACAGCTACACCAAACTGCATTCGCACCAGCAGTGTAGCAGGGTTCCCTTTTCTCTACACCCTCGCCAGCATTTGTCATTTGTGGACTTTTGACCACACAGACCATTCTGACTGGTGTGAGGTGATACGTCATTGTGGTTTTGATTTGCATTTCTCTGATAATTAGTGATAATGAGCATTTTTTTCATGTGCCTATTGATCATTCGTATATCTTCATTGGAGAATTGCTTGTTTAGGTCATCTGCCCATTTTTGGATTGGGTTGCTTGTTTCTTTGTTTTTTTTCCTTATTAAGTTGTATGGTCTATTTATATAATCTGGAAATAAGCCCTTGTCAGTCTCATTTTTGCAAATATTTTCTCCCATTCTGTAGGTTGTTGTTTTGTTTTGCTTATGGTTTCCTTTGCTGTGCAGAAGCTTGTAAGTTTAATTAGGTCCCATTTATTGATTTTTGCTTATATTTCTATTGCCTGGGTAGACTGCTCAAGAAGAACATTTTTGAGATGTATGTGAGATAATGTTTTGCCTGTTTTTCTCTAGGAAATTTACTGTGTCTTGTCTTACGTTTAAGTCTTTAAGCCATTTTGAGTTTATCTTTGTGTATGATGTGAGGGAGTATTCTAACTTCATTGATTTACATGCTGCTGTCCAGTTTTTCCAACACCATTTGCTGAAGAGACTGTCTTTATTCCATTGTATGTTCTTGCCTCCTTTGTCAAAGATCAATTGACCAAAAGTTTGTGGGTTCATATATGGTCTTTCTATTCTGTTCCATTGATCTCTATGTCTCTTTTGGTACCAGTACCATGCTGTTTTGATTACTGTAGGTCTATAGTATTATCTGAAGTCTGGGAGGATTATTCCTCCAGCTTCACTCTTTTTCAGCAATGCTTTGGCAATTCTGCATCTTTTGTGATTTTATATAAATTTTAATGTGTTTTGTTCTAGTTCTACAAAAAATGTTCTAGGTAAATTGATAGGTACTGCATTAAATCTATAGATTGCTTTGGGCTGTATGACAAATCTAACATTATTGATTCTTCCAATCCAAGAGCATGAGATATCTTTCTATTTTTAAGTCCTCTTGAATTTCCTTAATCAATCTTTTGTAGTTCTCCATGTATAAATTTTTCACCTCCTTGGTCAGATTTATTCCTAGGTATTTTATTACTTTAGGTGCTATTTTAAAAGTGATTTTTTCTTTACTTTCTTTTCCTGTTGATTATTCATTATTGTAAGTAAATACAACCAATTATTGTACATTAATCTTGTATCCTGTTACCTTTCCAAATTCTTTTATTAGCTCTAGTAGTTTTTGTGGGGAGCTTTTATACTTTTCTCTCTATAGTATCATGTCATCTGCATATTGGCAATTTTACCTCTTTTCCAATTTGGATCCCTTTTATTTCTTTGTCTTGCCTGATTGCTGTGGCTAGGACTTCCAAGACTATGTTGAATAGGAGTGGTGAGAGTGGATAACCTTGTCTTCTCCCAGGTTTTAGTGGGAAGTTTTTCATTTTTTCACCTTTGGGTACTTTCACAGCTGTAGGTTTGTCATACATAGCTTTTATTATGTTGAGATATGTTCCTTCTATACCCACTTTGGTAGTGATTTTTATCATGGGTGTTGAATTTTATCAAATGCTTTTTCTGCATGTATTGAGATGATTATATGGTTTCTGTCCTTTCATTTGTGGATGTGGTGTATCACACTGATTGATTTGCATATGTTGAAACATCCTTGTATTCCTGGGATGAACCCAACTTGATCATGGTATATGATGTTTTTTATGTGCTGTTGGATTCCATTTGCTAATATTTTGTTGAGGATTTTTGCATGTATATTCATCACTGATATTGGCCTGTAATTTTCTTTTTTGGTTGTGTCTTTTTCTGGTTTTGGTATTGGGGTGATGGTGGCTTCATAGAATGAGTTTGGGAGTACTCCCTCCTTTTCAGCCTTCTGGAAGAGTTTGAGAAGGATGAGTATGAGCTCTTCTTTGTATGTTCAATAGAATTCCCCAGTGAAGCTATCTGGTCTTGGACTTTTGCTTGCACTGAGATTTTTTAATTGCTAATTCTATTTCATTTCTAGTGATTGGTTTGTTCAGGTGGCCAATTTCTTCTTGATTCAGTCTTGGTGGACTGTACTTTTCCAGAAACTTGTCCATTTCTTCTAGGTTATACAGTTTGTTTCCACATATTTGTGTGTGTGTGTGCATATATATTACATATATGCAGTGTTTGTGTAGAGAAATCACCTGAAAGCCTTATGCGGTTTCCCTGGTAACTAAGTCTTTATTTTTCTTTTGCTGCCTTTAGAATCATTCCTTTATTTTAACCTCAGCTATATTGATTATAATATGTCTTGGTGTGGTTCTGTTTGGTTTCTTCTTGTTTGGGACCCTCTGTGCTTTTTGTACTTGGATATCTGATTCCTTCTTTAGATTTGGAAAATTTTCAGTCATGATTTCCTCAAATACCTTTTGAATTCCTTTTGCTCTTTCTTCTTCTTCTGGGACCACTATTACATGTAGATTGGCACTCTATATATTATCCCATGGGTCCCTTATATTGTTTTCATTGATTAATATTTGTTTTTATCTCTGTTGTTCTGATTGAGTGACCTCTGATATCATATCTTCTAAGTCACTTATTCATTCCTCTGCATTATGTAGCCTGCTTTTTACAGCTTGTTGCTCAGCTCTTATCTCAGCAAATGAGTTTTCCATTTTTAATTGGCTCCTCTTTATAGTTTCAATTTCCTTTTTGACAGATTATCTGTCTCTATTCACAATCTCTTTAAGTTATTTCAGTACATTAATCACTGCTTTTTTTGAAATCATGATCTAGTAGACTTTCAAGGCCTATTTCATTGATAGCTCTTTTAGGGGATTTTTCTTATTGTTTTAATTGGGAGTGGTTCTTCTCCTCCATTTTATTTATATTTCTCTGGCTCTATGGATTATGGAGTACCAGTTATCTACTCTGGTCATGAAGGGGTTTATTTATTTATTTAAAGTGGATGTATAAATATAACTATATAGAAAGAAAACATTTTAAAAGAAAAAAGATTTGAAAACTTTATAATCAGTGATAGAAGAACAAAACAGAGAAACAAAAATCAAATTGAGACAAATTTAAAAATTGTAAAAAAAGAAAAAATATTTGAAAACAGTATAATCAATAGCAGAAGAACAAAACAAAGAGAAACAAATGAAACTGAGATAATTTTTTTAAAATTTGAAAAATTAAAAAAAATAGAAAATTTTAAAAGGGATTAAAAAATAAAAAGAATAAAAAAATTTAAAAAATAAAAATGAAAAATGAAAAAAGAGAAAAGAAAAAAGAAGGAGGATGTGTTCCTATGTAGGCCGTGTGCTCCTAATAATTTTGTTGTGAGGTCCTTTTTAATTATGGGTGTTTGCCAAGTTTTCCTTCTGTGCCTTTTGGCTGTTATCACTTTGGTTGGGGGTGTTGCTGGTGTTGTGATGGGTGGCCAGAGCCTTCCCTGCTTATTGAGTGGGGCCTCCTTTTTGTTCTGTGGTCGTCACTGCTCCTTCCCTTGCCCTGCTGTGCAAACTCCACTTGCTCATTCCAGATGCCCTTGGGTCACACACACCCCTGCCCCCACCAGTCTGTGCTGCTCCCAGCATCATGTTCCAGAAGTGGTAGGAGAGCTGGTAATACCCCCTCCCAGTGCTGCATCCCAGGTCCTCCATGCACAGGTGGGCAGATTGCTCTCCCATTCAGTGCCTCTCTCCATGCAGCATCATGTCCAAGCTCAGTAGGCAGGCTCACAGGAAACAGCCGCACCTGTGCTTGCTCCTGCTGTGTGCCAGAAATCCACTTTTTGTTCATTTGTCTTAGAGGTGTGAGTTCACAGAGGCACCTGGGCAGACTGATCCCCTCTGCCTGGGGCTGTAAACAAATCTCAGTCCTACCTATGAAGTTTAAGAGCCCCTCAGGGATTCAGGTTTTGATCCCACCTCCACCTGGGAGCCTTGCACCTGAGAATATTGTGGCTGTGGCTGAGCTCTGCCTCTCTTCTCCAGAGAATGTGCCAGTAATGATGCCGTCGGTCTGCAGAGACAGAGGCTATGGTGTCCTTCCCCCCAGGGCACACCAGCTCTGTGGCTTTATTTTTTTTGTATTCTTATGGAGGACCCAGGCTGTTCTGTTCTTTATACCCTCCCAGCCACAGTGCATGGCACACTGCAGTCCCCTGAGGTTGCTGCTGTACAGTTGATCCCAGTCTTCCAGCCAGCTTGGGCAGCCTGTCCCGTCCCACCATTGCTGGTTCGTGTCTAGGGTTGGGGGTCAAAGGGACCCTTTGTGCCTGTTTAACTTAGTTCTGTCAGACAAAGGCTATTCTGTACAGATCCAAGCCTCAGAGGTTCCCCCTCCCTCCTGCTGACCTCTCCATTGAAGATGGGGGGAGCCAGCATACAAGCACTATTCCTCCTTTGCCACTCCCTCCCTGTGGAAACAGGTCTGCACTAATTTCCTTTCTCTTCTTTCATTTTTACTTTTCTCCTACCTGATTTGTTGTGAATTTTGTCTTTTGAAGAAGATGATATTTTGTCAAAGTTCAGCAGGTGTTCTGAGTGGATGGATGGGTCTGTGATTGTCACTCTTGGTGTATTCATGGGAGAGGGTGAGCTATGAGCATCCTTCTACTCTGCCATCTTGGTCGCCCTCCCACTCTATGTCTTTTAATTGGAGCATTTATTCTATTGAAAGTTTCATTAATTATTAAAGGATATGTGTTTTTTTCCATGTTTTTTGTTTTCCAGTCGATTTGGTATTTCTTCTTTTATTTTCCATTTTGTTTTACTTTCTGGGGTTTGATAATTTTCTTTTGTATTAGCCTGGTTTCTTTTGGTTTTTGTGACTCTATTGTATGCCTTTGGTATGTGGTTACCCTGTTTTTCATGTATGTTAATTCATTAATATATCTGTTTGTTTACTATATCTGTTTGCTTTATATCTGATTGTCTTATGAGCTCAAATACATCCTAAGAAGAATGCAAAGAAAATCTACATTTTCTTGTTTCCCTCTACCACCTTTTATGATTTTGATGTCATTTTTTCAGGTTTATTCTCTTGCAGATCATTGTAATTATCACGTTTCCAATTATGGTTCTCTCGTTTCTATAGCTTCCTGCTACTTTTCCATTTAGAGAATATCTTTCAATATTTCTTTTAGTATAGGTTCAGTATTGATGAATTATTTTAGGTTTTGCTTGTCTGTGAAATTCTTTATCTCTCCCTCTACTCTAAAGTATAGTCTTTCTGGGTAGAGTATCCTAGGTTGCAGTTTCTTCTCATTCAGGACTTTGCATATATCTTGCTACTCTCTTCTGGCCAGCAGTGTTTGTATAGAGAAATCAACTGAAATTCTTTTGGGAATTCCCTTGTAACTAACTCTGTTTTTCTCTTGCTGCATTTAGAATCTTTCCTTTAACTTTGGCTATCTTAATTATAATATGTCTTGGTATAAGTCTTTTTGGGTTCATCCTGTTTGGATCCTTCTGTGCTTCCTGTTATTGGATATCTGTTTCCTTCTTCAGTTTTAGAAAGTCTTCAGTCATGATTTCTTCAAATATCTTTTTGCTCCCCTTTTTTCTCTCTTCTCCTTCTGGGACCCCTATTATGCATAGGTTGGCACACTGTACATTATCTCATACATCTCTTATATTGCTTTCATTGGTTTTTATCTACTTATTGTCTGTTGTTCTGATTGGGTAATTTCTATTATCCCATCTTCTAAATCATTTATTTGTTCTGCTTCATTTAGTCTGCTTTTGACTACTTTTAGCTTGGCTTTGATCTCAGCAATTGTGTTTTCTCATTTTAATTGGCTGCTCTTCATAGTTTCTATTTCAATTTTATACTATTCTGTGTTTCTATTGATAGTTTCTCTTATTTCCTTCAGTGCTCCTATCGCCTCCTTTTTGAAATCAGGATGTAGTAAACTGTCAAAGTCTGTTTCATTGTTCTTTCTTTCAGGGGACTTCTCTTGTTCTTTTAAGTGGGAGTGATTCCTCTGCTTCTTCACTTCAGTTATATTTCTCTGACTCCATGAATTTAGGAGTAACAGTTATCTACTCTGGTCTTGAAAGGCTGGGTTTTTGTTTGTTTTTTAATAGTGGGAGCATCACTGTGCAGACTGTGCATATGTAATATTTTTTGTCAAGAGGTTTCTTTTTAGTACAGATCATGGCCACATCTTTCCTCTGTGTGTGCTGGCTGTTATCACTTTGATTGTAGGCATGGTTGGTGACCAGAGCCTGCCCTGGCTGTTAAGTGGGGCTTCCTCTTTGCCTTGTGAATGTCACAGCCCTGATGGAGCCAGATTTGCTCCACTGTTGTTGGAATAGAAGTTTCCAGTTTTCTGAGCTGCTATGTGTGGTAGGCAGCATTGGGGCACTTCTGCTGGAAGACAAGCAGCTGAGTTTGCAGGACATATGCAGTGGGAAATGCCCTCTGTGGTGTTATATATCACTTGTTATGTAGGTGTACCAAGTACACTTTGTTGACACTGCCCTTGTCCCAGCCTCAGCCATGGGAAGGTCAGCAACCCACTCTGGCATCCCTCAGGTTCTGCATCCACAGAGCACACAGTGCAGATCTGCTGATGTCGAGCACTAGGACCTGCCATAGTGTACATTCAGTCACACATCTGGATCCACTGTACACAATAAGGTCAGCCCAGACTCCAGTCCGGCATCTGTATAAGGTATGCAAGCCTGCTGTTAATTGCAAACCCATCCTTGCCACGTGCCAGAACTCCACTTGTTTGTCTCAGAGGCATGGGTCCACAAAGGCACCAGAAGGCAAATCTGCCATTGCTGCCTGGGGCTTGAATCAAATCTCAGTCTTGCCTCTGAATTCATGGGACCCACCATGGGTATGGATTCAGGTTTCAGCCTCGCCTATGCCCAGGAGCTGCACATCAGCAATTGTGCCCCTCCAGAGCAAGCCGAGAAGGTGGCTATGTCTGAACCCCACCTCCTTTCTCATAAGAACGCTTGCCAATAATGGTGCCTAACAATGCCCTCTGGGCTAATGAAGATGTCTGCTATGGTCAGGCTGCATTGCACCCCTCCCTCCATGTGCACCAGCAGTGGTACTCTCTGTGGAGAGACCCAGGCTGATTTGTGCTCTCTCCCAGCCTCAGCCTGCACAACACTCCAGCCACCTAAGATTGCCTCTATGCAGTAAGCCTCAGTCCTCTCCCTGGACTTGTCCATGGAAGCCTGAGTTCCTGTAGCCAATCCTAGCCCACCCCCACCACCTTGCATCTTGGTTAGAGATCACAGGGACCCTCTATGTTGGTTTCTCTCAGTTCTGTCTGCCAAGCAACTGCTACTTTCTCCTCCAAGACTCTGAAGTTCTTTTTCTGTCCCTTTTGAACTCTCAGCTGGAGAGGGGCTTCCCAGAGTGAAGGCACTTTTCTTCCTTTGCTGTTCCCTCCCTAGGGGACAGGTTCCTCACTGATTAACTTTTACTTTTTCTTCTCCCCATGTTTGTGATAATACTTCTTGTATTTCTGAAGCCAGAGACGTTATGCCAAAGTTCAGTGTATATTCCATGCAAATTTTTCTCAATGCAGATACAGTTTTTTTGTGTGTGTATACCTGGGAAAGGGTTAGCTATGTGTCCTTCTACTCCACCATCTTAGCAATCTCCCTTGTCTTCTTCTTCTATAGTCCCATCTTAGCTAGCACAATCCCAAGCATAGTCTGTAAAAGTCTCTATTGATTAAATCTAAGTGCTTATTTTAGCCTTTTTCTGACCTCAACAACATCCCAAGCCACAGCAATTAGGGCTACAGACCTAAATGCTACATTCAGTTTTCAGAACCATATTTAAAGAAAGGGCACATACACATTTGAGGGCACTCAGATTAGAGTGATCAGGAGGATCAAAAGCTATCAAAAGAGGAATTGGTGTGATAACTTGGATTGTTCTCCTGGAAATGAGGAGATTAATGAGAGATGTGATCATTATATTCAAATATTTAAAGAGCTTTTATATAAAAGAGTAGCAGTAAGAGTAATAATAGAATAGGTGCAACTGCTAACACTTATATAGTGCTTACTATATGCTACACTGTGTTTTAAGCACATTATGTATGTTGACTCATTGATCATTACAACCCTTTGAATGAGGTAATATAATTTATAATTTTATAGATATAGAAAAATAAATCACCAAGAGAGGTTAAGTTACTTGCCCCAAATCATAACGTAAATAGAAGAGTTAAGATTCAAACAGATATCTTGGCTTCAGAGTCCATGCTCTTAATCACAATGTTAGAGATTTCTTATATGTGTTTTCTGAGAGAATAACTAGAACTGGGGTAAAAGTTGTAGCATTACAAGCGGATTTTAGCTCAGCATATTAAGAACTTTCCTAAAATTGTGAACTGTCCACTTTTATCTATTTGAATATATTTTCCTTCTCTATTTTGATTTTTGTAATTGTAGATTTTAAACACAAGGAAACCTCATGCAGTTAAGGTTAGCTTCTACAATGAGGAAGAACAAACCGAATATTTTCCTTTAAAATAGCTAGTACAAATCCACCTCAAGGCAAGAAATGTTTTAAACACACAATCAACATATATGCCTCTCTTAAATTTTAACAAAAAAATTAGCTTTATTACATTAGATGGAAAATGCTAGTCATTTTCCTTAAAATTATTTTAAAATACAATCTAAATAAATTTGAACTCAAAAGACTAAATTCTTACTTGGTATGGAATTATCATACATTCTGATGTTTACATCTTGCCTGTTAAAAATAAAGAAAAGAAAATACTTTAATTGAATTTGTACTATGGTGATAATAACTATTATTATTAAGATGCCTTCAATAGTAATGATATGATAAATCTTATGCATTCTCTGGAATCCTTTAGTTAATAATGTCTATCTATAATTTGCATCACAGTTGGCTTCCCCTATACTAAGTTATAGATGAACAGACTGTATTTTCTTCACAAACTTGAACAAAAATAAACTATGGACCAAAGATGAAATAAAAACACTATTTTGCAAATTCTAAAATATGTAAAATATCTTACTTAATTATATAAAACAGTAAATTGAACCAGTCCCCATTGTAATCTTCCAGTGAAAATGTCTAAACAAGTAGAATTTATTTTCTAAATTCCCTAGATAAATTCTGAAGAAAAATCATACAATGTTAATGTTCTTAAAACTTAAATTAAATTAAACTACTAATGTTGACCTGTATTTTGAACCGTTCATACACAAAGGGGAAACTGGTCCATGATATTTTCATTTGGAAAGTAGTCATTTAAATTGGTAATAATTATAATGTCTACATAAGATACACAAGGCATAATTTATTTTAAAATAGAGCTTCATTTGTGTGCTATTTTAAAGGGTATTCTTTCTTTACTTTCATTGTTAGTGTATAGAAATGCAACTGATTTTTGTATATTAATCTTGTAACCTGCTACCTTGCTGAATTATTCGATTAGTTCTAGTAGTTTTGTGTGAACTTTTTAGGGTTTTCTATATGTAGTATCATGTCATCTGCACACAGTGACACTTTTATCTCTTCTTTTCCATTTTGGATACCCTTGATTTCTCTCTCTTGCCTGGTTGCTGTGGCTAGGACTTCCAAGACTATGTTGAATAGGAGTGGTGATAGTGGGCAGCCTTGTTCCAGATTTTAGTGGGAAGCCTTTGAGTTTTTCAACATTGAGTACTATGCAGGCTGTAGGTTTGTCATATATAGCTTTTATTATGTGGAGAGACATTCAAAAGTCCACAAATAACAAATTCTGGAGAGGCTGTGGAGAAAAGGGAACCCTCCTACACTGCTGGTGGGAATGCAGTTTGGTGCAGCCACTGTGGAAAACAGTATAGAGATTCCTCAAAAGACTAGGAATAGACTTACCATATGACCCAGGAATCCCACTCCTGGGCATATATCCAGAAGGAATCCTACTTCAAAAATTCACCTGTACCCCAATGTTCATAGCAGCATTGTTTACAGTAATTAAGACATGGAAATAGCCTAAATGTCCACTGACAAATGACTGGATAAAGAAGAGGTGGTATATTTATACAATGGAATACTGTTCAACCATAAAAAATGACAACATAACACCATTTGCAGCAACATGAATGTCCCTGGAGAATGCCATTCTAAGTGAAGTAAGCCAGAAAGAGAAAGAAAAATACCATATGACATCACTCATATATGGAATCTTAAAAAAAAAAGAACATAAATACAAAACAGAAACAGACTCACAGACATAGAATACAAACTTGTGGTTGCCAAGGGGGTAGGGGATGGGAAGGGACAGACTGGGATTTCAAAATTTGTAGATAGTGACAGGTATATGCAGAATAGATAAACAATATTATACTGTGTAGCACAGGGAAATATATACAAGATCTTGTGGTAGCTCACAGCAAAAAAAATGTGACAATGAATATATGTATGTTTATGTATAACTGAAAAATTGTGCTCTACACTGGAAATCGACACAAAATTGTAAAATGACTATAATTCAATAAAAAATGTAAATAAATAAATAAATAAATAAATAAATAAATAAATAAATAAATAAATAAAATAGAGCTTCCTTATTGTTGTTAGCAGAAACAGTAGATCATGACCATTGCTAATTCTGAGATTATACTTATATATTCATAGACAGTAGAACTTTATTTTTTGACTGATCTAAACCATCAAGTTTGTATAACCAACCAAACAAAGAAACAAACAAAATAGGCCAAAATGGTCAAGTGTATTTATATTTGAGTCAAATCTATTTTCACCTCCTATGTACAACTTTAATACCAGCAAAATCCTGGCCCATACTCATCATTAAATAATGATTGACTTACTTAGGAAAGATTTTGGGCACACTAAGTAATAAAAATTTCTAGTCCAGTAATTCTCAACTGTAGGTAAACATCAGAATTAACCTGGAAATTTTTAAAATATAATCATGCCTGAGAACTGCTCCCAGATCCATGAAGTAGAATCTCTGGGTGTGGCTTCATCAAGTCTGTATTTAAAAACTTTCTCAGGTTATTTGGATACTCAACTCTGGTTAAGGACCACAGCTCTCAATAGTCTTAAAAAAGGAAACTTCATAAATTTATGAAATAATCCAAGCTTGTGCTTTTTGCTTTCCAAAAGGCAACTGATCAATGGTCTATTAGTCTGTGTTGAAACCGCATTCATTCTGTGGAGTAGCTATAAGATTATATGGTCTGGGCTCCTGGAAATTTAATAGTTTGTAAGTCTGACCTGCTGGCTGGGTAGCTGTTTTCAAATTCTAGGAAAAATACTTTGCACCTGTGTTGATTTTGATTTTCTTCCTATAGTCTAAAGTAATGCTTTCCAAATTTTCCTTTGCGCACAACTCAATATGTGTGATGTGTTTATAATTCATATTCTACTGTAACAATATACCTTATAAATCATACATTAAGATAGAAAAATTTGAAAGATGAAATAAATATATAAATTGATGTTCTAATATCCTATTCCCACATTCCAATAGATTTTCTTGCACATGCACATCACTTTGGAGAATACTAGAAAAGACAATCAAAGAACAGTGAGAAATGGGAAGATTCATCCAAATGTCACAACATGTCTGCTTTTTGCAGATGTGGCCTCAGTCTCAAAATATTGGACATTTCAAATATACTTAAATCTCTGAGTAGTTTTCTTTATTTCAAAGAATGTTTTTAATGTTATGAATGATTATATATTCATTTGTTACATAGGTGATCTGAACCTCTATCTTGTTATAAAGGGGAAAATTAGTGATGGAAGCCAAAAGAAAATGGAATGATACACTTAAAGTTCTAAAAGAAAAAAAAAAAAACCTCTGCCAATTTAGGATTTTAAATATAGCAAAAATACTCTTCAAAAATGAACATAAGATAAAGACATTTTTACATAAACAAAACCTGTGAGAATTGTATTGCCAGCAGAAAACACTAAAGTAAACACAAGCAAGAATTCTTCAGGTAGAAGGAAATGACCCAAGATTAAACACTTAAAATTAAGAAAAGAGCATAAAGCAGAAAAGTTTTGGGTATAGAACATAAAGTATTTATAAATAATAGTAATAATAATAATAATAGTAATCTGTTAAGTTTCAAATAAAAAAATTTAATAAAATATAAAATTTATAGTAGTAATAGTGCATAAAGATGAGTGGAATAAGTGGAGTTAAAGTGTTATAAGATGTCAGGATTGTCTGGGTGGTAAAAATACTAATTTGTGATAAGTACCAATAAATCAAAGGATTATGTTCTAATTTTTCAGATAAGCACAAAATAATAATAAAAGATGTATATATAAGATAATAGAGAATGATGTGTAATAAAAATGCTTTATTAATACAAAGGAAAACAATAAAGGAGAAATAAAGAACAAAAATATGGTACATATAATAAATGAAATGTTAGATTTAAACCAAAATATAAAGTAATTACATTAAAAGCAAATGGACTAAGATGAACAAGTTATAGAGATCTTCTCTATAACATAGTGCCGATAGTTAACAATACTGTTTGGTACACTTAAAGGTTTGTTATAGAGTAGATCTCATGTTAAATGCTCTCACCACAAAAAAGCATATGGACTCAATACATCATTTAAAACATAAAAATGTCACAGTGGCTTATAGGAGATACACTTAAAATATAAACACATATAATGGTTATTTTTTTTAAATGGAGAGGGGGGACTGTGTGTATGCTAATGGATAATAAGCTCATGGAGCTAAACTAATGTCAAACAAAGTTAACTTTAAGATAAGTAAAAATAAATAGGGACATTTTATAATGCTAAAAGATTTAACCCAATACAAAGATGTAATAAATATAAATTTTATATACCCACTGACATAGCTGTAAAATACATAAAGCCAAATTTATAAAAAGTAAAGTCATAAATGCAAACTCATAATTGTAGTTGGAGACTTTAGCATACTTATTTTAGTAACAAATAGACCAACACAAAAATATATCAGTAGAGATACAGAAAAGTTGAATATCATGATTAACAAAATTTGACACAGTATAAAGACACTACATCAAACAACTGCACAATATACATTCACGTTCACATGGAACATTTAACAAAAGTGACCATGGACTGGGTGATAAGCAAGTCTCAGCAAGTATCAGAGTATCATATGGCATATGTTTGCTGACTGCAGCTGAATAACTCTAGAAACCAACCACAAAAAAGAAAACTAAAAAATACTTTAACCTTTGAAAATTAAGAATACAACCTATGGGTTAAGGAATAAATTACAGTGGAAACATGAACATATTTTGAGCACTATTTTGAATAACATAAAAATGTAATATTTAAATATTTGTGGGATGTAAAAATCTATTTAAAGTTTAATAACTTTAAATTCATATATTACAAAAGAAGAAAAACTGAAAAAATCAATGACAAGTATCCATCTCAAAGAGCTAGAAGTAGAACAGCAAACTGAAGCCAAGATATGTAAAAGAAAAAAGAATAATAAAGATACCAACAGAAAAAAATGAAAGAAAGCAAAAGCTTTATGCCAATGTATTTGAAAATTTAGATGGAATAGACAAATTCCTTGAAAAAGAACACAAAAGAAATCTAAAATAAGGGGTAATAGAAAATATGAATTATTGTGTGTACACTAAATATATTGTCTTGATAATTAAAAACTTACTGAAATAGAGAATTCCAGGTGTGGATGTCTTTATTAATCAATTCTCTCAAACACCTAAGGAAGAGATAGTAACAATTATTCAAAAACTCTTCCAAAGAATAGAAAAAGAGGAACCACTTATCTATTTGTTCTATGAGAAGAGCAT